>NC_138174.1:61270259-61967004 GCF_964165515.1 Mesoplodon bidens
TAAACAGTCTTACATATTTTCCCCAAATCTGATTCTATCTGATTGTTTTCTCTTGGTGTTAACTTACTTCATTATCACTTCTATTTTCTATAAACTGGAAATAAGATTTAGAGACTTAACAAAGAGCTTCAAAATTTTGTTTGAAGTTGTTGAAGATTTTTTCAAAAGAGCTTGAAGCATTTGGAGTGTTTGCTTATTATAATGTATATATAAAGTTTTATCAGGAACAAAGATGGAATTGTATCCAAGGCTTTTCCTGTCTATCAAAATAATTATATGGCTTTTAGTCTTTAACTGTAGTGAATTGTACTAATAAATTTCCTCACATTAAACCCTATTTGCACACCTTGAGATAAACCCTACTGGAGTCATATTGAACTATATTTAATATGTGGCTTTATTATGTGAGTTTTTGATTATTAGTCTTTAGATTTGTGCCGTATTTGTTGAATTTTGCTATCTTAGACCCATAGCTTCATAACAAGAAATAGAAAGCAGACCTTTTATTTTGGGGGGGGGTGCTTTTTTGGTAGAATCATTCAACATGAAAATTAGATGTTCTGAGATTGGATTGATAAAGTTAAGCCATACAGTCATCTGAACCTGGTAATCTTTTTAAGTATAACTCTTAGACAACTTTGAGAGTTTTTATCTCTGATTATTTGTATTTTTGTGTTTCATGTTTTCATTCCATTCTTAGGTCCATTTTAGATAGTCCAATTTCAATACAATATAACTTACCTACCTTGGTTACCGATTTATTAACATGGAGTTGGGTGAAATAGTAAAGTATTATCATATAATTCTTTAATGTCATCAATAATTAGTTTTCTTTTCTCCTATCTAATGTTCTTATGTTTCAGTGGCTTTTTCTCCTAAGTGGTTCAAATTATTTTTTTCTGCTAAAATAAGCTGTTGGCAAGTCTACCATTTCTGTTTCCTAATTAATTTATTTATGCTTTTGTCTTCATTAATTTTTTTTTCCATTTGTGCTCCTTAGGTTCACTTGGTTGTTTTTCATCACTTATAGATTTTATTCATTATTTTCATTATTTTTGCTTGCAGTAAAAATATTGAGACTATTATTATCACTGTTTTATAAATACTATGAAACTGGTTTTTTAGTTCTTTTTGCTCCAAGAGTTCTTTAGAAAAGAAAGGCATTAAAATGTCAAATATTTCAGGTTTTTTGTTTCTAAATTTGACATTTATTTTTCACTTTATTAGATTGTGGTTTTAGAATATGATCTAAAGTATTTTTCCTCTTTGGAACTGAAAGAGTATTTCTTTTTGGCTAATATGTGATTTCATTTTTTGTAAAATGCTCCAGGGGCCATTGAAAAAAAATTTTTTATAGGCTATAGCTTTTAGTATTATGTTTATTTATAGACAAGAATATATCAATCTTTCCCAACACTGTTTAGATTTTCATGTAGGAACAACTTTTATATACATGATATTTCAAGGACAAAAAAATTATCTCTTAAATTCTCTCTCTCCCACTGCTCTTCCATCTGTTTCTCATTTCAGTTGCCACAACATTTTCTTCAGGTATTCTGATGTTATATCAGTGGAACAGAAAGGCTCATTGAGAACTTGTTTAATTCATAATTTTAAAGCCACCACGTTCCCATTTAATATTTTTTTCTAAAATTATAGTTTGCATAACCTTGAAATTCCCTTCTTTTTGTTTACATATGCTGCTTATATCTTAACCCATTATTTTAAATTTCCTCGTTATTTTGGACAATTTACTAACATGATTTGGAATTTAGTTATGAGCCCATATGGGGTCATTGTGCACTTAATATTCATATAATATTCCTTCAAGTGGTATTTTTTTATGCTTTGTTTTCATTGCCCACAGGAGTAGAAACTGTTTTTAATACTGTTAGAGATTATGTTTATACATTTAAATAAGATAGTTAGCTGCCTATGTATCAATGTACCTTCTTCAGAAAAACTGTCCAGAGAGATTACCATTCAAGAGAGACAGAGAAACTAGAATAAGCCCACTACTTCTCTTCCTTGTAATTTTCCACCCAGCTTTTGTGGTTCTATTTGAGGTTTCCTCTCAGTCTATTATTTTCAAATCATAACTCTCTTAAGATATATTTCAAGAATTGTCCTTTGTGTAACAGTATTAACCACATTTACTTATATAATTTATTTGTATTATTTATATTTTAAACGAATCATGTGCTTGCCTCTGGTGTTTTGTTTGTCAACATTCCTATCTGTGAGCTGTATTTTCATGTACTTTCATTGGAATATGTAATATGTCCAAATACCTCACAATTCAAAACTATAAAAGGGCATATAGAAAAAGTCTGACCTTTACCTGTGTCCTCAGCTCCCTCCAGCCAGTTGCTGTCTTCACAGATAACTAATGGGATGAGTCTGTGTGTTTGAGTGAGGGGGCATGTATTCTTCCAAAGATATTTTATCCAGAAATGAGACTCTTCCACTTACCGGTTGTGTGACGTGGGTCAAGCTATTTAATCTACTTGAGCTTTAGTTTTTTCATCTTTAAATAGGAAATCCTTTATTTATTTATTGCCCAAATATTTCGTGAGCACTCTATGTGTCAGGCTCTGTGGTAGGTACTGAAGATAAAGCAGTAAATAATGGGGCTTCCCTGGTGGCACAGTGGTGAAGAATCCGCCTTCCAATGCAGGGCATGGAGGTTCGATCCCTGATCAGGGAACTAGAGGAACTAGGTCCCACATGCATGCCACAACTAAGGACCCCAGTGGCCACAACTAAGGAGCACATGTGCTGCAACTAAGGAGCCTGCAAGCCACAAATAAGACCTGGTGCAACCAAAATAAATAAAATTAAAAATTTTTAAAAAGCAGTAAATAATACAGATGTGTTGCTTATGGTGTAGGAAAAGGAATGACTGTACCTTCCTTACAGAGTGATTTCTACTAGAAGGGATAAGAAGTGCTTTGTAAGTGTTGGCTCTTACATGTATATTCTTTGTTCTTTTTCACGTAACTCAATGTTGTACACGTTGATCTACCCTTTGCTTTTTTTATTTAAAAATATATCATGGAGGGCTTCCCTGGTGGCGCAGTGGTTGAGAGTCCGCCTGCCGATGCAGGGGATACGAGTTCGTGTCCTGGTCCGGGAAAATCCCACATGCCGCAGAGCGGCTGGGCCCGTGAGCCATGGCCGCTGAGCCTGCGCGTCCGGAGCCTGTGCTCCGCAACGGGAGAGGCCACAACAGTGAGAGGCCCGCCTACCGCAAAAAAAAAAAAAAATATATATATATATATATATATATATATATATATATATCATGGAGGTTTTTCCATACTCTACATAAAGACTTTTGTCATTATGTTTTATAGCTAAATAATATTCATTGTCTGATGTACCACAATTTAATTAACTAGTCCCCTATTGATACATGCTTAAGTTTTTTGTAATGTTTTTCTTGTAAAAGGAGATTGCTGCAGTGACTAATGTTTTCACTTTGTACATAACTGGATACATTGTAGGGGTCAGATTGTTGGATGCTAAGGTATGTGATGTGTAATTTTGATAGACAATACCTCCCCCACAACAGGACTGTATCAATTTACATTCTTACAAGCAATAAATGTGTGTGGCTTTTCTTTTCACCCTCACTCACAGCAGATGCTATTAACCTCTTGGATTGTGGATGACCTAAAAGGTGACAAATGGTATCTCACTGTAGATTTACTCTTTATTTCTCTCATTGTGAGTGAGTTTGGTTGAGGATATTTCCACATATCTAAAATCCAAATTGTCTTTCCTTTGCTATCTTTTCATAACCTCTTAAATATGTTTATATTTATTTATTGGTCTTTATTTTTTTAATTTGTAGGAATGCTTTATACTTGCGGGAAATTAGACTTTTGTCTATGAGTTACAAATAGTTTTACTCTGCTTGAATTTTGAATTACTTGTGATGAATTTTGGCCGTTTTTTTATTGCTGTTTTTATTGTGTTTAAAAACACAATAGTAGCTGAAAATTTCAGTCATTTCTCTTATGGATTCTGGGTTTTCTGTCATAGAAAAGCCTTCCTTGTTCTGATATAACATTTTTACCCAGGGATTCTTATAGTGGTTTTATGGTTTTATTTCTGTCTTTAATTTTTTTGTTCATTTGGAAGATACCCTGATATAAAATATGAGACATGGAAGAAAACTTTTCAGTCCAGATGGCTAGCAAGAGTCCCAACACCATTCCGTTTTCTTTTGTTTTGTTTTGTTTTTGCGGTATGCAGGCCTCTCACTGTTGTGGCCTCTCCCGTTGTGGAGCACAGGCTCCGGACGTGCAGGCTCAGTGGCCATGGCTCATGGGCCCAGCCACTCCGTGGCATGTGGGATCTTCCCGGACCGGGGCACGAACCCGTGTCCCCTGCATCAGCAGGCGGACTCTCAACCACTGCACCACCAGGGAAGCCCCCATTCGGTTTTAATAAACAATTTTTTCACCAGGATGCAATATTTATCATTTAGTAAATTCCCATATGATTTGGGCCTGTTTCTGGACTTTTTTTGTGTGATTCCATTGACATGTTTGTTTATTTATGAGTAATATCACACTGTTTGAATCACTAAGCCTTAGTAATATGCTTTAACATCTGGTAACACCTCCTTACTCTTCCTTTTCAGAATTTTCCTATTTATTCTTGCTAGTTTTTGGTTTCCACATGTATTTTAAGAATTAACTTGTCTCTTTCCAAAAGTATTCAGTTAGGTAATTTTTTATTGTATTGAATTAAATGTATAGGTTTATTTAGGGATAACATATCTTTGTGATGTTGTTTCTTCCCATTAAAGTACATGCTACTTCTTCTTAGCCAAGAAAGTAGTATGGCTTTCATTTGTTCAAGTACTATTTTATAGCTCCCTGAATCATCTCAAAGTTTTCTTATAATAAACATTGCAATTTTATTGTTAAATTTATTACTAGATATGGTAGGAAGAACAATGCCCCTCCCTGCCCCAAAGATGTCTACACCCTAATGTTCAGAAACTTTGAATATGTTAGTTACATGGTAAAGGGGAACAAAAGTTGCAGATAGAATTAAGATTTCTAATCAGCTGCCCTTGAGATGTGGAGATTATCCTGGGTTATTCAGGTAGGCCTAGTGTAATCACAAAGCTCCTTTATAAGTGGAAGAAGGAGGCAGATGAGGAAGAATCAGAGAGCTAGCAGTGCAAAAAGAATTGGCCTGGTTTTGAAGATGGAAGAAGGTCCTGAGCCAAGAAATGTGGGCAGCCTCTAAAAACTGTAAAGGGCAAGGAATGTGTTTTCCCCTAGAGCGACCAAAAGAAATATAATACTACTGATTTTAGCTCATTTAGAACCATTCTGGTCTTCTGACATCCAGAACTGTGAGATAATACATTTGTGTTGTTTTAAGTCACTAAGTTTGTGGTAATTTGTTACAGCCACCACAAAAACTAATATACTAGGCATTCTCTATTTTACTGTTGCTAATATAAATAAGGACTTCTACTGCATTATGTCATATAACTTATTATTTGTATCAGTGGAGACTATTGACTATGTATATTAATTTTGTACCTTACCACCTTACTGAATTCCCTACTGAATTAGTGGGTTTAGTTGAATATTTTAAAGTTTTCAAATATATAATCACATCATCTATAAATAGTAATAACTTAACCTCTTTTTTCCCCAATTTTTGTAGTTTCTTCCTCTTATCTAAATATGTTGGTTAGTATCTGCAAACCCAATTTAATTAATAGTGGTAATAGTGGAGTATGTGCCTTGTTCCTGACATAGATGAGAATACTTCTAAAGTTTTATCAATACAGATTGTTTCAGCCTTTTGTTTGAAATGTTTATTATGTTGAGGTAGTATTCAAATGTTCTGACATTTTTAACTGTTCATATCAAGAATAGATATATAATCTTGGAAAATGCTTTTTCAACATGGAAATGATGGTAGGCTGTTTCTTCTTAGATCAATTATTATGATTAATTTTAGTCATTATAGAACTATCATTTCTTGAATTAATACCACTTTGAAGAGGTGTATGATGGTCTTATGTGCTGCTGATTACTTTGGCATTTTGCTTCCATATTCATAGTGACATTGGTTTGTAGTTTTCTTTTTGTATAATAAACTTCTGTGGTTTGTGTTTTTCTTTTACTATTCTTCTTTGCTTTTTAAAAAAAGAAAAAGAATCTTTATTTTGTAAGAGCAGTTTTAGATTCAGAGCAAAATTAAAAGGAAGTGACTGAGACTTCTCATATACACCCCTGCCCCAACACATGCATAGCTTCCCTGTTATCAACATCATTCACCAGAATGGTACCATTTTTTTACCAAGAATGAATCTACACTGACATATCATAATCATCCAAAGCCCATAGTTTACCTCAAGGTTTACTCTTGTTTTTGCACATTTTATGGTTTTAGACAAATGCATATGACATTTATCTATCATTATAATATCATACAGTAGTTTCACTGCCCTAAAATCTTCTGTGCTCTATTTATATCTACCCTCCACACCACTGGCATCCATTGACCTTTTTATTGTCTCCATAGTTTTGCATTTTCCAGAATGTCATATAGTTGAAATCACACAGTATGTAGTCTTTAAATATTGGCTTATTTCACTTAGTAATATGCATTTAAGTTTCCTCCACATCTTTTTATGGTTTAGCTCATGATTTTTAGCACTGAATAATATTTCATTATCTACAGATTTTTTTGATGGTAACCATTCTGACTGGTGTAAGGTGATATCTCATTGTAGTTTTGATTTGCATTTCTCTAATAATTAGTGATGTTGAACATCTTTTCATGTGCATCTTGGCCATCTGTATGTCTTCTTTGGAGAACTGTCCATTTAGGTCTTCTGCCCATTTTTTGATTGGGTTGCTTGCTTTCATGATATTAAGCTGCATGAACTCTTTGTAAATTTTGGAGACTAATCCCTTGTCAGTAACATCATTTGCAAATATTTTCTCCCATTCTGTGGGTTGCATTTTCATTTCATGTATGGTTTCTTTTGTTGTGTAAAAGCTTTTAAGTTTACTTAGGTCCCATTTGTTTATTTTTTTTATTTCCATTACTCTGGGAGAGAGATTGAAAAAGATATTGCTGGGATTTATGTCAGAGAGTGTTCTGCCTATCTCTTCCTCTAAGAGTTTTATAGTGTTCAGTCTCACATTTAGGTCTTTAAACTATTTTGAGTTTATTTTGGGGTATGGTGTTAAAGAATGTTCTAATTTCATTTTTTTACATGTAGCTGTCCAGTTTTCCCAGCACCATTTATTGAAGAGACTGCCTTTCTTCCACTGTATAGTCTTACCTCCTTTGTCGTAGATTAACTGACCATAGGTGCATGGGTTTATTTCTGAGCTTTCTATCCTGTTCCATTGATCTATGTTTCTATTTTCTGTGCTGATACCATAATGTTTTAATGACTATAGCTTTGTAATATAGTATGAAGTCAGAGAGCCTGATTCAACAATAAATTCTGGAGTGAGTGTGGAGAAAAGGGAACCCTCCTACACTGTTGTTGGGAACGTAAATTGGTGCAGCCACTGTGGAGAATAGTATGAAGGTTCCTTAAAAAACTAAAAATAGAGCTACCATATGGTCCTGCAATCCCCTTCCTGGGCATATATCCAGAGAAATACATGGCCCAAAAGGAAACATGCAACCCAATGTTCACTGCAGCACTGTTTATAATAACCAAGACATGGAAGCAACCTAAATGTCCATCAACAGAGGAATGGATAAACAAGATGTGGTACATATATACAACGGAATATTACTCAGCCATTAAAAAGAATAAAATAATGCCATTTGCAGCAACATGGGTTGACCTAGAGATTGTCATACTGACTAAAGTTAAGTCAGACAGAGAAAGAGAAATATTGTATGATATCACTTATATGTAGAATCTAAAAAAAAATGATACAAATGAACTTATTTACAACTTCATTTGTAAGGGGGGAAGGGTGTGGGGAGTGAGGGATAGTTAGGGAGTTTGGGATTGACATGTACACACTGCTATATTTAAAATAGATAACCAACAAGGATGTATTGTATAGTACAGGGAACACTGCTCAATATTCTGTAACAACATAGATGGGAAAAGAATTTGAAAAAAAATAGATACATGTATATGTATAACTGAATCACTTTGCTGTACACCTGAAACTAACACAACATTGCTAATCAACTATATTCCAATATAAAATAAAAAGTTAAAATAATTTCATTGTCTGCATGTATCACAGTTTATGTATCCATTCACCTACTAAGGACGTCTTGGTTGCTTCCAAGTTATGGCAGTTTATTAAAAAGCTGCTATACACCTGTGTGCACTTTTCTGTGTGTACACACATTTTTAGCTCCTTTGGGTAAATACCCCATGGAGCACAACTGTTGGATCATATGGTAAGATTATGTTTCATTTTGTACTAAACTGCCAAACTGTCTTCAAAAGTGGTTTGACTATTTGGCACACCCATCAACTGTGAATGAGTGTTCCTACTACTCTATCGCCCAGCCAGTATTTGGTTTTGTCAGTATTCGATATTCCAATAGGTGTGTAGTGGTATCTCATTGTTTTAATTTGCATGTCCTTGATGACATATTATGTCAAGCGTCTTTTCATATGTTTATTTGCCATCTGTATATATTCTCTGGTGAAGTGTCTGTTAAGGTCTTTGGTCCTTCTTTTTTTTTTTTTTTTTTGCAGTACGTGGGCCTCTCACTGTTGTGGCCTCTCCCATTGCGGAGCACAGGCTCCGGACGCGCAGGCTCAGTGGCCATGGCTCACGGGCCTAGCCGCTCCGTGGCATGTGGGATCTTCCCAGACCGGGGCATGAACCCGTGTCCCCTTCATCAGCAGGCGGACTCTCAACCACTGCGCCACCAGGGAAGCCCCTGATCCATTTTTTTCAATCAGGTTATTTGTTTCCTTATTGTTGAGTTTTAAGAGTTCTTTGTATATTTTGGATAACAGTTCTTTATCAGTTTTGTCATTTGCAAATATTTTCTCCCAGTCTGTGGTTGGTTTCTCATTCTATTGACATTGTATTTCACAGAGCAGACGTTTTTAATTTTAATGAAGTCCAGCTTATTAATTATTTATTCATGGATAATGCCTTTGGTGTTCTATCTAAAAAGTTATCACCATCATCACTATACCCAAGGTCATTTAGGTTTTCCCCTATGTTATCTCATAGGAGTTTTATATTTTTGTGTTTTACAATTAGGTCTATGATCCATCTTGAGTTAACTTTTGTGAAGGGTATAAGGTCTGTATCTAACTTTTTTTTCTTTTTTTGCATATGGATGTCCAGTTGTTACAGACCATTTGTTGAAAAGACTATATTTGCTCCATTAAATTGCCTTTGCTCCTTTGTCAAAGGTCAGTTGCTATTTATATGTGGGTCCACTTCTGGGTTCTCTGTTCTCTGGCATCAATCTATTTGTCTATTCTTTTATTAATGACACAATTTTCTTGATTACTGTAGCTGTGTAGTAAGTTTTAATTCAGTTCTCCAACTTTGTTCTTCTTCAATATTGTGCTGGCTATTCTGGGTCTTTGCCTCTCTATATAACGTTTAAAATCAGTTTTTTGATGTCCATGAAGTAACTTGTTGGGAGTTTGATTCTTTTCTTTTCAATTAATATATTTACTTCATAAAGTAATTTTTCAGTGTCTTGTAATTGTTTAAATAGCCCTGGAGATATTGGTTATAAAGATATTGTTGAATTCTCCCTTGGAACTACATAGCTTACTGCTATATTGGGTAATAGTTCTTTGACATCTTTCTCTATGTCTTCAGTGATAATTTGTCCTTACATGTGTTTTTGTTTTTGTTTTTTTTTACTTCTAAAGTTAGCTTTGGTTAATTTTCCTACAAAAATTAATTTTTCAATTCTTTTAAATCTCTGAATAGAATTAACTATATAGTCTAGAATGAGCATTTTTCTCTGTATTTGTGGTTCTCATTTCTATCCTATTTTAAGTATTTGTGTGTCCTCTCATTATTTTTTCTCAATTAGATTAGCAGTTTATCTGCTTTACTTTTTCTTTCAATGAACACACTTCTGCATCTATTTCTATCCAGTTTTCCATGTATTCTAAATTACTAATTTCCCATTTTATCTTTATTAATATCATTAACAATACCCTAAATTTGTTTTATTGCTCTTTTCCTACTTTTTCAGGTAAATACTGAATTAATTTTTATTATTTTTTGCTTATTAATATAACTATTTAAGGATATAAAATTTTCTCTAAGATCTGCTTTAGCTCTATTGCAATATTTCTCATTAGTAGTGTTATCATTTTTATAATATTCCAGATGTTTTGCAATTGAGAATTAGGTTTTCTCTTACAACAGGAATCAGTGAAAGAATTTTTTATTGTTTTTGTAGATTTATCTGATTAGTTTACAAAAATAATGACTTCCTGTGTATTTAATTTCTAGATGTATTTGTATCTTTTTGTTTTCAGTTTGCAATGTTTCAATATTTTCTTAAATTGACACTTTTTTTAATTTATTAGGATTTCCCTTGAAGTCTATGTATTTTTATAACTCCTTCAAGAGTAGGTAAAGGCCAAATGTAAAATAACTAGTTAGTGGGAAGCAGCCCAGAGCACAGGGAGATCAGCTCGGTGCTTTGTGACCACCTAGAGGGGTGGGATAGGGAGGGTGGAAAGGAGGGAGATGCAAGAGGGAAGAGATATGGGATATATGTATATGTATAGCTGATTCACTGTTATAAAGCAGAAACTAACACAAGATTGTAAAACAATTATACTCCAATTACGATGTTAAAAAAATAAAAATAAAAAAGAGTAGGTAGGGCTTTCCTGGTGGCACAGTCGTTGAGAGTCTGCCTGCCAATGCAGGGGACACGGGTTCGTGCCCCAGTCCAGGAGGATCCCACGTGCTGCAGAGCAGCTGGGCCCGTGAGCCATGGCCACTTAGCCTGTGCATCCAGAGCCTGTGCTCCGCAACGGGAGAGGCCACAACAGTGAGAGGCCTGCGTACCGCAAAAAAAAAAAAAAAAAAAAGAGTAGGTAAAGGGATATAAAATTTTAGGTATGAAATTTGACATATTTCAAGGATACCTATTGTATTAATTATACCATTCGAGTCTTTGATATCTTTACATAATTATTGTTTACATCTGTCATGGACTAAAATCTATGAATTAAATTATATTTTACTGCCAATGATATATGTTCATTTCTCTTTGTATTTCCTGTAACTTTTCATTTATGCATAATGATGTTAGGTTTGTTCATTCATAGACATTTATAACTGTTAGATCATCTTCACTGTTAACTGCACACCTTAGCATGCTCTTCTTTGCCTCAATTAATTCAAACTTGACTGAAAGTAAAATTATAACTCTGCTTTTTTTTTGCATTTGCCCAACATCTCTCTCTCCATATATTTATTTTTTAACCTTTCTAAATTATTTTGGAAGTCAATTCTCTTGTAAATAGCATGGTACGTGACGTGACTTTGCTTTGTAATCCAATATGAAAGTCTTCTTCATTGATATGTCTAGTTATTTACATTTGTTGATAAATTTGATTTTAATTAATTTAACTTATGCTGTATTTTCTGATTCCATTACTTTAAAACATTTCACTGTCATGTTTTAAAGTTTTTTTAATATGTCCTCTGCTTATGCTTATAACAGTGTATAATCTTATCTAATACAGATAATACTCCATTTTGTTTGACAATATGTAATAATTCTCTTCCTTTTTAATTCTAATTTTGTACATTGCCAGTGCATTTAGCATTTACATTCTACTGTCCCCCCATCCCCATGCTCTTTAGTGTTTTTACTACATTCAAGTTGTAGTAAGGATTGCTAGTGGTCCCACAGTAATATCATTTTCCATTTTAATAATATGGTCCTTTCATTTTAGCTGTGCTCATAGTCATCAAACAATAGGGTAAATTTCCCAGCCTCCAATCTACCTAGGTGTGTCTTTTTGACTATGTTCAAGCCAGTCAAGTGTGAACTAAAACAATGTGTTCTCCTTCCAGGATAGTTCCTTAAAGAAGAAGCTGCCTGCTCTTGACTTCCATAATTCCCTAGGAGCATGGATTGGGGATAAGTCAGTATAAGCCATGCAGATGAAATCTGTAGTCATCCTGGGAGACGGTGAAGAAATAAGATGTGTAGATCTAGGTCCCTGAGTGCCCTCCTGGAATATAGCTACTGTATCAGCCCTGGACTACTCGTACCTGGATTATTACATAAAAACAGAACCAAAAAAACCCACTTTTATCCAACTTAAGCCAGTGAATTTGGAGTCATTCTCTTACAATGGCTTAGCCTCTACTGTAGGTAATACTAAAATAAATCCAATGATCATCATTGATTTTTTAATTTTTTTGTAATTTTCCAGTCACATCTTGATAAGCTAAAGTTTCTCCTCTGGTACATTCCTCAAAAAGAATTCATGGGGAAAATATTCTCTATATTTGTGCAACTCAAAAACTGCTTGTCAAGCCTCTATATCTAATTTCCAGTTTACAGGAAATAAGAGTGATAAAGGAGCAGGTTAAACACCACCAAGAGAAAAGAATCAGATAAATGTAGAATTGAAAAAAATATGTATGTCTCTTGTCCTGAATTCTTCAAAAAGTGAATGTAGTGAAAAAAAATTTTAAGGAAGGGGGATTTTCTTACTAAAATAAACTATAAGCAGACAAAATCACCAACGGCATAGCAACAACCTAGGTTGGATTTCAGTTCCTAAAATAGCAAACTGTCAAATATATAAATTGTGATGATTTAGAAAATTTTAGTATGGACTGGATATTAAATGAAATTATGGAATCATTTTCTATTTCTTAGATGTGATAACAGCATAATGTTATATAATAAATTATCCTTATTGATGGGAAATGAATGTTTAAGTAATTAGGTATGAGGTGACTTGAAGTCTTAAACTTACTGTTTTTAAAAAATTTATTATATTTATTTTTGGCTGCATTGGATCTTCGTTGCTGTGCATGGGCTTTCTGTAGTTGCAGCGAGCAGGGGCTACTCTTTATTTCAGTGTGTGGGCTTCTCACTGTGGTGGCTTCTCTTGTTGCAGAGTATGGGCTTTAGGTGTGTGGGCTTCAATAGCTGTGGCACACGAGCTCAGTAGTTGTGGCTCGCAGGCTCTAGAGTGCAGGCTCAGTAGTTGTGGTGCATGGGCTTAGTTGCTCTTCAGCATGTGGGATTTTCCTGGACCAGGGCTCAAACCCGTGTCCCCTACATTGGCAGGCAGATTCTTAACCACTGCACCACCAGGGAAGCCCTTAAAGTTACTTTTAAATAGATAAAGACAGAGAAAGAGAGAGAGAAAGAGAGAGAGAGAGAGAGGAGGGGCTAAGGGCATAGGAAGAAAGAAGGAAGTGAGATGAGGCTGGAGATAAACCAAATATACCAAAAAAGATTAAAATTCTTGAATTCAAATGGAGGATATATACAAGTATTTATCAAACTCTTCTAGTATTTTTTTAATTTCTAAAATAAAATTTGAGGGAATAAGTAAAAAGTATTTAAAACACTCAAAACCATGTAGGTTGCCTTTATACCCGAATGACAGTTTGTTAGACATAAAATCCTTGGGTGCATTCTCTTTCCTGTAGCATTTTGTAGGTATTGTTCTATGACTACTTGCATAAAAGATTGCCGTGGAGAAGTATAAGTTGAATTAATTTATACAATAATTTGCTTTATATTCTCATCAGGCTTCCCAGATGAATTCTTTTTGTACATTAAAAGAAAAATAACTTTCCTGAAATATGTCTCATTGTTACCCATCATTTTCTTCTGGGAACAACACAATATAGCCTTTCAATTTGTAAGTTCATGTTTTTTTTTTTAATTTCAAAACTAGTTATTAACTTATATCCTTATATATTCATTGTTTCACAATTACCATCTCTTCATAGAGGATTCCAATTAAGCATGTGACTTCCAAATCTGAAATATTTAAATGTCATTTTTTCCTTAATTGCATAATTCTCATATTAATATATTTTTTCTACTTAATTTTATTTACTTTTTCCATTGTCTTTGTTTTCAGAACAGTCTATTCTTAAGTGAACTTCTTGAAAGTTCAGCTTAATTTGCTTAATAGTTTTGTGTTTTTTCTATATGTCCCTTAGCTCAACCAGATGATAATTGTTATTACCTCAACATATCTTCCCAGAGCTTTTGCATTTTTTGCTTTGTACCCTTGATAGGAGAGTTAATTTACATAATGATATCTTTTTTAATTTTATAATGAAAAATTTCCTTCCTGTTTTCCAATTCCATCTTTGAACAGATCCTGTGCTGGTGCTTTCTTGTATTATCATTGAAAAATGTGAGTGTTTCCTGCACCAACTATTTGCCAGGAGTATATGTCAGACAAAAGACAATAGTATTCAGGACAAGCATGAATTCTTCTTGTGATCAAGGACTCTGGGTGTGATTTTCCCCATGCAATGGAGACAGTTATCACTGAACGTTTTCTCAATTCAATCTCCTTTCTGCTGCAACAGAGACAGTACTGCTTGCACATATGGGTTGTCCATAGGATTGCTCATTTAGTCCCAATTCCTCTGCTTCCTGGGACCATACCGAGTCAAGTAAAACTAATGCCAGGTGTATCGCTCTATCTGCTGCTGAAAATAAGAAACTTGGGTTTATCACCTGGCATGACCTTCATCTTTGATACTGTACTTTTTATATATATATAAATTTATTTATTTATTTATTTATAGCTGTGTTGGGTCTTCGTTTCTGTGTGAGGGCTTTCTCTAGTTGTGGCAAGCGGGGGCCATTCTTCATTGTGGTGCGTGGGCCTCTCACTATCGCGGCCTCTCTTGTTGCGGAGCACAGGCTCCAGATGCGCAGGCTCAGTAGTTGTGCCTCACGGGCCCAGTTGCTCCGCGGCATGTGGGATCTTCCCAGACCAGGGCTCGAACCTGTGTCCCCTGCATTGGCAGGCAGATTCTCAACCACTGCACCACCAGGGAAGCCCTTGATACTGTACTTTTTGCTGGCTCTTTTTCTGATTTGAAGCTCTCTTATGCCATCTCTACATCATCATTTATTCGCTTCTTTCTACTCACCCCACTGCATGATTTCTGCTCTAAGCCATTCTTCCAGATATCTTTTTTTTTAAACCATTTTATTGAGGTACAATTAACATACAAAAAGTTGTACATATTTAAAATATACAACTTAATGAATTTGGAGATAAGGATACATCTTTGAAACTATCACCACAATCTATGCCATAAACATATTCATCGTCCCCAAAAGTTTCCTCCTATCTTCTTTACTTATTATTATTTTTTATATCTTATGATCTTGGACTTTAGCTGTCTTCCAGTTTCACCAGACATGGTTTTTCTGTCTTTCATTCATTGCTCTCCTTGGTGTTTTTGGATGAGTTCTAGAAGATAAGGGGAAAATGCTGATTTTTACATTTCTATGTTCAAACAAAGAGATCTGTTCATGATTCCTTTATTTTGAATTTTCATTCTTCTATTTTTAACGTGGCTAGATTTGGTCTTCAGGAAGATTTTTTCATAATGGTTAATAGATGATATATACTCTGAGTCTTTACATATTTAAACATTTCTTCCTGTCATCTTTATACACAACACTTGTATGTATGGACTAGATGTAAGTTATTGGGGAAAAAGTCTTTTGTCCTAACTCTAAAGAAAGTGCTCCATCATCTCCTGTTCTTGAACATTGCTGTGAGGAAATCTCAGTCCAGCCTGAATTTCCCCTTGCATGTGATTATTTCTTCTTCCAGAATGATTATATTGTTCTTTCCTTAACCTTAAATTTCAAAAGTCTCACTATGTTATGTCTCAATTATTCTCTATTAATTTTCCATTGTCTTGCTACACTCACAGTAACCCCTTTCAGTATGTGTGACATTGTGTTTTCAAAATCACCACAATATACTCTAGCCCACATGCTCTTCTTAAAATGTGACACCATCATTCATACAGAGGTGGAGTGTATGGGCCCTTATCTGAAATGTTGGCAGGCTTGTGACTCTAGGAGACGTGACTCTGAGTGACTCTTTTTTTTTATACATCTTTATTGGAGTATAATCGCTTCACAATGCTGTGTTAGTTTCTGTTGTACAACAAAGTGAACCTGGGGGCTTCCCTGGTGGTGCAGTAGTTAAGAATCCACCTGCCAATGCAGGGGATACAGGTTCAAGCCCTGGTCCTGGAAGAACCCACATGCCGTGGAACAACTAAGTCCATGCACCACAACTACTGAGCCTGTGCTCTAGAGCCCGTGAGCCACAACTACTGAAGCTTGTGTGCCTAGAGCCCGTGTTCCACAAAAAGAGAAGCCACCGCAAGGAGAAGCCCACGCATCGCAACGAAGAGTAGCCACCGCTTGCTGTAACTAGAGAAAGCCCGCGCACAGCAGCAAAGATCCAAAGCAGCCAAAAATAAAATTAATTAATTACATTTTTTAAAAGTGAATCAGCCATACATATACATATATCCCCATATCCCCTCCCTCTTGAGCCTCCCTCTCACCGTCCCTATTCCACCCCTCTAGGTCGTCGCAAAGAACCGAGCTGATCTCCCTGTACTATGCCGCTGCTTCCCACTAGATATCTATTTTATATTCGCTAGTGTATATATGTCAATTCTTCTCTCACTTCACCTCAGCTTCCCCCTCCCACTCTATCCTCAAGTCCATTCTCTATGTTATTTGTAGCAAGGTGAATGGACCTAGAGTCTGTCATACAGAGTGAAGTAAGTCAGAAAGAGAAAAACAAATACTGTATGCTAATGTATAGATATGGAATCTAAAAAAAAAAAAATGGTATTGATGAACCTAGTGGCAGGGCTGTAATAAAGACATAGACATAGAGAATGGCCTTAAGCAACTTTTGGAGGTAGGTGATAAAAATACCCTAGACTTTTGCCTTGTTCTCTTAAAAAGCATTCTCTTGGAAGTCTTCAGTCACTTGGTAAGTCCAACTGTCCTGAGGCCCTAATGCTCTGAAGAGACCTAAAGTAGACCACTGTGAGACCCCATGGGGAGGCCCTAACCATTCCATAAAGAGAGAGAGATGCCTGGCCAGCCTCAGATGTTCTAGCTCTAGCTACCCCATGAGAGTCCTGAGACAGAACTACTCAGGAAACCATGAGAGATTCTTTTTTTAAGTTATTATTGTTTTAAGCTTTTAAGATTTGGACTAATTTGTTATACATCAACAGATAATGATAAATATGCATATTTAAATCTCCCTTTATTTAAAGAAAGTTTTTGTCTATATTTCCTTAAATATTTTTTATAATCTCATTGTTCAGTTCTCTTCCTAAGAAACCCTAACTGTCCATTAGTTATCCACATATTGTGTGGGGATATATAGCCATTCCCCCATAACTATCATTTTCTCTCTAGTCATTTTTTCTTTTTTTTTTTTTTTTTTACGGTACGCGGGCCTCTCACTGTTGTGGCCTCTCCTGTTGCGGAGCACAGGCTCCGGACACACAGGCTCAGTGGCCATGTCTCACAGGCCCAGCTGCTCCATGGCATGTGGGATCTTCCCGGACCGGGGCACGAACCCGTGTCCCCTGCATTGGCAGGCAGACTCTCAACCACTGTGCCACCAGGGAAGCCCTCTCTAGTCATTTTTTTTCTTATAAATTTTTTCTGTTCAGTATGTATGATCTTATGTACCTTACCTCCTATATCACTTCCTTGTTTTCTTAGAATTTACTGTGGTTTGTTTTCTTGATTTTCACTGTACCAGTTCTAGTTTCTTCAAATGTGGTTTTTAAGTATTTTCACATTTTATGTTTCTTCTCAATGTCTTTCCCTGAATTTGTCAGTAACCCCATTTTGTATGATCCCTTGTTACATAGAAATTCCATATTCACTTTAATTTCCTTGAGAATGCAGATAATTTTTTAACATTCTTTTCTTTCCTAAGTTCCTCTTCTAAACAATCTTCATAGTCTTTTGAATGTTAACCATTTCTTCATTTGTTTGTGTAGTGTTTTATGCATGCCAGATCTTTTGTATTTATTAGTCACCCTTAAATGCAGACCATGGGATCTGATTTACAACGTGCAGAAAGATAGTGTTGGTGAACCTCACTGGCTTACCTCCTTTTTCAGTAAGATGTCCTTAGAATCATTCCTCTATGTCTCCAGCTGGAGAACTAAATATTGTTTGTTTATTTTGTTTTTCTGGTTCCCTCTTTAACTGCTTGTGAGTGTTGAAAATATGAAAACAGTGGAAATGATAAATGCCTTGGGGCAACACTCGGCTAATGTATAAACATTTATCTCTAAGTTCCAAATCTATTCTGTCCTCTGCACAGAAACAGTTCCTTGGCTTTAGATGACATCCTTCATCGCTCAGTCATGACATTTATCACTTACTTCCTCCAGAAACTATGTCTTCTCAGATGATCTACTGTTCTTTCACCAATGCCTGTCTTTTTTTTGTTTCTAGAGTATCATCTGACACCAGGCTACCTCTCTGTTTAAGCCCTATGTAGAGTTAAGATGACATAGAAGTTCAAGAGCTCGTTCAGGCCCAATTCCATGCTCTCCTAAAAAAAGACAGTAGGCCTCAAGCCGTGGGCCCCTCACTGCACTTCACTCTAGGCTCCTTCATGTGCCTTATGCTTGTTTTTCCATGATAAGGACTATAGTTTTTCTGATCCCCAAATCTATCTTTTTCTTTATTGAGAACAACATCATATTCACCATTTTGCAGTTATTGTGAATCTCAGAGCTCTCTTTCATTTTGTTCATAACTTCCCTGTATCTGCCAGATTTTCTTTATAAAGTGTGTCAAGAGGTTGTTCAAGATCCATGGTTTCATTATAGATTAGTTTTCCCTTTCTTTCATATATTTTACATATCTTAGGGAAATATGCACAATATTCAGGGAATATTGAATATATTCATTATTCAGGGAAAAGAGTTATGCCAATGTTTAGTAACTCTTCCAGTGTTCCCCCAAAACCCCAATCAGCCCTTTCAGCATGACAGATTTGTGATTATTTCTTTCTCCTAAATTTACATATGCTGCCAAAAAGTTCACAGGCTTCCAGGAATTTTTATTAAGAATTTCAGATATTTCAGCAAGGAATTTTTTCTCTGCTGACGAGATCTAGTGTATAATTGGAACTAACCCTGCCTCATTTCATGCTAGCTTGCTGCTCTTCAAGTAAATGTGAAACATCCTTTTGTGGCCAAATATACTATTCAATGGAATTGTGTTGCTTCAATTCTCTAAGTGCCTTGTGAGTGGCAAGGGTGTGAGTAAACCTTTTCTGATTGACATATGTCAACTGTCACGAGCTTCATAGACATACACATCTATAAAGAAAGTTAGTGACTGTTGGGATTCATGGATAAAAGCATTTACTATAGAATTTACTGCAATAGACACAGTGTTCACCCCTCCTGAGCTGTGGCCTCGCTCTGGCCTTAAGTCTGCATTAAGACAGGCTGTCAAAGATAAGACAGGAAGTGAAAGAGACCCTGTTTCAGGGCACTTCAGGTAAGGTTTTAATAGCAATCTGAGCCTGAATAAGAATCCTCCTGACACCTAGTTTTTCCTCCTAGTACAATGAAATAATATCTTCATATTTCTTAAATGACATTTCCATCCAGGAGAAAGAATAGTTCAGTGCATTAATTGATGCCAATTTCACATGGAACAATTTTATGGAAAGCACTTGGTTCTGATTTTCTAGGTATATAAGAATGACATAACTGCTCCTGTTTCACCAGGTAAAGACTTGTTTACTTGTATAGTTATGACAGGAAGAAGAAAATGACCTTGGCTTCTATATAAGTGTAGGATGTATGTTATCAGTTACAGTTGGCATTCAGTTTGCCCTTCTATTTACAAATATATCCAATTGGTGCCACAGAAATAAAATATATGCCACTGCATTAAACTAGTGCAATGTTTGGTGGTGGGAAAACAGATGATGGGTAAAGTGAGATGGGTTAGGAAGGTAACAGATGGATGATAAAATATAAGATAAATAGACTGAAGGGGTGGATCTTTCCACTTTTCATTTTTCTTTCTTTCACAAATGTTCTCATATGTTTTTCTATAAAGCACAATAACATTCCTTGCAATATAATGTTGAGTATTTATATCTCTTCTCTGAACCAATTTTTCTTATACATTGCTCAGTCATGACACAGAGCAATATCTCAGTGGTGTCCCAAGGATTATCAGTCAATCACAAATATTCACTGAACACACAGTGTGTGTGTTGAGAACCATACCATGCATTTTGAAGTGGTTCTGAGAAAGCAGGAAATCAGCTATAGCCCTTGATCTAAAGATAAAAAGAACAGACAGATGAAGTAAAATACAATAGAGAACATAATTTGTGGGAATTTCCAAAGGCTTATTCCAGGTTTCTCTCCTCTCTTTCTCTCTATCTCCTCACTTCATAGGGGTTTCATCTATTCACAGAGGCATTTTAGTTCGTTCTTTACACAAACATGTGCTGAGTGTTCTTAAGGAGTCATGCACTTGGTAAGGGGCCAAGAATTCAAAGAATAAGATCCTCTGTCCTCAAAGAGCTTGCAGTATAGTGGTGAAAATGAGCACACAGATGATATAGTAAGTGTCATTATAAAGGAAATGCATTACAAGCACATGAGGCACAGAGTAAAGGCATCTAACCTGCCTTTTAGGGAGTAGAGAGTATTCTTGGAGGAGTTGATATTTGTGCAGTTTTAAAGTATGAAAAAGAGTCAGACATGAATAGGAGAAAAGATATATTCCAAGCAGTTAGGACATCAGGAGCAAAGTCATAAAAAGAGAAATGGCATGACACATGTTCAGTGTTGCTGAAGCAGAGTAGAGGCGAAGCCAGAGAGGTGGAGAGTCTGTATGTAGAGCTTTGATCTCTGTGTTAAGAAACTTAGACTATATCCTCTGGGCAACAGGAGACACTCAAGAGTTTTAAACAAAGGAATGACAGGGTCGTGTTTCTATTTTAGGTCTGTCTGATGGATTTGAAGGGGAAAGGTTGAAGTTGGGAAAACTGGTTTATAGACTGTTTCAGGGTCAGCTTGCAAGATGATGAAGGTGTCACCCAAGATAGCATTTGCAGATGGAGAAGGGGACATAATTGAAAAATGTTTAAAAACAAAATTGGCAAGGCTTTGTATTACAGGCACACCTTGGAGATATTGCATATTTGGTTCCAGACCACCACAATAAAGGCGATACTGCAATAGAGTGAGTTACACAAACTTTTTGGTTTTCCAGTACAAGTAAAAATTATGTTTACACTATACTGTACTCTATTAAGTATGCAATAACATAATGTCTTTTAAAAGTCTTAATTAAAAAATACTTTATTGTTTAAGAAAATGCTAACCATCATTTGAGCCTTCAGTGAATTTTTGCTGGTAGAGCATATTGCCTTGATGTTGATGGCTGCTGACTGATCAGGATGCTGGCTGTTGAAGGTTGGGGTGGCTTGGAAATTTCTTAAAGTAAGACAACAATGAAGTTTGCTACATCAACTGACTCTCCCTTTCAGGAATGAGTTCTCTGTTGATATTTTGACTTCTTCCCATGAATCATGAATGTTCTTAATGACACCTAGAATGCTGTATGTTTTCCAGAAGGTTTTCAATTTACCTTGTCCAGATCCATCAAAGGAATTATTATTTATGGAAGCCATAGTTTTATGAAATGTATTTCTTAGGTAATAAAACTTGAAAATCTAAATGACTGCTTGATCCGTGGGCTGTAGAACAGATGTTGTTAGCGGGCATAAAACCAACATTAATCTCATTGTACATTTCCATCAGAGCTCTTGGGTGAGCAGATACATTACTGATGAGCAGTAATATTTTGAAAGGATCCTTTTCTTCTGAGCAGTAGGTCTCAACAGTGAGCTTAAAATATTCTGTAAATCATGTTGTAAACAGATGTGCTGTCACCCAAGCTTTGCTGTTTCATTTATAGAGCACAGGCAGAGTAGATTGAGCATGATTCACAAAGGCCTTAAAATTTTTGGAATGGTAAATGAGCGCTGGCTTTAACTTAAAGTCCACAGCTGCATTAGACCCTAACAAGAGAGGTAGACTCTCCTTTGAGGCCTTGAAGCCAGGCATTGACTTCTCCTCTCTAGCTATGAAGTCCTATTTGGCATCTTCTTCCAATATAAGGCTGTTTCACCTACATTGAAAATCTGTTGTTTAGTGTAGCCACCTTCGTTAATTGTCTTAGCTATGTCTTCTGGATAAATTCTGGAAGCAACACCTTCTACATCAGCACTTACTACTTCACCTTGTACTTTTTTGTTATGGAGACAGCTTCTTTCCTTAAAATCCCCACACCAACTTCTGCTACCTTCAAACTTTTCTTTGGCAGCTTCCTCACCACTCTAGCCTGGAATTGAAGAGAGGTAGGATTGCTCTGGATTAGACTTTGGTTTAAAGGAATGTTGTGGCGTATTTGCTCTTCTATCCAGACCACTAAAATTTTTCCATATCAGCAATTAGGCTGTTTCACTTTCTTATCATTTGTGTGTTCACTAGAGTAGCACTTTTAATTTTCTTCAAGAACATTTTCTTTGCATTCACAACTTAGCTAACTGTTTAGCACAGGAGGCCTTGCATTCAGCCTATCTAGGCTTTCAAAATGCCTTCCTCACTAAGCTTATTATTTCTAGCTTTTGATTTAAAGTGAGAGACCTGCAACTATACTTTCTACTTGAACATTTAGAGGCCATTGTAGTGTTATTAGTTGGCCTAACTTCAGTATTGTTGTGTCTCAGGGAATAGGGAGGCTGAGGAGAGAGAGAGACATGGAGAAAGGGCTGGTTGGTGGAACAGTCGGAACACACACAACATCTATCAGTTAAATTTGCCATCTTATATGGGCACAGTTCTTGGTGCCCCAAAACAATTACAATAGTAACATCAGTGATCACTGATCACCATAACAATATAATAATAACAAAAGTTCTAAAATATTGTAAGAATTACCAAGATGTGACACAGAGACACAAAGTGAGAAATGCTGCTGGAAAAATGGTGCTGACAGACTTGCTGGATGCAGGGTTGTCACAAACCTTCAGCTTGTAAAAAATGCAGCATCTCTCAAGGGCAATAAAGTGAAGTGCAATAAAACAAAGGTATGCCTATACTTAGATCTGGGATAAGGGAGAGAGCAGAGTTAAAGAAAACCCAAACTTCCTGATATGCTGCACAAAAGAGTCACAATATTCAAGGACCCAGGTATCTTCCCCAAGTGAATGCAATCATCTTTGGTGAACAACTTAGAGGTAAGTGGAGTTGCATGACTGTCATTCACCCATGTTTCCAACTTCTAAGAAACATTTCATTGATGTGGAATCCGAGACACAGCAATTGAAAATACCTGGTCCAAAGTTTCTTGTCTTTTCCCTCATGTTCTGAAGAAGAACATTGGCCAATTGCCTTCTACCATGCACAGTCTCGGGGAGCCTCTGTGTCTATTTCTCAAGAGTGTGTTATAGGTAAGAAGGCAGATGGTGCAGAAGCAAGTGTCAGAGTCCACTTGTATCCTCTGGATGGCAGGATGTATCTTCCTCTGTCTCTTACCACTGCTGCCATCATATATGACACATCAAAAAGTGTACACAAAAAGGAAGGAAAATGTGAATCTACTGCCAATAGAACAAAATACAACTCTTGGAGCCAGATACTTCATTATGCTCCAGGATGTATGGCACCTGGCCCACTCACACCATAGATATTTGAAGAAATAATAACTATGCATGAAATGTCAGAGCGTCTTCCCCATCCACCCCAAAAGGTTCATTTTCTCAACTAAACGGGAGACAAGAATACAATGTTTTCTACAAATTTTGAGCTGGCTGTGGAGGGAGAATATTTCCCTCCATGTGCTCTAGATTATTCAGTGTATTGGCACTTCATTAATACGCTTTTAGTAATATTAATGATACTAACAATATTAAATGCTTAGAAAATATACTTGCACATTTTAAAATGATGAATTAAGGAAGAGTTCTTTCAATAGGAAATGTCTGTAACCTTTAAAAAACATCATTAATGAAGTATAGACTAAAAGCCTGAGACAAAACCCCATAAAATATCCTTAATACAGAGAGATGACACAAATTCGGTCAAGTAATTAGACCTACGTCAAGAAAGCTGTAAGAAATAGTTACCTGAACACAGAGAGGGGCTTCAAAAACTCATTTAGGAAAATAGAAAATTCCCTTTAAGATACATTCTCAAAGTTAGTGCATAATTGGAAGTAATTCATAAAGGGAAAGTAAGGCTAACAATGCATAACCGAAACAACAACTGCTACAATGTTAAAACAGCAAAAGCCACAACCAAGAAAACAGTTTCTATTATAGATTCACAGACAGAAATTTAAGTGGAAAATTACTGTGCTATCTTCCAAATTAAGTAAACATGGCTACTTGCGTGGCGCTAAAACTCATCCCATGCACAGCCTGCCTCTTGCTGGTATCTTGATGATTGCTGAACTATTTAATGTAAACAAGTGTGACAGGAGGAGCATGTCAAGAGTGACATATTCATTTTATAGAGCTAACACAAAAAACGTGCTGCTAATGAAAATAACATAGCAAAGAGACAAATTCATTTCCCTCTTGATATGTTCATAAACTATTTACTGTATTTTGGTTTTCTATTCAGAATTGCCACATAAGCATGTAACCCTTCTTAACTAGTCCTACCCCTCACCTTTTCAGAACTCTGTCATAGTCACCTACTTCAACCAGCAGCCTTACCTTATTATCCGAGTGTACTGTACAAATTCTAAAATTTTCTATGTATGCCATGATGTGAAAAATTCAGGAGGAATTGTTTTAGGAAAGAGGCTTTATGTTTCAGGGTGTGTGTGTGTGTGTGTGTGTGTGTTTGTCTATATTTGACTTTAATTTTTTGGTTTATCTCTTTGTTCCTAACTAGTGTTTTGGTCTTGTGCAGGCATGGCTTGAAAGAATGTTCTTTAGTCAGTCAGTATCTAACAGCTGCCTCTGAGAGAGATACAGCAAGTTCCATACTACAATTTAATAGTATTCTGTCTAGAAGAATTTCATTATCTGGATCTCTAGTGGGTGAAAACTTCAGGTGAAAACTTGATAGTCTTTATAGCTTCCAGTGATTCTATGTTTAGGAACTTAATCACAAATTTTTCTCACAATGAATGTACTCATTCATATCCCTCTTAGTTATTTGCCACAGGAAATAATATGGAGGTAGAATGAAGTGCTACATATGGTGATTATAATACATTCCCCCTTTCCTCTAGAGTTCAGGTCTTACCTCTCCCATGTTGACCCTGTGGACAATTTGGGTTCCTTGAGGTAACATGAGTTCACTGAACTGAAAGCAGTATTTGCCAGGCAAAGTGTCTGTTGACAGTACTCTTAGCAGCCAAGATTGCAATTGATAGAGAAAACTACAAGTAACATAAAGAAGAACACTCATGAGCATTTCCAGCCATAAAGGTCATTTGAGGACATCTGCTTTGCTGAAGCCACAAAGTGGGATTTAACCTAGAACAGATCTCTTTCCTGATTAAAAGCCTCCAATATTTAGAATATATTACCAACTCAACTTTGTCCTTCATGGCTGAATATAATCTGAGCCCCCTCAAGTACCCATCTCACCTGCTTTTCCCACCCCTGGAACACTGCACTGTAGCCACATTAGCTTTCTTTTAACTATGTGCAAATATTCAAGCTCATTCTAACCCAAAACTCTTATACAAGTGTTCCTCTGCCTGGGTGCTCATTCTCCAAGTATTTTTGTTTTCATTTTACTTATTATAACGTAAGATTACTTTGTCTATTTGTTTATTTCCCTGCTGTTTCCTTGTTTTTATATTTGCATAAACATTGTCAATCTTCCCCTCACTAGAAAGTAAACTCCTTCTATCAGGGACCATGGTAGATTGTAAAAATGGCCACGATTACTCTCTCTGTTACACCCATTCTCCTTTACAATGTGACTTTGCAGAAGCTCCCATCAAGAAGTGGGGTCTATGTCTTCACCCCTCATATCCAAGCTCTTCTTGAGTCTGTAGAATGAAGATGAAATAAGGTTGTACATGTCCCAATTCTAGGCCTCAAAAGGCTTTGCACAATTCCATATACCTCTCAGACTCCTGCCCAGTGGCCCAGTGAAGAAGTCCTCATGGGTCAGAGCTGGTTCATCTCATTTTTGCCAGCAAAGGCCATAGACATGTGAAATGCTCAACCAAAATCACAAATCTGTCTATCTCCTCTGCATGCAGCTGATCACAGATGCACAGGGAAGCTCAGCCAAGATCAGCCAAATCTGGCCCAGACCAACAGAAACGTTCAGCTGATCTATAAACTTGTGATTGTAACCTATTAACAGTAAATAGCACTGAATGTTCAATCTGATGTAGTATCCTCGTCAACCACAAGACGCAGAAGCCTAGAGCTAGCCTTGGAGCCCCCAGGGACGTTCCAAGGCCCTAGTTTCCCCTTTTGCTTTAGGATTATTCAGTTTATTCTATTGCCTTCATCATGGGTGTTCTCATTCTTCTCAGTCCATTAAGTTGATTATTCTACTCAATTGCTTGTTTGGTTCCCAATTCCTTCTTCAGTCCAAGATGCTGAGTTTTGGTTTCCTTGTGTTTGCAGGTACAATAGCCTGGAAAACCTTCTGCCATACTCATAGGGCTAGTTTCAATTGCCAGGAATGCCTCTCAAATGAGTACTTTATGCACATTGGCTCAAACTTCTCAAGGACCAGTTGTATGGTCTAACAGGCTCTGATAATACTTTATGGGACCCACATACTCCTTTCCAGGGAAAACATAAACCTATAATATCAACTTCTATTAAGTTGTAGATTTGAGTTTCTCTATTTTCTTCTAAATATTTTTCTTACTTCACACACTATGACCAGAATACTAGGAAATTATCATCTCATTTGAATCCCTTAAATTCAGTAGGAGGGATTTTTAAGGGGAAAAGAAACATCTAATCTTTTTTCAACCAAAAAGTCTCCAGTGAACATAAAGGTCTATTTTCTTTGTGCATAAAGTTTGATTCCATTTTTAGCTATTTATTCATTGATGCCTTGTTTAAGCAGGGATAATCACATTTATTCTGTCTTACATTTTTGAATATGTTTAGGGTTCACAGGGTGTTGCTGATTGTATTATTCAAAGATGGCATGATGCTATTTCTCATCCTGTATATTCTTTTTACAAGATGAGCTTGCTGCTCCTTCACAAAAGATGGAGTCTCTAGCCCTTCCCCTTGAACCTGGTCAGAATTCTGTGACTGTGACCAATAGAATGCATCACAAGTGACACCATGTGACTTCCAAAGACAGGTATAGAATAAAACTGGAAAACATTAAAATGATATGAACCTAACAGATCAACAAAAGGAAGGACAAAAGTTACAAAAACATCCTAAGATAGTGATTCCCACACTTTTGTGTGCACCATAAGAATCACCTGGATAGATTGGTTAAACCAATATCTGGGCTCTGCCTCCATAGTTTCTGATTCCATAAATCTGGGTCAGGGTCTGAAGCATTGCATTTCCAACAAGTTTTCAGAGGATGCTGGCTGCTGCTCCAGGAACCATACTTTGAGAAATACTAGTGAAAGGAAATACAAACTGAGACAACAGGACTCTGTTTGTAAAAAACTAAACTAAAAAAGAAAAAATGTCAATGCTGTATGTCTTTAATAGTATATAAAACTCAGAAAAACACAAAAGTAAACAACACAGTAGTTAAGGAAATTTTGGAACCAGGCCCTTACTCCTTAAGCTTTCCTCAACAAACTCAGTAAATATAATTAACAATTGATTAATCACTTACAATGGATTAAATGTTTATGTCCCCCCAAAATTTATATGTTGAAATCCTAAACCCCAGTGTGATGGTATTAGGTGGGGCCTTTGCCAGATGATTAGGTCATGAGGGTGGAGCTTTCATGAATGAAGTTAGTGCCCTTATAAAAGAGACCCCGGAGTGTTCCCTCACCCCTTTCCCCATGTGAGGACATAGTGAGAAGATGGCCATCTATAAACCAGGCAGTGGCTCCTCATCAGACATCAAATCTGCTAGTACTTTGATCTTGAACTTTCCTGCCTCCGGGACTGTGGGGAATAAATGTTTGTAGTTTAAGCTATCCAGTCTATGGCATTTTTGTATAGCAGCCCACATGGACCAATGCACCACTATAATATAATTTCACTTGGTCAAACACCTAAAAATAACTTTTAGATCATCAGTACTACAAAAGAATATAGAAATTCATCAAAGTAGGACAGTTTCAGAGGCCTATACAGACATGAAAAAAACAAAACACTCTTTTACACTTACAGTAGTCAAAAGATCCTAGATCTTTGAGCAACACCTCATGCTAAAATACCTTGGCCTTTGTCCCTAAATTATAATTTTGGGGGATTAGCCATTTTTCTCAGCAAGTTAAAGAATTATTAACTCAAATCTGTGACTAATTCAGTTAAAGTTACCATGAAAGAGCTAGAATTAAGCCCAAATTACTCATGCAACCACAGTTACAAGCCAAAATAGCAGAGCACATTGCTGATGTACAGGAATAGACTTCCAAATGTTGAATCAGGACAGTATGATTATGTGTTACCTAAAGGGTTACAAAGTCAAAAGAATATGTTCTATTTTATTTGCTCTTAAGAGGAAAAATGTTGGGGGAAAGGTGAGACAATCACTACTGTCTGCTAATAAAATACAATATTTTTAAATCATCAAGCATTCTTTCATACTAGAAAGAGTCCCATTACACACTTTTTCAGTTGTTATTTTACATATTTAATACTAACAAGAAAAAAATGTTAACAGTTTCTGTCATTTTATAGGTTCACATTCCTTATATATGCTGGTTGTCAAAAATAGCTAGACTTTTTTTCTTCCTCCCATGAGAAAATGTTGAATCAAAACAAACATGATGAGTTGTATATGCAAAGCAATGTAGGAGCATTGATTTTGTTTGCCATTATTCTCAAACATCTAGATAAAAGTCCAAGTGCCAGTTGTCCTACACAATGTTAATTACTCAAGGAAGTGATAATCAGATGACAAAATCTTTCAACTATTTTCCAAATATTTAATACTAGCAACAACTTTAAACCCAGCAATCAATACTTGTGCTATGATTTTACAAGTATAGAAGAAGGAAACTTTGCTTGGATAAAAATTCAGATCTAAACATTATAATTTCTTAAGGGATTTTATTTTTTCTTGTCCAAAACATTGTTTTCTTGGCACTGACACACTAATTCTCTGGAATTTTAACAAATATTATTATTTTTATATTCAACAAAAATAGTTTGAGCTCCCTATAAGTGCCAGATAACCTGGTAGGAAATGGGTACATACTAAAAAATAAGGTTGATGTTTTTTCTTGGGATTGACATGTATACACTGATGTGTATAAAATTATGACTAATAAGAACCTGCTGTATAAAAAAAAAGATTGATGTTTTGTCTCTCAATAGTCCATATTATCTAGTGGGATGTTAAACATGAAATTAAATCTTTGTAATACATTTTGATGAGTGTTATTTTGGAGATAAGTATTGAAGAGTTGAGACACAAAGAAAGGTTAATAAATCACTGTGCTTAATTTGGTATAGAAACTCTTCACAGAAGCATTCAATTTAAATTTTTTGTGTCCACCTAATAGAAAATATGGAGATGGGATTACAAGGAGAAATAATGTAACAATCTGTATGGAATAGCCTGGAAAGTGTAGGGAGTTAAGCAATAACGGACAGTAAAACATCCTTACTTTAGTGGCAAAAGATGAAGTTTAAGAGGCAAGCATAACCATAAACATAACCATAACCGTAACAATAACTGTAACCATAACAGTGGATCATGGGGGACTCCAGTAACACCAGTAGCCAAAAAGATATCACCCAGGGAGTGGCATTATCCATTTAGCTTCAGATTAATTTGCTACCATTGCTCCAGTGAAGTATAGGCTCCTGAAAGAACACTCTACTCATAGGAAATTGATTAATTTTCATGAAGGGAAAGGAGATATTTCCTGCATTGTCTATATGCCTTGCATCACTAGAAAGGATGAGGTTCTTCTGTGTAGCTAGTGATGAATTAATATGGAAGTTCTTCCTGGGGTCCCTGGCTGAGTTGGAGAATTAAAGCTGTGCAAGGCAAACCACCCACTTCAACAATTTAACCCTTGAGCCTGCGGCAATCCTTTTGAACAGTATGCAGACACAGTCAAAGAGTTCTTGAGTGCTATCAATATACAGAGGAAGAAACTGCTTGACTGCTCTATGAATTAGTACCAACATTTATTTAGATTAGATAAGACACTTATGGTACACTGAAAACAAAGTGATTAAAAACACATTTAGGCAAATCTCGTTTGTGGCAGATAAGGCTCTCAGATTTGGCAGTTGTGTGATCTAAGCAAATATGGTTTTAATAATGAATTAAGGTTTAATTTATAGATTTTCCACATTGGATTGTTTAGAAACTAGTGCCTGTTTGGGAAAGATCCTGTTGCACTGAAATTAGTGTATAGGGACTGGTATAAGGTTAATGAATTTGGGTGTTTAAAATACATTTGTTCACTCAGTTCATTAGAAAGACAGCCTGAGGCCTTAAAACTAAAACTATCACCATCTGAACAGCAACAGTTAGTATTTATCAAACTATATAGTCAAAACAACCAGTTAGGGCCTATCAAATCTACAAAAAGAAACTGTGAGACCCTTAGCCCAATTTCAAACACTAAAATATGAGACCTGAAGAGGTTAAATGGTTTGTCTAATGTCATACTTCTGGCATAAGCAAAGCCACAACTTATACCAGGCTGCTGACTTTAAATCAAATATTTTTTTAGCCACACCATAGGGTCTTCGATACCATGGCTACTTATTTGTATAAAATGGAACTTTTTTTTAATCTCAAATGTAGACATCAGTCATCATCCCAGATTGAATATGAGCCTATCAGTTCCCTAAGCATTGTGGTTGGTTAGCATGTAAATCTTACAAAGTATCTGTCTGGCCTGTAACCTCCCCTTTTTTATTTCTGGGAATTTCCCTGACATTTCAAAGGGTTGGACCTCTTGTAGCCATGTTTGTACTACATGACCCAACCCTCCAGTTTACAAGCTGTAGATGGACATTGGAGTTGGACTGAGTTAGACCAATAGGAGTCTCACTCTAGGATCTTAGCATTGTAACAGAGAGGTTCTCTTCCAGTCTGAGCTATTCACTTGAATTGAAGTAATGGAAACTCTGGGACTGCAGGGAAGCCAGACAAACTGTAGGAAGAGTGTCAGCAGAAGACAGGAGTAAAGCTGACATGCAGAGAGCAGCAGAGGCAAAGACCAGGTAGCCCCAAGACAGACTGCCTTGCTTCCACATCATTTTCCAGTTCCTGATGACTTTCTATCAATAGTTTCAAGGCTTAGCTATATTTTCTACTTTTGCCTTCTATAAAATACCTCTGAATCCTCACCATACACTCATACCAGGAAACAGCATCTCTTGTAACAGGCTCTAAGAGAAAGTGTGGTACTGGCTGAGCCACAACGGCTTAGCTATGAGGACTCCCCCTGAGCCAAGCCTGAAGCTAGCACTCTTTGGAAATATACTGAAAGAATATGAAAATGTGCTTGGTAATTCTCAGAGATTTTGAGTATACCAAACCAGAAAGAGATAAACTCTAATCCAGGCTTTTTATACTGAATGTGGAGAAAATTAGGGCATATACATAGAGACAGATGATGTCTAGATCAAGAAATTTATGATAAGAAAATTTTATGCTTTGCCCCTGTAATCAGTAAAGATAGGTTAACTACTGTGACAAACATCAAAGTTCCTGAAGCTTAGCATACTAAAGGATTATTTCTCACTCCAGCAAAAGCTCTGTTTAAGGCAGCAATTTTGGACAGATATCCTACAAGTAGTATCTCAGGGACACAAAACGCCATCCATCTGTGGCTCTACTATGCCCTAACTCTGATTCCATTGTTGAATTCTCTGTATCCAGGCAGTAGATGGGGGAAGAGAGAGAATCCAGAAGTTTGGAGCCTTGACAGTTAAAGCACTGCCTACTTCAGACTCCAAACAAGAGTTAAGACTGGAAAAAAAAATTGAGCTACAAAAGTCCCTTAATACTTAGCCCCACAAAAATGATCAGATTCAGATTATAGCCATCCCACCTATTCTTTCAGAAGGCATTAAAGTGGCCAGATACAAACTGAGAAGGAGGCATGAGGGCAAAAAGAATAGATGTAAATCAAGCTTCAGCATTATATCTAGGAAAGAATTTGGCTGGTGGTCACTGATACATGAAACCTACTACAAGCAAGTACATCAGCAGCCTACTAAGTTTATAAGGGAATTGTATTACCAAAAGCAAATTCCAGAGTTAATACACCTTTGTTTGTATCAGGCTTAATATAACTTTTGGGTACTCAAATTTGCACCAGCAGGAAATGGGCTCAGAAAACCATGTAGCCACTAAGGAGAGAACAGTCTTCAGTGTAGATTTTAGATGATTTAAAAGAAAACATCTTCAGAAGATGGAGCCTGAGTTCACAGAGAACAGCAAACAAGGCAGCTCCTCCAAAAGAGCAGAATCATGTTCTAATCGAAATTTCCTTACTCTTTGGGTAAGATTTTGTAACTTTTATGAACCAATTATTGCCATATCTCTACCATTTTTCCTATTTCTGCATAGGAGTTTTATTGCTATTATCTTTTGCTGGTTCACAATTATGTGGGGGAAAAGATGGAGGAGATAACTTGTCTTTAGTCCTAGGTCACTGAGTGAAGATGCCACACTTTAGTCTGATGGAGATTATGAGCAATACCTAGAAATACTGGACTTTGAGCAAATATGGTGACCAGATGGGACTCTGGGTTATCTCTATGTGTAGGGAAAAGAGTGAAATAGATATTTTGTCACCAAAAGAGAAGACTATTGAAGTTGCAGAGAGCGGTTTGCTACTGACCAAATTAAGGTGATTTTCCTCTAGGGCACACAGTCAAATTTTCCTCCCTTGCAATAAAGTGCAGTCATGTGATTGAGTTCTATTCAATTGGAAGAGGCCTTTCCAGTTCTGAACCTCGGCAATACAAAACACTCAGAACCAATTATCTCTCTCTTCCCACATCTACTATTTGGAGGCACAATCCCATGAAGTCCTTGCAAACAAATTTTTTTAAGATGGCAGAATTAGCTTAAGTTCTTGAATGACTGTCCTCTCCACTCATAGCCAACTAGACTTGTGAGTCAGAAACTTCTACTGTGTTAAACTGAGATTTGGGGGTTTATCTGTCAACTCCCAAAATTATCTTTCCTAATAAATCACCCCCACACACACACTGTAAAAAAGTTTAATGAGCTGATTGAAAGAAGGTAGCTTCTTGGCCATTAGAATAGAAATAACAAAAAGGATCCAACTTTGAGACCATTACTCAGGCCCTCCAAGGACCCATCTCCAATGGAATGAAAATAACCTAAATAAATAAAAACAAACAGAAAGTAAAAATAAAACAAAACCCCTTGATCTCTAAAGATGGAATGTAAATAGTCTCCACTATCTCCACATTTTTATTATCAATAATGCCCTGAGGTTAAGGCCACTGAGAAAGTGAATAATAGAGATAGAGTAGCAACCAAATTTGCTGCTAAGAAACTGAAGTTTTATACTATCCCTGGTCCAAATCTGGCTTTTAATTCAAATCAGCAAGGATATTCCAAAAGTATGACTTTTTAAGAATTCTTAAGAGGTATAGTAAACTAAAGGCTCACATATAAAACTGAAGTTGTTGTTATAGGATTTGTAGTATCAAAAAATACCAGCTATACAAAAGAGGCACCTTAAGGCAGTCAGTTATAGGCCCTCTGCAGGCTCTAGGACTGATTACAATGATACAAAGAAGTGGCCTATGAAGGCCACCTATCACCCCCAAAGAGTATCCTATCCCAGATCTTCCCAGTGGTTCCTAGATCCTACATGAGAAAAAGCCACTCAGTAGAGGAAAAAATAGTGTTCATATTTATGAACCAATTAATACACATTGCTACAATAAACATTTGGTCCTTTCATTTACTTTCCTATGTGCCTCTTTCAGGATGCTGTTTAACCTTTGGACACATGACTGCATGAGCTATTTTGGAGATGTTGGTTTTGCCCTCTGTGGTAATGAGATTTCTTTTTTTTTTTAAATGACAGTTTTCTCTTCCACTCCTCTTCCCCCATAGGTTACAGGTAGTAGTAGTCTTTGAGCATTTCCTCTGGGCACTATAGACGCCTAGCCTGTGGGTTGTCATGTATTAGAAAATTGTGGAATGAGATACTCAAGAACATCTGTGAATATGTGGGAAGAATGAACGTCATTCTTCTGTTGATCAGCCAAGGAATAACATGAGGGAGACACCTCAGACAATGTCTCCCAGCCCATGACCACTTTCTTCCTATGGTATTTGACCCTTTCCACCAACAGAGGAGAGCAATGTCTCTAGCAGTCTGTTTTTACAACATGACTATGCAGATACCCTGTTCTGGGCATAATTGATAGAACAGAAGTGGGCACATCACTGAAACTAAACCAGTGAAGTTATAGTTCCTAGAATTTTGCAGTTTGAGATTCTAGGTCAGCCTGACAGTCTACTTAAATTGAGATCATGCAACAACAGCAGAAATGAGCTTAGCATCCTCTGCTAAGATCGCAGAGGAGCAGGTAAAGCTAGACTTTGAAGAATGGAAAATGACACAAACAGGCAGAGAGAATCAGAGGCAAGAGGCCATGAGACCTGGGAAGAGTGACGCTCAGTGTGAGTGCATTGACTCCCAGTGAGTCCTGCTGAAGACCAAACTGTCCTCCATGATCTTCAGTTTTGTAAAAGAGAAGGCTGCATCTTCTCCACAAATGTTTTTCTGTTGTTGTTGTTCATGTCAGCTAGCTCCTGCTGGTTTTGCTTCCTGATGCCCAAAGCACAGGGCGGTAGCTAGCCACTCCCTTGGACTCCAGCCCCTTTGTGCAGTTAATTCCCTAACTTTAGCCTCACCTGGTTGACTTCGTCCATTTTACCCACTGTCAGTCTGTTAAGGTGCCAGCATTCCCCCGGCCAAGTCTTAATGATGATTACTGAAGGATTCCTTGTAGACACAGTAGACTGTTTTGGGGGTTTTTGTTTGTTTTCTTTTTATAGTTTTGCTGACTGTCAAATTCCTTTCCCTTTGCTTTATTGAAGTCAGATTTCAATTATGTAAGCATTATCCTTTATATGCGTTTATAGCTGCTATTCTGCTACTAACTCTATTTATCCCATATCTATTTTACACTCGACATTACTTAAATGGGAGATATTTTGTTCTGTCTGATCAGAAAACTTGTGATTTTTTAAATCATTTTCTTTTATGTATTGAACTCTCTGTGCTTAGTTCAGGTCTACCATGTGGTTATTTGAGCTGACCTAGCCAGGGTCTCCTACTGTGCTTTACACTGACTTCTGAGGCCTCCTCCAAGGCCAGGTTAAAGGTCACCTGAAAATACTTAGCTTCTAATAGATTAAACGTGCATCAAAGCTAATTTTGGTCTTTTTTTTTTTACATATTTTGCTTTGGGCCTTATACTCTTGTATGCTTTCATAAAAGTCCATTCTCCATTTAATGGAGACACACCAGATTTCACTGAGCGCTTCTAATCCCATGGCCTATATTATACCAACACCAGACTCTCTCCAAATAACTTATTCTACTAGACATTAGAAAAGTAACAAGTTAACATCGATAAGAAGACATTGCTTCTGCAGGTTGCCTCGGGATCTGCTATTCTAGAGTTGACTTAGATGGGACATCTCAACTGGGGCAACTTTGCTCACCTATCTCATTCACTCCCTCAGACCAGCAAGTTAACTCAGGAATGTTCTCTTTGTGATGTTAACAGAAACACAACAGAACCACTCTGAATTCACTCAAGGCCTGGCACTGGCACACTGTCACTTCTGCCTTATTTTGTTACCCAAAGCAAGTCACATAAATAACGCAAAAGTCAATGGTCAGGGAATACACTTCACTTTTACGTGAGAAACTAAAAAAAACACATGTCAAAAGGCCCAGATAAAGAGAAAGATAAAAAATCATGGACCATAAGGCAACCCACCACCACACCCCCAGTTAGATAACCCCCCAGATAACCCCCTGTTATCACTATATTTGAAATAAGGAAATTGGACTTGATATTTTTAGGCCCCTCTATCTCTAAAATTATGGTTCTGTATAAACTTCTCAATATATTGCTTTACAATTCCAAATTATTTTCATTACTCTACTAATCATAGGTATCCGTGCAGATTGATTTCTTTTTTTTTTTTTTTTTGCGGTATGCGGGCCTCTCACTGTTGTGGCCTCTCCCGCTGCGGAGCACAGGCTCCAGACGCGCAGGCTCAGAGGCCATGGCTCATGGGCCCAGCCGCTCCGCGGCATGTGGGATCTTCCCAGACCGGGGCACGAACCCGTGTCCCCTGCATCGGCAGGCGGACTCTCAACCACTGCGCCACCAGGGAAGCCCCAGATTGAATTTATAACATACTATAGATGCTTTAAGCTATGTAAAACATTTATTGTTCTATTTCCAGGGAGGACTACAGTTAAATTACATAGAAAATCTGTTAACTACTCTTCTTTAAACTTAAGAGATAAAAAACAGATTCTGTATACCCTTGGATGTAATTCATATATCTTCACACCTTACCAGCCTGCAGAAATGAATGAGGTCACATCAGATTTTTTACCACATCACATTTTACTGGTTCTATAATCCACCTGTAAATTGCTACAGCTCCAATCCCCAAACCCCACACAGCTACTGAATCATTTTTAGGAGTCCCCAGTCTGCACTGTGCAGGTTTATAAATAAGTCCACTTATATTCTCCAGCTCCAGAATATTTATTGATACTTTGTCCCTGAAAATACACTTAAGGACAGCATCTTAAGTTTTCTTGGCATAAAATAAAGTGCACACATTTTAGGTGTACATGTCAATGAGTTTTGACAAATTTATACACCTGTGTAACCTTAACCATAATCTAGATATTGAGCATTTCCATCACCCCCAAAATGTTCCATGTACCCCTTTCCATCAATCCTTCTCCTTCTGCCCCCAGCCCCAGGCAAACATTGACCAGCTTCCTTTCACTTTAGATTAAACGTGCCTATTTTGTAGAGGTTCATATAAATGAAGTTTTACATCAGGCTTTGTATCTGACTTTTATATCTCAGCAAGATTTCAGTGTGATTTATTCATATGGTTGCTTGTATCAGTGTGTTTATTCCTTTACACTGCTGAGTAGTATTCCACTGTCTATACATAGTCATCTGTTTATCCATCCAACTGCTGAAGAACATGTGAGATTTTTCCAGTCAAGGGTATCATGAAAAATGCTGATATAACATTTTTGCCCTAGTTTTTACATAGGTACTTGTCATACCTTTTAATTTAATCATTATAGTATGTATGCAATGGTATTTTTTGTGGCTTTAATTTGCATTTTTCAGAAGGCTAATGATGTTGAGCAAATTTCCATGTGATTATTAGCCTTTTGCTTATATTATTTTATGTCACGTATTTTCAACCTTTTGCCTGTTTTTAATTGGCTCAACTTATTACTGAGTAGTAAGACTTTTTACATATTCTGGACACAGATCCTTCTTCAGACATATGCACTGAAAAATTTTCCCCCTGTCATTTTATTAAATCTCTTCTGTGAGAAGTTTTTTTTTTTTTTTCCTGAGTACCTTTATCAGTTTTTTTTTTTATGGTTTGTGCATTTATGTCCTTTCTGAAAAATTGGTGTCTATCTCAATAGATTTTATCTCCAATTGTTTACTGCTAAATAAAAATAAAATTAATCTTTGTACATTAACCTATTGTTCTCTAATGTTGGTAAATTTATTAAATATAATAGTTTTTGTGTATATTTCTTAGCATTTTTAAAATAAAAATTATGAAATCTACAAATAGACACATTTGCTTCTTCCTGTCCAATCTGAATGCCTTTTAATTCTTTTCTACACATTATTGTTGAAATGTTGAATAAGATTGATGACAGAGGACAATCCTGCCATGTACCCAATTTTAGAGCAAAAACATTCAGTGTGATAACTAAGCATGGCATCAGTGCTATATTTTTTTTGTAGAAGCTCTTTATCAGATTGAGGAAGTTCTCTTCTGTTCCTAATTTGGTGATAGTTGTCTCACAAATTTGTTGTTAAATTTTTGTTATATGTTTTTTCCTGCCTCTATTTAGATGATCATATGGATTTTCTCCTTTATTCTGTTAATATGGTGAAATGTATTTCCAAATGTAAAACCAAATTTTTACATTCCTGATATAAACAGTACTTGGTTAATTACTTGATATATCAAACTTTATTTTTTTACCTGGATTTTATTTGTTAATATTTAAAAAATTTTTTTTGATGATCATATGGTTTTTATTCTTCAATTTGTTAATATGGTGTATCACATTGATTGATTTGCATATATTGAAGAATCCTTGCATCCCTGGGATAAATCCCACTTGATCATGGTGTATGATCCTTTTAATGTGCTGTTCGATTCTGCTTGCTAGCATTTTGTTGAGGATATTTGCATCTATATTCATCAGTGATATTGGTCTGTAATTTTCTTTTTTGTAGTATCTTTGTCTGGTTTTGGTAACAGGGTGATGGTGGCCTCCTATAATGACTTTGGGAGTGTTCCTTCTTCTGCAATTCTTTGGAAGAGTTTGAGAAGGATGGGTGTTAGCTCTTCTCTAAATGTTTGATAGAATTCACCTGTGAAGCCATCTGGTCCTGGACTTTTGTTTGTTGGAAGATTTTTAATCACCGTTTCAATTTCATTACTTATGATTGGTCTGTTCGTATTTTCTATTTCTTCCTGATTCAGTCTTGGAAGATTATACCTTTCTAAGAATCTGTCCATTTCTTCCAGGTTGTCCATTTTATTGGCATACAGTTGCTTGTAGTAGTCTCTTAGGATGCTTTGTATTTCTGTGGTGTCAGTTGTAAATTCTCCTTTTTCATTTCTAATTTTATTGAGTCCTCTCCCTCTTTTTCTTGATGAGTCTGGCTAAGGATTTATCAATTTTGTTTACCTTCTCAAAGAACCAGCTTTGAGAAGTTTTATTGATCTTTGCTATTGTTTTCTTTGTTTCTATTTCATTTATTTCTGCTCTGAACTTTATAATTTCTTACCTTCTACTAACTTCGGGTTTAGTTTGTTCTTCTTTCTCTAGTTCCTTTAGGTGTAAGCTTAGATTGTTTATTTGAGATTTTTCTTGTTTCTTGATGTAGGCTTGTATTGCTATAAACTTCCCTCTTAGAACTGCATCCCATAGGTTTTGGATCATCAAGTTTTCATTGTCATTTGTCTCTAGGTATTTTTTTGATTTCCTCTTTCATTTCTTCAGTGATCTTTTGGCTATTTAGTAATGTATTGTTTAGCCTCCATGTGTTTGTGTTTTTTACATTTTTTCTGTGTAATTTTTTTCTAATCTCATAACATTGTGGTCAGAAAAGATGCTTGATATGATTTCAGTTTTCTTAAATTTACTGAGGTTTGATTTGTGACCCAAGATGTAATCTATCCTGGAGAATGTTTCATGTGCACTTGAGAAGGAAGTGTAACCTGCTGTTTTTGGATGGAACGTCCTATAAATATCAATTATCTATCTAGTCTGTTGTGTCGTTTAAAGCTTGCATTCACTTAGTAATTTTCTGTTTCGATGATCTGTCCATTGGTGTAAGTGAGGTGTTAAAGTCCCCCACTATTGTTGGGTTACTGTCGATTTCCTCTTTTATAGCTGTTAGCAGTTGCCTTATGTATTGAGGTGCTCCTATGTTGGCAGCATATATATTTATAATTGTTATGTCTTCTTCTTGGATTGATCCCTTGATCATTATGTAGTGTCCTTCCTTGTCTCTTGTAACATTCTTTATTTTAAAGTCTATTTTATCTGATGTGAATATTGCTACTCCAGCTTTCTTTTGATTTCCATTTGCATGGGATATCCCCTCACTTTCAGTCTGTATGTGTCCCTAGGTCTGAAGTGGGTCTCTTGTAGACAGCATATATACAGATCTTGTTTTTGTATCCATTCAGTGAGCCTGTGTCTTTTGGTTGGAGCATTTAATCCATTCAGGTTTAAGGTAATTATTGATATGCATGTTCCTATTACCATTTTCATAATTGTTTCACATTTGTTTTTGTAGGTCTTTTTTTTTCTCTTGTGTTTCCCATTTAGAGAAGTTCCTTTAGCATTTGTTGTAGATCTGGTTTGGTGGTGCTGAATTCTCTTAGCTTTTGCTTGCCTGTAAAGCTTTTGATTTCTCCATCAAATCTGAATGAGATATTTGCCGGGTAGAGTAATCTTGGTTGTAGGTTCTGCCCTTTCATCACTTTAAGTATATCATGCCACTCCCTTCTGGCTTGTAGAGTTTCTGCTGAGAAATCAGCTGTTAACCTTATGGGAGTTCACTTGTATGTTATTTGTTGTTTTTCCCTTGCTGCTTTCAATAATTTTTCTTTGTCTTTAATTTTTGCCAATTTGATTACTATGTGTCTTGGCTTGTTTCTCCTTGGGTTTATCCTGTATGAGACTCTCTGCACTTCCTGGACTTGGATGGCTATTTCCTTTCCCATGTTAGGGAAGTTTTCGACTATAATCTCTTCAAATATTTTCTTGGGAACTTCTCTCTCTCTTCTCCTTCTGGGACCCCTATAATGTGAATGTTGTTGCATTTAATGTTGTCCCAGAGGTCTCTTAGGCTGTTTTCATTTCTTTTCATTCTTTTTTCTTTATTGTGTTCCACAGCAGTGAATTCCACCATTCAGTCTTCCAGGTCACTTATCCATTCATCTGCCTCAGTTATTCTGCTATTGATTCCTTCTAGTGTATTTTTCATTTCATTTTTTGTATGGTTCATCTCTGTTGGTTTGTTCTTTAATTCTTCTAGGTCTTTGTTAAACATTTCTTGCATCCTCTCGATCTTTGCCTCCACTCTTTTTCCGAGGTCCTGGATCATCTTTACTATCATTATTCTGAATTCTTTTTCTGGAAGGTTGCCTATCTCCACTTCATTCAGTTGTTTTTCTGGGGTTTTATCTTGCTCCTTCATCTGGTACATAGCCCTCTGCCTTTTCATCTTGTCTATCTTTCTGTGAATGTGCTTTTTGTTCCACAGGCTTCAGGATTGTAGTTCTTGCTTCTGCTGTCTGCCCTCTGGTGGATGAGGCTATCTAAGAGGCTTGAGCAAGTTTCCTGTTGGGAGGGACTGATGGTGGGTAGAATTGGCTGCTGCTCTGGTGGGCAGAGCTCAGTAAAACTTTAATTCACTTGTCTGCTGATTGGTGTGGCTGGGTTCCCTCCCTGTTGGTTGTTTGGCCTGAGGCGACCCAACACTGGAGCCTACCCGGGCTCTTTGGTGAGGCTAATGTTGGATTCTGGGAGGGCTCACACCAAGGAGTACTGCCCAGAATTTCTGCTGCCAGTATCCTTGTCCTCTCGGTGAGACACAGCCACCCCTCCACCTCTGCAGGAGACTCTCCAACACTAGCAGGTAGGTCTGGTTCAGTCTCCTATGGGGTCACAGCTCCTTCCCCTGGGTCCCAATGTGCACACTACTTTGTGTGTGGCCTTCAAGAGTGGAGTCTCAATTTCCCCCTCTCCTGTCAAAGTCCTGCAATCAAATACCACTAGCCTTAAAAGTCTGATTCTCTAGGAATTCCTCCTCCCGTTGCTGGACCCCCAGGTTGGGAAACCTGATGTGGGGCTCAGAACCTTCACTCAAGTGGGTGGACTTCTGTGGTATAAGTGTTCTCCAGTTTGTAATTCCCCCACCCAGCAGTTATGGGATTTGATTTCACTGTGATTGTGCCACTCCTACCATCTCATGTGGCTTCTCCTTTGTCTTTGGATGTGGGGTATCTTTTTTGGTGAGTTACAGTGTCTCTATTTAAAAGTTTTTACACCTATTTTTTTGAGGGATTTTGGTGTATAGTTTTTTTGTTGTTGTTAATGTCTTTGGCAGATTTTCACTTCTGAATAGTGTTGCCATCATAAAATGATCTAAAAGAATTCCTTTCCTGCTCTATTTTCTAAAAGAGTTTGGTAGAGTTAGTGTTATTATTTTTTTTAATTCTTTGATAGAATTTACCAGCAAATGCATTGTAGCTCACAGTTGTCTATGTGGAAAGATTTCAGTTATTAATTCAAGGTCCTCAATAGATATAAAGCTATTTAAATTTTTTATTTCTTCTTCAGTCAATTTTGGTAATTTGTGTCTGTCAAAGAATTTGCTCATTTCATGAAGGTGGTATAATTTGCTAATATAAAATTGCTCATAGTATTTCCTTATTATCCTATAATGTTGAATCTGTGTTGATGTCCTTTCATCCATGATATTGGTGTCTTTCCTCTTTTCTCTTGATTAATCTAATTAGAAGTTCCTCAATTTTATCACTCTCTTCAAAGAACAAACTTGTTTTCGCTGAGTCTTTTCATTTTCTCTTTCACTGCTTTCTTATTATATCCCTACTTCTATTTAGTTTGAATTTAATTTGCCCTTTCTTTTCTTGTTTCATAAGTTGGAAACATAGATCATTGATTTTGGACCTTGCTTCTGTTAATTATAAATACTTAAGGCTGTAAAATTTCTCTTGGTGTTGTATTAGCTGCATCCTAAAATTTCAGATTTTTATATTTTTGCTTTTGTTCATTTCTAAATATTTTCTGATTTCCCTTGTGATTTCTTTTTTGACCCATTAGTTAGAGGTATGTTTGCCTGTTTTTTTTTTTTTTAACTTTCAGGTATTTGAATCTTTCCTAGGTATCTTATTATGTCTATTCCTAATTTAATTATATCATCGGCAAAGAACATACTTTGTATGGGTTTAGTCCTTTAAATTTATTGAGACTTTTTAATAGCAGCATATAGTCTAGCTTTAAGAATGTTTCCATGTACACTTGAAATGAATGTGTGTTCTGCAATTGCTAGGTGGAATGTTCTGTATTGCCAGTCAGGTCAAGTTGGTGACAATATTGTCCTAGTTTTCAATATCCTTACTGATTCTCTGTCTCCTTATTCTACTGACTACTGACAGAAGACTGTTGTAGTCTCCAAATATAATTGTGGATTTAGCTATTTTTCCATTCAGTCTGTCAGTATTTGATTCATGCATTTTAAAGCTCTATTATTAATTATATACACATTTAGAATTACTAAGTCTAATTAATAAATTGACCTTCTATCATTTGAAATTCATCTCTTCATCCCTTGTTGTGAAGTCAATGTTTTTAAGATTATTGTTTACCTAGTATATATTGTTTCATCCCTCCAATTTTCATCTAGCTGTTTCTACATATATTAAGAGAGTTTCTTGAAGACAGTTCAGTTGGGATTTTTTTCATCCAATTTAACAATCTCTGATTTTTAATGAAGTGTTTAGATTATTTACATCTAACGAAAGTATTGGTATTGTTGGGTTTAAGTATAGATTATGCTATATGACACTTTTTCAGGGTAGAAAATTCTAGGTTTACCTGTTGTTTTTATGTACTTTACATAAATTTTCCTTCCATTGTCTTCTCTCTTGCATGGTTTCTGATGAAAATTTATAGTCTTTTAATATTTTTTCCATGATATATTGTGTGTTTTTTTTTCTAGCTACTATTATGAAATTCTATTTATCACTAGTTCTCTGAAATTTCATTATGAAGTGACTTTTGTATTTTTCCTGCTTGGAGATTTTTGAACTACTTAGATCTGTATTCATTTTTCATCCAATTTGAAATAAATTTGCCATTATTTCTTTAAATCTTTTTTCTGACACTCTCCCTTTGTGGGATCTTACTACATATATGTTAGGATACTTTACTGTCACACAATTCACTAAAGATCTGTTCATTACTTTTCAGAATTTTTTTCTGACTGTGCATAGTCTTTATTATTAGGATTTAAGTTTACTGATTTTCTTCTGAAGTTTCTAATCTTCTGCTAATACCATCAGTGACTATTTCATCTTAGATACTATTTTTCTCCTAGAAGTTTTCTTTTATTTTGTTCTTTTGTATATCTTCCATTTCTCACCTATCTTCATATTCTCTTTTATGTAGTTGAGCATATTTGTAATAACATATTGGTAATCCCATCACTTTTCACTTGTGGACCTTTTTCTATACACTTATCTCTCTTCTGATTTTGTGTTAAAATGTCTCACCTATCAGTATATCTAGTAACTTTTAATTGAAAGCCAGACATTGTGAACTTTATGTTGTTGAATGTCTGGTCTTTGCTCACTACCTTTAAAAGGTGTTGATTATTGTTCTGCTTATCAGTTATGTTATTTAAAGTTAAGTTTGATCCTTTCAATATTTACTTTAACTTTTTTGGGGTACTTCTATAGTAGCTTATACTCTAGGGAATGTTTAGCCACATTTCTAAGGAATAACTCTTTGGATGTCTAGTGAATGCCTTGAGTGATCAATGAGGACTTGCAACTCTGACTCCTGGGAAATTAAACATCTTTCAATCCCATTGTACAAGGTTTAGAAACAATTCAGCTCACAGCTCACTCATACTTCTTTGTCCAACCATATGGAGTTTCATCCTATACTTGGTCAATTTAATATTCAAAATAGAATTAACAGGGCACTTAGGCAGATTTATGGAGCACTTGTTCTGTGTAAATCCCTTATTTTCAAAATCTACTGCCATAACTTTCAACCATGGTCTACTTGTGATCTTCTCCCTGCTCTAAGGTCTAGATCATGCCTTCAAGGAGAAAGCCAAGGTAACTGTAGGGATAACCTTGTTTCCTTACCCACTCTCAAGAATCACAGTACTGCACTGGATGTTTTCCAATATATGAAACCTGTTCATATTTTTTTTCTTATTTTCTAGTTGTTTTTGATATGAGGTTAAATATTATCCGTGTTGTTCCATTGTTTACCAAAAGCAAAAATTTAACTGAGAAGTGGGTAAAGCAGTATAGATTAGAAACAATTTTAAGGGGGACATTGTTGCTTATTTACACCAAGCATGGGAAACACTAATAGTTTTGAAGTTACTACAAAACAAAAGCCAATGGATTATAATATTTATTGCAAACCTGACATAATAATCAAATAACAATCTTACCAATAAGATCAATGTGGTTGAATAGAGAGATTTTAAAGAAAACTTTAAAAGCCTTTCTCTGATTCAAAATTATATGCCAACAATTTGGAAAGGCAATCCTTAATACAGATGATTCTAGAGAAGCACAGAGATAATCATCCCCAAATAATCATTCACTGCTCAAAGTACTGTTCCAACATCTTACACAGATGAGTTGCTGAACAAATGATATAAACTGTCGATATCCAGCTCTGTTCAGGTTTAAGAGAAGGATTTAGGTAACAGGGAAGTAGGATGTATAATATTTCAAGGGAAAATGTCTCCTATTGTAAGATGAGTTAAACAAACAAAATAAATACAAAACTGTGCAACAATTAAAGAGTATTGTGGGATGGGTTGTATTTGTGTACCGGGTGTGGGGAAGGAAAATAAAAAGTTCATGAAGAAAGGTATGTTTAGATCATACTTTAAGAAATTTAATTCACTATTCCAGAAAACAAAAGAAATTTTAATATAACTGATTCATGTTATCAAGAATATAAAAGAAGATGTAGACATTGAAACAAAATATTCAGAATGGATTATTCAGTAAGAAAACAAGATGAAGCAGTTACTGACTGATCAGATAGTTATTGCCTGAGCAAAGAAATTCAATGAATAATAATTCAATTGAAGACTTAACTTGGAAGGAATAGAAACTTTATAGAGAAGCAGATAATATACATTATTATTTCGATGGGGAAGATATTCTGAGAAAAATCACAGAAGGAAAATAAAAGAGAAGAATAATGAGGAAGAAAGGTGAAGGATATTGAGGGCAAACAAATGTGAGTTAACATACAGGTATTTGATGTATCTAAAGAAGATATGTGTACAAATGAAGCAAAATGCATTTTTAAATAAGAAAAAAACAGAAGAAATTAAGGAAGACCTGAATCTACAGTTGAACAGGCCGCTCTATCCCCCCCCAAAAAAGAGTAAAAAAACAAGGTATACCTTAATGATGATATTCTTTAGCTTCAGGGGGCAAGAAGGAAACCTTACCTAATAGGGAAAAAATGGAAGAGATTATCTACCAATCAGAGAAGAAATATGTGACTGGACTGAACATTCTCAGCAATCTCAGATAACAAAGTTTTGATGGGAAAAGTCTTTGACAAAATTATATATTCAATCAGTCTGTTATTAATCATGATTGAAGGGATTAAACAGGCAGTCTTAAATATTCAGGGACTGTGGAATTGATAGATAGATAGATAGATAGATAGATAGATAGATAGATAGATGATAGACAGACAGACAGACATTTCCTCGGGAGAAAAATGTTTAACCCAATCCAGGCAACCAACATATTCAAATAAAAAACTCACAAATGAAGAATTTAGAGCATGAACTGGCTAACAGGAATCAGAGTATAATTATAAGCACAGACTTATCTTAAATTTTGGTAGTATTTATATTCCCAACAGCTGAACTATTAGAAAAGTTAAAAGAATGTTATAAAGAAAGAATTTAAATTACCATAGTAATAAAACTGAATAATAGATTGGCACCAAAACCCAAGATTGTGTTACCAAAAAAGGAAAAAAGAAGTGGAGAATTTCATCATCTTCGAGGATAAACAAATTCTGTGTCTGCTGTTTAATTTCAGACGTTTACAAATTAGGAAATATATTAAGTATACATTTAAGTTTATTATTTGAAGTTATAAAAGTAATAATTAGTTGAACTGAAAACATGCAGCCTACCTAGCAAATTACTGGTAGTGGTGGCTAGGGATTGGGTAACAGACGATATGGCAAAATTTAGAAAATAATGAAACCATCAAAGAAGTCTAGAGCAAACATAAGATGGAAAACAACAAACTTATCTAAATATTATGACACTGATGTATTATGACAATAAGTGTAAATAGGATTGATTTCCATAATAGTAATTGATTTAACAACAATCTGAGATCCTTGTATGTGCCAGGCACTAGAAATAAGATAGACAATATAGACCCAATTTACACCTTTATTTAGTTTGCCAGATAACAGACGACTGGAGAAATAATGAAAGTCTTATGAGCGCTATGAAAGAGAAATACAGAATGCTAAGAACTGTATAACAAAGAGAACTAAATTGGTCTCAGTAATCAGGGAAGGCTTCTGAAGAAGTGGCATTTATCCTCGGACCTGTGAGTGAGTAGGATTACCTAGGCCAGATGAAGGGAGAGGGTTAGAGGGCATTCCAGACAGACAATAGAACGAATACAAAATCACTCTCCAGAAAGAATATAGTGAGATGAAAGAATGTTGAAAAGTAGAGTATGGGGCTTCCCTGGTGGCGCAGTGGTTGAGAGTCTGCCTGCCAATGCAGGGGACACGGGTTCGTGCCCCAGTCCAGGAAGATCCCACATGCCACGGAGCTGCTGGGCCCGTGAGTCACAACTCCTGAGCCTGCGCGTCCAGAGCCTGTGCTCCGCAATGGGAGAGGCCATAACAGTGAGAGGCCTGCGTACTGCAAAAAAAAAAAAAAAAAAACCGTAGAGTATGTCCCAACATTGGCAAATGAAAAGGAAAGTTTCACATCACAAATCTGGCAGGGTAAGCAGGGAGGCCAACGTTAAACTTTTGAATGTGAATTTATAAACAATGAGAAGACCTGAAAGGTTTCACACAGGAGTCGGGTCTAATCAAAGTTGCTTTCCTACTAAATGATTCTGGAGGCAGTGATGAGAATGAATTAGAGCAGTGTTTTTTAACCCCAGCACTATTGACATTTGAGGCCAGATAGTTCTTTGTTGTAGAGACGCGTCCTGGGCACTGCAGAATGAGTAGCTGTATCCCTGACTTCCACCTACTAGATGCCATTAGCATCTGTTGGTGAGGATGTGGAGAAAAGGGAACACTCCTACACTGTTGGTAGGAATGTAAATTGGTACAGCTACTGTGGAGAACAATATGGAGGTTTCTTAAAAAACTTAAAATAGAATTACTATATGACCCAGAAATTCTACTCCTGGGTATATATTCAAAAAAATAAAAACACTAATTCAAAAAGATACATGTTTAATAGATATTAATATACGTTTTACATTTCAGATGTTACATGCAATATGTATCAAATATATATATACCTGTTATTTTTTTCTGGAAACCTAATGCCTAGCATATCTAATTAACATTAATATTAATGGCTACATAGTAAGGAAATATCATTCAAACTGATTATCTTGTTGATATAGATGCCCTAGAAGTTTGGGTTGACTTTAGCCTTTTATATTTTTAGTGAATTTATCCAAATTAGGTTTAAATTTTCATCCTTTGATCCGTTTGACAATATGGATAGAAAATCTAATCCATTCATCTCTATGATGAACTGCAGAAATGCTCATTTTTCATGTTTTTTTTAAGAAAAGTAGAAAATGAGATTTACTTCTGATTCATGGCAGTCTACAGTGCTACAATACCGTTTCCAAATTTGCATAAGCTAAGTAGATTCCAGGAATAGGAAGGAAAAGAACTTGCATGTGAGCAATTCAAATCCTTTCAAATTTTCTGCATTGTGAGCACAAGGATCTCCAGTTAGAAAAAACATCCTTATTTTTTTTCTTGACTTCCTTTATTTTCACACTAATTTAAGTAGAAAGTAAATATTTCTGACAAGTACTTTGTTGGCAAATACTTTGTAGATGTTTCCATTACATTTTCCTCCAAGGAGTAGACGGGCTGTTTCAGGTGTCCAGGGTCTGCTGCACTGACAACATAATTAATGAAAAGTCACTGAAGTGTGCAAAAGTCCAAAGAGGCCAAAATGCCAACAGTCCCCACCACCACAATTCAGCATGTTTCCTGATACTTCCCCAGTTCTAACTGTGATCTAATTCAGGTTGCACCTGGCAACTGGTTGTTCTACTAATGGTACTTTCCTAGTAACAGACAATTTGTTTCCTCAGATATTTGTCATTGCATCGTAGCAGCTTCTTGGAAGTACTTTGATGGTAACTAGAAAAATCAAAACTCTTCTGAGATAACATTGAAGACATCTTCATTCCTTGGGCCTGCTCTAAATGTGAATACAAACAATGTAAAAATGTGTTTTACTAGGTGTGTCCATTGCTCAAACCTCAGCCCAGATATATTTTCAACATGTGTATGATGAGATATTAAGTTTTAGGAATTGTCCAGGGAGTACTTGGGAGATGGCTTACTCTGCCAAATTTGTACACATCTGAACTGAAATAAGGGCCAGGGCAACCTCTGTGACAGATTTACCTTTAACTGTTTGATGGAATATGTAAATTTTACCAACACTCTAATATCAGTAGATAAATGCAGACATGACAATGAAATAAAACCTTTTAAGAAATGATGGTCTCCAAATGCTCATATAACCTTCAGATATATTCTAAAAGCCAAGTATTAATTCAGAACTATATCCAGTTATTCCAGTTTAATGGTGACTGTAGGGGGAAAGAAGGAAGGAAGGAAGGAGGGAGGGATGGAGGGAGGGAGGGAGGGAGGAAGTGAAAGGCTCTTAGCACATAAAAGTATTTTATTTATATTAACTTAATGAAAAGAGCAAAAGAAGGTGTTAGAATTAGTCAGAGGAGTAAAGCATTCTTAGGCTAATGAAGAAGACATGGAAAATATAATACTGGCTTATGGTAAAGAGATGGAAACATTTAGTTTTACGAAATTAGGTTCTTCTTTAGGAGAAATAACATTAAGTTTCACCTTTAATCACTCAGATGACAAGATTGAATTTACTATAATCTCCTAAATAGGCATTCAGATATAGTATGCAAAGGCAGTGTGCTATTTGATTTTATTTCCCCATCACCAAGCACAGGACCTGGCATATTCATTCATTCACTGACTCAATAAATCTTTATTAAGTTACCATATGCAAAATGCTATGCTATGCACAGGCATGTAATACTGGAAACTCCTCCATAAAACTATATTCTGACGGGAAAGACAAACATTGAATTAGAGACTGACACATAAAAGACATTCAGTAATGGATAACTAGATGGATGGACGGATGGACAGATGGATAGATGGAATGCATACTAAAATAGATGACTTGAGAAGTTGCATGAGGCTCTGCAACCTTAGCCTTTAGTACAGTAGTGTCTGGTATACAGTTGATGCTGAAGAAATTTTGCTCAATGTATAAATGATTTGCTAAATGACAACATGAAAGTTCTAAATTACTTCAAATACTTCCTCTATTGGCCTATTACGTTCTAAATGTCACAAACAAGTCTTCTATTAGTCTGATATAACTCTTTAAAATTTCACTATTAGATCACCCATTTCTTTTTTTTTTAACATCTTTATTGGAGTATAATTGCTTTACAATGGTGTGTTAGTTTCTGCTTTTACAACAAAGTGAATCAGTTATACATATACATATGTTCCCATATCTCTTCCCTCTTGCTTCTCCCTCCCTCCCACCCTCTCTATCCCACCCCTCTAGGTGGTCACAAACCACCTAGCTGATCTCCCTGTGCTATATGGCTGCTTCCCACTAGCTATCCACCCTACATTTGGTAGTGTATATATGTCCATGCCACTCTCTCACTTAGTCTCAGCTTACCATTCCCCCTCCCCATATCCTCAAGTCCATGCTCTAGTAGGTCTGTGTCTTTATTCCTGTCCTACCCCTAGGCTCTTCATGACATTTTTTCCCTTAGATTCCATATATATGTGTTAGCATATGGTATTTGTTTTTCTCCTTCTGACTTACTTCACTCCGTATGACAGACTCCAGGTCCATCCAGCTCACTACAAATAACTCAATTTTGTTTCTTTTTATGGCTGAGTAATAGTCCACTGTATATATGTGCTACATCTTCTTTATACATTCATCTGTTGATGGACACTTAGGTTGCTTCCATGTCCTGGTTATTGTAAATAGAGCTGCAATGAACATTTTTGTACATGATTCTTTTTGAATTATGGTGTTCTCAGGGTATATGCCCAGTAGTGGGATTGCTGGGTCATATGGTAGTTCTATTTTTAGATTTTTAAGGAACCTCCATACTGTTCTCCATAGTGGCTGTATCAATTTACATTCCCACCAACAGTGCAAGAGTGTTCCCTTTTCTCCACACCCTCTCCAGCATTTGTTGTTTGTAGGTTTTTTGATGATGGGCATTCTAACTGGTGTGAGATGATATCTCATTGTAGTTTGTTTTTTGGTTTTTTTTTTGCAGTACGCGGGCCTCTCACTGTTGCAGCCTCTCCCGTTGCAGAGCACAGGCTCCAGACACGCAGGCTCAGCGGCCATGGCTCACGGGCCCAGCTGCTCCTCGGCATGTGGGATCTTCCTGGACCGGGACACGAACCCGTGTCCCCTGCATCAGCAGGCGGACTCTCAACCACTGTGTCACCAGGGAAGCCCTCTCACTGTAGTTTTGATTTGCATTTCTCTAATGAGTAATGATGTTGAGCATTCTTTCATGTGTTTGTTGGCAATCTGTATATCTTCTTTGCAGAAATGTCTATTTAAGTCTTCTACCCATTTTCGGATTGGGTTGTTTTTGTTTTTGTTTTTGTTTTTGTTTTTGTTGCTGAGCTGCATGAGCTGCTTGTAAAGTTTGGAGATTAATCCTTTGTCAGTTGCTTCATTTGCAAATATTTTCTCCCATTCTGCAGGTTCTCTTTTCATCTTGTTTATGGTTTCCTTTGCTGTGCAAAAGCTTTTAAGTTTCATTAGGTCCCATTTGTTTTTATTTTATTTTATTTCCATTTCTCTAGGAGGTGGGTCCAAAAGGATCTTGCTGTGATTTATGTCATAGTGTTCTGCCTATGTTTTCCTCTAAGAGTTTTATAGTGTCTAGTTTTACATTTAGGTCTTTAATCCATTTTGAGTTTATTTTTGTGTATCGAGGACCACCCATTTCTAAAGAATATGCCAGAGACAGCTCATTCTCCACTGCTAACTTATTAGGGTTAATCATAGTTAATGAATAATCATAGTTGGTCTCACAAATGAGAGAGACATTTTCCTAAAAGTAAGAATCTCATTACCAAGAAAATGAGCAAATGAATGTTGAAGGAGTTGAGCAGTCAGGGGTGTAGGTGGTAATGGAAAAAGGTCTTTAATTCAAAATTTGCTTCTTGGATGCCCAACATGGTTAAAGAAATAGGATTTTTAAATTGTTATTAAATAATAACTGAACAAACCATTGATTCATCTCAATGATGTTATCCTAAGTGGAAAGTTAATACACAAATAAATAAATAAATAAGATGTGGAAAGTACATGCACAAAACCACTTATTGCACACTCATTATTTTCCCATTACATTTATAGACCAAGCAACATGATATTATTAATATTAAAATCTGAGAAACCTAAGAAATTTACACACGGTCTACATATGTATAGGCAAAGTCTGAAATTATAGCCATACTCAATTGCTAATCACTTTATAAAAATTTTGGTTGTCTTTAAGTCAATGTTAATTATTATTGGGAAAAACCAATTCAAATTCCTCCTACCTGCATTGACTTTGTTCTCTACATTTGGACTATCTGTAAGCCCAGCAAAAATGCATTAAAATTAGATTCTTATTATTGTTTTCATTCAAACTGTTCATTTCCTAATTAGTACCAAAAAAGACCAAATAACACTGGGGACTTCTGCTGAAAATTCTGTCTTGAGGTCATAGCTTATCAACACTGGGGAAGATTATATCCATTTAGTTCTGAAATTGTTCTGCAGCCATATTCATAAGATCTAGAAGGAACAAATCAAATTTTTTTTATTCTCCACTTTCAGTATTATTGAAAATATCCAAAACGCAAAGACTACTCTGACCAGTACCATTGTAGGAAATGTGTTTGATGCAAGAACTGGAAGGGAAAAAGAAATGATTGGGTTTAAGTCTATAAGTGTGTATGTTTGAGTCATATTCAAAAATATTTGTGAAATAAGTGAGACTGCCTTTTAATTGGAAAATTTTAAAGTAACACCCAAAATGAATTTAACTGTATTAGACACTGAAACTATGACAACAAAATGAATGGTAGATTTAGTTGACCTCAATTTAGAAGTTCAATTAAGTAATAAAAAACAATACAGCCATCCTTATTTGGCAATGTGTTGAAAAGTTGATTAATTTCTTCTCTTTTTTTTTTTTTGCTTTGAACTTTTCAGCCAGTTGCTTTTGTTCCATATGAGCCACAGCTTTAAATTCCAGAAACTAAAGAGCTTGTCAAACCGATAGTTAATATTTTAGAAGAAACCCAATTAGTTATATTGTTGTTTTTCCACACCTGAAAGGTGAACCATTTAAAAAATAAGACAGAAAGTTAGACAGAGTGAAGATTTTAAAAATCATCTGTATTACTGATAAAACTAATGCTGATTAATGTGGCTTTAAAAGGGAACTACAACTGCTCCCTCAAGGCTGCCCAGAGTGGGACAATTCACCCACCCACTCAGAGGCTGAACGAGGCAAAACTCCCTACATGGAGCCTTTCTCTGTCAAACTTAATTCCAGGCAGAGGCCAGAAGGCCTGTTTTCTACAGGCAGGTTGACCCCAGAGAGAAGGGTGGAGAAAGGCTGAGGTCGGATCCCCAGTGCTTCTGCCAAAGTCAACAGTGAAGGAACTCTCTCCACCTCCTTGGGGAGAAATAAATGTTAGGATTCAAGGTTGAGAGTATTTAGATAAAAACATATCCTCCTACAAAGAAACTGTCATGAAAGTTTCCCTTCCATCCAAAAGTATTATCAGAAAACTAAAGTTCATAATGGAAGTAAAAAACCCAAACCCTAGAGTTCAACACTGACACAGGACAAAAGCATCAAATGTTTAGAAAGAACTCACTTCTTTCCTAAAGAAAATCAATAATGGGAGCTCAGAAGCCAAGCAAAGTTTCTTAAATGACTAAACTTTCATTAAAATATTGTGTGCACACTCACTGATTAGTCCAGGTTTTAAAGTCATGTGCTTGTTAATATCTGGTATGATAACCATATTTTCAGAGGCAATGGCCTGATGTTGAAATATCCTAAAAATTATGCCCCTACATATGCTTTTTTTTTCTCCTAATCCTATACCCTATTCCTGCATCTATAGTGTGGAAAAGAGGTTTACTGTAAAGGTTAAAAACATTGACAGGTAATATTGCGATTTTGAGATTTGTGATTGATTTACAATTTTTTCCCTGCTGTATTTTCCCTTTTCCCCTCACCACACATGTTTCATCTGCCTTCTTTCCTGTTCCAAACAGGGAGCCAGCTCAGAGGAAAGAAGGTATGTAAAAGAACTCAAAAAATGAGTAGCCTGAAACATTTTAGAAAAATTAGGAAGTTTGTTGAAAAAGGAAAAAAAGCAGATTGAAAGTAGAGGCAGGTTGATTTGAAGAGCTCAAGGAGACATCCTTTAGCCATGTCTTCAACCCCTACACAAACTATGTATATCACTTAGTGCTGGTAAGGGAAGGAGGAGGGGGTCTACTGTGGTGGATCACCTGGCTTGGTGCAGACATGACCCCAGAAAGAAGTGTATTTCTGGGTCTCTGGCACAAAGCTGCAGACCTGAAGGTGCTATTTGGTCAGGAATATTGGTTGTCTTAGGGTAACTTGTGGAAATGTATGATTTGGTTAACCTTCCCTGACAAATCTAACACTGCGGAGTCCCAGACCCTTATATAACCTTGAAAAAGAAGGGAAGCCCAAGATTAACTGAGATTAATTTCTCTGCCCTCTGGGTAGGATATTGGGCTTAATGTGGGAATCAACTGACCGATGGAAAATAGAGAACTGTATTGTTCCTTGCTTGCCAAATTTGTAGCATGACACTCATGCCCATAGAAAATTCTAAGTGCTCATTTTTTATTATGATACCAGATAATACTCAATTGGTAGAAATTTAGTTGAGAATTTATGTGGGAAATCAACAGAAAGTTTATTTATTTAACAACATAATAGAGAGATCAGCATACAAAGAATCAGAAACGTTGTGTTCAAGTCCCATCACCTCTGTTGACAGTATTACTTTGAGTAAAACACACTTTCTTGTCTGTAATAATTCTTAAACAACTATCCTAATGGCTTGTTTTGAAGAAAAAGACCAGGGAATTTCTGAGTAGTTTGTAAATCACACTAGTTCCATGTATAATTGTAATGATTATGACTAGGAATATAAACAATATCATCAGATGATATTTAGGAATAATTGGAGGTAGATAAGAAAAGAGTAATTCTCACATGAGAAATATGTAATTTTACTGGAATTTAAATCAAGGTTATTGGCCTTTTCCCTTTAAAAATAAATTCAGCTATCACTGTATTTTTACATCCAGGCATACATGTTATCCCATTCAGACAGAAAGAGACTGAGTATCAAATACTCTATAATAGAAAGTATAGACAATTAAACCTCTTGAATAAGGTCAATCAGTGATTACAGTTTGGAAAAAACAATATTCAGGGCAGGTGCCTTTTTGCTGTAATTTCTGAGCTTCAATTTCCACTACTATCAATAGCAGCAGGGATGAGATAAACAAAGAGATTTGTGCAAGATGTTATGGATACTGTGAGAAGAGGACTTAGCTGCACTAGATGGTCAAGGAAGACTTCAAAGAGGAAGGATACTTGATTGGTAGGTAGTCTTACAAGTGGACAAGAGGAAGGGTGAGGTGTTGTAAGCAGAAGGGACAGAATGTACAATATCTTAGGCAAGAGAGAACACGGCACAGTAAAAAAAATTCTAATGCTGTGGAGTAGTAGATGTGGTGGAATGCTGGGAGCTGAGTCAAGAATGATGGTTGGGGATGAAAATCATGGCCCTTCTTTGACTTATTCAAGAGTTTATAATTGATCCTGTAGGCAGTAGAATTCTGAAGCATCATTTTTAAGAAGAACTTATAATATTGATATAATAGAAGTTTTCTAAGACTGAGCAAATATGGTACCTAAAGCTTTTGAGACTCCTTCACTACCTTGTGCTCCTGCTTCAGTTCAACTATAGAATCCAGCAGAGCCAAACTTGGAAATTAGTTCTTACTCTGATAGAAACCTAAATATACCAAGGATGAGAGAGTTCATTAGTCAATGTATGGATCTACTGTATTAAAGTTTTGACCTACACAAATTGTCTTGGTTTCCTTAATCATGGTTTTCAGTTTTTAGTGGATCTATAATTGATAATTCACACGTGTCATGCTCGTTTTCAACTTCAATGCCTTCTGGGTCCTCCAAGACCTATCTGTTCTGACTCATTGCCTAATTCTGATATTTCATCCTCTTTCTGGTTCTGATTTGATTATTTTCTTAGCACAGATAGCTCACAAATTTATCATCTACTTAAATCTACTTTCTACATTTTGCTTTGGGCTTCTTATCTAAAGAACATTTCTTGAGTTTCAAACCTCTTATGTCCCCAGATCCTTGTATAGTGAGCAGTCTTATCAAGCTCTCTCTTCCCATGAAGGAGAGCCAGATTTCCCCACTCTTTCAGTCATATAGGTGAAAAAAAGGAAAAGTCAACATTCAGGTCAAATATCATTAGCAAAATCAGCTTGGGTTTATGTTGACAACAGTAGAGTGCCTTGAACAAAAGAAATGCCAAAATATACTCTTTTTCTCACAGTTATAAGGAACCTTACAATCCTGAGTAGGCCAGCGATGTATGCAAGGTCATTCTATATCTCCTTCCACATTTTTATTTGACAGGAGGAATATGCATATCTCCTTCCCTAGACAGTCATGGAATTCTTGTTACCATTATCCAGTACCAACAAGTCTGCTGCCAAAAGAAGCATGGTGAGATGGGAGCTGCCTGTAGCAGCCCGGCTGTGTGACTGCCTTTGAACCTTGTCATCGCTTATTAATCATCATGTTCTGCTTGAAACACACTGGACTTTTACCAAGTCCCAGTAACCAGTGTGAAATGAGGCAAAACACACCATCTTTTTTTTTTAACTTACTTTTGTCTCATAGTATCAAAATTAACTCAAAAATAAAATAAAACAAAATAAGCTACAAGGATATATTGTACAACACAGGGAATATAGCCAATATTTTGTAATAACTATAAATGGAATATAACCTTTAAAAATTGTGAATCATTATACAACTGTAACTTTACATAATATTGTACATCAACTCTACTTCAATTTTTAAAAAGACCATTGTTTTGACCTCAAAAAAAAAAAAGAATCTTGCTTTTTTCCTACAGGATAGAACTTAATTCAAGTTTTAGATTTTCCACTTAAAAATATGATATTCTGGGCTTCCCTGAGGGCGCAGTGGTTGAGAGTGCGCCTGCCAATGCAGGGGACACGGGTTCGTGCCCCGGTCCGGGAGGATCCCACGTGCCATGGAGCAGCTAGGCCCGTGAGCCATGGCCACTGAGCCTGAGCGTCCAGAGCCTGTGCTCCACAACGGGAGAGGCCACAACAGTGAGAGGCCCGTGTACCACACACACACACACACACAAAAATGATACTCCTTCTTAAAGGAATGCTATACTTCTGTTAATAAAAGATGACATGTTTGCTCACAAAATCTGAAGAGTAATATTTTAGTGGAGTAGCTTTATGATTTAAAGTAACAAAAGAGCAAAGGAAAATATCAGAAAGGAAAATTTACATATACTTTGATCTGGCAATCCAATTTCTAGAAAGATATACTACAGTTATACTTACAAATGTGCAAAATCACTTTACAAGAATATTTCTTGTAGCATTTTTTGCAACAGCAACAAAAAATAGTAATCTAAATCTTCATTAACAAGAGGTTGGTTAAATCTATTGTGTTGTATTTCTAAATGGAATAAAATGTAACTATCTATTTAAAAGAATCAGGCAGCATTTTGTGTACTATTAAGAAAGACTGCCAAGGTATATTGTTAAGGAGATCGATCTTCATTATTCATTTTTCTGCATCTGCAGATTCACCTACTTGGTAAAATTTCTTTGTAACTTCAAAATCAATACTCGAACTTTGCATTCATTTGTGGATATGCACAGGGCAGCAAAAAATTTGAGTCCCCCAGTGCACATGTCACTAGCTGAAGTCAAAGAAGGTGACTCTCTGCCTTCTTATTTCATTCTTATACTGTAAAGAAGTATTCTTTGGGGGCTCTGTTTAGTGCCTCATTTTTTATATTTTGGGTTTTTTTTGAGATTTTGCTGTTTAAAATGCCCCCCCCCAAGCATAGTGCCCCAAAGCCTTTTTTACTCAGCACAAAAAGGCTTTGATGTGCCTGATAGAGAAAAAGTATATGATGGAGAAAAAAATATGGCTACAGTGGAAACTCTGTGGAAGGCAACTAGGTGACTGGAGAATAGGTTTTTGCACTTTGGGGAATTTTATATCACTTGCATGTATTACTGAATCAAAAAAGAAATAATTTTATAAAAGAACAGCATTTTCTTCTCCCTGTTTACAGTGATTTGAAGAGTGGTTTCTGTCTTGTGGTCAGTACAAGAAGCAGATTACTTAAAGAAGATTATAATTCCCAACATCTACATCCGAATCTGTTTTACTCAGGAAGAACCACTCCTGCCTGGGATAGACTGTCATCTTTGGTGCTGTCCATACTTAGTGCTGAAAAGGGTGACCAGATTACATGCTTTGTATACTTCACATAGAGAGAAGCAAATATAGACTCTTCCAAAATTTCAGTTGGGAAATAGGGCAGAAGAGAGGATTAGAGTTTGCTTTTTTAGTGAGAACATGTGGCTCTTTATTACTGTAGTTTCACAAAAGAGTATCCCGTGCATAGTACTAATGTAAGCACTATCACTGAAAATAGTTTCAGGTGTCTTTATAGGAATTTAAATTAAACCAAAACTTTGCTCAAGAAATATATATATATATATATATATATATATATATATATATATATATATATATATATATATATGCATACACAGAGACACACATGTTCATGATACCACACTTATTTACTTATTTGCTCAGATATCGTTTGCTTGATGTAGAAAGAAGACAAGAAGTGATTCAGAGATGAAAATAAATATTTGGTAGAACTTTGGAATCTCTAAATCTGTCTTCATAAATACAAGTCAGGGATAAGGGGACATGCCAATAGCATATATAAATATGGAGTAGGATCTATGGTAAGGTTTCTCTTTTTCTAGTTTTTGTAGGATATAACTGAAATCAGGGATGTTTGAGTGAAGAGAGAGTTTGTTGTAGATAGTTGTAGGCAATTATAGTAATGAGAGCCGAGGTGACAGACAGCAGTTTCACAGAACCTTTACAACACTGGCAACCAAGGTCTTTAGACTAATTAGCAAGTCTGTTATTGTATCAGTGTGAGTGTACAAGGATATAGCATTGTGAAAACCACATATACTCCTTTCTAATTTTGGTTTATCCTGTGACCTTCCCCTGCCTGGAGTAATGTCAAAAACCTTTCTGTTAACCAGGAGGACCTAAAAGAGAAAGTGAAAACATGATAAAAATATTTTTCCATTGATAATACCACCTTTGAACTGAAGCACATTAAATTTAGTAAGAGCTTTCCTGAAATGAACAGAGATGCAAATCCATTAAAGATAGGGGCACTTTTCAAAAGAAAATATTTCTGAAGTGTTGGATGTTGTAGGTAGTGCCTGTCCTGTTGGGACATTTTTTATTTGAACTTCCCAGTTACACACTTTGAACAGAGTGTAATAAAACCAATGTTTATTTGAGCACTTAAAAAATAAAGCAGCTCCCTCTCTTCACAGCTTCCCCTCACCACCATCACCATCACACACACACACACAAACACACACACACAGCACAAACACACACATTTTTAAAATCGGATTTTACTCTTGTTTCCTCGTTCCTTACCTTGGCTTCCATTTTGTTTTTAGCCCCCTTTGGGTTTGTGAGGTTTTCTTGTTTGGTGCTTTTCTTTTGGGGGAGCTATCTGGGCTGGTTGAAAATATGTGTTTTACTGTCAGACCAGACAAGTACCTGCTTCAACATTTACTAGCTGTGTTATTTCTTTATTGCTACTGTAATAAATCACCACAAACTTCATGGCTTGAAACAACACAATTTTCATCTACACTTCTTGAGGTCAGACCTCAAAATGTGCTCCATTGGGCTAACATGAAGATGTCATCAGGCCTGCATTTTTTCTGGATGCTCTAGAGAAGAATGAGTTCCCTTGCCTTTTTCAGTTTCTCAAAGCCACCCACATTCCTGGGCTCATGACCCTGCCTCTATTCTCAAAGCCAGCAGTGTAACATCTTCAAACCTCTCTCTGACTTTGACTCTCCTATCCCTCCTCTTTCACTTATAAGGACCCCTTTGATTAAATTGGGCCCACCTAGATAATCCAGAATAATATCACCACCTCAAAATTCTTAATCACATCTGCAAAGTCTCTTTTGACATGTAAGGTAACACATCCACATATTCTGGAGACTAGGACATGGACATCTTTGGGAGTGAAGTGAGGTCATTATTATGTCTACCACACTAACTATCTGTCACTGGACAAGTTATTTGTGCCTTAAGCCTGTTTCCTCCTATGCCAATTTAATATAATAGTAATGTTTTTCTCATTAGGTGCAGGTCTTGATTTGGGAAGATAAAAATAAATCTAGTTTCAGATTTTCCACAGTTTTCATTTGCCTTTGCCAAACACTCTACTAAGAAAGGAATTTTGGAATCTAAATTTATTTTGAAAGTTTCTTTATACCAATGAAAAAATTCACGGCTATTGAATGTTTGGAATTTTAGTCCCTTTTCAGAGTATGACACTCTCAAATGAATTTTGTTCATATTAAAGATCCACAGATCCACAGATCTGCTCTTACTGTACTGCGTCCCACCTCAGACACTATACCAGACACTGTAAAACTCTTAGAGGAAAACATAGGCAGAACACTCTATGACATAAATCACAGCAAGATCCGTTTTGACCCACCTACTACAGAAATGGAAATAAAAACAAAAATAAACAAATGGGACCTAATGAATCTTAAAAGACTTTGCACAGCAAAGGAAACCATAAACAAGATGAAAAGAGAACTTGCAGAATGGGAGAAAATACTTGCAAATGAAGCAACTGACAAAGGATTAATCTCCAAAATTTATAAGCAGCTCAATATCTAAAAAAACAAACAACCCAATCCAAAAATAGGCAGAAGACCTAAATAGACATTTCTCCAAAGAATATATTCAGATTGCCAACAAACACATGAAAGGATGCTCAACATCACTAATCATTAGAGAAATACAAATCAAAACTACAATGAGGTATCACCTCACATTGGTCAGAATGGCCATCATCAAAAAACCTACAAACAATAAATGCTGGAGAGGGTGTGGAGAAAAGGGAACCCTCTTACACCGCTGGTGGGAATGTAAGTTGATACAGACACTATGGAGAACAGTATGGAGGTTCCTTAAGAAACAAAAAATAGGACTACCATATGACCCAGAAATCCCACTACTAGGCATATACTTTGAGTAAACCATAATTCAAAAAGACTCATGTACCACAATATTCACTGCAGCACTATTTACAATAGCCAGGACATGGAAACAACTAAGTGTCCATCGAGAGATGAATGGCTAAAGACGATGTGGCACATATATACAATGGAATATTACTCAGCCATAAAAAGAAACAAAATTGAGTTATCTGTAGTGAGGTGGATGGACCTAGAGTCTGTCCTACAGAGTGAAGTAAGTCAGAAAGAGAAAAACAAATACCGTATGCTAACACATATATATGGAATCTAAAAAAATTTAAAATGCTTCTGAAAAACCTAGGGGCAGGACAGGAATAAAGATGCAGACATAGAGAATGGACTTGAGGACACAGGGAGGGGGAAGGGTAAGCTGGGATGAAGGGAGAGAGTGGCATGGATATATATACACTACCAAATGTAAAATAGGTAGCTAGTGGGAAGCAGCCGCATAACACAGGGAGATCAGCTTGGTGCCATGTGACCACATAGAGGGGTGGGATATGGAGGGTGGGAAAGAGACGCAAGAAGAAGGGGATATGGGGCTATATCTGTACGTATAGCTGATTCACTTTGTTATAGAGCAGAAACTAACACACCATTGTAAAGCAGTTATACTCCAATAAAAATGTTTAAAAAAATTGTTTTAAATAATTCTAAATGATGCTTGTGAGATTGGGCCATTCAGTAAGATAGACACATGGAATAGAGTTACAGTATAAATACATGTAAGGGGTATAGCCCAGGGGAGAAACAATCTTTAGATTTAGACTAAGCCAATCCCAAGAGCACTGCCATGATCAGTCAGAGTGCTGAGTGTGCAACTTCATGTCTCCAGAATGTAACCAACTGACTAATCACCGTGATTGAGAATCTGACAAAACTCCCGACTCCACGGAGCTGGGACTAAGCCAAATCATTCTAGGGGATATAAAAATAAGACTGAGGAAATTCTTATAATGTCTAGATAAGATGACCCAAGGAATAAAGCGTACAGGGATATCCAACAAGACTTTCTGAATTTGTTTTCATAGATGAGCTTATCAAATCTAAACCCATCCTCTTCCTACATGTTCACTCTAGTAAATTTAAAACACACAGAGACAAGAATAGACAGGGACAAGACAAACAGTGGTCTTATTAGCCACAAGGCAAGTTCCAATCAAGGATGAGAGTTCATCAATCCAATTAGTAACCAAAAAATCCTCAAAGGAGAAATACTTTCCTAAGGAGAAATATAAACTTACCATTTATGGCTCAATGTAAAATAACTGGAACTGTGATCCAATTAAAGACTTGTCCCCCACCCTCATTCTAGTCAGGGGAGGCTCCAGGGTCTTATGCTGTAGCATTGAGAGGCATCTTAGTTGGACTAAGTGAACTTCAAGACAGTTGAAATTTCCAACATAACTAGTTTTAATAAAGTAAAAACTAGGTTATTTAAACTCACTTCAGTAAGAAAGAAAGAACACCATCTTGACAAAGTTTTAAGGTATGAGTAGGGGGATTTTAGAAGTGAGATATTTATAGGGTTTGGCTTCTGGCCTCAATTGGTTTAAAGCAGGATTTTCAAAGAAGGGAACTGATTGGGATCAAAGTTCAAGACATAGTAGCTCAGGATTGGTGGGGATAGTAAGGGAAGGGTCTTGAAGTAAGTGTTGCAAAGTAAACTTTGTTTGATAAGCAACCTGTTTGAACAGATGAGAGCAACAGACAAGCTGACTGATTAGAATTTCCTAAAGCATATAGCGAAGATATTTATTGATTTGCAGTCTTATCTTTTCTGGGCTGAAACAAACAACTAAATCATGTTGACACAGATGCTCTTGGTTCTTAGTACTGACAATTATGTCATATTGATGCAGGTGGTCAAAGTTCTCAGTCATCTCACCACCCACATTTTCCTACCCCTGACCCCTGCTTGCAGGTATGTGGGACCATATATCTTAATTTTGGACAATGGGATAAAGGTGGAAGTGATAAATGTAACTTTAGAGTTGTATTCTTAAGAAGAAAAAAAATGCACACTCTTTCTTCCCATTCTCCCTTTCCAGTGCTTGGAAAATGACAAAAGGATCCAAAGCAGTTACCATAAACCTCAGGGAAAAAATTCAATGTTGAAGATAACAGAAGAAAAAAATAATAGAACTCTAAGTTCCCATCATTCCCTAGGACCTCAGTCATGAACTGATTATATTCAGACTGTTACAAAGAAATAGTCTATCTTATTTTTTTTTTTCTTGGCTGCATTGGGTCTTCGTTGCTGCACATGGGCTTTCTCTAGTTGTGGCGAGTGCAGGCTACTCTTCGTTGTGGGGAGCGGGCTTTTCATTACGGTGGTTTCTCTTGTTGTGGAGCACGGGCTCTAGGTGTGCGGGCTTCAGTAGTTGTGGCACACAGGCTCAGTAGTTGTGACTCACGGGCTCTAGAGTGCAGGCTCAGAAGTTGTGGCGCACGGGCTTATTTGCTCCATGGCATGTGGGATCTTCTCGGATCAGGGCTAGTCTATCTTATTTAAGCCACTTTTATTTTCAGATGTTTTTCAACAGTTCAACCAGTATCCTAACTAAGTCTGCATCTCAACATTAGTATGTCTACTTCTCTGGTTACTAGTTTTCTTTTTCATTTAAAAAGCATGCTCAATCCTTTAGCACATCCTATGCAATCCTTCAAACCTCATCTCCAAACCTTCTACTTCTCTCTCCCTCCATTCCCACCACTCTAATTCCAGCCACCAGCATCTCTTGCCTAGAGTACTGTAGTAGCTTCCCATTCAGTCCTTGGTTTCACACTTCATCCCTCTACAATCCATACTCTATCTAACTAAAGAATGGTCACTTTAAAACATGAAACACGTCATGCCATTGCCCTGTACAAACCTTTCCTTTACACCTAAAATAAAATCCAAACTCTCTCCCATGGCATACAAACTGCAGTATGGTCTAACCTTTGCCCAACTCCACAGTGTCAACTCTCATCCCTCTCTTCTCCACTCACTGTGCTCCAGTCACACTAGCCTTCTCTGAATTCCTTGATAATCCAAAGGGATTCCCTCTTCAGTTGGCCCTCTGCACCTGATCTTTCCTCTACCTAGATTGTGCCTCCCTCTGATCTTTATGATGTCTGACTTCTTATCATTCAGGTCTTATTTCAGATGTTGCCTTGCATTCAGCCCTTTTCTGAGCACCCAATCTATTATTACGTTCCCTTCCCCTTCTTTAACTCATTATGTTCCCTTCCCCTTCTTTAACTCTCTACTACATTACCTGTATTGCTTTCTTCCTCACACAGCACTTTCTGAAATAATCTTATGCTTTGGTTTGTTCATTTCTTATTTATTGTCAGTCTTTCCTACTAAAATTAAGCTCCATGAAAGCGGGGACACGTGTGCCTTGCTCATAATTACAATCTCAATGCCCACAACAGCACCTGGAACACAGCACACACTTAGAAACATGTGTGAAGGACTGAAGGAAACAGAAGCATGTTTGCTAGTTGCTCTCCAAAGTGTCTAGAACATAACTGAAGATAACTAAATCATAGGTCATGTGCTGTTGTTGAGTTGTTGATGAGTTGAATTCTCCCCTGACTCTTAGCTCTACAGTCCTAGTTTAGTATTGTCCAGGTCCTGAGGGGAGAGAGCCCTCCATACTCCATGAGCCTGAGCTGCTCTGAATCCCATCAGCAGAGCTTCCTTCTCTTCTCTCACCCACACCAAAACCACAAGGGAGGGATACAATGCCAACTCATTTGGGAGTAGTAAGTATGTCACAAAATACTTGATTGCATTTCATACACTAACAATGACCACAAATATCTAAACCAGCAACTTCATAGCCCTACCTAATTTGAATCTTGTTTCCCAGTTTATAACAAATTTTTTGTGTGGTTCACATTACTTCCTCTAAAGAGCCTAAGGGAACAAAATTTATAGACCGCTGAGCTGGAAGGGTCACAAAGCAAAAAAGGTGGTAGAAATGAACTAGAATTTGACCTTTTGTTTCATAGTCCAACACTCCCTCTATCTCACCATGGAAGATATCTATTGAAAACAGATATATTCAAGCCTCTAGAATATAACCCTACAGGCCTTAAGATGTAAACCTGAAGAGCTGAGGAAGAATTTTGAAAACCATATACATATAAAAGAGTCTTGAGAATAAAGTTACTATATGTTATGTGTATAAAGATTGGGATTTAGTTCCCCAAATGTTCAGACCCAATATCACTCTGGGAGCCCAGAATGTAGACGCTACATACAATGGACACCAAGGTGTTTTCTCCTTTCGGTTAATACCCTTCTCATCTTTGTGGCAATAGGAGACAGAATAAAGCAGAAAACATAAATTCTAAATCCAGCAAGTTAACCCTTTAAACCTCATCCAGCATGAACATGGTAATATTACTTTGGGAATAATGAAAATTATAGTATTTAGAAGGAAAGGAAAAACAGACAGTGAGAGAATCTAAGTGCATTGTGTGCTTCCTGAGTCAGAAAGATGTGAATTAAAACTACTGTGTTACTGGCAGTAGAGCCAATTGTTATTTATGTTATGCCAGGGACCTTTATTTGTCTCTCTTTGTTTCAAGAATTTAACTGTTAAGAGAGAGAGCTATTGACCAATTAGAGAAGAAATGAGAAAAAGAATTAACAAGGTAGAGTGTCCAAAGTAGCAAGAAAACATGATACTACAGACAGAGTATGGCCTCCAATCATCACCTCTGCTCTTTCTAAGCTGGCTTTCCTCAGACAAGCTGCTTAATCTCTCTAAATTTCTCCTCTGCATCTATGAACAAGAAACTGTCACACAATCTGTACCTAATATGTGTTCCAAAATAATGTATAGTTCCCTAGTAGATCACCCCAATCATAGCCTCCCTGACCTTTTACAAGTTTCACACTTTGTAAATCAGTTGCTATGTACAAAGTCCCTGGAACAGCCGAGAGTATTGCTAATAAATAGTGGTATGTTATATTATCTTCAACAGGTATTTCTCAATTCTATCTCCCACTTTTTAATTGCCTTATCTCTTTTTAATCATTTAAAATTATTTTTGCTCCTTATTTATATGTCATCTAGACAAATCTGACTTAACCTCTTTTATATATGGATAAACTATAACAAAGTTGTTGGGTTATGAAACACTAGAACCATGAAAATCCATACTATGTTCCTTGGATTATCTGGACTTGAGGTTAATTACAAAGTCTTTTTATACACACACACACACACACACACACACATATTTTATTAGTTCTGTTTCTTTGGAAAACCATGACTAATAAAAATACATACCAAACATGAACCACTGGATTTCTGGGAGCCAACAATACAGGTATTTGATACAAGTCAAAGACTGAATAAACCACAGGTTACTCAGAAGGCATTTTCTTCATTCTGAAAGGAAATGCTAGCCTATTGAGTATTATTTCTTGATACTTTTGCTGAGGCAGTTTCAATTGGGGCTCTTTCAATTCAGAGAAACAATTTCTCAGACTGCCTTACTGTTAGATCTAAATTGACCAGTATTCAATCTACAGTAATAGTCATTATACACTGATACCTACTATGTGCCTGGTCCTTTTCACAACCCTGCAAGAAACATATTGTTATACTCATTTTAGAAGAAATTGCCCAGGTAAACCCTTTATCCAAAGAGATGCCTCAATTAACATTGAAAGGTAAAGAATATCAGTATGATAAACTACTAATTAACTACTTAATCAGTAAGCATTCATTGGACATGTTATGTGCATTGAATACATACCATGTTGTATTATGAAGGTCTAAGACAGGTCAGCAGAGACATATTTTGGAAAGATTTTCTAAAAGCCAAAAAGATGTCTCATCAACTCTCAAATGTTCAGGGAAAAAACAGTTCATCAGAGCTCCCGCTTCCCTAATCATTTAAGTTATAATTATTTTCCAAGCTCCTGCTTCACCAAAGACCTCCATTCTCTTATATCCAGCTGCCTAGTTGAAATCCCCACTTGACTGCATAACACATTAAATCTCAGAATTAACTTGTCCCTGGTTTCCTTCCTTTCATTACACGCCAATTCCAATTGATCAACCACTGCTCCAGTGTTGTATCCTGAACCAGACGTCAACTAAGTATTGCTCCTGGTAGAATCTTGAGCCAAGGCACCATCATCATTCACCAGGACTACTGTTAGAGCCTCCTAATTTGTCTTCTTGCTTCTATTCTCATTCCCCTTCCCCAGAAGCTAGAATGATCTTTCAAAGTTTAAATTAGGTTCTGTTAACCCTATCTCCACTTACAATACTCTGCACTTGTAATAAAAATCTAAACTCCTTCTCATAGCCTATAAAATTTTACATAATTTAACCCTTGTTTTCCTTTTTGTTATCACCTTTTATCACACCCCAACTTGTTGACTGTACTTCAACCACAGTGGCTTTATTTCAATTCCTGTATATGCTATTCTCTTTCCTGATTCACTTGTTTTCATCTCTCTAGAAGAATCTTTGCTATCTATCATCCCATCCTATCACCATTCAGTACCACCTAAAGTGCCATTTCCTCAGATAGGCTTCCTGTAGATGCGAAAATTCTCAACAAAATATTAGCAAATCCAATCCAATGATACCATTATCAAGTAGGACTTATCCCAGGGATGCAAGGATTTTTCAGTATCCACAAATCAACCAATGTGATACACCACATTAACAAATTGAAGAATAAAAACCATATGATCATCTCAATAAATGCAGAGAAATCTTTCAATAAAATTCAACATCCATTTATGATAACAACTCTCCAGAAAGCAGGCATAGAGGAAAAGTACCTCAACATAATAAAGGCCATATATGACAAACCCACAGCCAACACTGTTCTCGATGGTGAAAAACTGAAACGATTTCCACTAAGATCAGGAACAAGACAAGTCTGCCCACTCTCACCACTATTATTCAACAAAGTTTTGGAAGGTTTAGCCACAGCAGTCAGAGAAGAAAGAGAAATGAAAGCAATCCAAATCGGAAAAGAAGAAGTAAAGCTGTCACTGTTTGCAGATGACATGATACTATACATACAGAATCCTAAAGATGCTACCAGAAAACTACTAGAGCTGATCAATGAATGTGGTAAAGTAGCAGCATACAAAATTAATATATAGAAATCGTTTGCATTTCTCTACACTAGTAATGTAGTATTAGATAGAGAAATTAAGGAAACAATCCTATTTGCCATCTCATCAAAAAGAATAAAATACCTATGAACAAACCTATCTAAGGAGGCAAAATACCTGTACTCTGAAAACTATAAGACACTGATGAAAGGAACTGAAGATGATACAGACAGATGGAAAGATATACCATGTTCTTGGATTGGAAGAATCAATATTGTTAAAATGACCATACTACCCAAGGCAATCTACATGTTCAATGCAATCTATATCAAAATACCAGTGGCATTTTTCACAGAACTAGAACAACTAATTTTAAAATTTGTATGGAAACACAAAATACCCTGAATAGCCAAAACAATATTGAGCAAGAAAAACGAAGCTGGAGGAATCATGCTCCCTAACTTCAGACTATAATTACAAAATCTAAACCCAAGAACAGAACTAAAATTATGTCTTAGTCAGCTTGGGCTGCCAAACAAAAGACCATATACTGTGTGGCTTAAACAATTGACATTTATTTCTTACAGCTCTGGACGCTGGGAAGTCCAAGATCAAGGTGTCTGCAGAATTGATATCTGATGAGAGCTCTCCTTCTTACAGAAGGCTTTCTTCCTTCTGTGTCCTCACAAGGTAGGGGAGAAGGACACTAATCCCATTATGCAGCCCGACCCTCATGACCACATCTAAACCTAATTACCTCCCAAAGGCCTCACCTCCTAACACCATCACTTTAGGGATTCCAACTTCAACATATGAATTCTGGGAGGGGATGCAAACAAAAGTCCATAACAAATGGCCTTGCCAAAAAGAGGAGAGAGAAGTAAATATGCATGTTAATGTCTAACTGTATTTTTAAAAAGGCAAAGTAACTGCAAAATATAAAATGAAATAAGACATCTTACTTTATATCACTAAAAATCATGTAAATAAATCGCCTAAAATAATAGCGTTTAGATTAATCCCTGGAGTAAATGAATCATTGCAACATTGATCAAAGAACAAATACAAAGCTAGCTTTTGGCATTATAAGATTAATGAGTAAAAGTAGTATTCCTTAGATCATATTTTAATTGGGTAATCACAGAATTAGAATACTTTTAGAGTGAACAAATTTTATATAGATGTCTTGAATTAATGCAAGTTTAAAGTTATATTTTTTAAACTTTTAAAATACTCTTTTTAAAAACTTTAAAAATACTCTATTTCTAAACTTAATATGTAGTTAAAGGATCTGGATAACAGAAAAACAGCAAGGTAAAAGTTAAAACTTTCGATAACTCTGGCATTTACTGTCAAAAATCCTCCAGGATAGTTTGGGAGAAACAAATGCATAAATAGCTCAAAAATGTACATTTTCTCATGCATGTAAAGCAGCCAGATATTTCCTTCTTGAGAAAGAGTTATGGTTTTTGCTTATGTTTTTGTTTTTTGGAAAATGTTTGACCTCCTATGTAAATATCATTAATTGTGCAATGATAATTGTTTTCTGATACTATCTTTAATCTTTTCCTCCTTAATCATCTATAAAATTACACTTCTACAGAACAGTACAGTTTCTAAAGGCTGTTTCATAAGAAAAAAAAAGTTTCAGTGTTAAAAAGGATAAATAATTATGTAATTTTTCATTATTACAAAATTCAAAGAAACACAAGAGAGAAAAAAATAAAACCCAGAGCCTGTTAAAAAACTCTCTTCTTTGATCCTATGCTAACACCCATGGTTTGTCCTACCCTATAGTTTTTATATAAGTTATGAAAATCTAAATTATTCAACCAACCCTGGATATGTGTACATTTTTTTCTGTACAATCTGTAAACATGATTTGCAGTAAGTGTCAAAGAGAAGGAGAGATTAAGAAACTTCACTCCAAGGCTATAGGAGGTAATAGTGAAAGCCAGGAACTGACACTAAGCAAAGCTGAACTCTAAGCCAGTCATTCTATTGCCTTCCAATAGCCATGGATTAACTGGCATGAAGAATAAAAGATTAGGTCAAGGGAAATAGAATTACTGGAAAATGTAAAGGAAGTGAGGGAGATGGAGACTATTTCATTGCCAAAAAGACTTAGCACCTTAACACTAAATCTGGTAGAAAAAGAAAAGCTAATTGAGTAGCAAAAATCATATTTTCCATTGTGATACTTCAGCTATGATGAAAGAAGCTAACTAAACATAAAAATCATGTTTTAAAACAAGTATTTTCTTAATACAATGTGAAGGTGGCAAAAGCAATAAATCATGGGTTGTACCATCAATGAGCATAAACTCTAGTATGGAAGGCAAAATGTGACTATAAAAGGGTCTTAATAAAAAACATCAATGAAGCAAGAAGATCAGGTAAGATAACTGGGTAAAGATGAAAATATTCATTTGTTTAAACATATTATTGTTTATTATTATTAAAACAAACATAATATATACTTATATTATAATGATGTGGTTATAAATTGATAGTTTAATTTATAATATATTTTAAATTAAATTATATTATATATTGATATAGTAAATATAACATATAATAAAATAATACTATTATTTTATGATGAGAATAGGAGAATCCTCCTTATTCTACTAAAATGAAACAAGTCACTTTACTTAAGAGAATACAAATTATTAAATTAGGTGTAATTTTTAATATATCAGTAATAATGACTTAGGATCCAAACTTCATTGTATTTCAGAATTACATTATACAAGGCAATATAATTAGACCAAAATTATTACATAGTCAGAGATTTCTTATTCCTGCATACTATTTTTAAAATCACAATAGCATTGCATTGCTTGTACATGTAGATACATTTTAGAGAATATTGAATATACTGTGTTCTTTGTATATAAACATATGCTGATGTCATCCATATAAGAGTATCAGATTTTCACGTTCATAAAAACATAGTTTGTAGTTTTTCTGTGTTTCTTTTTGTTTTTATCTTTCCATTCCTCTGAGAATAATAGTGGTCTTTTGCAAACCGGCATTAGCACCACTTCCAATATTTTTGGTTTTCTCCAAAAGACAAAGGGTATATAACTCAGTACAGATAGGATGTTAGCACTAAATGAAACTGCTGCATTTGTTCTCTGTGCTTTTTCTAATAATAATTGTGCCACCCCATTCTTCTCCGCCTCGAATTTTTAAGTAGATTTAGTGAGAGTTTTTGTATGGCATGTAAAATATAATCATAACATTTAGAATCTAATTTCTCCTTCAACTAATATTCTTTAGAGTGGATCATTCAAGGTTTTCCCCCTTAGCTCCTATACTCCTGTTTAAATCATTATTTAACACTTCTTAGAGTTCTTTATCTGATCATCATTTCTCAAAATTCTTAAGCATGACAGCCTCCTGAAATACCCACTAAAAAGCCGTATACCTAGTTTCTGTAAAGGGACTAGACACGGTATTATTCTCCTATAAATTGTCAGTCTCATCTCCCAGGCTTGTAGAGAGCATACACAATGATTCCGTTCATTTACCAAGCCCACATTTATTAGAGTGCACTACTTAACATTATTCAGGAAGTGAGGCTCTCCTGTCAAAAGATCGAAGTGTCAAATGAAGTCTGCACATTCAGGAGATTTAAAGCAAAGACAGCTTTGGTCCAATAGGTATCCCTTTGTACTTAGAAACCTAACCCCAGATGTGTTAATCTGTAAAGCTGTAGAATAGGTGTGATGGGGTTTCATAGATCAACCCAGTGAACATGTGGCAGACACATGGATATACTAGATTATATCACTTTGCAACATATCCACTCCTCAGAGAAATGATTTAAGGACAGCAATATCCTGAGGACTAACCACTTAGCAATTATTTATTGAGTGCCTACTACAGTCTTCATCACAAATCAGGCAAAAATTGTCTTTGCATCACATATTACTTTGAGGTCACTATTTTTTCTTCATACATAGGGCTTCATCTGAGGAATAAAGAAGACCCATGTGGTCTCGTCCCATATTTAGTTTCACGTGAAACAACTTTGAGAAGGGCTCATGTGCAATTGTTTAAAGTAAATCTGACAATAAAATGGAAGGAGTGAACTCAGTAGTTCCACTCTGCTCTGTCTTGATCCAAACTCCTTTCAAGATTTTTTCTGTGTAACTACTGTTTTCAGCAATTAAATGCTGTACGTGAATCTTGGAAAGATAATTCTCTAAAATTCAGACTGTTATTAAAGTTATTTAAGCAGACATGATTGGTTTTGTGTGTGTTACTAAAAGTTAGGAAAATTTAGCAATTAGAAGAGAAGGAAAAGATCAATGATTCTGTTAACAGGTTGTTTTTCTTTTAAAGGATAAAGTTTAAATACATTTTTGCCATTAACACCCTACTTCAAGAATTAAACCCAACCACAACTACCCCAAAAAAGAAAAGAAGTGTATCATTCTGAGTACTTGATATATAACAACTTCTATACTTTATGCCAATTTTGGAAAGAAGTGAAAAAATACACGTAAAATGAGATTTTAAACTAGTTGGAGTTGATGAGACAGAGAGGTACACAGAGGCTACAGGAAGAGGGGCTTTGGATTTTTCTAAGTTATCTCATCTTTTGCTTTGACCTGCACTGTCTTTTCACACCTAGAAATCTCTTGAAAGTAAATACACCATCTTACAGTATTCTGCATATGGTGAAAGATAAATGGAAAAGTGCCTTTTAAACCCCTAGAATAAGCATTAAGGGAGAATAATTGTGCAACTTCCACATATACCCTTTGCTGATGACATCATTAGATCATCCTACCTATTGTTTAGCCAAGGCTGACCTCTGATCAAGAAACAGAGTTAGGAGAGAGGAGGAGGATAAGGAGGAATGGGTGGGGAGGGGAGGGACAAAGACAATGAATTATAATTAGAGAGAAGGAAAACATGTATTTCTTAGCCTGGCTTTCAATGCCACTAAACAGCAAAGCCATAGAATATAATTCCAACTTTGTTTATTTATTTCTTTCTTTAGTCCACCACTCTAGTCAAAGAAGTCCTCAATGTGCATGCTGCATTTTCTCACATCTCCTCTTGTATCCAGTCATTTCTTTTCCTGGAATGCTTTTCTTCTCTCCCAGACCAAAAGTGGCCTTTTTTTAAGGTGGACTTTAGATCCCATCTTCATGAAACAGTTCCAGGTGGGGCCCCCTCAACATATTCTCTACCTTGTAGATCAGTTCATTTGTTTTCATGTATTACTCTTTAAGTCTGATCTTAGCACAGCAGATTTCAGAGGAATATGCCGGTAGCTTGAACTCCAAAGGGTTTATCTCAACAGATAAATGAAATCTGATGGTAGGCAGTACAAAGGATGTAGAGCAGGGATCAGTAAACTACTGCTCTTTCTATGGGAATGCAGTCCTAGCCATTCATGTACATATTGTCTATGGCTCCTTTTCACAGCAATAGCAGAGTTGAGTGGTTGCAAACCTTTACAGGAAAAGTTTGCCCACCCTCAGTTTAGATACTCCATTTCATATTTGACATCAGTGAGGATTCAAGCCTCCTCTACAATGTACTCCAACATCCTCAGAAATAAACTTTTATCCTCATGGCTGGCCAAAAAAAAGCAACCTGGGCACATTTAGGTAAGGATACCTTCATGAATAAGAATTACACAGTTTTTTTCCTCCCAGCTGGATTATAACTTGCCTGAGGATAAGAACTATACTTTATATTTACTTATATTCTTTATACTTTGCATTTAGAAAAGTAAGAAATAGTTTTATTAGGTCTACAAAAAAATCAGAAGAAAAAACTCAGGGACACTTTTGATAAACTCTGTCTTCATTTCTCAGAAATAAATTACCAATATTTTTTACATGTTCCTTTGTTATGCATAATCTACAAATTCCACTTGGAAATAAAAAGGAACATTGCTATTCTAGCATGTCAAATAAAATGTAATCATGTCTTCTTGTCCTTCCTTCTTCATCATTATCATCATCATTATTATTTTAGATAAAACCAAGGATATTTCAAATGCCATTTTATTCTCCCTGTTCTGTATTTTCCTAGTGTTCTTTTCTCTACATACAAAAAAGGTATTCCAATGATTTCAAGAAAAGCTAGTTTTACAGGATGGGTTAAGGGTTGGGGTGGGGGAGGGGTAAGAGGCATTAGATCCTAGTTGAAACAAATTATGTGTTTAATAATTTCACAGTTATCTTGTAGACTGTAGTAAGATTTAAAAGTTGAAGCTGGTATAGAATTTGACTAATATGTGACTTCCTTCCCTTTTTTTTTTAAAGTGAAGAAAGGGGCAATCTCTGTGAGGATAGAGGGGGGCAGGTGGGCCCACAAGTCCACATGGTATGGGCAGCCCACCAGCCCTTGCTTTCCATGCACCCAAATCCAAGGCTGCACCCTTCGCCCTGGCCTTATTTCACTTTTTAAGGACAGAATACTCATAAGGCTATAATGAATCTGACTAGGTTAATTATTTTTTAAGTTTTTGGTTTGGCTTTGCTTGGGTGTTTGTTTGTTTTTAAAAATAAGAATATTCACATGGAAGCAACCCGAGTGTCCATCAACAGACAATTAGGTAGAGAAGATGTGATATATATATACAATGGAATATTAGCCACAAAAAAGAATGAAATACTGCCACTTGCAGCAACATGGATGGACCTAGAGAATATTATGCTTAGTGAAGTAAGTCAAAGACAAATATTGTATGATTTCTCCTGTATGTAGAATCTAAAAAATAATACAAATGAATGTATTTGCAAAACAGAAACAGACTCACAGATATAGAAAACAAACTTGTGGTTACCAAAGGGGAAAAGGGATGGGGGAGGAACAGGTTAAGGGTATGTGATTAACAGATACAAACTAATATATATAAAATAGATAAGCAACAAGGATATACTGTGTAGCACAGGGAATTATAGCCATTATCTTATATAACTTGTAATGGAGTATAACCTGAAAAAACACTGAAACACTATGCTGTACCTGAAACTAACATAATATTATAAATCAACTATACTTCAATTAAAAAGAATATATTAATGTGTAAAGAGCTTTTCAGTTGAATAACTGTTCTCACTGTGGTTGTGCTATGTGCAACATGTAAATTATACAACTTTTTTTGGTTTGTCCATTTGTGGAAAGAATTAGGCTCAATAAAATGAAAAATATACATTAAAAAAAGAATATTCATAGAAAAGAACCACTGCAGAAATGGATTCATGTTTCTTTATCAGTTATATGTAATGACAACCATCAGAGAATCTTAGGCAGAGACTTCTGAACTTTTTAATTTCAAAACTGTAGCAATATCTGACTAAGAGATATAATATTATATATCTGTTTCCAACTAGGTACGTACATTTGATATTTAGTTCATATTGTTCTTATTCTTTGCAGGAAAAAACAAACATAATAACTTCTTTAGTTGTCACAGCCTCTACAAAGTCATTAGGAAAGGCAAGAATATATAACTTTTGTAAAAAACAGTTTATCAGCATATACCATGTGTTTTGATTTTGGAAAGGCTTTCACACTCCTTTGATAAGAATTACATAGTGGAAATACTAACTGAAACAGGTATTACAAGTGCAAAAACAAAAGTGTTCTCCATCCTACATCATGTCTGTGCTTCACTCTGATAACTGGTGACAATGGCCTTGCCTTGAGGAAGTCATTTAGTTTACTTTGATCCTTACAATGCACAAGAAATACTTTCATCATTGACAATGATTTGTTATGCATTTGACTTTTTGATGAAATAGAGGGATAAATCCCTCCTTGTTCTATTAGTATGATGGCATAGCTTTACAAATTACATGTTTGTTTTCTAGTACAATATAAGTGACACTAGCAAGGCAATTTATTCTAAAACCATAGTATAAACTCCTATATTTTCAAATAACTGATGTAATCAAGTTGATAAACCATGAACCAGGCTTATTTAAATGAGTTGTCTTTTGGCATATGGAGAGAATTATTTTCTGTTATGGAAATCAAACAAGCTGTTAGTGAATCACAGAAGACAAATATAGAAAATTGCCTTGAGAAAACACATTTCAGGATAATTCATTGCCCATAACAATGATAAAAGAACAACTGGAATAATCAGAAAGAAATGTGTCCTAGTAATAAGTTCTAAATATTGTTCTAAACAAATTAAATATTAATCATGCCAATAACATAAATGTTTGAATAACTGAAGTATTTTTAGTACTGCCAAAGCCCTACAATATAAAAACTGTGTTTCTAGGAGTAATGGTGGATTAAATTCTCTCACTGCTCCCATCATTGAAAAACAACTGAAAATGCTGAATAAAATATTTTTCTAATCGTTTAAAACACATTAATGAGCTGACAAAAGCACTGAGGAATACAAAGAGCTTAAAAAGAAAGTAGAAGCTGTATCTCAGAGAATTAAGCAGAGCACTGAGTCTTCCAAATGGAGAGAAAGATTTTGTTGACCAAGAGAAATTCAGCTTTAGTTTTCATAGGTTTTAAGGAAATTGGTGCCTAAAGAAAAACCCAAGCAACATCCAAGGTAGAGAGGCTACTAGAAAAGTTCCAGATATCCCTGGGAACTCAGTTCTTCACCTTTGATTTAAAGGTGAATTAGAAATAATCCTGGACCCCAAATGTCTACTATGGAAGATTTTCAGAAAACTGGCCAAGCAAAAACTTAGTGGTGAGTTTGAGGTGGTATCTGCTGGGAATTTATAACCATAATTGTGTCTTCCCTCAGTTTACAGCCAGTTCAAAAAGCTTCAAGTTAAGAGTTTGATTTAAAGAGGTCATGGATTGGAAATGCCTCAGACCCCTGGAAGGAACAAATGTAAATCATTACTGGAGGAAAAACTTCCATATAAATTCTTAATATTGAACACAAAAAAGTTTTCAGTAAATAGGAGGATTCAGTCAAAAAAACAAACACACAAGGAAACAAAACACCATGAGGGACAACAATAGCAGTCCTTCAAAAGACATGAGGTGTTGGGATTGTCAGATATAAAATACCATGTAATTGTACTTTACACAATTTAAAGAAATAATGTAATTTAAAAGTCTAAGGCAAAAATATAATAGAATGACAAAGGAACAAAAGGCAAAAAATTAATTACCAAATATATTTGAAATATAAACAAATAGATGTTCTAGAAATAAAAAAAGACATTAAAAAGTCAATGAATGAGATTAATAGACTAGAATAGTTGAAGACAGAAATAGTAAATTCATATATATATATATATATAATAATTACAACTTGATGATTTTTTTAAAATCAAAAGATAGATTAACATATGAGACAAAAATAGTACATAAGTCCAGAGGGTTCATGACAAGGAAAAAGATTTTTTAGTTGTTGTATGATTTGTGAGGCTTATGGTACTGATTAGCTTTAGATTCTGATCAATTAAAACATCAGTAATAGCAACAGTAAAAGAATGTCAATTTTCTTACAATTCCATAAAGGCTTAAATGAGCCAAGATCCCAGCATTTTAGAATAATTTGAAGGGAGTTACTAAAAATACAATTAAAAGGGGATGAGTATAATGCAGGGAAACCTAAAGGGAGAGCTCAGTATATTGGGATCTTACCACCTCCAGACCCAATGGGATGAGGGAAAAATCCTCAAGGAGAAAAGCCTACAGAGGTGGCTTCCTTGAGAGGAACTGTAAACATGAATAAGTGACAAAGTCAACCTGAGATGACCACACAAAGTAATAAATACCCTGAATCCTTCTATCATCATTGCTCTGCCAGTGTTTGTTGTTAGCTGAATCCTACCAGGAAATAGATGGCAAAGAAATATATTGACATAGTTCTTACATGTCAGTCTCCTGAGGCAGAGACTATGATGGAGAAGGCAAGACAATGGATGTTGAGAGTAAACAGATTTCTAGGATTCATATTTGAATAAGCTTCATTGATGCTTTTATTATTATTTTTTTTGTGGAAGCAAACAATAGGAAGAACAGATAGTTAAAATGTGGTGGATGCACACCATGATATTCTAGGCAGCAATTAGAAGGAAGAAAGATGCACAGTGAGTAAAAATGCAAATTTTAAAGTGAAAAAAATGTAAAGAAGATGGAGAGATCTTACACAATAACATTTATCTAAATTAAAAATACATGCATAACAGCAAAGGAAACCATAAACAAGATGAAAAGACAACCCTCAGAATGGGAGAAAATATTTGCAAATGAAGTAACTGACAAAGGTTTAATCTCCAAAATTTACAAGCAGCTCATGCAGCTCAATATCAAAAAAACAAACAACCCAAACACCCCCAGAATGGGCAGAAGACCTAAATAGATATTTCTCCAAAGAAGATATACAGATTGCCAACAAACACATGAAAGGATGCTCAACATCACTAATCATTAGAGAAATGAAAATCAAAACCACAATGAGGTATCACCTCACACCAGTCAGAATGGCCATCATCAAAAAATCTACAAACAGGGCTTCCCTGGTGGGGCAGTGGTTGAGAGTCCGCCTGCCGATGCAGGGGACACGGGTTCTTGCCCTGTTCCGGGAAGATCCCACATGCTGCAGAGCAACTAGGCCCATGAGCCATGGCCACTGAGCCTGCGCGTCCGGAGCCTGAGCTCCGCAACGGGAGAGGCCACAACAGTGAGAGGCCCGTGTACCGCAAAAAAAAAAAAAAAAATCTACAAACAACAAATGCTGGAGAGGGTGTGGAGAAAAGGGAACCCTCTTGCACTGTTGGTGGGAATGTAAACTGATACAGCCACTATGGCGAACAGTATGGAGGTTCCTTAAAAAACTAAAAATAGAACTACCATACGACCCAGAAATTCCTCTACTGGGCATACACCCTGAGAAAACCATAATTCACAACGTCATGTACTGCAATGTTCATTGCAGCTCTACTTACAACAGCCAGGACATGGAAGCAACCTAAGTGTCCACTGACAGGTGAATGGATAAAAAAGATGTGGCACATATATACAATGGAATATTACTCAGCCATAAAGAGAAACAAAATTGAGTTATTTGTAGTGAGGTGGATGGACATAGAGACTGTCATGCAGAGTGAAGTAAGTCAGAAAGAGAAAAACAAATACTATATGCTAACACATATATATGGAATCTAAAAAAAAAAAAGATTCTGAAGAACCTAGGGGTAGGACAGGAATAAAGATGCAGATGTAAAGAATGGACTTGAGGACATGGGGAGGGGGAAAGGTAAGCTGGGACGAAGTGAGAGAGTGGCATGGACATATATACACTACCAAATGTAAAATAGCTAGCTAGTGGGAAGCAGCCTCATAGCACAGGGAGATCAGCTTAGTGCTTTGTGACCACATAGAGGGGTGGGATAGGGAGGGTGGGAGGGAGACACAAGAGAAAGGGGATATGGGGAAATATGTATACATATAGCTGATCCACTTTGTGATACAGCAGAAACTAACACAACATTGTAAAGCAATTATACTCCAATAAATATGTTAAAAAAATACATGCATACAGAAACCATCCACATTTTGTAAGACCACATAAAATCAAAAGATTCATATGAGGTAAATTATGAGGAAAAATAAGGAAAAAGGAATAAATATAAAAATATGCGCATAGTACAAGAGAGGATTTTGCACACAACCACTGGTAATAATGATAACGTGCCATGAACTGAGGAGTATAATTAATTCAGTGAGAAAACATACTTGATAAATCCAAAAGAAAGCAAGAAAAGAGGAAAACATTATGTTGGAAATAAATCTATCTTTGATTGCAACAAATATAAGATTACATAAAATATTATTAACTCTAAGAGAGGGATACTAATAATGAGAATAATTTCAATTCTCCAGAAAAATGTAAAGATTCTAACATAGTATAGACTAATAACTTCTGAGCATACAAAGTAAAAATTAATAAAGCAAGAGAAACTGACATTCATAATTGTACTGGTAGATTCTGACACATGTAATTATTGATTAAGCAGACATAATAAATCATTAGTCATATGGAAGAAACATTTATAGATGATCAACACACACAGATATAACAAGGCACCCTAAAATTTCAGAACACATATTAGTTTCAAGCTTACATAAAGGATTTCTCATTCTGGTAATAATGGTTCTCTTATTGTAGACCAACCCTGACAAAATATAAAAACTATCAGTCCAAAGACATTTAAGACACAGTAATGTAATGAAGATTTAATGGACAAATATCTTCAGCTTCACTTCATTCCCACTTTTATTCTCAACATGTTTGCTGATTTGCTAAAAGCACAACTTTCAGCAATCTTAAGGGGCTATGGAGCCAACAATTAGTGTAACTGATCCTTCCATAGAGGAAAAATCCCTAATAAATGCCTCATGCTTTAAGCTGGAACTAATGAAAGGCTACATGCTAGGAGTAGAATTGAACCAGAAATAGAGCAGATCTCATAAGACAGAGGCTCAGGCTCTAATTATATCCCTTCTAGGGGACAAGAAAACATCCAGAGGATCATATTACTGCTAAAACTTTTCTTACACCATGTTCAGCATCACTAAAAAATTACCCAAAATACTAGGTCACAAGACCATATGATCAAGCAAGATGAGAAACATGGTAGAAAAACACTTGGAGGTCACCCAGATGTTGGAGTTATCACAAACAAAATATATTTATTTTGTCTAGTAAACAAACAAAATAATAATTTGGAAAGTGTCATTTGATAACTGAAAACTATAAAAAAGAATCAAATATGTATTCTTTTTTTTTTCAAATATGTATTCTTAAATGAATACATATAAAGTTGAAATAAAATTTAAAGAACGTAGGAGGCAGGATTAAGACGTCAGAGTAGGAAGACTGAGCTCATCTCCCCCAGTGGAACACAGCAAAACTACAATGACATATAGAACAACTCAAATGATCTGAAGACTAACAGAACAGCTCTTCTACTACCAAGACTATAAAGATAGAACAATACACAGTATAGTAGGAAGGGAGGAGAAGCAATCTAGTTAGGACCCACACTTCTAGCAGGTGACCCAGAAGAGGAGGGGGATATTATAGTCTCAGGGTTCATCTCTAAAGAGCAAGGGGTTCAAGCCCCATATTAGGCATGCCAGCCTCAGGGTCCAGCACAAGGAAGAAAAGCCCCATTAGCTGGTTTGAAAACAGAGTGGGGCTTACCAGAGAGCTGTGAGAACCTGAGACTCCACTCTTGAATAGTGCATGGATGAACTTCCCAGCTCCCTGCCCCAGCACAGAGGCAGCAGATTGAAAACTATCTGGTGCTCTGGCCAGCCTGCCAGGACTGTCACTGCACACCACACGCAGCTGGAACCAAGCTCCTGCCCCAGCCTCTCCTCTCTGGCACCATCACCATCGCATGCACACACACTAGAGGAAAAGTGGAACACTCTCAGAAGTGCAGCTGTAACCCATCAGGCCCCAAACAAGCCTCAAAACAAGGCAGAAACAACTATCGCCATCACATGTGTGCACGCACTGGGACAAGAAGAGCCAGCTCAAAAGTGCAGCTCAAGGCCCTCAGCCCTCTTCCATGCCCCCAACCAAGGCAAAGGCTCCTATTGCTCTGAAGCAAAGCCCAATTCCCTCAGGACTCCTGCTCCAGCCCCTCAGGTTCCACCCCACCTCCCAATAGGACAGAGACTGCCATTGAGCCTGGGAGAAGCCCAGGCACACACCTGGCTCTGGCTCTAGCCCATCCTACTCCAGCCATGCCTCGCATCGAGGCAGTGGCTGTCAGAGCACACTGGCATATAATGTACCCCCTCTCACTTCAGATGCAGCTCTCCCACCAAAGCCACTGAGCACACACAGACAGCATAGGCACTTTCCCTCCCAAGGAGACACCTTCAAGACTGGGAAAGGTAACTGTTTTGCCTAATTTCATAGAGACAAACAGAAAAAGTAAAACAAAATAAGAAGATAGAGGAATATGTTCCAAACAAAAAACAAGATAAAAAATCCAGGGGAAAAAAATGAAACAGAGATAAATGATTTACCTGATAAAGAGTTCAACGCAATAGTAATAAAAATGCTTACTGAATTCAGGAAAGAATAGAGGAGGACACTGAAAATGTCAATGAAGGACTAGGAAAAGTTTTTTAAAGAACCAATCAGAGCTGAAGAATACAATAAATAAAAATGCACTAGAAGGAATTAATAGCAGGTTATGTGATACAGAACACACAAGCAACCAGGAAGGTAGAATAGTAAAAATCACCAAATCAGAACAATGAAATTTTAACAAAGATAATTTAGATAATTTAAGGGACCTCTTAGACAACATCAAGCATATTAACATTCATATTTTAGGGATCCTAGAAGGAAAAGAGAGAGAGAAGAGGGCAGAAAATGTATTTGATTAACTTATGGCTGAAAACTTATCTAACCTTTCTAGCAGATATCCAGATTTAGGAAGCACAGAGAGTCCCAAACAAGATGAATACAAAGGGATCCACACCAAAAATATCTTAATTAAAATCTCAAAAGTTAAGAACAAAGCGTTTTTTAAACAGCAAGAGAAAAACAAAGAGTCACACACAAGAGAACTCCCTAAGGCTATCAACTGATTTTACAGCAGAAACTTTTCAGACCAGAAGGAAGAGGCATGATATATTTAAAGTGCTGAAAGGAAAAAGCAAACAACCTAGGATACTCTACACAACAAAGCTATCATTCAGAATTGAAGGAAAGATAAAGAGTTTTCCTGACAAGTGAAAACTGAAAGAGGTCATCACCTCTACACTGGCCTTGCAAGAAATATTAAAGGGTCTTTTTTAAGTGAAAAACAAAACAAAACAAAAAACACTAAAACAAGAAATAGGAAAATACAGGAAGAGAAAAATCTCACTGGTAAAACAAATATACACTAAAGGCAATGGATCAACCAGTTAAATAAGCCAGTATAAAAGTTAAAAGGCAAAAACTATAAAATCAACCATAACTACAATAAACAGTTAAGAGGCATGAAGACATAAAATATGATGTCAAAAACACAAAAGGTGGGGGGAGTAAAAAACATAGATCTTTTAGAATGTGTTTGAACCTAAATGATTACCGGCTTAAAACAAGTAGATGTAGTGATAAGTTGATACATATGTACACCATGGTAACCACAAATAAAAATACTTAGCTACATAAGAAATAAAGAGAAAAGAACCTGAATAAAACACTAAAGAAAATCATCAAAACACAAGGGAGGAGATCAAAAGAATAGAATAACAGAGAAGAATGGCTAAAACAACCAGAAAACAAGTAATAAAATGGTAGTAAGTACATACCTATCAATAATCATTTAAAGTGTCAATGGACTAAATGCTCCAATCAAAAGACATAGGGTAGCTAATTAGATTAAAAACAGACCCAACTATATGCTGCTTACAAGACACTCACTTCAGAGCTAAAGACACACACAGACCAAAAATGAAGGGATGGAAAAATATTCCATGCAAATGGAAATGAAAAGAAAGCTGGGGTAACAATACTCATGTCAGACAAAGCAGACTTTAAAACAGAGTCTATAATAAAAGACAAAGAAGGGCACGGCACACCGATAAAGGGGTCAATCCAAGAAAAGGATATAACATTCACTGACATATATGCACCTAATATGGGAACACCTAAATATATAAAGAAAATATTAAGAGACATAAATGGAGAAATTGACAGTAATTCAATAATATTATGGGACTTTAACACCCCACTTACATCAATGCATAGATCACCCAGACTTGAAGCAGTGGCCTTAAATGACACATTAGATAAGATGAACTTAATAGATATCTACAGGACACTCCATTCAAAAACAGCAGAATACCAAGTGCACATGGAACTTTCTTCAGGATAAATCACATACTAAACCACAAAACAAGACTCAATAAATTTAAGATTGAAATTATATCAAACACTTTTTCCAACCACAATGGTATAAAACTAGAAATAATTACAGGAGAGGAAACGGAAAAACCCACAAATGTGGAGACTAAACAAATTGCTGCTAAAAAAACAAATGGTCAACAAAGAAATCAAAGGAAAACTCAGAAAATGCATTGAGAAACAACTTTCCAAAATCTATAGGATGCAGCAAAAATAGTTCTAAGAAGGAATTTTATATTGATACAGGCCTACCTTAAGTAATAAGAAAAATCTCAAATAAACAACCTAACTTTCCATTTAAAGGAATTAGATAGAGAAAGAAGAACAAAACCCAAAGTCAGCAGAAGGAAGAAGAAATAAAGATCAGAGTGGAAATAAATAAAATAGAGACCAAAGGGGGGAAAAAATCAATGAAAAAAGAGCTGAGTTTTTTTAAAGATAAACAAAATTGATACATCTTTAAACACATTCACTAAGAAAAAAAGAGAGAACCCAAATAAATAAAACAAATGAAAGAGTAGAAGTAATGACTGATATCACAGAAATACAAACAATCCTAAGAGACTACTATAGACAGTTATATGTCAACCAGTTGGACAACCTAAAATAAATGGATAAATTCTTAGACATATACAATCTTCCACTACTGAAACAGGAAGAAATAGAAAATTTGAACAGATTACTAGTATTGAAATGTGAATCAGCCATCAAAAAACTCCTAACAAACAAAAGTCCAGGAAAGAATGTTTTCACAGAAAAATTCTAACAGACATTTAAAGAAAAGTTAATACCTATCTTTCTCAAACAATTCCAAAAAAACTGAAGATGAGGGAATACTTCCAAACCCATTCTACAAGGCCAGCAGTAACCTGATACCAAAACCAGATATATATTTTACACAAAAAGAAAATTACAGGCCAATATCACCGATGTGTCTATCATATAGATGCAAATATCATCAACAAAATATTAGCAAAGAGAATTCAACAATAAATAAAACGGTAAAATCTATTCATCAATTCAAGGAAGGGAGTGGTTTCTTAATCAAGGCAGAAAAACAGACAGCAAAAGAGAAATAATGAGAAATTTGATGACTAAAGAATTTCTCTTCATCAAGACATCATTTAATAAAAAGAAGAGCCACAAACTAGGAGTATTTGTGGCATATTAGTACTCAGATATATAAAAACATCTACACATAAATAAAGAAAAAATAATGTAATAAGAAGAGCACTTAATACTCACCACCCCAAGTGTTGTAAAGGATGAAAAACAACTAGAACAATTTATTTAGTGTTGGTGGGAGAACATATTCTTGAACCAAAAAAATAAGCAAATTGAAAACAAACATAAATTCATTTATATGAAATCCAAAAACTTTGAAAATGAAGCCAAACATCATTTAGGGAAATAAACATATGTAGTAAAACTATGAAGAAAAACAAAGTATAAGGTAATGATTAAAGCATAAGCCAGGTAGTGATTACCTCTGATGGATACACTGGGGAATTCAAAGATAATGGTTATGCTCTTTTTTGTTAAACTTCATTCAATATCTCATAATTCTTGATATCTGACATGTCTTATAAATAATCCTTTGTAACAATTCAAATTGTAAGCACAATTTTCAAGAAGAGCTTAGGTATTCTCCTAGACTGACTCTAAGTAGCCATAAAAGGTTGCCAATAATTTCCCGGAAATGGTACACTGGCTCCACAGCCTAGACAGAATATTTCACAATATTTGGAACTCAGCAACTTCTAGCAACCAAAGCCTTTCTTTTTTAAATACAGGTTTTCATTAGTTATCTATTTTATACATATTAGTGTATACATGTCAATCCCAACCTCCCAATTCATCCCACCACCACCATCCAGCCCCCCCACCCTGCTTTCCCCCCTTGGTGTCTATACATTTGTTCTCTACACCAAAGCCCTTTTATAAACTTGTGTAGTGTATTATTGGCAGAAGATTATAATGGCTAATCAAGAGGAAATCATTCCAATGGATCTCAGAATGTCCAATAATTAGTCATGAATTATTATGGATTTTTAAAGAAATGTATACATAAAGGAAGACAACCCTCTCAGCATGGAGTAAATGCTAACAGGGCACCCAGGAACCCAAACCCAAGGGATATTATAGCCCTGCCTTACAGAGATGGATATGTGAATTGAATTTTATGAACTAAAGGTGGCTTCCTTTTAGCTAGCTTCTTAACAATGATCATAACAATTTTTCATTATTAAAACTCAGATGAGAAGCAATACTTTCTATATTAAAGTTTGTGTACCGGAAGCTGGCTGAAGGCTTCCAGTGGAGGGCAGGCAGAAGGAGCTCCTGACAAAGTGATATGACTTCACACCTCTCCTGACCTCCAAAGTATATTCTTTATAGCATGCTGCTACCTCAAATTCTCATCTCATGTTTAATATCTCTAGAAACGTGACAATCATCCCTTAGAGAAAGAAGTTTATAATGTCCTTTCCTGAGAGAAATAAATCATAGAGTGAGTCAAGTGAAGACAAGAAAGAGGAAGGACTCAAGTCCAAAATCATCTGACTTCATGACTAAGGGCAGCAGAGAAATACACAGCATTTAAGTGGTGAAGGAGTTACCACAGAAGGGAGAGACAGGCGAAAAGAAGTTTATTCCAGCTTGCAAGGCAAATTTCACTTCACTATTTTATCACATTCCAACATTTCATAAAAATTCTTATAAACTCTACATTCACTGAGCTGAAAACAGTAGTGCAGAGGGAGAAGCAAACTATGTTTACCTTCAACAAAAATGTATGAACTAACTGCTAACAACCAGGATTTTGATTGAGTGGTAAAGGAAATGAGTTGTATTTTCTTAAATATTGTTTATTTACTTGACCTACAAAGGAATGTTTTGGGTTTTTTTGTTTTTTTTTTTTTAGGTCTACGTGTTTCCATGAAAAGCTCAACCTGTAAAAATTTATCTGGAAACCAAGAAAGAAACTTAGCCCATCTGAATATGTAATTGCCCACCTTTAACATGTTATCTCTTTCTTCATAATTGATGTAGGTGAAAGATGAAATAAACAGTATGAAACTGACTTTAAACTCTACTGCTAATACACAGACACTATAAGGCCTCTGTCTATATGGCAGTCACATGTGACTATTGAGCACTTCACACATGGCTGCTATGACTGAGGAACTAAATTTTAAAATTAAATTTAAATTTGAAAACTAACACTGAATTTCATTGTTGGAAAAAATTTTTAAGTATACTTAGAATAATTCGAGTATGTGAATCTGCTTTTTCAACTTTAAATTTTATGTCATATACAAGAATTTCTCATGAAAATTTAACATCCAAAGTGAGATGTACTTTAAGTACACACTGGATTTCATAAATTTTGTTTAAAAAAAAAAGCATGAAATAAATCATTACCAATTTTTAAATTGAATACATGTTGAAGTGATGGTATTTTTGATATTTAGGATCAAGTAAAATATATATATTACTAAAATTAATTCCACTGATTACTTTTTACCTTTTGTAATGTGGCTCCAGGAAAAATGTAAATGTCACGTGTGCCCCCTGCTATGTTTCTATTGGACAGTACAGCTGCGAAGCACAAATTTGGCAGTGTAGAATACATAGAATACATTTAAGCCTGGGCTCCTTCAGTTTATACTTATGTGAACAATTCACTTAACCTCTTTGAACTTCATTTTTTATGTAAATCAAGGTAATAATGTTGAGCAAACAAGACTGTTATAAGGCTTAAATAAAATACCTTATGTAAAGGCCTTTAGAAAACCCCAAAGTACTGGGCAGATGACACTTATTTTCAGATATTTTATTTTTAATCAAGTGTACATTTGAATTGCAAGCTAAATGAAGGCTAAGAGTTAGTTGACCTTCTATTTAATCACTGTGAAAAGCAAGGTTGGACCTAAGCTGTAAAACTCTATGCCAAGAAGTTTCCAAAATGCCAAGAACCTATTTTATAGCAGAAGTCCAAAGTGCTGATTTTAAGGTAGAAAAAGTCAGGTTCTTTAACATTTGGGCCACCCTAGTGGTTGCCTTTAACTCTTTAAAGCTATTGCCTGTAATCCACTTTAGTAAATTTGTTTTATTGGTGAGTTGAACAGAAAAACAGAGTAGAATATAAGTCATTGAGAACTTCCGGTAGGTACCAAAGTGAATCAGGTCCTGTTTTCTTCTCAGAGCAGGCACAGGAGAGGAACTATACGTACAATAAACAAAACTAAATAGTAGTTTCATTCATTTAATTTAACAGATTAATCTCCACTGGAAGAGTGGGCTGGTAAAATATTGGTGTAGAATGGAAAAATTTGAGAAAAAAGCACAAGGCTATTCTAAATATTAAGACAGAGGTGACTGAAAATAACTTCTGAGCAGCCTGCATTTTACAGAAAGCCTCACTTTAAAGGTGATGTGGAAATAGCTAGCTCTCTTGCATACTGTAATCAATTTACATAAATCGTATTGTCTCTGTTAATCAATGACATGTCAATAAATTGATTTGTCTCTGTTAATCAATATGTCAATAAATTGATTTAAGTGGCCCTATTTTGCATTGCAAACCCTTGGCCAACAATGACAACAACGGCCTGAGTGAAGGTCTTTATTTCCAGCAGCTTCCTTACCAAATGCATTCTACTGCCAATCCTTGAGCTTTGTCCAAAGTCTACAGTGTAGACCGAAATTATTTACTAAAGAAAAGGAACTTGCCCTACTTGGCTTACATTATATCTTATTATGTGTACTCCTTCTTTCCAAGAATAGTTAACTCTTTTCTTATCAAATGGGAAATTCACAGCCGAACCTCTTTGAGAGTGATGACCTTCACTATTTTATCATATTTTTGAATGATTCTGAGGTTACAAGTAGATTTGAGTTACAAGATTTCAGCAAAAAAACTCCCTCGTTCTTTCAGTAATACTGGAAACATAATTCTTGACCACTCACTTCTAGTTTCCTAGAACACCATAAACCCCTTGGACAGCCAGAGGCTAACCCACTATAATTCTCTTCTCTGCCCTTTTTGCTGAGCACTGATGTTTGTGCCTTACTTATCTTCCTGTCTAGTGAGATTATTCATGTGGTTTCTATGTAAAGCATAGGTGGAAACTCTGTGACTTTTGATTGCTGACTCTTTCTTTGGAAGCAAGTTACAATGTAAGGAAAAGGAAAAAATGTCACAAAATTAGTATGATAAATAAAATGGTTCACTTTTTAAAGTTATCATTTAGGAAGAAAAATATAAAATTTCCAGAAAAAGCTTTAAGTGTTTTGTTTTCATTTTTAACAGTAGTGCTAAGAGTGAACATTTATTGGACATCATGTCAAGTGCCAAAGATGAGTTATCTTTGATTCTCACGACCATCTTAGAATATAGGTACTACTATTGTATAGACTTCAAGGGCTCTCTGCAACCTAAAGAGATTAAAATCTCACATGATTGCTGTGTGGGAGAATCCATTCTTCAGTCATTCAGGCACCCAGGATGATAGAGGCTCCATCTTTACCCGTTTTAAAACGCTAGTCTTGGGGAAGGGAACACAGTGATTCTGCACTGGTTTTTTAAGCTTCCATCTTGAAATGATACACACTTCTACTCACATTTCATTAGCTAACACAAATTACGTGACCACATCCAACTTCAAAAGGAGAGACAAAATGAAATTCTCCCTTGTGCCCAGAATAAGAACTGGAACCATTGTAAACAGCATTAGTGACCACCACACATATTAAAGATATGCTACCTAAGTGATTTTGTTCTGGTCTAGGCGTTATATGAACACAATTTAATATTATATACCTTATGTTTCACCTGTAACCACATCCTAATTCCTATAATTTACTTATTGACATATGCTATACTTACAATGTAGAGATAAAATTGCCCTAAGAAAATGTCTATAACTTGGAGTACAATAATAAACACCTATCTTGAAAATCCGTCTTTATTTTTCTCAGTGTATAGTTGAAACAGAGACTTGGAGATGCTTATAATAACCCATATTACCCCAATTTTCTCCCTGAATATCCTTTCCAAATAGATTATTCTGCATCATAAATAGCCTTCAAGCTGGTGTTCTTATGCTTCATCTACATCGTAAACATAATTTTAAAAATTAAGAATTTCAGTCCCTCTCCTTAGTTTCTTTACTCCCTGTTTCCATACATAAGCAACTAGCTTCTTTTCTTTTCTCTCTTCTTTTCTTTCTTTGGAGTTATGTGCCATCTAGGAATTGTTGCATAAGGGATGTAGAAATTCCTGTGAGTGATATTTAGGTGTGGTCCTGACTTGACCTTGACATATTAATCACATTAATAGCTTTAGACATTTATATTTTCTAGTAAATTTTTATTCACTTGTTTAATAATTTCCTGTTCTATAGTTGTAATATTTCACATCCTACAATGTTTGGTTGGCATGTGGAATCCTTCTCTCCACATTCTTCCCACGATAACACCATAAAATATTTTAAGTGTCCTCTGTGATTTTTTTTAATTTTACTGAAACCTGAGAGAATATGAACATAACATATGGGCAATGACTAGAATGGTTAGAGAATAAATAATTCAGAAAATAAATATTAAAATCCAGTAAGGTTAAACTTTGTTCTTTTGTGTGGTGAAACACTAAAAACAGCTTGAGTTATTTTGTATGGTGTCTGGCCACAATAAAAAACAAAACAAACAAACAAAAATGCTCTAAAGGAAAAAGAAATAAAAATATGAAAAAAATAACCAAAATAAACTCTTTTAAATTTTGTTTCTTCCAGTTTTCTGACTATACATATACATATACATGTATCCCCATATCCCCTCCCTCTTGCATCTCCCTCCCACCCTCCCTATCCCACCTCTCTAAGTGGTCACAAAGCACCAAGCTGATCTCCCTCTGCTATGTGGCTGCTTCCCAGTAGCTATCTATTTTACATTTGGTAGTGTATATATGTCCATGCCACTCTCTCACTTCATCCCAGTTTACCCTTCCCCCTACCTGTGTCCTAAAGTCCGTTCTCTAGACCTGCGTCTTTATTCCTGTCCTGTCCCTGGATCTTCAGAACCATATTTTTTTTTAGATTCCATATATATGTATTAGCATACGGTATTTGTTTTTCTCTGACATACTTCACTCTCTATGACAGACTCTAGGTCCATCCACCTCACTATAAAGAATTCAATTTCATTTCTTTTTATGGCTGAGTAATATTCCATTGTATATATGTGCCACAACTTCTTTATCCATTCATCTGTCGATGGACACATAGGTTGCTTCCATGTGCTGGCTACTGTAAATAGAGCTGCAATGAACATTGTGGTACATGACTCTTTTTGAATTATGGTTTTCTCAGGGTATATGCCCAGTAGTGAGATTGCTGGGTCGTAAGGTAGTTCTATTTTAGTTTTTTAAGGAACCTCCATACTGTTCTCCATAGTGGCTGTATCAATATACATCCCCACCAACAGTGCAAGAGGGTTCCCTTTTCTCCACACCCTCTCCAGCATTTACTGTTTGTAAACTTTTCCTCCTTCACATCTCCCTCCCAGAGGTTCAGGTCCCATCCCTATTCTTTTGTCTCTGTTTTTCCTTTTTTCTTTTGCCCTACCCAGGTACATGAGGAGTTTCCTGCCTTTTGGGAAGTCTGAGGTCTTCTGCCAGCGTTCAGTAGGTGTTTTGTAGGAGCTGTTCCACATGTAGATGTATTTTTGATGTATTTGTGAGGAGGAAGGTGATCTCCATTTCTTACTCCTCCACCATCTTGAAGGTCTTCCCCTTTCAAGATTTTTTTGTGTGATTTAGAGAGTTTCCATGACATTTCATTAGGCACCTGAGTAAAAATGACTAAAGAGGCAAGTTCTACACAAAGGCAACAAATCATTTTGGAGCTGAAACATAGAGCAGTATCTTAAAAAATAAGAACTGAATATATCCAACAAAACATTTCCATCAAAGCATTTCTTTTAATATGTTCCATTCTGTTCTATTTTATGAAATGTTTTTCAAAAGAATAACAACTGTTATCATATAACAGTATCCATTCATTACTATGTGGCAGGCAGTAATCTGACAGCTAGACTTACATTATCTCTTTCAGACTTTATGTGAAGACTGAAAGGTAGGTACTTTTACCAAAATTTAAAATATGACCAAACTAGGGTATGACAAATTAAGAAACTTGCCCATGCTTAAACTTACCAAGGCTTCAAGTAATTGTACTATTCTATTTTCTATGAGTATATGAACCAAGCAGAATCTTTTCCATATAGCTTTGTGCAATCTTTGAAACCTAATCAATTTAAATTTTTTCTCCCTAAATTAACTAGGTTTCTTTTTCCAAAATACATTTGTCCATGTCTTCGTCCAGTGATTGCATCATTTACAAGGTTGATTACAGGAAGATCATAAGGGTTTGAGGAAATATTCTTAGTAATATTGAAGATGGAGCCACACATTTACCTTTTCCAAACTGAACATGATTCTACTTTTGTCATCCAGGATTTCCAGCATTTATTAGTTGTTCAAAAATGTCCTTCAAATGCTTAGTAAATTTCCCAGAATTCATGCTAGTTCCCATATGAACTATCAGAGTCATGGATGCCTCAGGATACCCTAAGGGTGTTAGTGGTTACTGGCTTGAGAGTGAACTTGCAAGATGCCATCAGGCAAATGGTTATTTCTCTCCATGGCTTTGAATCAGAATCCTAGAACCCTCAGAAAAACAATGATAACCTCTGTGCTAAAGAATGCTAACCTCTGTGCTAAAGAATGCTAAAATGAAAAAAGTAATATACTTTTGGCACTTAATTCTTTTTGAGAGTTTGACCAGATAAATCATAGAGGAAAAGCTGTAATATGTTTCACAGGCAAACTTTAGTATAATCAGGAGATTGGCTTCATACTCTTTCTTAAGTATCCTTATATCATTATAAAGGAAGTTCAAAATTATATTCAAAGATTTAGATTTAAATAACTACTAGGGGACAAGTGAAAGAAAATGTTAATATTTTTCAAATAAATATATTGTCATTATGGTACTTTCCTTTTGTTCAGCATTCTTGAATATCCTTAAGTAGACAAATGATAGATACAGAGATACTTAGATACATAGACACGTAGATGGACAAATTATTTTTTGGCTTTTGACAACTGAGATATATATATAACTCTGATAAATTCAGGAACTCTTTTAAAGCTCTAATTTACAGTTCTGAAATAAATTGATAAGATCAACTGGAGCTTCCTAGGGTGCCAAAAAATATTCTAGCTCATTCAATTCAGCATGGTTAATTAAGTTAGCTATGTGAACAAAATCCATGTCTCATATTAAACCCCATATCTATATTTAGGGAATGTGAAATAAGATACTCCTCTGGAAGCTTAACAAAAATAAAAACAATACCTTGCTCGCTGAAGGAAAATAGGTGGAGGCCAGACCTTTAAGAGGTTTCACAGAAGTCAATAAATAACTAGAATATCTGCTGTAAATATATGTTTGAATATAAAATAGTTTGGCAGGTAAGAATTTTACTTTGTTTAGGATAACCTTAGTTTCAAATAGCCCTGAGAGGTGACAGGTAGGAAGGCAGACAGACAGAAAAACAGACAGACAGACAGAGAGGAAATGATTTCTGTTAAAATTCCCAGAACTGATTAAAAGTAAATTTCAAGGTATGGGGATGATAAAGGGGATGCAAATTTTAATTTGTAACATTGACAGACTAATATTAGTTAATACCTTCTTGACTTATCAGACTATTTGGTGTTAAAATTCCTGGAAGAAAAGACACAAGCCTCCCCTGGAACTGATTTCTACCTTAAAACATGGGAAGTCCAAGAGATCCAACTGAAACTAGCTTCACCGAAAAATATAGTAGAGGTGGGAATGAGTCAGTAAACTCAGATAGTAACAGAATAAGCATGAAGTTGGGGCTTTCTAAGGGAAATGCATATTGATTTACTTTTTTTTCTAAATTTTCAAAATAAGATTTTATAGAATAGTATCATAAGAAATAGGAAAATCTCAGCTACAGTTTAACAATGGTTTTCTATGATCCCTGGGCTTTCCTAGGTATAATATCTAGTCATATTGATATCACATCCCCACTGTAACTCTATAAATTGGGTATTATTGTGTCTATTTTAGTGTTTAAAAGAAATTCTCAGTTTTCCATATACAAGTGTATTTCAAATTTGTAGGCCTATAAGAACTAACAATTACTTGATAAAAATCCAGATTCCAGGCTCCTTCTCTGCTGAAGTCTAATTCAGTAGGTCTGGGATGGAGATTGAAAATCTGCATTTTAAATACATATCTACAAATATTTTTTTTAAAGGCAGCCAATTTGGGGAACGCTGCTTTCCAGTTAGATTCTCTATGTAAGAATTGAGCAGATCTTGAGTTTAAGAGACAGTCAAGATAAATTATGAGAAAAATATGCATATTTGTCTGTTTTAGAAGACAATTTTATCATCTTATAAGTGAATGAACAAAAATCACACTTTTTGTTTAATTGTACATGAATATAGGACAAAGGCACTTTTAGACTTGTGTTAACATGGCAACTGTGGCAATGTAGAGATGATCGATGTACCCATTAAAAATAACTCATGACTAGCTAACATAAGCACAGTATTATATGAAGCCAAGATAAGCATTCAGCTTAGCAACAGGTTGAATGAGGGGACAGAAAAGTTTTACAAGAACTAGTTGCTCCCTTCCAGGGACTTAAAACAATTTAAGGGAGCAAATATACATACACATGAAAATTATTAGGTAAAAGTAAACTTCTTGCACAGAATATTAATTTTATGACTAGATAATCTACTTAATGAAGAAATTTCACAAACAATATGCATTCATCTCTAATGTAGGCAGAAGCTGTGGTGGAAGGGCCTCCTAGAAAAGTGAAGTTGACTTAGAGCCTTGAAACACAGGCAGGTATGTATGTTGGAGGGAAAGAAGGAGATCATACAGGACTGCAAAAAGAGCATGGTGCCGAGGCCTGGTGAGGGGACCAACATGAGTTGAATGTGTGCTTAACTAGGATAAAAATTCTTAATAGCTTTTATCTTAACTTGAGTGATATTTGGAAGAACCCTACAGGGTTTCCTTGCCATTGCACATCATCTTAAACTGCATATTCATTCATTCATTTTAAAAATTTGAGCAGTGGTCCTTGTATAGATAAAGTTTTAATATTATAAATCATTCCATGCCAGCTATTATAAAGCACTATTATCTTCTTTAAATTATGTGTCTAGTCATATTTACTTCTCCCACAAAGACAGTTGGGTGATAATTTTTTAAACAAAATTATTTAAAAAACAAAAACATTTTTGTCTTCTCACTATAGCTTATCTAATATGCACTAAGTCCCCTACATACAAATAAGTTCCATTCCACACCACATCTGTAAGTCCAACAAAGTTAGCCTAGGCACCCAACTAACAAAATCGGCTACATAGTACTGTACTGTAATAGGTTTATAATGCTTTTCACACAAAAAATAAGTGCATAAAAAACAAACACAAAAAATAAAGAAAACATTTTTAATCTTACAGTACCTTGAAAGGTACAGTTTTAAAGTACAACAGCTGGCATACAGGGGCTGGCACGTATTTTTGCATCTTTGAAAGTTCACAATTTGAAGGTTCGTATGTAGGGGACTTACTGTATTATGCTTTCAGCGTCATAATTAAAGCTCAATAGACTGCAAGACACCAGCCCCCAAAATCCAGAAGTGCAGAAAAATGTAACTTTCTTTACACTGCTCCTTTTATTTTTAAAAATAAGGTAATTTTAATTGCTAATGGAGACTTATTTAGCAGATAAATGCTTTCAGTGATCTGACTCATACTTATGGCTTCACGTTGTCTCCTTCCCTGAGGCTGGATGACAGCTGAAGGAAAAAAACTTCTTGTTACCCTCATGAAGTTGAATAAGCTCTTCAATCAGGTTTTCTTTTATTCATAACACTTATCTCTAGTTTGATTCCAAATGGTTTTATTTCTTGTTTTAAACTCATGTACTTGAAAATTATTAGTTTCAGTTGCACTACAAATTTAAGCAAGGGCTGATGGTATCTGCACGTAATGGATACCCTCTCAGAGTTCAGCAGTATGTACCCCTAACAGAGATAAACAGGAAATGTTTTATCAGTGGCATTTCTATCAGACCTAAGAGGATCAGAGTATATAATAGTTATTATCTAATAGGCACTTTTCCTTTACAGAAAAAAAAAGTCACTAGAAATAGTAAATGATCTTTTTCATCGCTTACCACCTTCTGAGCACTTGTTTTTATTACGCCTTTAACACTACCATTACCAGCACAAGTACGATGCCAATGATGAAATAATCTTTTCTCATAGCTCTGCCATACACTATTCCTTACATTGCACATCATAACTGTGGTCAATAGAATTTACTCAAGAACCACATGAGAACTGAGAGAAGAGAGACCTCTTTATGGTATCAGATAATGCAAGTGAGCCCTCTGGCTCCCTGTATCATGTCCCCAGTTCCAACTCTGATTTCAGCCTCAGCTGGGATGGACGGCACTGTGTAAGTTCCCACCGATGGTCACTCTTCTCAAGCATGTTCCACATATCTTTCTACATTCTGCCCAGAACATGCTTCAACACTACGAAGTCCACTTGCCCCTCATACAAACACAACCCAAAAGTACTGGGTTAATACTCCAGTGGCAACTCTAAACTATTGCAAGACAGGAGCCAGTGGGTAAAGGCTCCTGCCTCCTGCCCTTGAGGTTGGCAATTTAGGAAATTCAGGTAGACATTCTGTCCACTTCTCAGGACAACTTGATGGAATCTAGAGAATGTTGTACAAGCAAAAGCAGCTACCTCAGTTATACACCTGCATGCTAACTTCATTACATCTCTTCATGACCTTCTCCTTTACCCCCACCTCCTAGATCACCTCTTATAAAAACTACTTGCCTCCAGGTCCTTGTCTCAAGCTTCACTTTCAAGGAAACACACACCTAAGACACTTAACTTTGTTTGCTACCTGTTCTTGCTTTAGAGCAAGGACCCATAAAATTTTTCTCTAAAAGGACAGATTGTAAATGTTTGTAGTACATATGGTCTTTGTTGCTGCTGCTCACTTCTGCCATTTTAGAGTGAAAATAGCCGTTGGCAATACACAATGAATGGGCATGACTGCATTTCAATAAAACTTTATTTATAAAAACTGGTGGTGGGCCTGATTTGGCCTATGATGCATGGATCACTGCCCCTGTGAATTTCCTAAATTCTTCTTGTAATGCATTAGGATATGCTTAGATCTCCCTGAGCTTCAGTATCCTAATGATAATAAATGATGAGATTCATAATTGCCTTTTATTAAAATTATTATGTACAAGGCACTATTCTTAGCAGGTGTTTTACACACCATATCATGTTTTACTCCCAACATTTTTATTTCACGTGTGAAGAAACTGAATCTAAGAAGAGCTGTGTTAGTCATTCATGCTGTTCAGAGTTGCAATTCTCTGCCTTCTAAATACATGACTGGGTTGCAGCTCCTGGTCCTCTTTCTAGTAAAGTGAGGCCATCTAATTATTTTCAGGCAATGCATTATGAGATTTAATTGATGCCAAATGATCCTCCAGAGCTCTTTTCCCTTTGTGACAACTATTGACAAGTTCCAGATATTAAGTCTCAGCTTGAGGATGACCTGATGCAACAAACACCCAAAGAGGGAGAAACACAGCTGAAATTTTGGAAGTTATTTGTTACCATTTCATATCTTAACCATCTTGTCTAAAACAGAAACTAAGTAACTTGAGAATGACAACAGATAGTAAGTGGCATAAACAAAATTTGAATATAGGTCTTCAGACTCCAAGACTTGATTTCTTTCTGTCATACCTCCCTCACTATGTATATGTCTGTTCCTGCACACACACACAAAAAAAAAAAAAAAAAGTTAAGGCAACTCCTTCCTGCAGTGGAAACCACTGTAATGATTCATTCTTTCTTAGCTGAGTTCAAAACACAAGAAAAGAGGAAAATCTGGAAAAGAATGAGCAAAAACAAACACTGATTCCAGAAAAAAATGTCAGGTATATGAAATTTATATTCAGGGTCCTGCCATCTCTTTCCTACTCTGACCCACAGTTCTTATAGACAAAATGTTCTGGGACATCCGTCCAATCATGGAGATTTACTTTTCTGAGCTAACTATTCCCCATTTCTCTTCAGTGAGCATGGGGACTCCCTACTCTGTGACCAGACTATTTCGAATTGACCATGGATGGACCCCTGATCCAAGATGGGACAATCAGCTGGTCTTCCCAGGGAAATTGGAACCTGGGCTGAGCCACTGAAGTCAATCTTTCCTTTGCACTGAGCCCATGACCTTACAATTCTGAGACTGTGAAGTAGCAGCCTTCATGATGCCATCTGAACTAAGGTCTTCAGAGAGAGAAACATAAGCAGAAATGCAGAAAGGAGCTGAGAGAAAGATACACAGAGAGTCTTCACAGCATCTGAGGTCTTTGTTCCAGGTCTAGCTGCTCTCCTGACACTGAGGCTAATGAGATTTTCCTCAAGTCTGGTAATAAATTCTTTCAGTTTGTTTAAACCACATTATTTTTTTATTATTATTTGCAATCAGAGTCCTAAAAAATACAACTCCCAGCCTACGAACACTTTTTCACAACTGCTCAAAAATTTAATGCTAATGAATGCATTACATCTTCTAGTAAAAATAATCGATCTCAATGGCTTCCTCAAAAAGACTGATGAAATATTTCAGTCTTAAGTATCTTATAGGAGAACCATTAAAAATAAATAAATATTTGATTGCAGAATCTCAGTATAAGTTGAGATATTTTAATCAATTACCTTTCCAATACTCTTCAAATTATCCTCACACCCTTTCTCACATCACACTAGTGTTAACACAGTATATATTTCCCAACTCCAGGATCAGAAAATAAGTACTTCTTAATGCAAATAGGAAAACTGAGTAAATGTTTAAATTTTACTACCACAATTTATCTCCTTTTAACTAGAAAAATAGGAAGAGAATAATTAATTCAGTGTTTTGGTTTTCAAAATATGGTGAGTCCTCTTGGATTAATCTTTCCAAAAATACATTTTAAAACACAAAGTATTCTTGCTAAAATAAAGATAAATTATTCAAACTAAAAAATATCTCATTTTTTTCTCACAAAAGAAGGAATGTTATATTATATGGTAATGTCAGTAGCAAGTAACATGATTTTATAAATGTATAGACTAGCTCACTTTTCATCATTTGCTATATAAATAGAAAAAAATGTATAGTTTTAAAAAGGAAAGAGATAAACAGCTATTTCAGAAATAAATCATTTAATCCTTTGAATAAACCATCAACATAAAATAAATAAAATATGCGGTCTGCATCAAAATTTCCTGAAATTCAGGATGCTAAACTGAATTAATATTATTTGTTGCCTCAGGACTTGCAACTGGCTGTCTTGGGAATTATATATATATATATAGCTATATATCTTCTGGACTGTAATATAAAACAAAATTTGAGAAATAAGACATTGTTTACTGCCTGAATATTTACAGAGTGAGAAATTTTAGCATCAATAACATTTTCAGAAATGCTGATGTTCATTTGGGCTTAGTTTATTCTAAAATAACTGCAATTAGAGGCTAATTATAATTTTATATTATCTCATCCTATGCTGCACTAAATGATATTATTTTTATTCTTCTTACTCTTTTATGCCTTTTAATCCTATTTTAAAATTTATTCCATATAGCATTTAGAAACATATTTTTGAACAGAGAGATTTCTACACAAATTTTACTCAAATAATAAATATTTTCATAACATTGCATATTCTAAAAATTTGTAAGTGATCTGTTTTCATTCAAATATTGGAATATTTACAATAAGGCAGACCTTGATTGTTTATGTTTACTTTTCAGCAGAACTTAATTTCACATTAGTTCAGATAAGTTTTTAAATGACATTACACTACAGAACCAGAATTTCTAATATATCAATTCATTTTTATAATCACACTTTGGAGAAAACTGTGGAAACATTAAACTGCTCACATAAGATTTTCAAAGAAGTAACTACAAAATGAAAAGTAAAATTAGCAGTGCCATCTGGCCAGCTAATTTATTTAAAATATGATAACTGTAAACCCAGGTAAACCTACAACCAAGATTACTCTACTCAGCAAGGATCTCATTCAGATTCAACAGAGAAATTAAAACCTTCACAGACAAGAAAAAGCTAAGAGAATTCAGCACCACCAAACCAGCTCTACAACAAATGCTAAAGGGACTTCTCTAGGCAGGAAACACAAGAGAAGGAAAAGACTTACAATAACAAATCCATAACAATTAAGAAAATGGTAATAAGAACATACATATCGATAACTACCTTAAATGTAAATGGATTAAATGCTCCAACCAGAAGACACAGACTGGCTGAATGGATACAAAAACAAGACCTGTACATATGCTGTCTATAAGAGACCCACTTCAGACCTAGGGACAAATACAGACTAAAAGTGAGGGGACTGAGCAAGATATTCCAAGCAAATGGAAATAAAAGAAAGCTGGAATAGCAATTCTCATATCAGACAAAATAGACTTTAAAATAAAGACTATTACAAGAGAAAAAGAAGGACACTACATAATGATAAAGGGATCGATCCAAGAAGAAGATATAACAATTGTAAATATTTATGCACCAAACATAGGAGCACCTCAATACATAAGGCAAATGCTAACAGCCATAAAAGGGGAAATTGACAGTACACAATAATATTAGGGGTTTTAACACCCCACTTTCACCAAGGGACAGATCATCCAAAATGAAAATAAATAAGGAAACACAAGCTTTAAATGACACATTAAATGAGATGGACTTAATTGATATTTATAGGACATTCCATCCAAAAACAGCAGATTACACTTTCTTCTTGACTGCTCATGGAACATTCTCCAGGATAGATCATATCTAGAGTCACAAATCAAGCCTTGGTAAATCTAAGAAAATTGAAATCATATCAAGTATCTTATCTGACCACAACACTATGAGACTAGATGACAATTACCAGAAAAACCCTGTAAAAAATACAAACACATGGAGGCTAAACAATACACTACTAAATAACCAAGAGATCAGTGAAGAAATCAGAGGAAATCAAAAGTACCTAGAAGTAAATGACAATGAAAACACGACAACCCAAAACCTATGGGATGCAACAAAGTCAGTTCTAAGAGGGAAGTTTATAGCAATAAAATCCTACCTCAAGAAAGAAGAAAAATCTTAAATAAACAACCTAAATTTACACCTAAAAAATCAGAGAAAGAACAAAAAACTCCAAAGTTAGCAGAAATAAAGAAATCATAAAGATCAGATCAGAAATAAATGAAAAAGAAATGATGGAAACGATAGCAAACATCAATAAAACTAACACCTGGTTCTTTGTGAAGATACAAAAAATTGATAAACCATAAGTCAAACTCATCAAGAAGAAAAGAGAGAAGACTCAAATAAATAGAATTAGAAATGAAAAAGAAGTAACAACTAACACTGGAGAAATACCAAGGATCATGAGAGATTACTACAAGGAACTATATGCCAATAAATTGGACAACCTGGAAGAAATGGACAAATTCTTGGAAAAGCACAACCTTCTGAGACTGAAGCAGGAAGAAACAGAAAATATAAACAGACCAATCACATGCACTGAAATTGAAACTGTAATTAAAAATCCCCCAACGAACAAAAGCCCAGGACCAGATGGCTTCACAGGTGAATTCTATCAAACATTCAAAGCAGAGCTAACACCTATCCTTCTCAAACTCTTCCAAAATATAGCAGAGGGAGGAACACTCCCAAACTCATTCTACGAGGCCACCATCACCCTGATACCAAAACCAGACAAAGATGCCACAAAAAAAGAAAACTACAGGCCAATATCACTGATGAACATAGATGCAAAAATCCTCAACAAAATACTGGCAAACAGAATCCAACAGCACATTAAAAGGATCATACCCCATGATCAAGTGGGGTTTATCCCAGGAATGCAAGGATTCTTCAGTATACACAAATCAGTCAATGTGATAAACCATACTAACAAACGGAAGGAGAAAAACCATATGCTCATCTCAATAGAAGCAGAAAAAGCTTTTGACAAAATTCAACACCCATTTATGATAAAAGCTCTCCAGAAAGTAGGCATAGAGGGAACTTAACTCAACATAATAAAGGCCATATGTGACAAACTCACAGCCAACATCGTTCTCAATGGTGGACAACTGAAACCATTTCCACTAAGATCAGGAACAAGACAAAGTTTCCCACACTCACCACTGCTATTCAACACAGTTTTGGAAGGTTTAGCCACAGTAATCAGAAAAGGAAAAGAAATAAAAGGAATCCAAATCAGAAAAGAAGAAGTAAAACTGTCACTGTTTCCAGATGATATGATACTATACATAGAGAATCCTAAAGACACTACCAGAAAACCACTAGAACTAATCAATGAATTTGGTAAAGTAGCAGGATACAAAATTAATGCACAGAAATCTCTTGCATTCCGATACACTAATGATGAAAAATCTGAGACATTAAGGAAACACTCTCATTTACCATTGCAACAAAAAGAATAAAATACCTAGGAATAAACCTACCTATGGAGACAAAAGACCTGTATGCAGAAAACTATATGACACTGATGAAAGAAATTAAAGAGGATACAAACAGATGGAGAGATATACCATGTTCTTGTATTGGAAGAATCAACATTGTGAAAATGACTCTACTACCCTAAGCAATCTACAGATTCAATGCAATCCCTATCAAACTACCAATGGCATTTTTCACAGAACTAGAACAAAAAATTTCACAATTGTATGGAAACACAAAAGACCCTGAATAGCCAAAGCAATCTTGAGAAAGAAAAACGGAGCTGGAGGAATGAGGCAACCTGACTTCAGACTATACTACAAAGCTACAGTCATCAAGACATTATGATACAAGAACAAAAATAGAAAACAGATCAATGGAAGAGGAGAGAAAGCCCAGAGATAAACCCACGCACATATGGTTACCTTATCTTTGATTAAGGAGGCAAGAATATACAATGGAGAAAAGACAGTCTCTTCAATAAGTGGTGCTGGGAAAACTGGACAGCTACATGTAAAAGAATGAAATTAGAACACTCCCTAACACCATATACAAAAATAAACTACAAATGGATTAAAGACCTAAATGTAAGGCCAGACACTATAAAACTCTTAGAGGAAAACATAGGCAGAACACTCCATGACATGAATCACAGCAAGATCCTTTTTCACCCACCTCCTAGAGAAATGGAAATAAAAACAAAAATAAACAAATGGGACCTAATGAAACTTAAAAGCTTTTAAAACAACCCAATCCAAAAATGGGCAGAAGACTTAACCAGACATTTCTCCAAAGAAGATATACAGATTTCCAACAAACACATGAAAGGATGCTCAACATCACTAATAATTAGAGAAATGCAAATCAAAACCACAGTGAGGTATCACCACACACCAGTCAGAATGGCCATCATCAAAATATCTACAAACAATAAATGCTGGAGAGGGTGTGGAGAAAAGGGAACCCTCTTGCACTGTTGGTGGGAATGTAAATTGATACAGCCACTATGGCGAACAGTATGGAGGTTCCTTAAAAAACTAAAAATAGAATTACCATATGACCCAGCAATCTCACTACTGGGCTTATACCTTGAGAAAACCATAATTCAAAAAGAGTCATGTACCACAATGTTCATTGCAGCTCTATTTACCATAGCCAGGACATGGAAGCAACCTAAGTGTCCACTGACAGATGAATGGATAAAGAAGATTTGGCATGTATATACAATAGAATATTACACAGCCATAAAAAGAAACGAAATTGAGTTATTTGTAGTGAGGTGGGTGGACCTATAGACTGACACACAGAGTGAAGTAAGTCAGAAAGAGAAAAACAAATACCGTATGCTAACACATATATATGGAGTCTAAGAGAAAAAAGAACAAAGCTCATGAAGAACCTAGGGGCAAGATGGGAATAAAGACACAGACCTATTAGAGAATGGACTTGAGGATATGGGGAGGGGGAAGGGTAATTTGTGACAAATTGAGAGAGTGGCATGGACATATATACACTACCAAACGTAAAATAGATAGCTAGTGGGAAGCAGCTGCATAGCACAGGGAGATCAGCTTGGTGCTTTGTGACCACCGGGAGGTGTGGGATAGGGAGGGTGGGAGGGAGATGCAAGAGGGAGGGGATATGGGGATATATGTATACGTATAGCTGATTCACTTTGTTATACAGCAGAAACTAACACACCATTGTCCAGCAGTTATACTCCATTAAAGATGTTAAAATAAAATAAATTTAATTTAAAAATAATTAAAAAAACAGGTAGCAGGTCATAATTATAATTTTTCTCAGTGAAATCTGCAACTGATCTCTCTGCATTTAGAGAATTCAGCATTTTTGCCCAGTCTTATAAGGTTTTAAAAAAGGTAGCCAAACTAGACAAAGTGCAATTACTATTCCTGAATAAGGCAGTGTGTAAGACACAAGTACAGTGATAAGTCTTACCATTTCAAGGAGAAAAGGGAATAATTCCTTTTTCACTCTCAACATCTAGAAGAGTGGTCCCATTAATTCAAGGTCTCTTACCCTCCAAAGGAAATCATCTAAAATTTTATGCGGCCATTTAAATGATTGCTGGGAAATTTATATGGTAGTCATGGGAACAAGTAAAGAGTTCAAGGCAACATTGATCATTTTAATAGTGTGCAAGTGATCCATCCAATTTGTAAATACCTTAGACCACTCTTCTAGGTCATGAGTGATCCTAAAAGGCATTTATGTGGAATTAATGAAATAAAATATAAGCTAATTAATAGCTAGAATCCCCTAAAATTTTTTAATTAGCTGGGTTTATTGTAAATTATCTGAGCTTTTGAAAGAGCAAAAACCACCTTCTTTACAGGGTTATTGCATACATTTTTGAAAAGGTATGTTTTCTCTTTCATGATTCAGAACTAATTCCTTTGTTCTTTTAACATTCTGAGTATTCTCCCTGAATCACAGTTCCCTACAAAATACACTTCTCTGGTTTCATCAACATTTTTCTGCATATAACTAGTGAAGATACAAATGTGATGCTCCTATATATCTTGACAGACCCCATCTTAGAGATTAATTGCGGCAAGCACAGACAGATGGGGCAAACCTCACACCTGAACCAGATCCTCTGACTCCCAACTCAGGCCCAAGAATGAAGCAGGTGATAGGAGAAGTGACCAAGTTTGGAACACTGGAAAGAGACCCATCCTCTAGACAAAACACCTTGATAATATCTGGCAATAAATACTATAAACAGTGATATAGTTCAGGAAAGCAATTTGAGTAAAAGGTAATTGTACATGCAGCATGCTCTGGAATTCCTGAAAAGAGTAATGGACTGAAAGAGCTAAGCATCTTCAGAATGCAAGGCAAGGAAGCAGAAGGAATCAAGTCTGAGAGAAAGTAGCTGGACCTCAGCTTCAACGTTGGGGTTCAGGGACTAATCTCTGAAGGGAGATGAGGAAGCCTCCATTCATAGAGGGATCAGAGGATCAGATAGATTACACAAAGGCACCAAGTGTCAAGGGAACAAAGTAGAACACTAGGTACAAGAATGAGAAACTTAGTCATTGTATGGAAGAATTGATTGGTTATTTATGTTGAATTTATGAAAACTACAGTAAAAATCTAGGAAGAACATCACATCAAGCAATTTTCCTTTGACACCAAGGCATTCTGAGCCTGAGGCTGCAGGTATAATAGTCACACCCTTGGAAAGAAGACTACAGGTGGACGAGGAGGCAGTGCTGGATGCTACCATGCAAAGGTCTCCTTGTGGCCACTTTACCTTTTACCCCCATGAAAACCCAAGCCTAATGCCTTATAAGTACCATTAAGATCACACCTACCATTCTGGTTTACAGAAAAGATGAAATGCATATGTGTTATTAAAGCTTCTCACCCAAAGCAAAGGCAGAATAATGCTGACACCACTCTATTTTTACGGTTGTCATCCCGATTTTCCAGATCTCTCCCACACCTACAGCCCTAAAATCTGATTCCTATTTATATCCTATTATATTCAGTTTGTATCCCAACTAATCCAGTATCACTTTCAGGTGGGAAGTAACTATATCTATTTCTTTAAAAAATATATAAGCATGCTTACAGAACAAACATTTATATCTTTTTGAGCTGTATCAAGGCACAAAGAGCTAGAATCCAGTATGCTTTCCTTCTCTACAACTCTCATCACAATCTGGCCAGGGGAAGGCTGAGTAAGGGAGCGGCCTCATGACACAGAATGCTCATTTCCCATGTTACAACTCTTCCTCATCCCCTTCCTGGAAAGGGCTGACCACTGCAGAAGCATCCCAGCAACCTTCTGATCTGTGTGGTCAAGTTAGGTAGTAGTTATGGATTTAGCAGCACTGAGCCATTTGGATGGAATAGTTAGCAGTAGGGTAAAGACCAGAAGATGTCAGCTCCTGGGGTTTGCAGCAAGAACTTCTGGGAATCCACTGGAGGCCCAGCTTGATGTGGGCTGCCAAGGGCAACTCTAAGTCTTAAAGCCATAATTTCTATATGGTTGTATTGAGTGGGGCAGAGGTATCTCTTCTTAACATCAGAAAGTTCAAGTGCTAATTTAGGAGCTTACTCCCTGATCTTAGCTAGATTGCAGATTCCGAGAAATCTGTTTATATCTGCAGTTCAGAGAATTTTCCCAACCTTCCACTCCAACCCAAAGTCGTGTCAATTCCAATTACAAAAAAAGCCAACAAGTTTAAGGAAAAGAAAAATGGAAGTGTGGTTTCTCTTCCCTTTGTTTCTTTCTCAACATTTCCTTGTGGTACTTAAAAAACAACAACAATAACAAAAACCCAGCCACAATATTTTCCACGAATTCCAGTCAAGATATGCAGTCTATTTCTCTGCTGTTTGACTTGTTCATGTGACTCATGGTGGTTTGCGAGGCATTAACAGATGTGATTCAGCAGAGGAATTAATCCACTGCTTACATCTTGCTGGCTCTTTCTTTGCTGCTGGGAACTCCTTTGTCACCGTGTCAACTGGCCAGGCTGACCCCCTCCAGAATGACATACCATGTGAGGAAAGGCTCTGCTGTATCAGCTATGGGCATAGACATAGGAGTGATGCTTCTTACATGATCCAGCCTTAACCAAGCTGGCCCAGATCAAAACTGCCCAGCTGACCCACAGAATTGCTGGCAAAAAATGCTGCTGTTTTAAGCCACTAGTGTTTGAGGTGTTTTGTTATGCAACAAAAGCAAGCTGAAATATTCCTTAGCTCCCAGAGTATAGAGCTGCAAAATAAAATAGTGTTTAATGAGTTAATTAAGTGAATAAGAGCAGTATGGTTAATATTTTATCATTTTCTCAGGAAAAAAATGTAGGATTAATTTTGCCGTAATAAGTAAAACAGGTCAAGGAGTACGTAGCACATATCTGCCTGAGAATATAGTATTTGCATATGTATATTCAACAGTAACTATTTCTTATGTGTATTAGTATTGTTAGTTACACAGTGACAAATAGGGTGAGGGGCTACTTGTTTTTTCAAATTACTCCTCTTGGGAAATATTACCTAAGAAGATACATTTTCCTTGAAATAGGAAAAAGCATTCACTTTAACTGGATTTTGCTCCTGTTTCTACAGACACAATCACATGGGTTATGTTGTGGGCAGCTGTAAATTTGTGCTGGAACAGGTTTAATTGTGTTTTTCTTTAATAACATGGGCCAATGGCTCAGAGAAGACACATGGTTCTCTCCTCCCAAGGCAGAGGAAGAATCAAAGTAGCCTGGACAGTGTGTTGGTAGTCAGTTATGCAGCTGGATTTTATTGTTCAAAATTAGAACATAGGGTCAGTGTTCAAGGGATAGGAACTGTATTCATTATGGTTCTTTTCACTCATACCAGGCATTCTGACCACACCTACTGACTTACTGCCATGAAATTGTGTGAGCTTGGCACGCCCAACTGCTTGACTCTCTAAGATGCTATAAAAACTTACCAGACACATGGTAATAGGCTCACTTCCCTTTATATTATTCAACAGAAATGGACCAAAATTAGAAAATTGAGACGTTTGGGTTTTATTTTTTCTAGAACAGTGATTTATTTAGTAACCCTAATTTGAAGACATTCACTTTCAAAATGGTGAGGAAATTGTAAAAAAAAAAAACAACCAAAAAAACACAGAAATTTCTGGAAGCATCCACATCAATAATAAAAGTGTCCCTTTCTAGTTTATGATTGAAAATCAAGTAATGATCAACAGTGGTATCGATTTCTTCCTACACAATCTTCTTTTGAATTACTAATTAAAGAACCATTTAAACTGATAAGGTCCACAAATTTTATGAACTTGAATTTTCAAGGGGAAAATATAGATGATAGTTCTTTAAAAAGTTTTAAGTTGATAACGAATTGATGTCAATTCAAGCAAAAATATTACTTAAAAATAAGTCAGTAAGGATCAACTTATATGAATGGGAAATTTTTTAAACTTGAACATATTTGTATATATAAGCATATATGCTATGTCTATTTCTGGTATCTTTTGGCATCACTACTCATTTTCAGAGTGAGTAATTTCTTTTGGTGTGGGAGAGAGGAGTTGCTTTATTTTGTTTGCTTTTTAAGTTATTTCTCTTGAGAAATACTTCCAAGATAAGCTTTTTTTCCCCCTAGAAATAGGGAAAAACACCTAACAAAATGTTGCTTCTGTTTCCAAAGACCCAAAAGCCAAATGACATTTAAGGTGAAGACAAAGACTTTTCAAAAGTCCACACAAATCTTCACTATGAACTGTAAATGTTCTATCCCACCATTTAGATAAATCAATTAGTACTTTTGAATTCATTTTCTTTTCCGTCTTGCCTTAATCTTTTTTCTTACCTTTTTCTAATGGACGTATAGTTGATATACAACATTATGTTAGTTTTAGCTGTACAACATAGTGATCCAACATTCATAAAGGTTACAAACTAATCATCACAACAAGTCCAGTAACCATTTGTCACCATACAAAATTATTACAGTATTATTGACTGTATTCTTTTTGCTATATATTATATCCCATGACTTATTTTATAACTGGAAGTTTGTATCTCTTTATCCCCTTCACCTATTTCTTCCCTCTGGCAACCACCAGTTTTCTCTGTATATATAATTCTACTACTGATTTGTTTTGTTTATTCATTTGTTTTAAAGAACTGCATATTAGGTAATACTACTGGATTATTTTTACTTTTCTCTGGTGCAGTTATAGTGTTGTGGTTACATAGAAGAATATACTATTTCTTAGAACATACATGCCAAAATATTTAGGTGTGAAATGTTATGATAGTTGCAACTTACTTTCAAATAGTTTAGCAAAATTAACACTATGTGAGCCAGAGAAAAAGAGACAAAGAGAGAGCAAATGTAGAAAAATGTTAATTGGTAATGGCTATATGCATATGTACACTATTCATTGTACTAACTTTCCAGTTTTTATATAGGTTTGAAGTATTTCAAAATAAAACTGCTGGAAAAACAAGAGAGTAGAGAAGTTGAATCGGGAGCCAACAAGCATAAACAAATATATTTGTGAAATTTTTCTATGAGATAAGAAAGAATTAGGACAATAAATGGGAGAGATGGGAATCACTAAATTTTTTGACTTAAAAGTTAAAGAGAATCATTCAGGATATTTACACATAGACCTTTAATCTATGTGTAGAAATCATGCAATAATTTTTACCTCTGTTGTAACCTTTGCTTTATCGTGTCCCCATAACTTTTTTCCTTTTATTAAAAAATATCCCACTACAATAATCAAGACAGTGTGGTATTGGCAAAAGAATAAATAGATCAATGTACACAATAAAGAGCCCAGAAATAGACCCACATAAAGATAATCAACTGGTTTTTGACAAAGGAGCAAGGGTGATACAGTAAAACAAATATAATCTTTTCCACACATTGTGTTGAAACAACCAGACATCCACATTCCAAAAGCTAAAACTAGACACAGACCTTAGACCCTTTACAAAAATTAACTCAAACTGGCTCATAGACCTAAATGTAAAACACAAAACTATAAAACTCAAAGACGATAACATAGAAGAAAATCTAGATGACCTTGGATATGGTGATGACTTTTTAGATACATCGAAAGTACAATTCATGAAAGAAATAATTGATAAGCTGAACATTAAAATTAAAAATTTCTGCTCTGTGAAATACAATGTCAGGGGAATGAAAAGACAGGCCACAGACTGGCAGAGAATATTTGCAAACCCATATCTAATAAAGGATTGTTATCCAAAATATACAAAAATCTGAATAGACACCTTACCAAAGATAATATACAGAAGGCAAATAAGCATATGAAAGCATGCTCCACATCATATTTCATCAGGGAATGCAAATTAAAATTATAAGATAGCACTATATACCTATAAGAATGACCAAAATCCAGAACAGTGACAACACCAAAAGCTGGCAAAGATGTGGAACAGAAGAAACTCTCATTCACTGCTAGTGGGAATACAAAATGGTAGAGCCAAAATATGAAATAGCAATCACATTCCTTGGCATTTATCTAAAGGAGTTGAAAACCTAAATCCATAACAAAACCTACACACAGATTTTATAGCAGCTTTTTCATAATTGCCAAAACTTGGATGCAACCAAAATATCATTCAGTAGGTGACTGGATAAATGAACTGTGGTACAACCAAACCATGGAATATTATTCAGTGCCAGAAAGAAGTAAGCTATTGAACCATGAAAAGACATGGAGGGGACTTAAGTGAACATTACGAAGTGAAATATGCCAAAAATAAAAGACTACACACTGTATGACTCCAACTATATGACGTTCTGGAAACAGCAAAACTATGGAGACAGTAAAAAGATCAGTGGTTACCAGGGGTTAGTGGGGAAGGAGGAATGAATAGGTGGGACACAAAGGATTTTTAGGGCAGTGAAACTATTCTGTTACAGTAATGGTGAATACATGTCATTATAAACTCGTCAAAACCCATAGCATGTATAACACCAAGAATGAACTCTAAGGTAAAGTATGGACTTTGGGTGATAATGATGTGTCAGTGTAGCTTCATCCATTGCAACAAATGTACTCCTCTGGTGCTGGATGTTCATAATGGGGGCGGATGTGAGTTTGTGGAAGGTAGGGTGGTATATGGGAACTCCCTCTGTACTTTGTGCTCAAGTTGACTGTGAAGTTAAAACTGTTCTAAGAAATAAAGTCCATTTAAAAGGGAAAAATAAATCCAAAATTAGGGCAGGTATTAGTTTGAGGAATGAAATAAGAACTAGTGTTAATAACCAGCAGAATTCACTGAACACCACATACATTATTTTAATAAAAGATTTAATACATTTTCATGAATCTTGCTGTATCTCTATGTATCTTTTAACCCTTTTATCAAGAAATTTTAATTTTTACTAAAATATGATTTTATTTTTGTTTGTTTATAAGTATTTTCAGTTTAAGAATTGAGATACTGTTAAAACCATATTGAAAATATCTTTGATATCTTTTTATTTGTCTAAATTTCTAAGACTAGGATCCTTGCTGTAGTCATCTTATTGAACCTCTTCATTATTGGCTAAAAGAACAAATAAACACATTCTGAATATTCACCAACACAATAAGCATATTAATGCTTTTTTAATGAGCCAGATATTTAGCATATAACCTTGTGCTTGTAGGAGTGGTAAACAGATTAGAGAAAAAAATGCATGAGACCAAATTACATGAATTTGTATGTAAACATTTGAGCACACAGAAATTTACTATGCACAGAATTTATGAAATTTATGAATGAGAAAACTGATTCGCAGATTCATGAATGATGATGCAATCATGCTGAATAATGAATCCTATCAAGGTCACAATCATGATAAAGGCAGCCTTCTGGTAACCTTTGGTACCTCCATTTCCTTAGCTAAATTTATATTGTCTATTCTTAATGATAGGCAACCCTACACTTGAACGATTCCCATCAGAAAACCTACGGAGACAATTGCTGCTCCAGATAAGGACAGACTAGCCATTTATTTCCTGAGATTCTCTAATTCTCACCTTTTTATCAGCTCAGATCATGAGAAAGAGGTACGCATTTAGTACATTACATTAGCTCTTCCCAATAGAAATGTCTTCTCAGAACTACAATTGAATACTGAACCTTGCCTTTTACCTGGAGAGTATATGAAATGGTGAAGGACATGGCTTCATTTATTGTTGTTTATACATGATGAGAGTTTATTATGAACTTCCATCTCACTTATAATACATGTGATATATTTTTCTGAGTTCAGAACTAAGACATATCAGCTATTTCTAGTGATTTGGCATCATTTATCAAATGAGAATTATTCAGTTCAACACTTTGTCTTTTCACTCTGGCTGCTAGGAAGCTAAGTGATGTTTTCTCATTTTTTTCTTCATTAGCTTTCTCCACTTCCCAACTCTTATCATTCTGCCCTTGTTTTCATTTTATAAAAATTTGCTTCATCTCTCCAATATTAAAAAACACTTCATATATTCTATGGGAATAAACCCTAGGCATATTTACTGAGCAGTTTAACTACATGGTAATCTATGGCATTAATGAGAACACACAGGCAAAAAGTCAGATGAAATATGTTGAAGGCGGCTCTTGGGGATTCACAGCAAGTCAGCATCCAAGCAACAATGGTCATAAAATGAAATATGAACTATAATAGAAATAGGTACAGGGTGCAGTGGGAATATAGAAGGAAAAATGCCTGTGGTTTGATAGAAATGAATGAGAAGACCTCACAAAAATGTAACCTCTTAACCTGGGTCTAGAAGGATGGGGAGGCATTTACAAGCAATTATGTTTGTAATGTATAGTGAGACATGAATCCCAGGGCACAAATGCAGGACATATGAGACAACATCCTTTTTCTATAACAAAAGGTGTCCCATTAAACCCTAGTCCTGTCATTTAATCTAAGTAATTTGGTCTCTCACCTACAAGTCCATAAAATCTTCACCTGATCTGGGGAGTTCAAGGGAAAAATAATGGCTCTGATTCAATTCATAGTCTTCTAAATATAATGTCTTTTGCCCGAATGTGGGCCTTTGAAACTCAAAAGTCAGATCTTTGATTCTTTTCATTCTCTTTGTAGTTTTGCTCTGTTGTTCCTTGTCAGAGGTAATAGCAGCAAGATATAACACTGCAAGAAAGAGGGAAACCAGGTACTAAACTACCCAGGATGGGGTATCATATAAAATATCATCCCCTACCTGAAAGGAATATCAGTGGTGAAAGGAATCTTAGACATTCTCTAAGTCAGTTCTTTCACTCTCGTTTTATGGAATAAAAATTTGATGTGAAAAAAGTCAGAATGGTGGTCCCAGGATCACCCCAGTCACTGGAATGGTGAACTGCACTCAGTCCCTCAGCAATATTCAAGGTCTCTTCAGTACATTCCTTTAATTTGGGAGAACTGCCAAGGGAGTTTGTTAAAATGTATTGATTCTACTATTAGAGATTCAAGTATAGAGAGGGAAGCCAGAAACCTACATTTTAAACAAGCATCCAAGGTGATACCAATGCAAAGGACCCACCTTCCAAAAACACTGCCTTAGAGGCTGAACTCCATAAAGGCAGAGGCCTTTTCTTCATAATCCTTTTTAGCCCCAGTGCCTACAGAGCACGTAATGTTTAAGAAATATCTGGTGTTGAATGGAGGAGTAAACCATATTTCTAAAACTACATACCACCTTTAAACCTCTCTGTTTGTTTCTATCAAAGGTACTGCCAAATTTGTTCTCTACTGGAATATTTTGAATTGTTACCTTTGCATTGTAATGTTTCTGCATTTCATTATAGATCATGCTTTTCAATTCAAAATCCAGATTAAGCTTTTTCAACACAAAACGACAGTAACCTCAACAAAATCCCAGGAAGCAAGAATTCAAGCAGTGAAAGAGTATTCTTTGTTTAAGTTGTCAATATTCACCCTTTGAACATGTAAGACATAATTCCAAACCAAAACCCAACTTATTTTTTTGGTATTTTGTGATTTACTGTAGCATTTTCTTCATTTAGGAGAAAATATAAGAGGATTTTCTCCCCCATTAAATATGTAACTATTAAGTATAAAGACTAGATTTCTCTATATTTTGTAAACAAAATATTCTAGAAATCAACAACTTTCTAAATAAATGAAGGTAAGTGAGGATAATGATATGACGTAGGAAAAATACATTCATTGGCTTCCTCTGAGAACTATTCTATTCTATAAGTTATGATATTTTAAAACCACATCTGGGAGAAGTCACCATTCATAAATAGCTCATTAGGGAAGAAGTCTACATGCAAATATCCTGAGATCAGAATTTTTTCAACATTGTCACATAGTTCACAGAATAAGTAGTTAGTATATCTTCATTTTGTAAAGGTTTAGAGAGAGCCTCAGAATAATCGGCCCCTGGGCTTCCCTGGTGGTGCAGTGGTTAAGAATCTGCCTGCCAATGCAGAAGACCCGGGTTCAAGCCCTGGTCTGGGAAGATCCCACATGCCACGGAGCAACTAAGCCTGTGTGCCATAACTACTGAGCCTGTGCTCTAGAGCCTGTGAGCCACAACTACTGAGACCACGTGCTGCAACTACTGAAGCCTGCGTGCCTAGGACCTGTGCTCCACAACAAGAGAAGCCACAGCAATGAGAAGCCTGCGCACCGCAACGAATAGCCCCTGCTCTCTACAACTAGAGAAAGCCTGCACGTAGCAACGAAGACCCAACCCAGCCAAAAACAAATAAAATAAATAAATTTTTTTAAAAAGAATATTTAATAAAATAAATTAAAAAAAAAAGAATAATCGGCCCCTAAAATGTTATCTCCTAAATAGCCACTTTCTGTATCTCACACCACATGGCCCCTCCCTGCCTTCCAACTTTAATTCACATAATCTGGTTATCTGGTTCTGTAAGAATTACAAAAGTCCATTTCACTGGGGTAATTGCAGGTGAGTGATATCCAAGACTGAGAAAATGTAGATTATTAGATTTAGCAAAATGTTATAGCATGATTCATATTTGTTGATTGTGAAAATGCTTTGGGGAGATTGAATTAGCAGCAAGAAGACCTTTTAGGAGGCTCAGAGAAAAGAATCTCAGGAGTATAATTTTGGAATGAATTAAGTTATTTGTGGATCTAAATGAGCATGTCTGAAAATTAATATAACAAAAGAAAAGTTGTACATAAGAGCAGAAAGTCAGCATTAAGCCAGATTGGCTTTGACATTTGACAAGCAATTATTATAGTGAAAGTAATCATAAAAATTCAGATGACTATGTTTCTTGTGATTAATTTTGGCTGGAGTTTAACACAATTATCTGGATATTCAAACAAAGGCAAAAATGATAATTTTCTCAAAACATTTTTTTCTGTATTGTTTGGATAATTTTCCTATATTACTAAACTTTCTTCAGATAGTTCAAAATTTTGGTTTAGGAGTAATTGTTTTTTTAAAAATTTCCACCTTTTCTTTTCTCATAAAGCATCATTCATGGCCAGAGCCCAGAACATAATACAAAAATCATAATTTTTAAAAGTGTTCTACTTCAAGGGTACATCTTCATTTCAATTGGTAATAAGTCTTACACAATGGAACGGTTCTCAAATTATTTACAGTGAATTACAGGGTGGCAGAATTGGTACAGAAGGAGAGGCCTTTGGAACAGGCATGAATTACAATTGAAAGCTTCATTGCTTCAGTCGTAATTGGCTCTGGTATTTGGGACCATCCAGCTTAGATGAAAGATACCTTACTACAGACTTTGGCAGTGACTACATTGTACCAGAAGGTACTAGTAAGTGATTAGGCTTAACCATCTAGCTGATTGGTCACCCACTCAGCAATGCTCCCTAGCACCTTGCATGATGGACCCTGAGTCCCCTCCCTTTCATGTACAGAAGCACAAATGCCATTTTGGACATTAAACAAAGTCACTAGAATAGGAGATTACCTTTTTCTTCCACTATACACTGTAGCATTCTTTGTAGTAAAACAACATAAGTAAGGAAAAACAACTGAAGAAAGGGAAATCATCTACATTGAGTTAATATGCTCCAAATGAGAAGTAGTATATTATTTACTGAAAGGACATAATAAAATATATTAGTCCATAAGAATCACTATATAAATTGATAGGTATTTAAAGATAAGTAATGGCAGGGGAGCATTCTTAATCTCAGTAGACAACACTGAGGGGGGTTCTTTCTCCTTCATAGAACTACAAAGAGGTGATTTGTGATGTGTTTCGCTCCACTCCTTCCCCATGAATATTATCTTTGTTAGATGAATCTTCTCTAAGACATGTATTGCCCTTTTACACTGACTGCATGTGTGAGTATGCATAAAATGCCACATCTCCAATTAGGATGTGTATATTCAGGAAGAAAGACATGTCAGGGCTGTCAGGCTAAAAGCTCTTCAGCTCGGGAGAATTTTCCATGTCGTTCTGTGGGCTTGTCAAGATTACGAGACTTGTCTCTTGGTTTTCTTCGTCCTCTCTTTCCTTACCTTTGATTCCATCATTCTCTCTCTCAAGCTAGATGTTGTATTTTTCAGATGCCTCTAGAAATAATGTGAATTGGTGATCTCTTACTAAAATTTCAGTAATGCTTTGTTGGATCCCAGGAAGATACACACCCTGTTGTTTCCAATATGGATTAGTTGCCAACAATGGGCCTTACTTCTCATGCAAAAAAAAATGTGCTGTTAACAGGCTACTGAACAAGATTGCTTTCTGTGGAAGGAACTCCAGGGGGAGAAATTTGTACTGAAGGGCTAGCACTTTATGATGTCTTCTTGGAAAATCTTAAATATTCTGCAAGTGAAAATGTCACAACATCACTGTTATATATTAGTGGTACATCGTTTTAGCTGAATGACACCTAACAGGATAATAATGTGAGAGTTTCAGAAAGACACTGTAAGTTTTTGAAATATAAAGATGGTATTTGGGAATATACAGTATTTTTTTCTGTAAATTTCAAATCCTTATATTGGTAACAATGAAAGAAAAGGTAATAGGACAAATGGGGAGATGTTGGTATTGAATTTATTTTTATTTTTATTTTTTTGCGGTATGCGGGCCTCTCACTGTTGTGGCCTCTCCCGTTGCGGAGCACAGGCTCCGGACGTGCAGGCTCAGCGGCCATGGCTCACGGGCCCAGCCGCTCCGCGGCATGTGGGATCTTCCCGGACCGGGGCACAAACCCGTGTCCCCTGCATCGCAGGCGGACTCTCAACCACTGCGCAACCAGGGAAGACCTGGTATTGAATTTGAATGTCAGGTAGAAACATAACTTATTTGAGTATACTGCTTTCTAAAAGTCATGAAAATATTCAAATGCATGACTCAGAGTTCCACCAGGTTCAACTTACTAGTACTGTATTAAATGACAAGGTCTAAGGTAAGAGGCCAAGGGTATTGGTTTTGTAAGCTACGTGGCTGAGACAGAGAATTTGTGTGCTGTATTTTGAAAGCCTTGATGATTCAAGCACCATAGATACAGACACCTCCAAATGCATCTGAAAGTACCATTCACATCTTTATTACCCCAAGAGAGCTAGATAAGATCACAGAACCAGAAGAGACACAGTAGATGATCCAGTCCATTTTTCCTGCTATTTGCAGAATAATTACCATATTTTTTCAGGCTGAACAATCAATAATGCCATTCTAATGTTTTCCATTTCGTTCTCTACAATATTGGTTTTAAAGTCCTCATCTTGCTGTTAAAAGTTCCTTTTCTCTAGTTTTCTAATCGGCCCAAGTTGATCTTTATAAAAGCAAAGAGGCAATAACTAACTAAATGACAAAGCACATTTGCTCTCCTTCAAAGCCTATTACATACAGCGACTCAGCCCTGGGCACTTAGTCCTTCTGATGATTTCAGGAGAAGAGAGGTTTTATTATTCACAGGGGAAAAACCCTAGGAACATGAACACAAAGGGCACTTTCTCTAGGCATGTTTATTCAACATAAATGTGGGCTTACATTTAAGACTGCCTATTTTGTGTACCTGGTAAGTTTTGACACTACCATTTTAATGCCATAACTGTTAGTGCTTAAAGGTTTTAGTTTTATTAAAAGTGTAATGGAACAAGATTTGTTAACTCAGACATAGTATGTTTCATTTTGTTTTGTTTTGTTGTATAACAGACTCTTGCTTTGTATGATATGGAGGCTTTGATTGACAGAAGTACAGAAAAGATTAAATGACTTCTCTGGGATAACATCAAAATTTAGTGACTCAGTTCATATCAGAAACCCAGATCACAACCCTTTGCTCTAAGCTCCAGGCCATGTAGCCTCCTAAATTCTTAAAACACAATATTTTGTGCGTTGAACGAGGGATAGTGCAATTTACCCTTGCTGCCAGTTAATGTCATTGCTTATTTGTTTATTACAGAAAGATGTACAGCCACAGGTTGAAGTTGGCCTTTATAAGTTTTTTAATGCAGCATTATATCCTAAAATAAAATTTAGTGCTTACAGTCAGGATGTATATAGATTTTAAAATTCTCACCACACTGAGATGAAGGAACTACTTCTGCAAAATCAACAGGGAAAATTCCAATGATTCCATGTCCCCAGAAATAATATCCAAGGATGTTATTCTAAGCCATGTTGAATGAACAATTGGCATTATTCATGTTTTATAAAAGAAACAGATGAAAACTGATCATTTCCCTCAAGGAACTTATAGTCACCTTGGGAGGATGGAACAAGACACAATAAATAAAAACAACCAGTGCAAGACCAGATATGACTAAGTACTAAATTCTGTTTTATAGATTGGCAAATATATTCAGGGAGAAATCAGAAGAGATGAACAGTCAATCCTGGCTGTTAGAATAATTTGGAATATTTTCTTGAAGAGGTTCACATTTAAATGAGATATCAATGGTTGGATACACAGGTAGAGGGAGAGAGGAGAGCTGTCCTAGGTGGAGCATGGGGAAGTAAACATGGGATGCTTCTGAGATAGTAAAATGTATTTATGACACAATGACTAAAATGAAGCTTACATACTCATTTGGTCATCAATTCAGCAAATATTTATGGAGATCCTACTACTCTAGATACTGGGGATATAATAGTAAGAAAAAAATAAATACATAAAAAAAGGAAGATAAACTTCTGTATCGTTTACAGTCCCAGCAGGAAACACATAGCTTATCTAAAGAGGGTGAGAGGGAAGGGTATAATCTAAAGACTCTTTACAAAGGTGTGATCAGGTGTTAAGGAAATTAGCAAAGGATAATGCAATACCCCAAATCTAGCAGTGATGGGAAGTAGTTAATATCCCTAGGTTTGAAGGGAAAATGGGGAGCAGTTATCAGACCCCAGGAGAAGACACAGGAAAAGGGCTGTCTGACAAGAGGGTGGCCTTCAGTAAAGGGTCCCTATCAGCTTGCACTGACAGCTGGGAGTCAATCTGGTGAATACATAGCCCATCTCCCGCATCTCAATTTCTTCCTACTGGCTCCCAACTAGAAGGCAAAGGAGCCACTCAGTGCAGTCAGAATAGGGCCACGCAGGGCCACAGAGCATGGTGAAGAAGAGCAGAGAGAGATCTGAAGGGGCAAATATATTCAGCATAGTCTCTGCATCAGTCAGGGGTCTACCAGGGAAACAGAATCAGTAGGATATACACACACACCCAGAGATTTACATAAAAAGGTATATTTTATATTTTATATATAAAATATATTTATATTTAATTTAAATATATAAATTTCTATGAATATAAAATATATTAAAATATATACAGTATATATGTTTAATTTATTTATTTATAATGAGATTTATTTCAAGGAATTGGTTTTGCACAATCGAGGGGAGTGGGAAGTCCAAAATCTACTGAGCAGGCTGGAAACTCTCCAGGAGTAGCTGACACTGAAGTCAGCAAGTTGAATTTCTTTTTCCTTAGGAAAACCTCAGTTTTGCTCTTAAGGACCGTCAACTGATTGGACGAGGCCCACCCAGGTTATGGAGGATAGTCTCTTCATGATGTCAACCGATTATAGATGTTAACCATATCTACATAATACCTTCATCGCCATACCTCAGTTCATGTTTAATTGAATAACTGGGTACTATAGCCCAGCCAAGCTGACACACAAAACCAATCATCACAGTCCCTATTCTTCTGAAGCTTCTATTTTAGTAGAGGGAGACAGAAAATTTTCTTTAATCTTTTAAATATACCTTCTAGGTGGTGATAACTGCTAAGAAGAAGAATAAAGCAGAATATACCAGCAAGGTGTAATGAGAAGTGCTATGTTTTAGATAGGGTGTTCCTCGAAATATTTAAGCAGCTGGTCTTTGCACTGAGGCCTAAATCAAGTCAGGAAATGAGGCCTATGGATATCGGGGGATATTATTCCAGGCAGAGGTCCAGAGAAGGGTTCAAGCTTGACCTGTTCAAGGGTTAGTAAGCTGAGGCAGCCAAAGAAAAAGAGTGGGAGGAGATAAGATTAGATGGTAGCCTGGGGTCAGATTAGGAAGGGCCTTTTAAACAAGATAAGAATTTTGGATTGTATTTTGAGTGAAATAGTTAAATCACTTGGAACTAAAAAGTAATATAACATGATTCTATTTGGGTTGCTTTTTAATTGTTTTTGTTGTGGTGGTTGTTTTCTTATTGTTTTTAAAGAACTGCTTTAGCCTTTTGGTGGAGAAAAGACAGCAGGCATCAGGGCTTGAAGGGGGAAATAGATGGAATGCTGATGCTGTGGCCTCCATCCAGATGGGATGAGAGTTGTGGTGGTGGAGACTGTAATATAATTTGAAGGTCGTGTGAACATGATTTGCTCTGTAGGTGTGGCACATAGAAGAGAGAGAGATGTCAGGAGGCCTTGAGGTTTGGCCTGAGCAACTGAATAAGTATAATATCATTCTGAGATGTGAAAAAGAAATGACTTATTCAGATAAGATGGAAAAGCCTAGGAAGGGACAGGTTTGGGTTGGGAGGATGAGGAATCAGGTGTTGTAGTTTGGAAATGTCCAAGTGGTTATTGATCACCCATTTGGGTATGGTGAGTAGGCTGTCAGTGCCTGAGATGCAGAAGAGAAGTTAGGACTGGAGAAGTCAACTTGGTGGTTACCGACATAAAGGTATCGGGGAGAATAGGAAAGAATGATCCACAGCTATAATGGGGTAGCTTATGATAAAGGAACAGTGGGCATTAACAGAGAGAGAGAGAGAGAGAAGCATAGACTCTGGGGATTCCTACATTAGCAGCTTACTCATTTGCCTCACTTACTACTCTGTGAGGTCCTTCAGAGAAGAAGCCATGCCTTAATGATTTTGGATGCTTAACACGTAATTAAGTAGCCAACACACGATGACCTCTTGGTAACCATGGATTGAAAGAATGAAGAATGAGTTAACGGACTGGAGGCCACCGAGTGTTAAGAGCAGAGGCCTGGCATGATCCAGCCCTTCCCTCCACCCTCAGAAAACTATGCAACACAACAGACTTCACCACAGATTGCTTGGCAGTTGCTCAGCTGACATAAGCGTGTAGTGGAAGAAGCAAGGTCCTTGGAGGTTGACAGCCTTGAACTGAAGCCCCAGCTCTGTTACTTATTCACCATGTGACCTTGGCAACATAGTAAGCTCTCAGAAATTCAGCTGTCTCAATAAAATGTATGAGCATTGGAGCACAGTGCTTGGCACATGAAAACCATTTAGTAAAATTTAATCTTGCTTATTTCTTCAGGAGCTCATTAAAAAGACCTGGAACTTCATCATTTGCGAATTTTAAATAATATGTATTTCATGGGCTACAGAGCCCATGAAACTAGTCACAGCTCTACATGATGCAGGGTTTTTGTTTGTTTGTTTGTTTGTTTTTGCGGTACGTGGGCCTCTCACTGTTGTGGCCTCTCCCGTTGTGGATCACAGGCTACGGACATGCAGGCTCAGCGGCCATGGCTTACGGGCCCAGCCGCTCCGTGGCATGTGGGATCTTCCCGGATCGGGGCACGAACCCATGTCTCCTGCATCGGCAGGCGGACTCTCAATCACTGCGCCACCAGGGAAGCCCCATCATGCAGGTTTTGCTTTGTTATTTAAGCAACTCGGAACTCATTTAAATCTGCTCATCTAATTAATGTCATTCCAGTGATTCTCAGAGATCTTGTTACTTTTTCCTCGTTGGAGGCCCCATTCACATATTCACATAACATTTACTGAGAGCTGACTATATGCTGAATAGAGTTCAAGACATTGTGGATACAATGGGATTCAAGTCCCATCTCAGATTCAAATTGTCTTATCAGTAGTTGAGCCTCCAGTTTACAAATTATATTTATCAGTGGTTACAACAGAACCACTGATTTGCTGGTTAATTTTAGGAAATTACTTTCTACTTCCTTCACCTTTACAAATAAAAGAGAACAACTATCCCCTTATCACAGAAAGTTTTAAAAACTGTATGGCAACCCCTGACCAATAGAAAATAAAGTTATATGTTGCTACACTTTAGATGAGATGTAAACATAGAAAGATACAACCGTTGTCCTCAAGGAGCCATCAGTCTTGTAAAAAAGATAGGACAGGAATACACTCCATGAGAGAGCATGTAATACATCTGAGAATTAGAATACATAGACTAGGCACTGAGTAAATGAACGAACAAGTGAGAAAACAAAATAATAAATGGTATAATAATTTACAGGTGCACATGATTCATTTCAGCTGAAGTTAACATGGATTGCCCTATAGAGGAGGTAAGATTTTAGCTGGAACTTCAAGAAAAATTAAACTTTTATAACTTATGATTGAGAAACAACCTTTTAAACCATAAAACTGGAAGCCGTAGTAAGTAATGTGGCTAGTATACAGGGAATAAATCAGGAAATAGTAGGAGATATGACAGGCCAAGGTAAAAATATGGATTGTATTTAATAGGTAATATTAATAAGTATCGCTTAGAATACTTTCTTTGTAATTAACAGAAAACTCAAGTTTAAAAAACACTAAGGAAATTATTAGCTCTCCTACCTGGAGGTCCGGCTGTAGTGGAGACTCTGGTGATGATTAACTCTGTGACTCCACCTTGGATCCCTGATATTCTCCAGGCTCTGCCCTCCTCTCTGCACTGGCTTTATCCTCATCTTGGTAGTTAAATCACTACCACTGTTCAGGCTTCACATCCATGGATGACAGCATCCAGGGGAAAGGAAATGGTCTTTTCAGTATTCCACTCTTCTTAAGGAGTCGGGAAGCAGTTCCCAGTTGCCTCCAGAGAACTCAAACTCCCATCTCATTTGCCAAATTAATTCACCTGCTCTATCCAGAATTAATCCTCATCATCAGATCGATGCCCTTATTGGCTCAGACCTGGAACCCTGACCAATCCCTAGCAAGGAGGATGGGACTGTTGTGATTGATTTAGACACCTGGGGCTGCCCGTGGGTTAGTCAGTCACCCAACCACTCAGTGGCCACACCGGGGGTGGGGGCAGGGATGGGGGTGGGAGTGAAACAGATATTGAGGAGGAGACTTCAATATTCATCCACTCTAGGAAATCATTGAGATATTTTATACATAGGAGTCACATGAACAGATAATTCTACTAAATATTCATCTGATGATGATAAATAAAATAAAAACTCTCTACTCCTGAATATATCTCCAGAGTAACCCCTTAGGTGAATATCTTTATTATCTAAATATTGCTTATAAATAAATAATTTTAAAAAATAAAACTTTGTGAGAAAAACAGGCAAAGAAACTAAAAAATGAATAAATAGTATAAATACAATGTTCTATTTATTTACAGGAAAAAAGTATACTCTACCTTACTAATATTCTAAAAATGTGAATGAAAATATACAAGAGTATATGTTTTTCCCTTTAAATTAAACTTTTTTTAAATAATGCCTGTTGCGATTGAGGATTTCTGGTGGTTGAAGATTAAAGTTGTGTAATCCTTCTAGAAGGCAATTTAGCATTATGTTTTAGGATCCTTAGCGATGTAATTACACTTACAGGTGTGTGTCTTAAGGAAATAATTACCAATGAAACTAGAGTTCGTATATAAGGACTCTCAGAGCAGTGTTCTGTATAATAGCTAAAACCTGAAACGACCATTAACAGCCAACAACAGGGAAAGGCTGAATAAGGAATGGAAAACTATGCAGCATGAAAAATAATTTTGATGATAGAGGAAAATGTTGAATATAACAATAATGTTCTTAAAAGCACTGGGATCTCAAATATATACTTTTTTAAGTTAAACTATGTTTTGAAGAGGAGAGAGATTTTTAAAAGAATAATCCTTTAAAAAGTCTCACTACATTATAACCTTCTCTAAGTTCCTGCCTAGAGAAAAGATGTCTTTCAACTTGCTGAGCATCATAAGTGAGTGATCTTTGAATACAATCACAATAGTAACTTTTCTACTGTCTTTTCCCTAACCTTCTAAAATGCACTCTTAAAATGCAAAACATAATAAAATAAAATGCAAGCAAAACCTCACTTGGATTATAAAACAGCAATATTATTAACTCAGAAATACTGAGTCTACCATGAGCCTGTCATTGTTCCCAGTGTGGAATATTCAAGTATTAACAAATTTATTAAAATAAGTTTGATCATTTTGGTGCTGGGCTCACAGTCCTTGAATCATGAGAGTGGCTATTTAAAATACTTTACAGGCTTCCCTGGTGGCGCAGTGGTTGAGAGTCCGCCTGCCGATGCAGGGGACACGGGTTCGTGCCCCGGTCCGGGAAGATCCCACATGCCGCAGAGCGGCTGGGCCCGTGAGCCATGGCCGCTGGGCCTGCGCGTCCAGAGCCTGTGTTCTGCAGCGGGAGAGGCCACAAGAGTGAGAGGCCCGCGTACCGCAAAAAAAAGAAAAAAAAAAAAACTTTACAATGTTGGTCATTGAAGCAGGGAGATAGCTACATGGGAATTGATTACATTATTCTAATTTGGGGTACATTTTGAAATTTTCATGATAAAAATTGAAAAATAAAATAATTTACATGGAACCAGTGCAAGCATGTGTAGTCCACAGCGGTTTTCTAAAACTTAAATTCTAAAGCTTTCTCAATTATGTGTACACTTTCCAGTTAACAGAGTTTGAAAATATAATCTTTTATTTAAGTACTGATAAATAATATGTTTGCATAAGCATAAACTGTGTGCACACCTTAAGCATTATTTAATATATTGCAGATGTTATTTTATAGTCATATGCATGTATCAGACTTTGTATTAGAAGGGGCCTTGTTTGGGCATTGGAAAACAATTGGTATATAATAGTCATATTAACAGATTCATCTTTAGTCATCTGACATTTTATTTTAGGATCAAAATTTTATTTTGGTAAGCAAACTCATTCTACTAGGCACTTCCTTGTATGATTTTATTATTAGATGTATCTGCAATTTGACAAGCTGTTTGATCTTCCACATTTAATACAATTTAATTACCGTAAAATAATACAATATTTTAGAGTCATATAAACCTTAGGAGTAATCTAAACTATGAAATAATTAAGGATAAGTTGAGCAACTTATCATTACAGCCCTAATTGTGGGCATTCAATTAAAAATATCGCACTGACTAGATTTAGTCTACTTTCCACATGGGCTCTTCCCCATACGCTCTTGACTGATGGTTCTATTAGTCTTGCTACAAGCCCTTCCAATGACAAGGAATTTATTAAATACCCCTGGTTTCTATAGCAAAGTACCTCAAGCTGGGTGGCTTAAAATAACAGAAATGTATTATCTTACAGATCTGGAGGCCAGAAGTGCAAAATCAAGGTGTCAACAGGGCGAGGCTCCCTCTGAAACTTGGAGGGAAGGATTCTGCCTCGCCTCTTCCAGCTTCTGGTGGTTGTTGGCAATCCTTGGCATGCCTTGGCTCACAGCTGCAGCACTTTAACCTCTACCTCTATCATCACATGGCCTTCTCCCTGTGTGTCTCTGTCTTCCTATGGCATTCTTCTCCTGTGTTTCTGTGTCTTTACATGGTATTCTCCTGAGGCTGCCCAAATTTGCTTCTTCTGGTAAAGTCACCCATCATATCAGATGAGGGTCCATCCTAATGACCCCATCTTAACTTGATGACATCTGCAAACATCTTATTTCCAAATAAAGTTACATCCACATGTACTGGGATTTAGGACCTTGCATATCTTCGGGAGAATATAACTCAAGCCATGGCACTTCCACTTAGGATAGTGAGACACAGACAACCGTAGGAACAGGACAGTGATCTTTGGTGGATCCCTTAAATTCTCTGGGATGAGGTTTTTCTCATTTTACACCTACCAAGGGCTGATCAAGTGCTACGCACATGTTCAGAGCACCGAAGAATAACTCCTTGAGTTCTCGCAAAGACCTTGCTCCTAGAAATTTCAGCCCCCTGTAAAAGGCCTTCAAACATTTGACGAGAGCTATTATATTCCTACTAAGTCCTTTCTTCTTCAAGATAAACACTATCAATTCCTTCGAACATCTTTTATGTTGAATCATTTCTGATCTATCAATCTGAATAATCCTGAGTTGACTGTGCAGAAAATTAGAATTATGATTATCTGCATTACCTGCCTTCTAATTAAAACTTAAATATATGTATACATATATGGATATATATATATATATATATATATATATTTGGAATATATACACTTAGAAAAATATATATATATATATTTGGACAATGGCTCTTGCTTATCCAGAATTCACAAACTTTGTAGCAGGAATTGAATAAATTTATTTTCATAAATTCCACACCAGTAGAGCTGGAGTTAATAAGGCTTTACAACACATACTGATAATACTATTATACTTTGAATACTATGCAATTCTGAATATTTTAAAGCATTCATAATAACTGTTACTTCCTCATTTATGAACTGGTAAAAAGTTCAAGTAAAATGGGCTTGAAGGGCCCTGGTGATTATTTTCATAGAACACTGCAATGCCCCTTTTTAGATCCATCTCTTTTCACAAGAAATTTCTCAGAGGATTTAGTCAAACATGAAACTTTTTTGCTCTATTTGTAAGTAATGTATTTTTATTTCAAACTGAAATCTAATATGCTGCTATTTCGGATCATAAAAATAGCTCAAAAGGCTCTTAGATCTTCATTTTGATCCGCATATGTGGGTCTGCAATTGGATTAGATAAATTGGAACTGCATGAAAATTAGGTAGAGTTAAACTATTTCATGTGCTGGTTTCTTATTAAGAAGTAATATAATTTTATCACGGGTCCATGGTGTCCTGGTGCTAGACTAAAGCTGAAGCCAAGTTCAGGCTTCTATCAAAAATTAAACTTTGACTTTGAGCCAAGATTCTGGTTTTCAACTAAGATGCTTTACATCTATGGCAGCTTTGTACTTCATGGACTAATTGCCATAATACGTGATTATTGATGCAGAATCCTCCATGGTTGCTTTTGGTCTGGTAGACTTGCATATTGAAACTTGAAACTTTGACATATTTAATAGTACAAGTGACTGACTTTGCAGAAATTTCCTCACTTAAATCCTGACAGCCTTGTCCCCCTGAAGCAAGGATACCCTTCCTTTATCCCCCTTTCTCCACCCACACTTCCGGCTGCTTACCACTAGCATTGCCCAGATTTTCAGTTGCTGACATCTGGTAAATCCAATTCTTACTGGCCCAGAATGTACTAATTATATCCTACAGCTGATTAGAAAGCAGCCTCTTTGCTAAAGAACAGTTTATTTAGCTTGTCAATGAATAAGACTTGGTTTGAATTTTGATTTAAAAATCAAAGGGAAATGGAAAAGCATGAGAAGGAGGAAAATATATTCTTCATAAAGCAGGAAGTTCTGTTAATTAAATTGAAAAAAATAAATATAGATTTTGTATAAGACTGGAAGGAGGGGCTTTAGGCTAAATCACTAAAACTGGAGGAATTAAAATGTGTATCTGCATTTCGATAACCTGACTTAAAAAGTCTAGAAATATGTTATTTTTAAATCTCAGCATACTTGTAGGAGATTTGTCAGTGACCTAATTTGAAAACTAGTCAGACTCTAGAGAGAAACTCTAGAGAGAAACCTTCTCTAGAGAGAAGGTTATGTTTTATTGATGAATGTTTCATGAATAACATGCATGATTCAATATTTATGCTTTGGTTAAATGCTTTTGAATAGTCAAATTTCTGTAATCTGTATTTTTGTTCATTGTTTACACAGGACTTATTAAGGAAAAGATACAGCTCCTCATATTAACAGAGCTTTACATTGAATTTAGAGGTGACATCATTTTAGGCAGGTGTTAAGCATTGAAATATATAAATAATAGCCTGATCCATTCACTTTTTTCCCCTTTATTTTCATAATCAAATCTGATCACCACAAGCAACAAAGAAAGACATTTCCATGCAATTTTCAAAACTGTTCCCAATTTACCATGACTAATTAAAATGTGAAGTTCCATAACACTTTAGGTCAGTGGTTCTCCAGTCTGGCTGTGCTTTAGAATGATCTAGAGAAGCTTTTTAAAAATATACAATATCGTCCCCACCCCGTTGCCACTCCCCACACACTAATTTATTCAGAATCTCTGGGCATGGGACCCAGGAACCATACTTCTATTATTAAGTCTCCCAGGTGATTCAAATATGTATGTAGGATTGAGAATAATCATTCTTTGGGGAAGTTGGTCATGAAAGATTGGAAAGCCATAAGAAAATTTGGTGAATTAAGAACCAGGTAAAAACAGAAAATCAGTTAATGAAAAGAATTAGTTTCAGAGATGTGGAGGGTCTTGGAGATACTTCCTGTTTCCTGTACTGCAGAGTTTTGTAAGGGACACATGGTTCCCTCTGAAAAGCTGATGAAAAGTTATGGACCTCTCCACATAAAAGCAGACACATCCAGAACACATGACACTGGCATGGAAGGTGTTATATTTGGAGGAAAACCAGAATCCCAAGACAAAAATCCCTGAACCAGAGCAAAGAAAGAAATGTTTTCAAAGATGAAGGGCTAAAATCAAGAAATGATGCCCACTTATTGTATGCACTGGGCCATGCAGACAGAGATTACAGTGACACATTAAGGTCTGTGAGATAGAAAAACTTTCCAAAATGACATAAACTCATTTTAAGAGAATATACATACGAGCTTCTATCTTTGCTGAATCTAACATGCTCTCCTCCTGGCTGCCACACCCTACAGCCAAAGTGAAGATTCAAGCATTGCTTATTCTAGTGTAGCTTCCTGCACCATTCTCCAAAAAATTTTACAAATTTCCTCTATTCCCTTTCCTTTGAATAATATTAGACTCATGCTGCTAAAGTAGGCTCCCAAATTTTAAAGTCCTTCAGATTTCAACCTTGCTATACTCAAGGATATACTAACTGTCTACTTCACGGTCTTCTTTATAATTTGAATTTTACTTCATTCTTTCTCTCTAGAATTTCCTCTCAATGCATGCTGATTTTCTTTGAGCCATTCTTAGATGATCTCATTCAAATCAAGCTCTTTAAATTTTCTCAATCCACCTTTTTATATTAACGACTCTAAAAGTGTAACTTGGGTGTTAAAATCAGTTCTGAGGCTATTCGAACTATAATCACTCAGCCTAATAAATCCTAGATTTGTCTGTGCTTTCTATAGCATAAAATTATTAAGCCATTGGGTAGCCCGAATCAAAGGATTCCTTAGAAGTTATAACATTTTGAATCCACTGGTCTGTATAAGTAGACCAAGCTATATCAATACTTCATAAAAGTTAAGAATATTTCAAAATTCCTATTCAAACTGTTTTTAGGGTCTTTCCATTCAAGCCATTATCTTGATACTGTTATTAATAGACAGGTAGCGGATGAGATTCACATCAGTGGCACACTAAACAGCATGGCATGTGAACACGGGCAAGGATGAAGAACGATTAAAAGATTAGAAAAGTAAAATCGACGAGATAACAGTACATGTCTGTATAACAATGTATCTACACAGAAATGCACTGCAGGGGATCAGTGAAAAAAGTTCTCCATCAAACAATAGAACATCTAAAGAATACTGAAGGTCTGGCCCACAGAGCACAGTGTTTCTATTTCTGTTGTACTTGTATGTGGCATGTTGGATTGGATTATTAATATATCTGTGTCACTCCACATCATGAAAAGCTTCATTTAAATTACAACTAAAATCTTGCTCCTCTGGTAACTAGATTTAATCTTATTGTAGCCATTAATACTGACTAGTCCCCTTAGCTGAGTTCCCATTAAGGACACTTACATAAATTTATATCGGTCTTACTTAAAATTAGTCCACCTACATTGTAACTGATATATATTTATATATTTATAACATAAAATATTATAATTTACTTTACTCTCCTTAAGGACTATCCACTTCAACTTCTTAAATGGATACATTTCTTTGTTTAGATATAGTTTATAATTCTACATGGTTTCATATAAAGAAAATGAGTGGAAATCCACTGGAAAAAAGCTCTAAAGCTTGTATCATCCCAAAGTTATCCCTAAGGAGCAGAAAAACAATTATATGTCTAAAATTTTGCAAGCAGTGAATGGTCATTAAATATTTAAAGGAAGGCAGTAGAACTCAGAATCCCTCTTGCCAGTATATCAGAGTAGTTCAAAAGAGACTTTTATGCCTTCAATAAAATTTACCAAGAATTTCTGGAAGACAGCTTTATCCAAAACACCATATATCTTTTATTATCAATTTTTTCTTTGCTATTTATAATCATCTAAACAATTATATGATATCAAAATGTGAAAGACCATGTAGCTCAGCAATTTGTCACTTCTTGTATTATGCTTAAAATAAACAGAATTTACCAAATTTACTATGCTTATAATAAACAGAATTTACCAGAAATCGAAGCTCAAAATTTAAGACTCTTTAGTTTCAACAGATCACATTTTGATCTTTCTGAGCCCACTGTGCTACATGGTACACATGAGTCACCACTTCTGCAAGAAACAACCTGCAGTAGGAGTTGAGAGCTCAGCTAACAGACTGTAATTACATTATTCAGTGATCTGCAGTGTGTGCCTCAAGCAACAGCTCAACACGCCATCCATGGCTGTGAAGGCTGGAAAACAATGAACCAAAATCAAAACAGAGAAAAAGAAAATCAAAAGTAAAAGCTAGTGTTTGTCAACAGGGTTCAGGTTAGAATTAAAGTTGCAGAATCCAAGATCACAGTCGACTTCAAATTTTGGTAGTATCAAGAATCCAGCAAAAAATTACATGTGGAAACCATTTGGGGTTGAGTATATTTGCAGGAATTTTAAACCACTGTCACCTAAGCCAAGAGCATTTTAACTAGTGGCAGCTCGTCTCCCAATTTCAAGCTTGAAACCTTAAAATATAACTAATACTAAAATGGGCAATTTAACAGAAGTAATCAATATTTGCTTTTTACAAGGAGAACCATACCCCACCACCCAACAACTAGATTTCTGAATACTGCCAGGTAAGTATTGTTACCAGAAAGTTATTCATCATTTTTTAAAAATTATATGTATATATTTATACACATACACATATACATATATATGTACACATGTGTCTGTTCACAATATTAACCAAAAGAAATCCTCATCTACTTAAATCAACCAGCAGCCTAATAGAGCTAATCATGTATATCAGTGTGGATTTCAAACATGAGCAAAAGAACAACCTTTATTTGCAGCATAAACGAAACTCTGCCTGGTTGGAACGCTGCCATACCACTAAGTGATTTATTGATAACTTGTGGTTCAAAATACTGCCATCATCAGATTCCTCCCTTTGGTAGTATTATACACATTTTGATGTTAAGATAACATGTACACTTCATATGCAAGATATAATGAAAGCAGAAATTGCTCCCTTGATTTAACCAGTACTTATTTAGGAACATTGAGCCGAGCAAAATTGTGGTTATTTGCAGATCCTCATTAATAACACCTCAGACTGTTTTTGCAAAGGCAAATGCACTATGACATTCAATATTTTTTCTTCACTACGGTTTGAATTCCCTCCTAATAGAAGTAGAAAATAGGTAATTGTACCCGTGGTTCAAATAGCAATACAGTTTATTTTAGGATTGTTGTGAGAGCCAATGGGTTCTTTGTCAGCTTCAGTGTTTGAATAAATAAAATTGCTTCTCTTCCCACAATATAAAATGCCAAAATGGTGTTACTTTTCGCAAGGAGATTGTGCAAAAAAACAGTTCTATGGTTTAAAATCCCTTAAGTGTTTCAGACCCTGCCAATGAAATTTAGTTGCTCTAGCAGAAAAGTAAAATCTATAAAACCTAACAAGCAAGGATAGACAACACTGGAAAATTATAGTCTCAGTAACGGTTTAGACAGAAAGAAGCAGCACAAAACTAAAACCTTCCCTTTTGTAATATTAGTTTTAATTTAGGTTACACATGAAGCATTTGGAGCTATTCATCAAATAACTGCTTAGTCAAAGTATTTGTAGGATTATAGACAAGACTATAAATAAGATAAAGATTCCCAGCAACACCTTGTCCCCACCTCCCAACACTCATGCTCCTTCATCCTGTCCAATCTCTGGGGCCCAATTCCACCCTTATCTGCCTAATGTCTCCCAATGGATCTCATCACATATGTCTCTGTCTCTGAACACACCATTTCTCCAAGTCTTTACTTGTCTGTCTTTTTCATGAAAATATACGTGTCCCGAACTCTGTTCCCACAGAACACATCAGTGATGTTCAACCTCCAGCATCTTTCAATTATGCACTCTGTTAAAGAAGCTGTGCTTAAGGAACTTCCCTGGTGGTCCAGTGGTAAAGATACTGCGCTTCCACTGCGGAGGTTACAGGTTCAATCCCTGGTTGGGGAATTAGGATCCCTCATGCTGCACAGCATAGCCAAAATATAGGGGAAAAAAAGAAAAGAAACTGTGATAAAGATGAAAATTTTCCTTATTCTGAGAAAGATAATTATGAATTTAGACTATATAGACTATGTGTTTATTCATTAATGTAGACATTCTTCTAAGAGCTTAATAGCCATCATGAAACTGTAGTCTTGAGACGACTGTCTCTTATTCACCTGTGAACACTGCCTAGTACCAGCACATGGGAGGTCATTCAGTAAATCTTGCTTGAACTTAACTGAATTACCTCCAATTTAGTCCAAAATTTTGTATTGTTCATAAAGAAACTTTGCCCTTGGTAATGGCTAATACATCCGAAAAAGTAAAATTTTTAAAGTTTACTGGATGGTTTGTAAGAGTCATTAACCATCAAGATACCAATGAATAGATCCCTGCACACCCACTAAAGAGCACATGACTTAGTTACCCTCCATGAGGGACACCTCACATTGTATCCATCACAGCATGTAATACTCCAACATCTGTTCATATAACTTTAATTTTGAGGGCTTATACTTTATTTATTTATTTTATTATATATATATATATTTTTTTCTTACAGACTCTCTCTAATCCACTCACTTTTTATTTTTTTCTTGGGGGGGGGGAGAAAAGAATGTTATCTTTTTTTTATATATACAGCAGGTTCTTATTAGTCATCAATTTTATACACATCAGTGTATACATGTCAATCCCAATCTCCCAATTCATCCCACCACCACCTCCACCCCGCTGCCGTTCCCCACCTTGGTGTCCATACATTTGTTCTCTACATCAGTGTCTCAATTTCTGCCCTGAAAACCGGTTCATCTGTACATTTTCCTAGGATCCACATATATGCGTTAATATACGATATTTGTTTTTCTCTTTCTGACTTACTTCACTCTGTATGACACTCTCTATATCCATCCATGACTCAACAAATGACCCAATTTCGTTCCTTTTTATGGCTGAGTAATATTCCATTGTATATATGTACCACAACTTCTTTATCCATTCGTCTCTCGATGGGCATTTATGTTGCTTCCATGACCTGGCTATTGTATATAGTGCTGCAATGAACATTGGGGTGCATGTGTCTTTTTAAATTGTGGTTTTCTCTGGGTATATGCCCAGTAGCGGGATTGCTGGATCATATGGTAATTCTATTTTTAGTTTTTTAAGGAACCTCCATACTGTTCTCCATAGTGGCTGTATCAGTTTATTTTCCCACCAACAGTGCAAGAGGGTTCCCTTTTCTCCACACCCTCTCCAGCATTTGTTGTTTCTACGTTTTCTGATGAAGCCCATTCTAACTGGTGTGAGGTGATACCTCATTGTAGTTTTGATTTGCATTTCTCTAATAATTAGTGATGTTGAACAGCTTTTCATGTGCTTCTTGGCCATCTGTATGTCTTCTTTGGAGAAATGTCTATTTAGTTCTTCTGCCCATTTTTGGATTGGGTTGTTTGTTTTTTTAATATCGAGCTGCATAAGCTGTTTATATATTTTGGAGATTAATCCTTTGTCCATTGATTCTTTTGCAAATATTTCTCCCATTCTGAGTGTTGTCTTTTCGTCTTGTTTATGGTTTCCTTTGCTGTGCAAAAGCTTTGTAGTTTCATTAGGTGCCATTTATTTTTGGTTTTATTTCCATTTATCTAGGAGGTGGATCAAAAAAGATCTTGCTGTGATTTATGTCAACGAGTGTTCTTCATATGTTTTCCTCTAAGAGTTTTATAGTGTCCAGTCTTACATTTAGGTCTCTAATCCATTTTGACTTTATTTTTGTGCATGGTGTTAGGGAGTGTTCTAATTTCATTCTTTTACATGTAGCTGTCCAGTTTTCCCAGAACCACTTATTGAAGACACTGTCTTTTCTCCATTGTATATCCTTACCTCCTTTGTCATAGATTATTTGACCATAGGTGCGTGGGTTTATCTCTGGGCTTTCTATCTTGTTCCATTGATCTATGTTTCTGTTTTTGTGCCAGTACAATATTGTCTTCATTACTGTAGCTTTGTAGTAGTCTGATGTCAGGGACTCTGATTCCTCCAGCTCCGTTTTTTTCCCTTGAGACTGCTTTGGCTATTCGGGGTCTTTTGTGTATCCATACAAATTTTAAGATTTTTTTGTTCTACTTCCACAAAAAATGCCATTGGTAATTTGATAGGTATTACATTGAATCTGTAGGTTGCTTTGGATACTGTAGTCATTTTCACAATATTGATTCTTCCAATCCAAGAACATGGTATATCTCTCCATCTGTTGGTATCATATTTAATTTCTTTCATCAGTGTCTTATAGTTTTCTGCATACAGGTCTTTTGTCTCCATAGGTAGGTTTATTCCTAGGTATTTTATTCTTTTTGTTGCAATGGTAAATGGGAGTGTTTCCTTCCTTTCTCTTTCAGATATTTCATCATTAGTGTATAGGAATGCAAAAGATTTCTGTGCATTAATTTTGTATCCTGCAACTTTACCAGATTCATTGATTAGCTCTAGTAGTTTTCTGCTGACATCTTTAGGATTCTCTATGTATAGTATCATGTGATTTGCAAACAGTGACAGTTTTACTTCTTCTTTTCCAATTTGTATTCCTTTTATTTCTCTTTCTTCTATGATTGCTGAGGCTAGGACTTCCAAAACTATGTTGAATAATAGCAGTGAGAGTGCACATACTTTCTCTGTTCCTGTTCTTAGAGGAAATGCTTTCAGTTTTTCACCATTGAGAATGATGTTTGCTGTGGGTTTGTTGTATATGGCCTTTATTATGTTGAGGTAGGTTCCCTCTATACCCACTTTCTGGAGAGCTTTTATCATAAATGAGTGTTGAATTTTGTCAAAAGTTTTTCTGCATCTGTTGAGATGATCATATGCTTTTTATTCTTCTATTTGTTAATATGGTGTATCACATTGATTGATTTGTGTATATTGAAGAATCCTTGCATCCCTGTGATAAATCCCACTTGATCATGGTGTATGATCCTTTTAATGTGTTGTTGGATTCTGTGTACTAGTATTTTGTTGAGGATTTTTGCATCTATATTCATCAGTGATATTGGTCTGTAATTTTCTTTTTTTGTAGTATCTTTGGTTTTGGTATCAGGGTGATTGTGGCCTCATAGAATGAGTTTGGGAGTGTTCCTTCCTCTGTACTTTTTTGGAAGAGTTTGAGAAGGATGGGTGTTAGCTCTTCTCTAAATGTTTGATAGAATTCACCCGTGAAGCCATCTGGTCCTGGACTTTTGTTTGTTGACAGATTTTTAATCACAGTTTCAATTTCTTTACTTGTGATTGTTCAATTCATATTTTCTATTTCTTCCTGGTTCAGTCTTGGAAGGTTATACCTTTCTAAGAATTTGTCCATTTCTTCCAGGTTGTCCATTTTATTGGCATAGAGTTGCTTATAGTAGTCTCTTAGGATGATTTGTATTTCTGCAGTGTCTGTTGTAACTTCTCCTTTTTCATTTCTAATTTTATTGATTTGAATCCTCTCCCTCTTTTTCTTGATGAGTCTAATTGTTTATCAATTTTGTTTATCTTCTCAAAGAACCAGCTTTTAGTTTTATTGATCTTTGTTATTGTTTTCTTTGTTTCTATGTCATTTATTTCTGCTCTGATCTTTATGGTTTCTTTCCTTCTGCTAACTTTGGGCTTTGTTTGTTCTTCTTTCTCTAGTTCCTTTAGGTATAAGTTTACACTATTTATTTGAGATTTTTCTTGTTTCTTGAGGTAGGCTTGTAAAGCTATAAACTTCCCTCTGAGAACTGCTTTTGCTTTATCCCATAGATTTTGGATTGTTGTGTATTCATTGTCATTTGTCTCTAGGTATTTCTTGATTTTCTCTTTGATTTCTTCAGTGATCTCTCGGTTATTTAGTAGCATATTGTTTAGCCTCCATGTGTTTGTGATTTTTCCTTTTTTTCCCCTATAATTCGTTTCTAATCTCATAGCATTGTTGTCAGAAAAGATGCTTGATATGATTTCAATTTTCTTAAATTTACTGAGGCTTGATTTGTGACCCAAGATGTGATCTATCCTGAAGAATGTTACGTGCGCACTTGGGAAGAAAGTGTAATCTGCTATTTTTGGATGGAATGTCCTATAAATATCAATTAAATCTATCTAATCTATTGTGTCATTTAAAGCTTCTGTTTCCTTATTTATTTTCATTTTGGATGATCTGTCCATTTGTGTAAGTGAGGTGTTAAAGTCCCCCACTATCATTGTGTTACTGTTGATTTCCTCTTTTATAGCTGTTAGCAGTTGCCTTATATATTGAGGTGCTCCTATGTTGGCAGCATATATATTTATAATTGTTATGTCTTCTTCCTGGATTGATCCCTTGATCATTATGTACTGTCCTTCCTTGTCTCTTGTAACATTCTTTATTTTAAAGTCTATATTATCTGATATGAGTATTGCTACTCCAGCTTTCTTTTGATTTCAATTTGCATGGAATATTTTTTTTCTATCCCCTCACTTTCAGTCTGTATTTGTCCCTAGGTCTGAAGTGGGTCTCTTGTAGACAGCATATATATGGGTCTTGTTTGTGTATCCATTCAGCAAGCCTGTGTCTTTTGGTTGGAGCATTTAATCCATTCACATTTAAGGTAATTATCGATATGTATGTTCCTATTACCATTTTCTTAATTGTTTTGGGTTTGTTTTTGAGGTTCTTTTCTTCTCTTGTGTTTCCCACTTAGAGAAGTTCCTTTAGCATTTGTTGTAAAGCTGGTTTGGTGGTGTGAATTCTCTTAGCTTTTGCTTGTCTGTAAAGGTTTTAATTTCTCTGTCAAATCTGAATGAGATCCTTGCTGGTTAGAGTAATCTTGGTTGTAGGTTCTTCCCTTTCATCACTTTAAATATATCGTGTCACTCACTTCTGGCTTTGTAGAGTTTCTGCTGAGAAATCAGCTGTTAACCTTATGGGAGTTCCCTTGTATGTTATTTGTCGTTTTTCCCTTGCGGCTTTCAATAATTTTTCTTTGTCTTTAATTTTTACCAATTTCATTACTATGTGTCTCGGCATGTTTCTCCTTGGGTTTATCCTGTATGGGTCTCGCTGTGCTTCCTGGACTTGGGTGGCTATTTCCTTTCCCATGTTAGGGAAGTTTTTGACTATAATCTCTTCAAATATTTTCTTGGGTCCTTTCTCTCTCTCTTCTCCTTCTGGGACCCCTGTAATGCAAGTGTTGTTGCATTTAATGTTGTCCCAGAGGTCTCTTAGGCTGTCTTCATTTCTTTTCATTCTTTTTTCTTTATTCTCTTCTGTAACAGTGAATTCCACCATTCTGTTTTCCAGGTCACTTATCAGTTCTTCTGCCTCAGTTATTTTGCTATTGATTCCTTCTAGTGTAGTTTTCATTTCAGTTATTTTATTGTTCATCTGTTTGTTCTTTAATTCTTCCAGGTCTTTGTTAAACATTTCTTGCCTCTTCTCAATCTTTGCCTCCATTGTTTTTCTGAGGTCCTGGATCATCTTCACTACTATTATTCTGAATTCTTTTCTGGAAGGTTGCCTATCTCCCCTTCATTTAGTTGTTTTTCTGGGGTTTTATCTTGTTCCTTCATCTGGTACATAGCCCTCTGCCTTTTCATCTTGTCTATCTTTCTGTGAATGTGGTTTTTGTTCCACAGCCTTCAGGACTGTATTTCTTCTTGCTTCTGCTGTCTGTCCTCTTGGGGCTTATACTTTAAATTGTTATTTGTTCTCTTTGTCCAGTTGCTTAATACATACAGCATACAAGAGCATGCAAATAGCAGACTTTGATTCCAGTCACTCTGTGAAATGCCTCCTTACCTACAAGCTCACCCCTCCATTGCCAAAAGTTAATTATGTATATGCCAGTATACCCCACAACTTATACTCTAAGTCAGATACTGTGCACACACACAAGCAGTCTGGAGAAACAGAATCAATTATGTGTGTGTGTGTGTATATACACATATATATATGGGATCAACATAGTCTAATCTAAAATACCTTCACAGAAACACCTAGAATAATATTTAATCAAATATCTGGATACTGTAGCCTAGCCAAGTTGACAGATAAAATTATCACAAACTCAAAGCATTTGGGTTCTCCTATACTGCATTTAAAGATGAAGAAACTTAATTTTGTTCATATAACAAACTACTTAATCAGTCCTCCTGTAAAGCTGACCCAAATCTCCCTGGTAAACATTAATTGATCAGGAGATCAGCAAAGGGACAATATATGTCTTTGGTTGCATATCATCATTTTGATGGAAATACCTTTAAATGCAAACACATGAAATGTGTAGAATTAAGTTGCTAGCACAAAGACGGTCATACTTTATGATACATACTAGAAGAATCTGCTCTTCTCATAATATTTATTTCTTAACTAGCTGCAATAAAACTTCTTTATTACAGAGACCATAAAGCATTTTCACCTCCTAAATTCACTTCTTAAAGTAGCCATTAATTGTCTACAATGTACCCATTTGTAATGCTATTAATAGAAATTATGATGCCAACTGTAGCCAGCAAGAGGGTGAGATGCAATGAAAATGTAATCCTAAAGACCTTATATACTGTAATCTTCTCAGTGATGGTAGAATTCTCTGCTCTATATACACAGTCAGAAATTATAAAGCTTTGTCCTTCCAGTTACACAGTCAGAAAATATAAAACTTTGTCCTTCCAGTTTAATTAGTAAAACATGTTTTCTCTGAAGATACAAAATCTAGGTAGGAAAGATGTGTAAGGTGTTTCTCACCACCCTCAGCCATTTTCCTAGAATGTACCTCTGATCATGTCAAGTAATTGTTCAAAAAATCTTTGATAGAATTCTCAGTCAGGAAACTATACCAAATCCAGCCTTTGGCCTGTTTCTGTACAGCTTGAGAACTAAAAATGGGTTTTACATATTTAAAGTGTTGTTGGAAAAAAAAAAAAGCAAAGAAGATATGTGACAGAGAACATTTTTGACCACAGAACCTAAAATATTTCCTGTCCAGCCTTTTACAGAACAAGTTAATAAGTTTGCCAACCCCTGGTTTAGAAGATGAAGTACAGAACCCATAACATGATGTTTAAGGCCTTCCACACTCTGAAGGCCAACTGATAGACTAACCATCCCTCAAGTGTTCACTGTCTTGGCATGTCCTTCTTTTCCTCTCCTGTCATCTAAATTCAGCTGTCCATCAAGATGATGCTCAAGTTCATCTTCTCTATGAAGCATTATCCTGCTGATCAATTCCATAGTAATCTCCCTCTCCTTGGAACTTGGGCGGACATCAGTATTTGCTTTACTCACTGATGATCATGATTCTTTTTATGCACACATTTTAATCTAAACTTATCTTCCCAAAAAGAGTGTAAGACCCCGACACTGTCATGCAGATGTTTAATATCAGTATTGCAAATTTTAAAGACTTTCTATGTCCTGCAAGTCTGATTTCTTTTTGGTCAATAGTTAATCAGCATCATTTATGAGCAATTACTATTGCCAAATTTGCCAAACCTACACATACATTTTTTTTCTTCAATTTAGTCCCTACAAAATATTTGGTGATAAGAATAATTCTCTTATTTTTACACAGAGACTAATATTAAAGAGAATAAAAGAGTATGCAGTACACAAGAGAGCACAAAAGCCAGAGCAGAGAGGGAAAGATAGATTGAGAGAGAAAGAGAGGGAGTACATTCCCACAGTTTGTACAATACAAATGTTTATATAATGGAATTGGAGTGAGGAAACTTTATGAATATTTGGTTGGTAGTTAACATTTAAATCATTCAGTCAACCAAAATGGAAGTAATTCATGAGTTCTAGGTTCTGTGAGGAAGATAAATTTGATAGAAGTCCTTCATGACATTGGATTTAAATGACATATTGGCTCTGAAACCAAAAATATAGGCAGTAGAAGTATAAAGAGATAAATCAGACTCCATCAAAACTAAAAACTTTTATGCATCTAAAGATACCATCAACAGAGTGAAAAGACAACCTATGGAATGGGAGAAAATATTTGCAAATTATATATCTGAATAGGGGTTACTATGCAGAATATGTAAAGAATTCCCACAACTAAACAACAGAAAGCAAACAAATCGATTTAAAAATAGGCAAGAAGGCTTCCCTGGTGGCACAGTGGTGAAGACTCCACCTGCCAATGCAGGGGACACGGGTTCGAGCCCTGGTCCGGGAAGATCCCACATGCTGCAGAGCAACTAAGCTCGTGTGCCACAACTGCTGAGCCTGCATGCCACAACTACTGAAGCCCACGCGCCTAGAGCCAGTGCTCCGCAACAAGAGAAACCACCACAAAAAGAAGCCTGCGCACCACAATGAAGAGTAGCCCCTGCTCACCGCAACTAGAGAGAGCCCGTGTGCAGCAATGAAGACCCAACGCAGCCAAAAATAAATAAATAAAAATAAATAAATCTATAAATAAATAAATAAATAATAACAATGGGCAAGAGACTTGAAGAGACAATTCTCCAAAAAAGATATACAAATGACCGACAAGCACAAAAAAATGTTGCTCAAATCATTAGTTGTTCAAATCATCACGCATCATTAAGGAAATGCAAATCAAAACCACAATGAGATACCACTCATTGATGGCTACTGTCAAAACAAAACAAAACAAAACAAAACAGAAAATAACAAGTGTGGGCAAGGATGTGGTGAAACTGGAATCCTTGCACACTGTTGGTAGGAATGTAAAGTGGTGCCACCTCTATGGAAAGCAGTATGATGGTTCCTTAACAAATTAAAAATAGAACTACCATATAATATAGCAATTCTACTTCTGGGTATATGCCCCAAAATAAATGAAAGCAGCGTCTCAAAGAGATTTGTGTACACCACTGTTTATATCAGCATTTTTCACAACAGGTGAGAGCTGGAAGCAACCCAAGTGTCCATCAACAGATTAATGGATAAACAAAATGTGGTCTATCCATACAATGGAATATAATGCAGCCATAAAGAGGAAGGAAATTCTGACATATTCTACAACATGGATGAACCTTGAGGATATTATGCTAAGTGAAATAATCTAGTCACAGAAGGACAAATATGGTATGATCCCCCTTATGTGAGGTATCTGAGGTAGTCAAATCTATATAGAGAGAAAATAAGATGGTGGTGGCAGGGGCTGGGTGAAGCGAGAGGGGGAGTTCTTTATTGGGTGTAGAGTTTCATTGTTGCCAGGTGAAAAGCACCAGGAGAATGACTGCACAACAGTCAATAGTACAATGTGAATGTACTTAGCAGTACTGAACCGTACACTTAAAATGATTCAGATGACATATTTTATGTTCTGTATATTTTACCACAATTATGTTTTTTTAATAAAACAGATTTCATAGAGGTCTTCTATTCTTGTCCTGAAGGAATATTTACCACATTAACAAAACTTAAAGTGACTGTGAGATGACAAAATCACAATTACAACATAAACCCAAGATTCCTAAAATGGGCCCTGGGCCTAGGCACCTGAGAGATGTTAGAATCTGCTTGGTTTTTACACCTGTGGAAATGCAGAAAGATTCATGTATTCTCCAGTAAGGTACATAATTGCAGCTTTAAAAAAGTCTTCTATACTTTCTCTGGTAAACTGTGACTTTGCTCTTACATGAATGTATTAATACCATCTCATGATTTAATTAATTCACCTCATTTAAAAAAATCTCTTGCCTTTTCCAATATAATAGAGAAACTATGTAGAAATCCAAACTTTTGTTACTGTTTAAGAAATTAACCCGGTGTATGAATAGAAAGTAAAAAGTAGATGGCATTTGTCATTTTCCTCCCAGGTGGCTTGACAACTGGGACTTGAGCTGCTGCTGGACATCAATAGTCATTAGGTGTTTCAAATAATTTCACATCATTAGTTAATTCAAATTTCCATGCCACAAAATAATCAGATTACCAAATCTGTGTTCTGTGCAAAGCACAAAGGCTTACTGAGATTCTGTAAGGGCTTCATTTCTACTTTAAAAACTTTTAGAAACTTGAAGAGATAGTTCTACACATAAAAGTTAAATAGCAACATAGGACTGAAAATATAAAGAAAATCAGGAAAGGGAGGTCTTAAGGAAGTGTGTGTTTAACTGCAAATACAGAGATAACTAATAAAGGGCTGTGGTTTTTGCAGAGGCCTCGGAAAGATCTACAAAGACTTATAAGGAAGGACATATCAGAGCAACAGTTCTCAGTTGAGGGCAGTTGTCCCCCCCCCTGGAAATGTTAAGCAAGACAGGCTTGGAAATACTTTTGGCTGCCACAGCTGGGAGGGGGGACGATGTGGGTGTCTCGTGGATAGATGCCAGGGATGCTGCTAAACATCCTACCATTCACAGGACCATTCCCCACAAAAAAGAATGATCTGGTCCAAAATGTCAATAGCACTAAGGTTGAGAAACCCTGGACTAAAGATAAGCCGTTTTCATAAAAAGGATTTTACTAAAGTGCTGAAGGATGGAAGAGAAAAGATATGATGGAGGGAAGTAAAGAATCATAAATACAAAGGGCTAAAGGGCTAAAGGGCTAAAGCATTAAGGGGTGCTAAGTGGATGAATTTAACTTGAGTGAAGGGCTTTATATAAGAGTGGCCAGTCTTGAAATACAGGCTAGAAAGAGCATGAGATTTGGAGCTCAAGCTATTACTAGATGTAAGACTTTGAACACTTATGTGTCTCCTCTGAGCCTGATTTCTCTTATCTATAAAATGAAGATAATATTTACCTCATATTTTTGACAAGGTCAAACCAGATAACTTAAAATGCTTCCCATGTTGGAAGGACAAAGGAGACAATCAATAGGAGACAGGGAAAGGTCCATCCCTTCAATTATCTACATCCCAGGGATTACTGAGGTTCAATTTTCAATTACTGATTGAAATGACTGATTTTCAATTACTTACCACAATCAACCAAAAGCTGATTAGTTAAGCTTTTATTATCGGCTTCCATCCTTTCCCTCATTTATTCAACAACTATGTCTTCAGTTATCCTTCTTTTCAGGCAGTGCTCCCTTTCCTTAAGAGGGCCTTCAATCACTTAGAGAAAAACAGATTCATTTTTTAAAAATGAAAGGAAGTCTTACAAAGCTTCTGAATGAATAATGTACAGATGACTCCAAACTTGTAACTTAATTGTTTCCTCAACAAGGATCATAAAGGAATCTTAAGTCAAGAGTCTCCTGTGATGGTACTTGCAATTCACCCTGAACTCTGACATTATTGATACATCAGCGTTCTCTCTTAACATGACCAAATTCTCCTTGTGCAAGTTGAAAACATTTTCTTTCACTGTTTCACCATGTTTGTTCTTAAATACATACAGACATTCCCACATACAGACTGCCTTTGTTAAAATCATTGCCTGATTCAATGGTATATAGATTGTCTCCCATTGACTAGGCAAGCATACGATTTTTTATAAATAACCTTGGCTGGGACTGGTGTCCATGTGGAGTCCTGTGGTTGCAGTTAAACAAGTGTCAGTCGTCACTTCTAGTACAGGCTGTAGCCTTGAATATGGAAAGATAGGATGGCAGAGGGAACATGCGATATCATGAACCCTGGTTGCCTAAAACAGCTCTGTGAGGGCACAGAGTAGAAAATAGTCAATGCTGGCTGAAACAAGTAGGAAATGAGGTCATTTGGAGTGTTTGAGGTGTGAATTGAAAGATAATTATGTGCTCACACGACAGACAAATTAGGGGTGAGTATTCTAAGCAGAAACAACAGCTTAAAGATTAAAGATTTACAGGAGGAAGACAGGCTCAAAGAGGTGGAACACCAGGGGTGGTTCCCCATGGCTGGATCATGCAGGAGAAGGAAGGGAGAAGCTAGAGAGGCACAGCAGCCTGATTACAAAAGGTCAGGTAGGCCATACAGATAAGTTTGGCATTTTGTAGGGTTATGTGGAGTTATTAAATAATTTTACAAAAGAAGGTAATATCATCATATGTGTGCTTTTAGAAAGCCCCTCTGGCTGCAATGTTCAAGGTGGATTAGAAAAGACAAGACCAAAGAATAAATATGGCAAATATCAGTAGAAAAATTTCTTGACTTCTATACTTGATCTTGTGACAATTGTCTTGGAACAAATTAGGTTATAAAAACGGGGTCCCCTGTATACAACATCACCTGATGGGAGGCAACATTTCTTGCTTAGTGTATTATTAAGGGTTCTTGAGACAAAAGGAACCAACAGGATAGATACATGATATAGATAGATAGATAGATAGATAGATAGATAGATAATAGATAGATATGATAGATATAGATAGATAGATATCGATAGATGATAGATAGATATAGATGAAAGATGATAGATAGAGATAGATGATAGATATAGATGACAGACAGGTAGATATAGATGATAGATAGAGATGATAGATAGATAGAGATGATTGATAGATAAATAGATAGATATAGATGATAGATAGATATAGATAAATATATATAGATGATATACATATAGATAGATAGATATAGATTCATTTTTAGAAATTTATTTCGATAAATTATTCTAAGATACCAGCTCATATGATTGAGGCTGGCAAATCCAAAATCTGTAGGGTAGACCAACAGGCTGGAGACCCAGAGAAGAGATAGTCCTGCAGTTCAAGTCAAAGGCCTTCAGCCTAAAGATCCAGGAAAGAGCAACATTGCAGTTCAGGTCTAAAGGCTACCAGGATGGAGACACAGGAAAGAGCCCATGTTGCAGGTCAAAGGAAGTAGTAGGAATGGAGAAGAAGTGACTGGAACTAGACATGGGCTTGTTTGGCGAGATATTTCTGAAAGCTAAATTCAGAGCACTGTGGCTTAGGGATCACAGATAGGAATTTAAAAGGGTGAAGACCCAGACACTCAGATACTCACAGTCACAAACCTTAACACCCTCTCTCCTCCTTTTTTTGACAGCAAGGATAGTCTGGCAGTTTTGGATGACTTAACCGAATGGGATCTATCTGGTTACCAGTAAAAGGGAAATCTTCATTATTCTTTTACCTAGTAATGTGATCACAGGTAAATGACCCTGTTCACTAAGACAACTTGTTTTCATTTAAATAGATGCTTATTTAAAGCCTGAGTTATTGCTGTTCTCCCAGGGCCGAATTCTCTGCCTGCACATCATGGGTCTTTCTTAAGTAAGTTACTTATGGAATCCTTTGCAATCATTGGATTTAATTAACTTTTTGGAAGGCCAATCTTAACATATACAGTACAGTGGATAGTCTATATTCAAGGTTCTTCATTAAGGAATGGGTATAATCAAAATAATGCATAGAGACCAGCAAATCTTTCAAATTACTTTTTGAGATTGCTATCAGTATCCCAGCAAGAATGATAAGAAACTAACAAATAGAGTGACAATAGAAAGAGAAAAAATTGGGACCCATAGAAAAGACATTGCAAAGCACAGATAGAATCTGGTGACTTGACACACAGGGATGGATGATTACCATTTCAAAACCAGGAAAGTAACATAAGAGGTGGGTTAATATCCTGGGGGGAAATGGTGAGTTCTAATTTATAAGTGCTAAACTGGTATTTCCAAAATGTTATCCAAGAAGAAATGTTCATATTATAAAGTAGAAGCAGCTTAAGATCAAGAACTAGAATTTGAAATAAAAGATTTTTTTTTTAAAATTGAGACTGGGCTTCCCTGGTGACACAGTGGTTGAGAGTCCTCCTGCCGATGCAGGAGACATGGGTTCGTGCCCCAATCTGGGAGGATCCCACATGCCGCAGAGCGGCTGGGCCCGTGAGCCATGGCCACTGAGCCTGCGTGTCCTGAGCCTGTGCTCCACAACGGGAGAGGCCACAGCAGTGAGAGGCCCGCGTACTGCAAAAAATAAATAAATAAATAAATAATTGAGATTAATATGGAAGAAAGCCATGGATTTGGAAAATCTCTGAAAGATGAGCCAGTAGAGAAAGAAAGAATTCTGAACATGAAAATAATCTGTCATACCTTTAGGAATAGAGAGCCGTGAATTAGATACTGAAAGAGTGGTTAAGAAAGAGAGTAAGAGACCAAATGTCGTAGTTGAGAGAAGAAAATCTCACTTGACCTTAGATACGTGTCCCTTAACAAGCCCAAAGTCCCTCGCTATCACCCCGTTTCTCCTGTTATGTACAGCAACATTTTTAGAATATGAACATTTTGCTATATGTCCCTAGTACATGATATCCACTTGAACTTCTACCCATTACATAGGAGCCATATCCCAACTACCCCCCTGAAACTGTCCTCTAAAATCTCAGGGTGCATCATGGTCACAATCTAATTGTCTTCCACATTTTTCTTTTCTTACTTTATTTCTCTGCATTCTTTGGCACTACAGACTACACCTTTATTTAAAAATATTTCTTCTCTTGGTTTATTAAAACCAATAATTTCTGGATTTCTAAACTTTGCGGGGAGAGGGTCTTCTCAGTCTCCATCTTGGTCTTTCCTTTCTTTGCCTCTAAATATATTCTCCAAGTTTCTTTCAACTCTCTTCTCTTCTCACAGTTTAAGTGATCCCTAGGTAATTTCTCCTCTATACATCAATTCAGTCCATAGACTATGATGACCCTTAAATCTCTTTTTTTTCCTCACATCTTTCTTATGATCCCTGAACAATAATATTTCATTGTCCACTTGATATGTCCAATTGGTGGGCCCATAAGCATCTATAAGTTAACATTCTTCAAACTTAATCAAAATCCTTCCCCAAACCTACAATTTCCCCATTATTTCCAATCTTAAATGCCTTCCTTCTATCCAGTGGTCTAAGCTAGAAACCTGGGAATCATTTTAGGTTCGTCTATCTCCCAATTACTGTAACAAAGCATACACCTGGGCATGAATTTTTTACCATCTAAGTATCTCTTTTATTTACCCCTTTTTTTCCATTTCAACTGCCATTACCCTACTTCAACATAATTATCTCTTACCTAGTTCCTAACTGATCAATCTACTTCTTATCCCACCTTATATCTCTTTATCAATCTGCTTCTCCATGTTCTTTCCCCAACAAGCCCACTTCAGATACATCCACCATACTGAAATTTCAAAAAGGTTTCATGTCATAGCACTCACATACTTGGAAAATTCTCCCCATAACCTACTGAAAAAAAACTGTACAATTTCCAACATAAACAAATTCTTGCATGACTCGGCTTCTGCCTAACTCAAATAATCTTACCTCTCAACCTCTAGATCCCTATATCCAGACAGAATTTCCCTACCCTGAAATTCCCAGCCAAGCTTCAATTAAAAAGCTCTTCCTTTGCATAGAACATCTTCTCCTCATGTCACAACTCTCTTTTGTGACTGGTGAACTTCTGTCACCATTCCCTTTTCAGTTCAAAGGTTACTTTCTTCTAGTACCTACTGTATGCCAAGGACTGTGCTCAATGCCAGGAATATAAAGATATATAAGACAGTGTACTCCACATGGCAAATATCCAATAAATAGGTACTTAATGAAAGTATAAGACAGAAACTAAAATAAGTTCAAAAAATGATTATGAAATGCAATGTAACACATAGCAGAGGAATATCGCTGGTTCTTCCCTTGAGGAGTCAGAGCATTAGGAAATGTTGTCTAGGAGAGATGACCACCTTAGAGTTCATATTTACCAGGTAAACAGAATCGGAAGAATAGTTCCACCACAGAAGAGTAGCCTGAACCACAAAAGAGCATGGCATGCAAGAGGAAATTGCAAATGTTTCCACTTGACTGGTGCACAGAAGGTCACATGGAGAGGTGAGCTGAATAGAAAGAGGAGGAGAGGGAGCATCAGATGATGCTGCTGAGAAAGATGGTTGGCCAAAATCATGGAAGGATTTGTATGCAAGCATCCAATTACTAAGATAGTGGGAAAACTAAATGGAAATGGCTTTAAAAGAAGGATGGGGTATGAAAGACAAACCAGAAGATTAGGGATAACAGTCACAGATGACTGATGGGGCCCTGTAAACAGAAGATGAGCATGTGAATTCATCAGAAAAGATATGGTGAAGAGTTAAAACAGATATGTAAGCTATTAAAGAAGCAAACATGAATGAACTTAGAATAGATTTTACATGGTTTGGAGTGAGGAAGAGGGAAAGGGTCCATTCTGATTCCTGCTTTTCTGATTCAGGTGATTTGGTGAAGGTTAGCATGACAATTCAACCCTTTTTTCAGAAATAAAAAGTTTTAAATTTTACTTTAAAATTTACTTTAAAAATTACTTTAAAATTACTTTAAAATTTACTTTAAAATTTAAAAGTGTCATTGTTTTCTTTTTTTATTAACTACTGTTAATAAAGATGAGCATATTTGAACATATCATTACCTTGACTAGCGAACCTAAACATTTTTTTAACATCTTTATTGGAGTATAATTGCTTTACACTGTTGTGTTAGTTTCTGCTGTATCACAAAGGGAATCAGCTATACGTATACATATATCCCCATATCCCGTCCCTCTTGTGTCTCCCTCCCACCCTCCTTATCCTACCCCTCTAGGTGGTCACAAAGCACCAAGCTGATCTCCCTGTGCTATGCGGCTGCTTCCCACTAGCTATCTATTTTACGTGTGGTAGTGTATATATGTCCATGCCACTCTCTCACTTCGTCCCAGCTTACCCTTCCCCCTCCCCGTGTCCTCAAGTCCATTCTTTATGGCTATATCTTATTCCTGCCCTGCCCCTAGCTTCATCAGAACCATTTTTCTTAAGATTCCATATATATGTGTCAGCATGCAGTATTTGTTTTTCTCTTTCTGACTTACTTCACTCTGTATGACAGACTAGGTCCATCCAGCTCTCTACAAATAACTCAATTTAATTTCATTTCTTTTTATGGCTGAGTAATATTCCGTTGCATATATGTGCCACATCTTCTTTATCCATTCATCTGTCGATGGACACTTAAAACCTAGACATTTCAACACAAAACAGCCTTAGTTAATATTTATCAGTTGTAGTATTTTACTAGTTTTTCTCCTTGCTGCTAGCAAACACCAGAGGCGTATTATTTTTTGCATTCAATCTTGAGTCTCTGAGGATTAGATTACCGTATTCTAATTTTTTTGTTTTCAAAAACAAAAAAGTAAAACTACTTTCACTTCTAAAAAGATGAATTTTTACAATCTGTTTTGATTAAATGTCTTTAAATAGCAACTCACTTTTGCTACATATCCCACTGACAAGAAAATCAGTGATTTTAATGGTCATGATAAAAAGCCACACACTACCCTTTTCTGCAGTGTTGTTTTAGTTGCAGCCCAACTTGTTCTTTTTCCTTTTCAGTTAACAATGCCAAAAACATATGTGGTGAGTTACCAGCCAAAATAATTGAAATGTGGGATTCTTGGCTACAGATAGGGCAACACCAAACCTTGGGAGCTAACAAGAGGTGTTGACGATTCATTAACAAAACATAAAATTGTGAGGTGGATAGCTAAGCATCCAGGAAGAGCCAATTACTGCGACTCATTCCACAAGTTTGCCTTTGGCTGGAAAGAACTGCCAGTCTGCAGCCTCACCATTGGCCGCCATTCCCAGGAAAGTTGATGCTTCCATATCAGCATTTATGGGCTATTTACACAGAGGCGGAAGAGACCAGTGGATTATAAAGTTCCTCTGCTTGTCCTCACAATATTAATCTAGAGGGAAATTAGGTGAGCTCTCTTTTGCAGAAAGTTCTACAACCTTTCATATTAAGGACAGACATCTTATGCTTGAATCGTGGGTTTGTTTAAAGAATTTCACACACATTGGCAGCATAAGTTGTATATTTATAAGTACACATAAATGACAAGATGGCTTGCCCAGAACCCGGTTTCCCAATTCCAGCCCCTGTTCAGTAACCAAAATTAGCATTTCTACACAAGCACTCTAAATTTTGTTAGAATTGGAGCTTATTAACACATCCCCAGTTTAATAGCTTTTGACATAAAAAGGATCTGCCTTTCAATCACTTCTATTCCCATGCAAAACAATATTTATAAACTGTTAACATTTCATGTCATGTGTTCAAAAAGAGATCCCAATCCAGTTGCTGTCAGCCAGCACTACAGAAGGTAAAACGGAATACCCTCAGATTGCTATATTTCATGCCATGTCTGCTGCTTCACAGCACAAAGCAAAAAGAGAAAGTTGATGATTATTTAATATGGCCAGACAGACAAGTCATGCAAATCAGCTGAAACAACATCCCTGCATATTATTTCACAGTTCAAATATTTAAATTTCCTTCATACACCTTATTAATTTTCTGTTTCCCCTTTAACTTATGATCTGTAGATTTTACCTATTATAGATATTTTCCATTGCAACTATATTTATTTTTCTTTATACATTGATTAAACACTATCTTTCAGACACTGAATATTACTTGGAACAGGTTTAACCGGTATTTTGAGATCATTGTAAGGCACAAGTTTAGTAGTGATTACCAAAGAATTCAAATATGTAAGTAATTTAATTCCTACTAATGTTATTTTAATCTATGGAAGGATGGCATGCCCAAATATGACTCATGTTCTGTTAATAGATTATATTAAGAATATCCCTGAAAGTTATGTGTCTGTCACAAGTTATCTCCATGGATGAACATTAAAACTGAATGAAATTCTTGGGAGAAACATCCAAATGAAAAGTGAGAAGTCTTGTCAACCATCTGGAACTTTCCTACACGATGCCAATATCCAGATACTTGTTAAAATCTGGATGAGCATTAGTTGTCATTTAGTTACAGCTTGAGCTATTTTTTTCACCATTCAGATGGTTCTATTAAACGTTAATTTCTAGACTGTTATGTGTGTCTAAGATGGCCTCTCATTAACAATATTGGCTTTTCATTTTAGTTTTGATATTTTGAATAAAAGCATATGATTAACAAGTTTTGTAGTAACACAATAGGCAAGTGCCAATCCACTTGTAAGAAAATCACTTCAGCTGAAATTGTCATGTATGATCTGAAGACTGGGTTTAATTTTTATAGAAATATAAGTGCAAAAGTATAGACTGTCCTTTTTATCTTGCTTATAAAACAGAAAAAAATGTTTAACATGTCATGTTTATGACCAACCCTTGATAAGCTTGATTAAACAGAGTTCTGTCATTAAGACATACATCCCTTTGTCACTTCCCCCCATTAAAAACAATTTGAATGAATTTTTCAACAAATATAGACACAATGTTGAGCTTATAAAGTTCTTTAAAAATCACAAGTTGCCCTTAGTGCCTCCCATAAAGTTTCTAACAGTTGATCTAATCAATATTTGCTATTTGTTGTCCTTCCCTCCCCAGGTGCCAGCTATATTTAAGACTCGCTAGTAAAGATCAGTGATAAATTTCTTTCTCAAATAGAATATATTCTATGCTTTCAATGTGTTTCTTGCATTATTTAAGCAAGCTATTTTTTCTAACTAAATATTTTATTTTTTTCATATATATAGTTTTTTTAAATCATTTAACAAAATAGAAATATTTATTATCATATACTTTCAAAATTAGTATTGCCTGCTGCCTTAAAACAAAACATATGACTCTAAGCAGAAGTAAATGGGTTTGAATAGTTTTATTCATGAAATTTTATATGTGTAGAAAACTACATATACTAGAAAAATCTTAAGAATGCTTTGCTGATATTGATAAATCTAGAGCTGCTTTTAATGTATATAACATCCCTTTGAATTTGATATAATTAACACTGGCATTAATTAAATGGCATACGAGTTAATAAATTTAAGCAACTTAAGTGTAGTTTTGAAAATGATACCCTTTTTCCTCAGAGTTTCAAAGTGAAATCATTTCTTCTAAAAGAGATGAACCAGCTTGGTCAACATGGATGCTACAATTACAGGGAAATTTTTCTTGGTACTCAATTCAGTTAGAAAGCTTTTAAGTAGTTTTGGAACAAGTCAGGTATGTGGATCTACTTTTCAAGAGCAAAGCTTTTCAAGTCTAAACACAGATCAAGTATTGTTGATGAAAATTTAGTGGCTGAACTGAGATGAACAAAATGATCTATGTTCCACTTAGCATTTTTGAGTGTTATTGAAAATTTTGTATACATGTAAAATCATATACACATATGAGTACATTGACTTGATGAGTACATCAAGTCCATTGCTAATTCCACTTTTTAGCCCAAACATTAAAAGAGCTCACAGATGCTTCAAATCTGCAATGATTGCAAGAAAATTCTCAAATGTGGATTGGGCATTGGCATAAACTTAGCTAGTTGGCATCAGTATTAGTAACAGGTGGCATAGTAGGCAGTGAAATTGCAAAGACAGAACAGTTTGCATTTCCTGTGTCATCTCAATTTTTTTTTTAGTAAGTATAATTTTGGTAATTAGGAGCAAGTTTGTTTTTTCAATGGAATCCCCAAAACCCAAGAATATTTATTCATTATTGTTAATATTTAAGTTTGTATAGAAGGTTTTTAACCTATCATTTGAGAAATAGTAATGGTGCCTTTACATATCCTATGACATTATACAATTTTTTAACATACATCATTGTATTTTTCCCTACTGCAAGGCATGGATCCGACAAGCTCAAAGAATAAAACCCAATTATATTAACAACTTATATCAACTAACTTCCTCATTGCTGTGCGCTTGATTTTAAAAAGTGTTACACCATTTTCACAATGTCCCATCTATTGAAATTGTATTAATCCAAATAATTACAGTTGCCAACATTTAGAAAATATCTTCTATATGATATAAATTTTTGTAATTTTCTTTGGGCAATAATATTTCTATTTGGATTATGACTTACAATGTGTTTTAGATTTATTGTTTATAGTTTATGTTTATATTAAAATTAGAAACACAAGTAGAAAGTTCTTCAGTATTATGTAAGTATGATTAGAAATAATGCTAATTATTCATAACAATGTAAATGTTCCTTTTAATTTTAAGTCTAATAGTAAAGAAAAATAGTTAAGCATTGTGGTCATAAAAAAAGTATGGGTTTTGGATTGAGATAAAGTCTGCCCTTTATAATTCACTTACCTCTAAATTTTACCTGAGTAAAAGAGAGATTAGTTTTTATTTATAAGGTTGTGATGAAAATTAAATGTTTCTTTCTGAGTGCTGTGAGGGCAGGATCTGTTCCAGGACTCTCTACTTGGCTTGTAGGTGACCATCTCCCTCCTGTGTCTCTTCATATAGTCTTCCCTCTATGCATGTCTCTGTATCCAAATTTGCCCCTTTTATAATGACACTAGTCATTTTGGATCAGGGTACCGACTACTGACCTCATTTTAACTTGATCACCTCTGTAAAGACCCTATTGCCAAATAAGGTCCATTCTGAGGTATCGGGGGTTAGGACTTCAATATATGAATTTTAGGGGTGGATATGACTCAACCCATAACAGACACCAACTGAAAAGGGCTTAACTGTGTTCAAGAGAACAAGAATCCAGGTATTTGATATTGTTATTGAACCAAACTTGGATCTGCTGGCCCACCACACAGCAAAGCCAATTTACTGACACCTGGCTGTGGTGAAGGAAACTACAGTGTTTGCTTGCAGGGCACCAAGCAAGGGGTATGAGCAGATTATGCTCAAAAGACTGGAACTCCCCTAGGGCTTTCAGGGAAGGGCTTTTAAAGGCAACATTTAGAGTGAGGGCTGAAGGATGCATGACTTTCTTCTGATTGGTTGGTGGTGAAATACTGGGGTGAAGTTTTAAGAATCCTAATCATCAAACTTCTGATTTCAACCAGTCTGGGGTCTCTGTGCTTGTGGTTAGAATGTAGTCACCATCCTCCACCTGAGCCAGGTAACAACTCCAAGATAACTGTCAGATTATTATGTATATCCCCTGAGAAGGAACTAGGACTCTGTTTTATTACTGAACTATTGTTCAGGCTATCTGGCTTAACTGATTGTCCTTTGTTTCTGCATTCCCTCCCTTCCCTAATTAGTAACTGCTTGAGCCTACTCTTTGGAACACAAGAAAGACCTAGGAGACTAAAGCCTTTTTTATAAAAAAAAAACAGGGAACCCAGATGGGTTTTGTACCTGGGAGGACCCCACAGGGTCCTGCTCAGTTTCAATATAAGGTACAATTTATATCTGGCTTCTTCCTTCAGCAGGATGACTTGAATGCTCAAAGTTGTATCTGCATCATTTAAGACAAATGGTTACCCTACTAGAGTTAAAACTCTATTGGAGTCACATTGAGATCTGTCATAATTCACAACCCTTTTTCCTTTACCATTTATTTTTGTACTTTAATTGCACTATAGTCCTATTCTTCCTTTCTCTATCCCTTTATAAATCACTCATACCTAATAAGATTTTGAATTTTCCCATTTTGGAGAATAAAATAAATGCAAAATAAAATGAAATACTAGTATTTAAGCCTTTCATGAACATTTTGGCTCATATCCATGTCATTGGTCTTAGTGACATCCAGTGGCCATGACAAGTCAGTGGCAGCACCTCAGGTCTTTCCAAAAGTAGCTTTATGCACTTCTTATCTAAAACATAGGGAAAAAGACAATATATCCTTAGATCCCTTATCATTTTAACATTAGTGTAATAAAATACTCCGATGTCATTTCTCATTCATAAACTGAACTACCTTATATATCAGAAAAATAAAGATTATGACATTTACTTTTATTTCACTCCACCTTCATTAACAAATTAATATCTCTTACCACTTAAATATTTAATCTACAAGTTTTTTTTTAAGTTCTAAACAGATATGGCTTCTACTATCAAGTAATATTTTGTTTTCACACATCTTTAGGTTAGAGTACTTTTCTTTAAATAAAATTATCAAATATACTATTAATGGTATGTGTTATTCTAAACACTCAAAATTTTTCTTTCTAGGTTCTTTTGATCTAGGATTTAAAATATTACCTATTTCATTCAAATGTAATGAAAAGTTTTTGCTGAAACACGATTATTAAGGTCTGACTAGGCCCCAGGGGCTGAAGTCAGAGACTGCAGAATCAGACTATAGCTCTAGTTTTTAAAAAGTCCACAAAATCTATGGTACAAATTTTTGTGCCTTGAGGCAAGTTATTTAGTTCTTTAGGCTGAGTTTCTGATAATAATGATGCTGATCGTTATAGTGTTAAGCTAAGAACCAACTACAAACAATGATTATGTAATACTTTGTAGTGTAAAAAGTCAATCATGCAAATTTGCCATAGAGAAAACCTAAGGGGAGTCAGGAAGTAAACCTTTCTATCTTTCTAAATAATAAGAAGGTAATCCATCTTAGCCCCCTTTTGTTATACAGCACAAGGCTAGGAGCTGTGGCCTGATGGAACAAGCCACAGAGAACTCACTTAATACATACCTGCATTTGAATAGAACTCAAGAATATGGTACTTATGTTTTACTGGGAAATTAATATACATATGTGAAATATCTAAAAAAGGTTTGATTGAGTACATAATTAAATGTTAGGCTCTAAAAGAGTTATAGAAGTTGAGTAGTGGAACAATGTCAGTGGGCTGCAGTAATAAGTAAAGGCTTCAGGAGAAAGGAGTATCCATCCTAACAGAAGCTCAGGAATTTGATTATCAAAGACAAGTATGAAGAAAGGGAGAAAAGAGGCAGTTTAATTTAAGGCAGAGATGGAAGTAAAACGTGGAAGTGAGACACAAGTACATGCGAATGGTGAGGGAATGATCCTGAGCTGCAGCTTTTGGGGGGTGGGGGTGCAGAGGGGTAAGGGGGAAGCAGGACACTTGGGGGGCCAGTTAATATGTGCTTTGACCAAAGGCTGATGGACCTGATTACCAGGAGAAACAAAGAGTCATTAGACATTTTCAGAACTCAATGACATGATACAAGCAGCATGACAAGAAATTTAAACTGCTATTTGAACCAAAGATGCATGGTGTTTCTTGTAAGGTGACCATTAAAGAAAACCGAACATAAGTTCATGAAAGCGTAAATAGTAACGTTGGAAAGGAAAGAAAGATTTAGAAATGCCAAAGCACTAAATGAGTCCAGTGACCAGTAGCCTGTGGAGGTGAGGCAGGAGATAAATGGACCCCAGGCTGAGCAGTTGGAATCTGTTCCCTGTGGACAGATACTCCAAGATAAAGATGATGGCAGGAGCTGAGTCCTGCTTAGATAAAAGATAGAGACCACATATTTCTCATTCTTGAGGTCAAGGAGACCTCCCAGACTACACATGCGCAGGAAGGTTCCTCAGGGCTCAGAGAAGGGAGGGGGCGCCAGACCATAATATATTCTGTCAACTTCCCAGAAACCCTTGTGCTGGAATCCATCTTGGCTAGAAGGTGCACATGCACACAGAGGAGGGCCCTGAGTCAAACCAAATATGGGCTCAGAGCCAGACAAAGCAAGATGATTGGCCAGAGGAAACCTGGAAGAACTGCCCCCATATAAGTGATTTAAACTACCACAAAGGAACAACTCTTTCTCTGAGCCTGCCTGTGTGTCTATCTACACATTACTTTTTCCCTCCTAAAAAACTCTTTACTTGTTTCACTACTTTTTGTCTCTCTGCTGAAATTCCTTTCTCCAGAGCAGACGAGCCAGGGTCTTGTCACTAGCCACTGGCCCTCCTGGTCTAGTGACTAGGATTCAGTGCTCTCAATGCCACGGCCTGGCTTCGATCCCTGGTCAGGGAACTGAGATCCTGCTTCAGGTCTCCGCAGGCTGCGGTCACCTCACAGCCACCTGAGATCAGAAGGTACAGGTCAGCAAAAGGTAAAAGAAACCACTCAAGATACAGACACTGTGAATGGTGCTGCTCCAAATAGAGAAATTTTTTAAAAAAATACAAAGGGAGAGAGGATAAAAGGGGAATTTTTTGATGGGAAAAGACAAAGCTTTTACATTTTCAAAGGAAAAGTTCAATAAGTACCTAGAATTGTTAGGGATTTGGGACTAAAGGTGAGAATTTCAGGGTCGAAAGTCTAGACAAGATGGTTATATACTCCAAAGAGTAACGGAATGTTGAAGCCAAAGCCAGCCTGGGTGGGGAAGTTGGTGGAGAGAAGAACCGTTAAGGTTAGGAGAAGAAAAGTGAAACCATGAAAGGTCCAGAGATCTGGAAACAAGAGAATAAAGTATCTCAGATGTCAAAAAAAATAGTATTTTGGGGGCTTCCCTGGTGGCGCAGTGGTTGAGAGTCCGCCTGCCAATGCAGGGGACATGGGTTCGTGCCCCGGTCCGGGAAGATCCCACATGTCGTGGAGCGGCTAGGCCCGTGAGCCATGGCCGCTGGGCCTGCGCGTCAGGAGCCTGTGCTCCGCAACGGGAGAGGCCACGACAGTGAGAGGCCTGCATACTGAAAAAAAAAAAAAAAAAAAAAAGTGTGAAGAGGTGCTTCCCTGGTGGTGCAGTGTTTGAGAGTCTGCCTGCCAATGCAGGGGGACATGGGTTTGATCCCTGGTCCGGGAAGATCCCACATGCCACAGAGCAACTAAGCCTAAGCACAACAACTACTGAGCCTGTGCTCTAGAGCCCGCGAGTCACAACTACTGAGCCCGTGTGCCACAACTATTGCAACCCGTGCACCTAGAGCCCGTGCTCCGCAACAAGAGAAGCCACAGCAATGCGAAGCCCATGCATCGCAACGACTTCGCCACAACTAGAGAAAGCCTGCATGCAGCAACGAAAACCCAATGCAGCCAAAAATTAATAAATAAATAAATAAATTTATAAAATAAAAAAAAAAACCAAGGGACATCTGCTTGAAACATCAGAAAACTTTTGAGAGAGTATATATCTTTCTTTGAGACTTGAGAGAAGAATAAAAGATAGACAGATAGATAGATAGATAGATCAAATTAAAGTTGAGAGGTCTGATAGGATTCAGGTCTTAAAGAAAGAAAACAAGTCCTGAAAAGTTACAGAGAATAATCCAGGGAGCCAGTGAGGGATAAATAAAAGGAGTGCTGAGCGGGCGGACCTGGCCAAGTTGAAGCTGTATAGCAAGCAGGCTCAAGCAGGGCACCAGCTGCATGAAGTCACAGGACTTTCTCTGGAAGCAGTCTGCAGTCTGCAAGCAGAAGGCTCACCATGGAGCCATCCAAGGCTGGAGATGAGGAGGGCCCACGAGGGAGTCGAAAATGCTGGCAGGAGCACTGAGACAGCTGACCACTAAGCATTGTACATGGTGGGAAGGACTCAACTTTGGTCTGCTGAGAGAAGCTTGATTTTAGCCAAGAAAGGCCGGGATGAGTAATGTCGTAATTCCCAAAGCAGAAAGCAAGTTTCAACAGTTGTGGGAAAAGGAGACACAAGAAAATTTGCAGAAAAGCTGAATTTGACACTTCTGAGTGACTGGGAGAGGTGTTTTATGATAGCGAGTTCCACTCATGGTTGATGTGTCAGGGAGGTGGCATTAACCACGAGATCAAGGGTTCTGATAGTTAAGAACTTGGAGGTTGAAGAATGTCATTTTGGATGAGAGAATGAAACCGTGAAGAGGTAAGCCATGAGCTGGATTCTACTGGTTTGGGTAAATGAATTTTGATTTTTTTTTCCCTCTGAGCAGTGGTTCTCAAAGTATGGGCTTCAGATGGGCACCATCAGCGTCAGGTGAAAAACTGAAAAAACATAATTTCTTGGGCCCCACCTCTCTATTGAATCAGAAACTCTGGGGATGAGACTCAGCAATCCAGGTTTTAACAAGCTCTCCAGGTGATGATGCACTTTCAAGTTTGAGAACAACTGTCTTAGAGAACAAAACAAGGAAGATGAAAAGGATAGATGACAAGGACCTTATCTGTTAAAAAATGGAGTGAGTGAGGCTTGATCAATATTCTGAAACAATCATGTAAAACACAAGTAATAATGATAACTAAGCAATAAGCACTTTTTTAAACCTTTTGCATTTTAAACCTTTTGCATATATTTGAAAGTTTCGTTCAAATATATCTACATTTTCTGCAGAGCAAAGGAAAGACCTATGGAACAGGAGAAAAGATTTGCAAACCATATTTCTGATAAGAGGTTAATATCTAAAATAAATAAGAAACTTCTAGACTTTAATAGCAAAATACACAAATAACCTGATATAAAAATATGGGTAAAAAAATTGAATAAACATTTCTCCAAAGAAGACACAAAAATGGCCAACAGGTATATGAAAAGAGGCTTGACATAAGGGAAATGCAAATCAAAACTCCAAGAGTGCCCCATACTGGAACTCTATACCTGATCTTCAATGACAATTTCATAAAAAAAAAAAAAAATTGGAATGTTTACCAACTGTTCATAGAAAATAATTGAAAATTGCAAGAAATGCATGCAAAGTTAGGGATGCTGCATTTTAACAAGATAGAAAATAAATAGTTCAAAGGAGAAGAGTAAAATGTAGGAAAGTATAATTCACAACACTATCAATATGAGGTTGCTTTGTGATTTTCTAAGAGCAACCTTTTAACAAATACATTCTGAAGAATCATGACGAGTTAGACATGTTACCAATTCCTGGTAATTACTTTATGAAAAAATACGATTCATTGTTACATTATTTACATAAAAACAATTTATAGTGCTGTTTGAGTTTAATTATTTAAATGCCAGACTAAATATGTTCTCTAGAGAAATCTTAGTAAAATTATAATTTCATTAGTAAACAATGAGGCTTATTTCTTTCTCTACTGTATACTTAGCTGTACCCTGGTGATGGCCAGGATGGGAATCCAAGTAACTGACAAAGGCTGAAGCTTTAGGGGCAGCAAGCACCCAACTACGAAAAAGGCAGTACATAAATGCCCTCACGCTCACCCAAGCCTATGTATTCAATTTAAATGATTCTTAACTTATGTAATATAAATGCAATGCCAATGAAGTCACTTAATACATCTGTTAAAATGATATTTATCTCAAAAAATATTTCAAAATTTGCTTAATCACAAAGGCAACATCTTTATGTTATCTAAATGCAGTCTGCATGCATTGTAGAAAGTAAGGAAATTCAGATAAATAATACCAAGAAAATAAAAATGCCATATTTCTACCATCCATAGATTGCTACACACACTCTTTAGACTAGATCTCAGTGTAAAGCTTCCAAGATATTTTGTTATCTCACACACAAATACACACACCCCACATTTTTTTTCAGTTAGTTAACCTCTATGTTTCCTTATCAATAAATTTTCATGTTACCTAATATATAGTCCATATTCTAATTTCCCCAACTGACCCAGAAATACTCATTACAGTTGGTTTACCTAAACCAGAACACACGTTGGCTTCTGTTTTTTTGTTTGTTTTTTGTTTGTTTTTTACAGTCCTTGAATCTCTTCTTTTTAAATCTAACACACTTGCCCCTTTTGTTGTTATTTTCCTTCACAGTATTGACTTGTTGAGGAGATTTTGCCAGTTATACTCAAGAATACTTCACCTTCTAGATGTGCTACAGAGTAACTTAGCTTATTCTTTTCTCTTGAATTTGGTTCTAAATACTTGGTGGATTCAGAACACACCATAGATGATGCAGTGCACATCAACACATCAGGAGACATCTGGATGACCCATCATTCATGACACTAAGACTAACCACAGAATTTAGGTCATGATAGCCAGATTCCTTCTAGAATATCTACTTCTCTCCCTTGGGACTAGAAAGTTTTCCCTGTGGTTTTACTTTGGTATCCTTCAAATATCCAATCCCTATCAAACCTAATAGTCTTTACTCTAATTGATAATCCTTGCCAGAATTGGTGTTCACTTAGGAGTTGCAAATTGCTGCTATTTTAAATCCTTCAAATTCAGAAAGTAAAATTAAACAGAATTATTATGGTTTCACTTACTTAGTGCTTACCAAGTGTCAGGTTCTGTGCAATGGTCTTTATAAGTACTGAGTCATTTAAACCTCAATCCAATCCTACAAGGTAGGTAATATCTAGTCCATGGAGCCAATGAGGAAACTCAGTCTATTAGAATAACCCTCTTCAAGAAGTTAAATCATCTGTTCTTGCTAGATGCTCATTAATGTTCGAGGGAGAAGCTAAACCCTGTATCTGGCTGACTCCAAAGAATATGATAATTCCCATTAAGTAACATTGCCTCCTCCAACCAAAAATGTGTTTTGCTTTGGTTTAAAAAATTAATTCATTAATAATAATGTTAAAATGGCACCATGAAATAGAACCTTGTATTTCCAGAAAATGAACAGCCTTACCCTATCAAGTGGAGGTAGTTTATGCTATCTCAGCTGAGTTCTCTCTGCCCCTCCTTCTCCCTCTTTAGCACTCAACTTCTAAAATCTCTTCAGTTAAATTTAAAAGAGTATTGGAATTTTTTGAAAATTTAAAATTGGGGGGGTGGGAGGAGAGGTCAGAGGCAATGTTAGAGACCTTGTGAGGAAACCTCTGTTGGCTTATTTCCCCCAGAGTCACCAATGTGCACCTGGTACTAAAGAAGTCAAATTATTACCCTGAGACATTTTTGAATATTTGTCACAAATACTCTCTGCCATTCTATGACTTATTTCACTGCCATTACGGTATATCCTGATGACCAGAAGCTCTTCATTTTAATGGTAGCGAATTTATCAATCTTTTTCTTTGTATTTTGCACCTGTCTGTAATAAATCTATTCTTATCCAAAAGGCAAGAAAATATTGTCTTTGGTTATCTTCTTTTAAAAGGTTACAGTGGTATCTTTCACATTGAACCTAACTGGAATTATTTCTTTTCTTTTTTGGATATGGCATGAGTTAGTGATCCATTTTCTGTCTTATTATCTATTTATTTTGTTTTGATGATTGAAAACTCAACCTTTTCCTCATTGAACTTCTAATAGACCTCCTGACCGAGTTCAAGTTCTATATTTGCTTGGTCTTCCTTTAAGATCAGTAACCTCTTGCATTAATCAACTTGTCTACTGCCATGTATGTACTACATATTGTTTAAGTATTACAATATTTTTATAAATCTTTCAGTTTGTTATTACATAAAAGAAATGTGGATAAATGTGTCCTTTTCCACATGGACACACAAACACAGACATACACATAACAATTAAAATTTTGTTTGAAATTTTATATAAAATTTCACTGAATCAATAGGTCTATTTGGGGAGAATTAACATGTTTAAAATATTTAATCTTTGAATCCATGTACTTGGAAAGTATCACTATTTATTTGTTTTTCTTAAATATCCTTAAAAGTTTACTATTTTATGTATGAAATCCCTTTGTATCTTTGGCTATATTTATTCTCAAACACTGCACATTATTATAGCTATTGTAAATTATTTACCTTTTCAAATTGTGTTTTTTTGGGTTTTTTTTGTTTCTGTATTTTAATTTCAGGCTGCTCTTATTTCATACTATACATAACATAAAAGCTGTTTCCAGTCAGATGATGTCAGAAGGCTATAGATGTTGAAAAAAGAACAGAAAATACAAAATCTCTTTTGCAGACCCTTTTGCTATTAGCTGAAGGTATTAGATATCCATAGCTATAGCTATGACTAAGGTACATGGCACATCAAAAAAAAAAAAAAAATCCTGGTTCTACCATACTTACTGCTATGGTAGGTACTGGCACTACCATAGCACTAACTAAATTTTCACAAACCGAGATATCTGACTTCCATGTAACAGAAGTATGAATAGCAGATGGTTGTGAGGGAGCAATCAGGTTGTGTTTTCTAATTGTATTTTACAAACGTGTAGAAATAAAAATTGATTTTTATATATTGATTTTTGGATCAAACATTACTACATCTCATAAAATTCTAATCATTTTTCTTAAGAGTTGTTTTCTGTAAAGACAATCATATTTTGGCAAATGAATATTTTGTTTTACCTTTTGTTATTCTTATATACTTGCATTCTGTTTTCTTTTACTATTGTCCTGCCTTGAATTGCAAGGTAAAAATGGAAAAGAAATTATAGTGGCTATCTTCTACCATGTTCTTACTTTTTGGGGAAATGTTTTCAATGTTTCATCATAAAATATGATATTTGTTGTACTTTTTGTATATATTTATCATTTTCTAAGAATTCTTATGATTGGATACTGAGTTTTATTGAATACTTTCTTTGCATCTAATGATATTCTATGGGTTTCATTTTAATGTTTACATTACTTATATTAATTACATGAATTACATTAATATGTTTCATGATGGAAAACCATCCTTGCATTAGAAAATAAACACAACTTGATAAAATGTATCATATTTTTATACTTGGCTAGATTTGTAATCTGTAATTTGTTGTTATATGGGGGAAGACCCTATAAGCAGAGGGAACAGCAAGTAAAAGGCTCTGGGTACAAAAGTACCTGGTGTATTCAAGGAATTTCATGAAATTCAGAGTAGCTGAGGAGAGTCAACAAAAGAGTAGAAAATGCATTTAGAAGGATAACACAGGGCTAGATCCTGTCAGACCTCGAAGGTCATATTAAGGCCTTGGCATTTACTCTGAGATAAAAAGCAGTGTAAGCATTTTAAGAAAATCTACATTTTAACAGGATCACTCTGTCTTCAGTGTTAAAAGGAGATAGGATAGGGTAAGGGCAGAAAGAGAGAGACCATCCGAAGCATATTACAAGAATGTTGATAAAAAATGTTGAAAGCTTTGACCATGTGCGGTAGTGGGGATAACGTAGAAGATAGTTGCATATGCATTTCTGGAATCCAGTGCTTGGGAGTCATCAACACTTAGATAATATGTAAAGCCACGTGAGTGGAGTAGATCACTTAGGTAGTAAGTGTGACTAGAAAAGACAAGATGTCCAACTACTCTACCCTGGGACACTCCAATATGTGAAGATAGAGTAGATGAACAGGAACCAGCAAAAGGCAATGAGAACAAGTGGCTACAACTGTAAGAGGAAAACTAGGCAAGTGTGGTGTTGGAAGTCAAGTGAAGAAAGTGTTTCAAGATGGACATAGTGATCAACTATGATAAATGCTACCTGTAAATCAAGATGAGGAGTGGGAAATGATCATTGGCAATTGGTGGTCACTGCTGATCTTGATAAAGTGCAGGTTTGGTGCACTGGTATAATATAGAAGGAAACCTGATTGCAGTGAATTCAAGGGAGAATACAAGAAAGGGTGAGTCTTTTAGAGGGTGCTTTTATTTTAAAAGGGGAAATGAAAAGTGTTGTGAGAGCTGGAGGGAGATAGGGAGTCAAGAGGAAATCATTTCATGATGGTGGTAAAAAAGAAAAAAAATCCTACCTGGATGATGTTCTGAATAATCTAAGAAAAGGGAAAAAATGGTGATGCCGGAGGGAGATGAAAGAATTCCTGGATTATTATCTTTGAGCGAGTAAGGGAAAGTAGGATAAGGGCACAAAACTAGAGCCAACCTCAGTGCAGAATGTGAAGGGTTCCTTCATAATAACATGAGACAATGTTGCCCCAGGAACTCAGCAATAGATACCTCGGTAGATGGGGTTGGAGCTCTTGGAAATCTTATTCTGATTGCTTCCATTTTTTCAAAGAGGAAAGAAATTAAGTTATGAACTGATAATAAGGATAAGAAGACATGTTGCAAGTATGAAGAAATGGGGAGAAAATAAGAAGTGTGTGAAAGAGAAAATCAACCAGGAAAATGTATTTTGATCAATGGGCAGCATGAAGAATCCTCTTAGTTTAGAGATTATAAATTTAAAGTCAGATCGGTAAGCACAATTTGTTTTGTTTTGTTTGTTTTTTGGTTATAGTCTGGGCATAGAGTGTGCAGAGTTGAATTTGACCAATGCTTTGGTTTCACCGAGTGGGATAAACAGCGAGAGAGTCGAGGGTCTGTTATACGCTACTCCTTTTCAAAATTCTGTGGTTGGTGGTATGATTTCTAAAATTAAAAATTTATTTACAACCATCATTAAATCCAAAGAAAGAGTTTTTGACATTATAATTTTCCCCATTAATTAAAAACTAAAACTAACATCATGGGGAATAAGGAAATTATTCTCAAAAGTACTTTGAACCACAATATTGAACCATCATGACTGAAAATAAGTAACTTGCAGTATGAATGGAAATTTGCACTTAATATATCAGAAACAGTTTATACAGTGATCATAATAAATGATACAATCCTTTTGAAACCAAACATACATTTTAAGACACTATCACAAAGAGATGATTATGGACTCATTTCAGTCTCTGCCAATACGAAGATACAAACTGATTTGTTTTCTATCTCAGAAATAAAATGTACTTTTCTTAGCACAGAAATCAAGAAGATGACATTCTTTTATCAGCATGCAAGAACGCATTTTAAAGCGATGAGTGCTAGGGAAAATGAATTTATTTCAAGTAAGTTTTTATGTGTAAGAGAAAGTACATACAAAATATGTATGACTTCACTTTTTTATTTTAAAGTATATTCTTCTCAAATATCCTCTTGGCCTCTCTTGCCCCCTGGATCTTTCCCTATTTGCTTCCCAGCAGCTGTTCTCTTGGCATTCCACCTCAACCACAATCACATGAACAATCATAGTCTAGGAGAACCTGGCTCTCCAAAGAATTTTTGAACCCAAGTGAAACCAATGAGAATAATATCTGGCTTCCCAAATGACTGCCAAAGGGGCCAAATAATGCAACCTAGAAGAACAAGGGAATTGATACTTCATGTGGTGAACTTTGACCAATAGGGACAGGAGACAAAAACAAGTCAGTCATATAAACTCCCTCTCCTTCTTCCCCAGGGTTTTACTCTGAGCCAGTTTCTCTGTTGACCTTGACTGGAGGAGATGACCTATAAGGCACAGCAGGCCTCCCACCAAGCAGCCAACTGTATCTGTTGCAGTACAGCATGAAACAAGGCTAACACCATACTACATCACCTTGCACAGCACCTATCTAGCTTCCCTGCCTCACTTCCTTTTGCCCTCACTCTCATTTGCTAGAACTGCACCTCACACAGCATCAGCACTTACTCCTTGCATTTGACTCGATTTTCAAGAGCCCATAGGGTAAACCAAGAAAAAGCAGGGTCCAAAACACATGGACAGTAGAGATTTTACATAGCAAACATTCATGTAATCTCCATCCAAGTTAAAAATTAAAGCATACTTTAGAGGCTTCTGCTTGTGTCCGTCACCAAATACATAAAGATAATCATTATTAAATTAACATAAATGTAAGTCTAAGCCCATTCCCATTGGAGCAGCAGAAAGTGAAGTCTCTATTATTCTTGGGACTTCAATTCTCTTCTACTTGGGGGGAAAAAGGTGCAAAAAGTGAATCTCTTTAATCACAGGACACACAAACTTTACACACTCTGTTGACACGGAGATTCTCTCCCTATTATCTAGTTTCTTTATAAAAGCACTGTCTCTATCTGAAACACCTAGCAAAATTGCTTCAATAGCTCAGGTTTTTGTGGAACAAAAGCCAGAAAAGTGAGTGTTTTTCAGGCCATGTCTGCTTAAATCCATTTATCTCCACTTATTACAAACGTCCTCAAAAACAAAGCAGTACAAAACTACTTGTAAAGCAAACTCTCAACAATATTTGTAAAACTAGAGAGGAGAAAATATGGGTGTTTGTATAAAAATCCAGCACTGTTTATGATTTAAAAAAAAATTCTAATGCACAGGAAAATGAGTAAATTAATTAGTTGACTTGTTCTACTTTGTGGCATTCAGCTTAATTTTAACTTTGTAAATTCAGAGTTCCTCATTTGATTTACAGTCAAAAGACTAGAAATTGTGTCAATTTTATTATTTTAAACTTTTTGTTGTGTATTATGACATACTTACAAAAGTGCATAAGATATGTTTTGTTTATTGAATTATTATAAAATAACCCCCCGTGAAAACAGATGAAGAAACAGAACATTGCCAGTGACTTTCAGAAACCCCCAGTACACACCCTCTCTCACACTTTCTCCCATATTCCTTTTCTGTACACTTGTAGGGATGCATCTCTAAATACAATGGTTTAATTAACCTATTTTTGAAACATATAACTGGATTTGAATAGTACATATTTTCTGATTCTGGATTCTTTCAACAGTATATTATACATCTGTTTTATTCTATGTTTTTGCCTTTAGCTTAAGTTCATTCGTTTTCCTGAATAGTATTCCATTGTAATTATAAACCACAATTCATGTGCCCACTCTATAATAGATATTCGAATTATTTCCAGCTTGGGGCTATTATGAGTAATGTTACTGTAAAGATTTGTGTATGTGTCTTCTAGGGAAAATCTGCATGTACCTCTGCTGGAAAAGTTCCTAAGCATAGAATTTATGGGTAATAAGGAATGCATATCTTCAACTTAATTGTTAAGACAAACTGGTTTCCATAGTGGTTGCACCAGTTTACACTTCCACCAAAGCTGTATGAAAGTTCCTATTGTTTCATATTTTTGGCAAAAAAAAAAAAGCCTGGCATTTTCTGGCTTTTTAAAATTTTAGCCATTCTGGTGGGGTCTAATGGGATCTCACTGTGGTTTTATTTTATGCTTCCCAATTACTATTAATAAAATAGCACCACATATTCTGTTGTATAATGATTGCATAATGTGGATATTTTCTTTTACAACATGCCTGTTCATATTTCTTGCCCAATTTTCTACCAGATATTTTTTTCCTTATTGTTTTTTATGAATTACTTAGAAATCTGGGCCATTTATAGTTAAATGGGTCACAAAGGTCTTCTGTTATTTGGTTTAATATTCACTTTCTTAAATGGTTATTTTAAGGAATGTAAGATTTTACATTTAATACAGTCAAAATTATACATTTTTTAGAGTTTTTTCTCTTCTATTGAACAGTATTTTCCTAATCCTCCAGTACAATATTGAAGATAAATGGTAATAGCAAATACCCCTGCCTCATTTCACTCCCAAACTGAAAGCTATCAACATTTCACCATTAAGTATGATGCTGGCTTCAGGGATCGGGGTTTATCATATTAATGATGTTCCCTTCTATTCTTAATGTTATAAAAGTTTTTTCATGACTAAATGTCTAATATCAAAAGCTTTTCTATAGCTATTTCAGCAACTATGATATTTTTCTCCATCATTTTTTTCACAGGAGGACTATAGGGAATACTGTAGGGTATGTTTACTATTGAACAAACTTTGCATCCCTGAAAAACTATTGTATAGCCAACCTTTCACATGGTATAAAATTACATGTTGCTGGATTCAGTTTGTTGGTATTTTAGTTAGAATTGTTGCATCAGTATTCATGACTCAAATGAGTGGAAGAGACATTAGTCAGTAATGTTCTTGTAAGTTTTGTTCTCCAAGTTATGGTGAGCTCATCAAAAGAGCTAGAGGATGTTTCATACTTTTCAAGTGTCTAGAAGAATCTGTATATATTTGGTATTCTTTTTTTCCTAAAATGTCAAGAATGGCTCCTTCTCTGAAAATCTGCCCTTGAAATTCTGGTCACCTCAGCCTCACTGGAATCCAATCTCTTTTTCCTCAACACAGAGAGATGGGCATGATCTGCTTTGAATACAATAGGAAGATAAATCTATTCTCTGTTACTCCATCGTGACTGGAGCACAAATCAAAATATACAATAATTTGATGGAGATTATTTTTTGCATTAAACCTTTGTGAAGAAAATTATCAATAATTTTTTGGAAAGGAGATTTCTCTCATTATTCTCTGTAAAGGTAAAAGAGAAGATTCATTTCATCAGAGTTCTCAAATTTTCTAGCACAGGAATAAGCAATTTAATCTTCTAACTTCTGTGATATTCTGTCTTTCCTTTTGTCTTGCTATCCTTTCTTAAGACAACTGAATGTGTTTTTAATGAAATTTCTAACCCAGAGAGAATCTGGAAATTGTTTAGATATTATAATTTAAAATACTTTATTATCTTTTTTTCTAGATTTTGCTTTTTTCCTTAAATTAATTTTCATAATTTATATTTTTCCAGAATTAAATTAAACTCTTCCACTCATTAAGAATTTATTTTTTAAACATTTTTTACTAATCATAATACATGCTTTTGAAAACAATATTAGACAAGACAAAAAATGTTTTAATTTTTTTCTGATTAGTTATGTCTGTTCTGCTTCCAAATGTATTTTCTGCACTCTCTTTCTAAATTGATTAGACTCACCAGAAAATATTACTTTAGTTGATATTTCATACTTCTGAGAAAAATCAACTCTTGGAATTACTCATCGCTTAATATACATTTCTTTTTTTATTTATTTAATTTTCTTTATATTTCTCTTACATTGCTGTTTAAAATTTTCTCATGATTCTTCACTTTAATAATTAGTTTATTTATTTTCATTCTTTCCACTAACATACAGAAAATATTTTCACTATGAATTTACCTCTCACTCCCTCTTGCAAGAGCACCAGAATCACAGCTAACTGCTGAACAATCATTGACAGGAAGACACTGGAAGTCAACAAAAAAGATACCCCACATTTAAAGACAAAGGAGAAGCCACAATGAGACAGTAAGAGGGGTACAATCACAATAAAATAAAATTCCATAACTGTTGGGTGGGTGACTCACAAACTGGAGAACACTTATACCATAGAAGTCCACCCACTGGAGTAAAGGTTCTGAGCCCCACATCAGGCTTCCAACCTGGGGGTCTGGCAATGGGAAGAGGAATTTCCAGAGAATCAGACTTTGAAGGTTAGTGGAATTTGATTGCAGGACTTCAACAAGACAGGGGAAACAGAGACTCCACTTTTGGAGGGCACACCCAAAGTAGTGTGTGCATCAGGACCCAGGAGAAGAAGCAGTGACCCCATAGGAGACTGAACCAGACCCACCTGCTAGTGTTGGAGGGTCTCCTGCAGAGGTGGGGGGTGGCTGTGGCTCACCACAGGGACAAGGTCACTGGCAAAAGAACTTCTGGGAAGTACTCCTTGGCGTGAGCCCTCCCGGAGTCTGCCATTAGCCCCACCAAAGAGCAGGGTAGGCTCCAGTGCTGGGTCGCCTTAGACTAAACAACCAACAGGGAGGGAACTCAGCCCCACCTATCCAGAGACAAGCAGATTAAAGTTTTACTGAGCTGTGCCCACCAGAGCAACAGTCAGCTCTACCCACCACCAGTCCCTCCCATCAGGAAGCTTGCACAAGCCTCTTAGATAGCCTCATCCACCAGAGGGCAGACAACAGAAGCAAGGAGAACTACAATCCTTCAGCCTGTGGAATGAAAGCCACATTCACAGAAAGATAGACAAAATGAAAAGGCAGAGGACTATGTACCAGATGAAGGAACAAGATAAAACCCCAGAAAAACAACTAAATGAAGTGGAGATAGGCAACCTTCCAGAAAAAGAATTCAGAATAATGATAGTGACAATGATCCAGGACCATGGAAAAATAATGGAGGCTAAGATCGAGAAGATGCAAGAAATGTTTAACAAAGACCTAGAAGAATTAAAGAACAAACAAACAGAAATGAACAATACAATAACTGAAATGAAAAATAAACTAGAAGGAATAAACAGCAGAATAACTGAGGCAGAAGATCAGATAAATGACCTGGAAAACAGAATGGTGGAATTAATGGCCATGGAACATAATAAAGAAAAAATAATAAAAAGAAATGAAGACAGCCTAAGAGACCTGTGGGACACCATTAAATGCAACAACATTTGCATTGTAGAGGTCCCAGAAGGAGAAGAGAGAGAGAAAGGATCCAAGGAAATATTTGAAGAGATTATAGTCAAAAACTTCCCTAACATGGGAAAGGAAATAGCCACCCAAGTCCAGGAAGCACAGAGAGTCCCAGGCAGGGTAAACTCAATGAGAAACATGACAAGACACATAGTAATCAAACTGACAAAAATTCAAAACAAAGAAAAATTATTGAAAACAACAAGAGAAAAATGACACATAACATACAAGGGAACTCCCATAAGGTTAACAGCTGATTTCTCAGCAGAAACTCTACAAAGCCAGAAGGGAGTGGCATGATATACTTAAAGTGATGAAAGGGAAGAACCTACAACCAAGATTACTCTATCCAGCAAGGCTCTCATTCAGATTTGAGGGAGAAATCAAAAGCTTTACAGACAAGCAAAAGCTAAGAGAATGCAGCACCACCAAACCAGCTCTACAACGCATGTTAAAGGAACTTCTCTGAGTGGGAAACACAAGAGAAGAAAAGGACCTACAAAAACAAACCCAAAACAATTAAGAAAATGGTAATAGGGACATACATATCAATAATTACCTTAAATGTGAATGGATTAAATGTTCCAACCAAAAGACACAGGCTCACTGAATGGATACAAAAATAAGACCTGTATATATGCTGTCTACAAGAGACCCACTAGGGACACATACAAACTGAAAGTGAGGGGATGGAAAAAGATATACGAGGCAAATGGAAATCAAAAGAAAGCTGAAGTAGCAATACACATATCAGATAAAATAGACTTTAGAGAATGTTACAAGAGACAAGGAAGGACACTACATAATTAGCAAGGGATCAAGCCAAGAAGAACATATAACAATTATAAATATATATGCAACAAACATAGGAGCACCTCAATACATAATGCAAAGGCTAACAGCTATAAAAGAGGAAATCAACAGTAACACAATAATAGTGGGGGACTTTAACACCTCACTTACACCAATGGACAGATCATCCAGACAGAAAATTAATAAGGAAACATAAGCTTTAAATGACACAATAGATCAAATATATTTAACTGATATTTATAGGACATTCTATCCAAAAACAGCAGATTACACTTTCATCTCAAGTGCTCATGGAACATTCTCCAGGATAGATCACATCTTGGGTGACAAATCAAGCCTTGGTAAATTTAAGAAAATTAAAATCATATCAAGCATCTTTTCCAACCACAGTGCTATGAGATTAGAAATCAATTACACAGAAAAAAAAACGTTAAAAACACAAACACATGGAGGCCAAACAATACGTTACTAAATAGCCAAGAGATCACTAAAGAAATCAAAGAGGAAATCAAAAAATACCTAGAGACAAATGACAACAAAAACATGATGATCCAAAACCTATGAGTTGCAGCAAAAGCAGTTCTAAGAGGGAAGTTTATAGCAATAAAAGCCTACCTCAAGAAACAAGAAAAATTTCAAATAAACAATATAACCTTACACCTAAAAGAACTAGAGAAAGAAGAACAAACAAAACCCAAAGTTAGGGCTTCCCTGGTGGCATAGTGGTTAAGAATCCACCTGCCAATGCAGGGGACATGGGTTCGAGCCCTGGTCCGGGAAGATCCCACGTGCCCCGGAGCAACTAAGCCTGTGTGCCACAACTACTGAGCCTGCACTCTAGAGCCATGAGCCACAACTACTGAGGCTGCGTGCTGCAACTACTGAAGCCCATGTGCCTAGAGCCTGTGCTCCACAACAAGAGAAGCCATCACAATGAGAAGCCCGTGCACCACAAGGAAGAGTAGCCCCCGCTCGCCACAACTAGAGAAAGCCCGCGTGCATGCAGCAACAAAGACCCAATGCAGCCAAAGATAAAATAAATTAAATAAAATAAATTTAAAAAAAAAAGTTAGTAGAAGGAAAGAAATCATAAAAATCAGAGCAGAAATAAATGAAATAGAAACAAAGAAAACAATAACAAAGATCAATAAAACTAAAAGCTGGTTCTTTGAGAAGATAAATAAAGTTGATAAACCTTTAGTCAGACTCATCAAGAAAAAGAGGGAGAGCACTTAAATCAATCAAATTAGAAATGAAAAAGGAGAAGTTTCCTTGGACACCACAGAAATATATAGCATCCTGAGAGACTACTACAAGAAACTCTATGCCAATAAAATGGACAACCTGGAAGAAATAGACAAATTCTTAGAAAAGTATAAACTTCCAAGACTGAACCAGGAAGAAATAGAAGATACAAACAGACCAATTACAAGTAATGAAATTGAAACTGTGATTAAAAATCATCCAACAAACAAAAGTCTAGGACCAGATGGCTTCACAGGTGAATTCTATCAAACATTTAGAGAAGAGCTAAAACCCATCCTTCTCAAACTCTTCCAAAGAATTGCAGAGGAAGGAACACTCCCAAACTCGTTCTACGAGGCCACCATCACCTTGATACCAAAACCAGACAAAGATACTACAAAAAAAGAAAATTACAGACCAATATCACTGATGAATATAGATGCAAAAATCCTCAAGAAAATACTAGCAAACAGAATCCAACAACACATTAAAAGGATCATACACCATGATCAAGTGGGATTTATCCCAGGGATGCAAGGATTCTTCAATATATGCAAATCAATCAATGTGATACACCATATTAACAAATTGAAGAATACAAACCATATGATCATCTCAGTAGAAGCAGAAAAAGGTTTTGACAAAATTCAACACCGATTTATGATAAAAACTCTCCAGAAAGTGGGCATAGAGGGAACCTACCTCAACATAATAAAGGCCATATACAACAAACCCACAGCAAACAGCATTCTCAATGGTGAAAAACTGAAATCATTTCCTCTAAGATCAGGAACAAGACAAGAATATCCACTCTCACCACTATTATTCAACATAGTTTTGGAAGTCCTAGCCACAGCAATCAGAGAAGAAAATATAGATCAATGGAACAAGATAGAAAACCCAGAGATAAACCCATGCACATATGGTCAAGTAATCTATGACAAAGGAGGCAAGATATGCAATGGAGAAAAGACTGTCTCTTCAATAAGTGGTTCTGGGAAAACTGGACAGCTACATGTAAAAGAATGAAATTAGAATACTTCCTAACACCATACACAAAAATAAACTCAAAATGGATGAAAGACCTAAATGTAAGATCGGACACTAAAACTCTTAGAGGAAAACATAAGAAGAACAGTCTTTGACATAAATCACAGCAAGATCTTTTTTGACCCACCTCCTAGAGAAATGGAAATAAAAACAAAAATAAACAGATGGGACCTAATGAAACTTAAAGTCTTTTGCACAGCAAAGGAAACTATAAATAAGATGAAAAGACAACTCTCAGAATAGGAGAAAATATTTGCAAATGAATCAACAGACAAAGTATTAATCTCCAAAATGTATAAACAGCTGATGCAGCTCAATATTAAAAAACAAACCCAATCATAAGATGGGCAGAAGACCTAATTAGACATCTCTCCAAAGAAGACATACAGATGGACAAGAGACACATAAAAAGTGGCTCAACGTCACTAATTATTAGAGAAATACAAATCAAAACTACAATGAGGTATCAGCTCCCACTAGTTAGAATGGGCATCATCAGAAAATCTAGAAACAACAAATGCTGGAGAGGGTGTGGAGAAAAGGGAACCCTCTTGCACTGTTTGTGGGAATATAAATAGATACAGCCACTATCAAGAACAGTATGGAGATTCCTTAAAAAACTAAAAATAGAATTACCATATGACCCAGCAATCCCACTACTGCGCATATACCCAGAAAAAAACATAATTCAGAAAGACATATGCTCCCCAATGTTCATTGCAGCACTATTTACAATAGCCAGGTCATGGAAGCAACCTAAATGCCCATCGACAGAAAAATGGATAGAGAAGATGTGGCACATATATACGATGGAATATTACTCAGCTATAAAAGGAATGAAATTGAGTCATTTGTAGAGACGTGGATGGACCTAGAGACTGTCATAGAGAGTGAAGTAAGTCAGAAAAAGAAAAACAAATATTGTATATTAACATATATACATGGAATCTAGAAAAATGGTACAGGTGAACCAGTTTGCAATGCAGAAATAGAGACACAGATGTAGAGAACAAACGTATGGACACCAAGGGGGGAAAGCGGGGGTGTTGGTGGTGGTGGGATGAACTGGGAGGTTGGGATTGACATATATACACTAATATATATAAAACAGATAACTAATAAGAATCTGCTGTATAAAAAATAAATAAATAAAATTCAAAAGTTCAAAAACAAACCCAGAATAACTTTCAGCCAACAGAAAAAAAAAAGGAATTTACCTCTGAGTGTTGTGTTAGCACTGTCACACGTTTTGAATAACAATATCTTAATTGTTATTGACTATATGCCATTATCTGTGATTTAGTTTAAGCTCTGCTTATAAGCAGTGCAAAAAGGGCGTATTTATAAATACAAGATCACTGCAGTTTTCTGTTTGTCATTTTCTTTTCTGATTTGTTGAACTGAAATTAGAAACTCTCCATACTGTTACTGGGAATGGCTCTCAATGTGCTAATCCTGATTAATTTTGAGTTTAATGATTTTTTAAAATTATATGCTCGATATAATATATAAATCCAAAATTATATACCTCTGTGTTAATTAATATTTTATACTATAACAATTCAATCCTTAAGGTCTTTATTTTTGCTAATATAATATTCCCTTGACCAAGAATGCAATATTAAATAATCTCACTATAATCATGCCCTTATATGTTCTACTTGCATTACTGATTTGATTGTTCTTTTTATTTGTGACATTGCCTTTGTAATTTAGAATAAAGTGACAGTTATTCCCTTATTTTTATTGTGTACTTTACCTTATTTCAATATATAATTACACATTATACCCATTAGGTTTCAAGTAGGAAATAAATGACACAAATTGAACAATTTTAAGCAGGTTTAGTTAAGGGACTTTTTTTTTTTTAAGGGTTGGCAGGGGAGGAAAACCATAAAGGATAGTGCAGACTCCAGAACTAGTAAGAGCAAGTTACCATCCCAGATCTGAAGAAAGAGAGTGCTGCATGCAGAGAGGGCACTGGCCAACACAGCCATTATCTTCAGTGGAGGTCCACAGCCAGCTTCCAGCAACCTTGTACAAAATGGTGGTCTCTTCCCACTCTCACTGCCTGATCTTTTGGCTATAAGGATAAGAAATCATTCCTTAATAAGCTAAAGTTGTGTGTAATTGCTCTTTATCCAAGAAATAGATAAAAACTCACAAGTGTTTATCCATTCAAATCCAGCTCAAGAACTGCATCCTTGAAAACTGTCTTTGAACTAGGGAATTGTTTTAATCACTATTATTCCACCACTGAACTTTATATATTTTTTTTTCTTATTACACTTAACATATGACATTAATTTTTAATTTTTATCTTTTTTTATAGAGGATAAATTCCTTGATGAGAAGACTGCCTTATTTGCCTTATTTTTATTTTATTATGTAAAAATAATGTCGGGATGGAAAACAATTATTTTCTGAGAGCATACTCTAGACTGAAGGAAAATACACTATATATGTGACATCCATGTATTCCCTTTGGCCTTCCAGTAAAACCAAAGTATACTAAGTTCCACAATAAATATCAATCCGTCCCTTGTCTCATATGGGATCATTTATTGACATTTCCACATTAGTCCTTTGCTGTTGAGACAGCTAATTGTTTTATAATGTCCCTTTTCCCCTTTCAGAGTGATCAAATTTTTAGCTGGATTGCATTTCCCTCCTTCATTTCATGGCCATGTGCCTAAATCCTTACCAACCGATTGTGAGAGAAAGTGATATGTGAAACTCCAAGTTTAACCAATAAAAACAAATTGTTATGTCCTCTTCTTCCACAATGAGATCATTGACATGATGGTTGGAGTTGGAACAGACATTTGGACCGTGAACTAAAACTAATTTTAGGAGGATCCTGGAACAGTACATCATAAGAGAGCCTGGATCCCTGACATTCAGAGCCATCATGTTTGTCCTGAATTCTTTTGTGAGAGAAATGGTCTTATTTAAATCACTGTTTTTTGGGTCTTTCTCATAGAAGTTGAACCTACAACCCATTCAATAAACTCTTTTAGAAGAATTTACTCACCCTTGTCCTTAACAAATTACTGTGTTCTGTTTTACCATTTCCACCATTTGAAATAAAACTATCTTTATGTAGAAACAGAACAGTAGGACTATGCAAATCAATGTATAAAATGTCATTATGAGGATGTTTTATGATATCCCATGCAACTTTTCTAAAATATTTAATCCTAAGACAAGATTTTAATAAATGGGAAATATTGTTATGTTATGAATACATTATCTTAAAAGTAAAGTATTAAATATTAAGATAATGTGAAAGTTAGCTTTTAAGTTCAGTACAACGTCTTGAAATTACATTGGCCTTACTGTGTTCTTATTAATTTTTCACTCTTAGTGTAGATGCCTCCCACTGTTAGATCTTTGCCTTTTTATTTTTCCTAGAAAAAAAATGTATGTGAATCTAGGGAAAAGAATCATGGAGCTAACATTTCTATAAATTTTTAAGATGTGGAAAGACACAAAAAAGGGCTAAATGAGATTTTTTAAATTAGTTAGAACCAAATTGTGATTTTTAAAAATTTGTTTGCCAGGCTTTCTGCATTTTTCATTTTGTGGCATATACGGAAACTAATAATTTGTGTACAAAACACTGACATAGACAGAAGCAATTGCTTTAGCTGGAGGGACCATGGAGCTCTTGCTACCCTGAGACCTCACTCATCAACTTGAAGGTGGAGGGAATCCTCCCTAGGCACACTCATGACCCATTTTTCGTGTGCTGTGTATCACTAGTTATAAAACTCTGATTAAGAGGACCAAAGATTAAGGCAAATGTAGTTTTAATAGGAAGTTGGATGAGTTGAAAAAAGAACCATTTGAAGAGTACTGTTCATGCACCCTTCCAGAAGAGAGAAACTGAGAAAATTAAATTCACAAAATGTTATATTGTATCATCATCCGTTAGTATTTATTGAACAACAAATGGTTGAGGGAATAAGGACTTATGACTTTATACTAGAAATGGCTTATTCCCTAAAGATGCTTTTAATTTGTTTAGCTCATATAATCCTGATATTTTGTGACATTTCAAGTATGCAGTATGTACAATAATTATAATTCTATGTTGACATTTTCACAGTTTTCAATGAAGTTCTCATAAATTTATTTGAGATGTACAGGCAATAAATTAGAATTTAGTATGAGTAAATCTTTGCCATTTAAAGAAGCTGTATTACCTATGTTCTTGACTTAAACACCAAGTCAGTTTCACAAAGTTGAGACGTTATCTCCAATAATGAGCTTCTTACTCAATAAAACTGTATTTATAGCTTTTTGAAGAGAATGTAAATGTGTATTCAGGCAGCGTGACAGCATAGTAATGAGAGGTTCACATCAGATCAAACAAGCCTTTTATCAAACTATTACATAAACATAATTGTCACTTTATTACAAGTAAAACTAATAATGTAATAATAGATGCCATTTAATGATACCCTGCTGGTCCCTGACAAATGTTAGCTCATTTACTTTGGTTTTTAAAACAATTTTTCAAGGTTAGTTTCTTCTCCCTATTTTACAGATACATAAGGTTTGGAGAGGTTAAGAAACTTACCCAAATTTTTTACTGAGTTAGTAAGTGGAAGCTGATTTACAATTAGTCCCCTAACTTTATGTGCCAGACGTATCACAGCTCTATCGCTGCTTCTTGAAATAAAAGAAGCATCTGAGCCCCCATCCCACTAGATAAAGGAAATTGTATATAATTTTTTCTTGGTTCCCCCAAGAGAGATAGCCAAGGGAAAGGCAGTGTCTTCTGTTATCATGTAATTTCCGCACAAGTTACCATGAGCTGTTCTAAGAGCTCTGCCAGAGGAAAGAACAAAGACCTGTTACTCCTAGATCCACCATTATTTCTCTCTCTCATGTTCAGAAGTTTGTTTCCAACCTGAGAAGAAGTCCTATGTTTCTGTCCTGCAAATTCAGTTCTTCTTAATAAGAATAACTTACGGGGATAAAAAGCCAGGAATTCTATCTATGACATTCAGCCCTGTGCATTCCTCTTTTGAGATGGTTGGAACACAACTCAAGTTGCTTAGACGGTGAAATGGAAATGAAGGAGAAAGAATATGCTATGTGTCCTTAAAATTTGTTAACTGTTAATAATATGATCCAGCCGTACCACATTCTTCCCAGAATACAACTAGAAGTTATTTAAACATTGTTATCTAGCCTCTGACCATGAACATCATGAAGATGGAACAAGATGAATTACCACCACCAGCATCACTCACTCATCACCGATCACATCCTCGTGCAGGAGAACTCAATAATTTTATCTTACTCTAAGGAGAAATTTACTCTTTGCCTAAATGTTAAAAGACTTTGTGGGATAACAGAAACTTCCATTAAAACTTCCATGAACAGAAACTCCCACTAAAGGGCAATATAGTTCGCTTGCAGAGTAAGGAAAGAAGTAAGTCTGTTCTGCATGATGGTAATACTTCGCTGCTTAAAAAATATTCCCATTCTCAACACAGGGGGTTACACTAGGGTTCCCTCCTTTCTTAAAAACATAACATAATGAAACAAAAAGTGAGACTGTCCTTGGGAAATGTGCTGTGCGCCCTCTGCTCTAATAAATAAGAGGCTCCATAGATTAGCACACAGATGTGCCTGTTCTCGCACCCATGAGAATACTGAAAAGGATGAGCAGTCTCTAGACTGCATGACAGGCAAGAGCATCACTCTGTGGGTTTTGTTTATTTTTTATTATATGAACACCCTCCAAGGAAGCAGCCTTAAATTGCATTTTTAGAGGGTGAACACAAGCACGAAAATCACAGTGACAGGTTGACACAGTGCTCAGTCCCTCTCTCACTGACTTCCTGGGGACAAAGTGAAAAAACATCAGGAAGCAGAACAATGAAATGCAAACATAGAAACTATCTGATGCTCCTTAGTGAGTAAAGGATGTGGACTCACTGCAGCCATTCCCCAGTGTCTTTGCTCAAGGTAAATGCTAAGTAAACAAAACGCCAAGCTGTGTATTTGAAACAAATGTGATGCTGGGATGCATTCCTGAGAGACAACATAGCAGGTGTCTAAAACACTGTTGTGCTAAAAACAAACAAACAAACAAAAATCCTGCATGGAATTACCTAGGGCAGCCTTCCTCCTCCACTCCGTGTTTTTAAATTATGAGATGCTAGTGTGACGCATTAGATCCAGGGACCAAGATGTTGCCCTGTGCACAAGGATGGGTCTCCCAAGGAGAGAGATTCACAGAGAACTCTCTAGAAGATGGGGCGTGGGGGAGGGTTGAGAACCTGAAGATGGACAGAAGGCAAGGCGAGGTGTATCCTCAGCGCTCCGGCTGCCCTCAGATGCTTTCCCACTTGGACCCTTGGGAAAGTCCAAGTCGTAAAGAACTTTAGCTATTCCTTCCTAAATTGTTATTCTGCTGTAAAGAGGCAAGACAGTAAGAGGTGAAATAAGCCACACTCCACTTGGTTTCCTTTTCTGCTCTCCTGTGAATATGAAAGATCTTTAAGTCAAAAAGTCCATCACCTGCTGTGATAGCTGTTGACTAGCAAGTGGTCAGCCCATGGTGATGCTGGAAAGAGTGATGAGGGACCACAGGTTTCTGCGGGACACTGGCAGAATGCCAGAGATACAATAAAACCGAGCATCTTCCTTACGCCACGCTTTAGAGAAAGCTGTCCTCTGAAGAAAGGTACGTGTGAAGAGGGGATGGAAATCAAAGTTGCACTGATTTGCCCAAAGGTTATCCAGCAACTAATTATAACTTCATTATTTCATTTATGCTTTCAACAAAAAAGCATTAAGCACCTCTTATATGCCAGACACTGCAGTTAGGAAGAGAGGACTCTGGAAAATAATCTCTGCTGTACAGACATTAATATTCTAAGTGGAATATGGTCAAGTAAACAGAAAGTATGATAAGTACCGTGGTAGACGTATGTACATGTTGCTATGGTAGCACATCAGAAAGCAATCTCATTCTGCTGGGAGGAACCGTGACTGGCTTAACAGAAGAGGGGATCCCTCAGCCCAGTCTTCAAGGGGAAGTACCATTTATCTGGGCCACATCTGTGAGTGGGGCAGGTAAGATGCAGTGAGAGGAGAATTCAAGTGAGTGTGAACTATTGTTCACAAGATGTGGAAGACAGAAACGTGACTTAAGTGGGGAACTGAATTTTCTCTTCATGGTGCAACATAGTGTAGGAATGGGAATGGGGAGAGATGACGCTGGAGAGCTGGTCAGGGGTTGGGTTGTACATGATTGTTAAGCCATGGTAAGGATTTTGGACATTGACCTACAGTCATTCAGGGATTTGTGGGTTCAGAAAGGCTACTCTGTCAGACATCTAGAGAATGTATCGGAAGACAATGAAAACTAAGACTGTATTAATAAGCCTAGAAGAAATTCTGAAAACTTGAGGCATAGGGCAGTGACCACTGGGATGGAGATTAGAGTACAGATTGGAGAGAGGTTAAAGATGTGAAATTCATATGAACTGGTGATCGATTCGATATAGGTAATAAAATAGATGGGAGGAAAAACAAAAAAGATCAACTCCTAGGTTTACAGTTTTACAGGACGCATTGAGGTTGGTAAATTTAATGAAAATGACGAATTTCAGTTTAAACACATTGAGTTTGATGGGTCTGTATTATGTATCCATATGACCAAAAGAAAGTTGAATATGAAAACTACTAAGAGACTGAATATAGAAACAGACAGTGGCAGGACAATATATTACAGCAGAACTTTGACCCACAATTTCTGCAACAACTGGTCCAGAAAACTAAACTACAGCCTCTACAGTAATTGGTTCAGAACACTCAGGGCTTGGTCCATGAGTGTCAGTTTCTCTGTTTATTGCCCCCACTTCCAACTCAGGATGAACCAGAGAAAGTGAAGTACGGTCCCCAAACCAATCACATAAGATGCCCAATTCTAGCTAACCTACCTTCAGCTTTCTCATGCCAACAGCCCCCAATCAGAACATACCTGAAGCCTTCTCTTTTTCCGCACCACAAAGTTTTCTGCTTGCCATTTACTCTCTGCCAAATACAAGTGATTGTGGCTGACATCCTTGCCATGGCAAGCTTGGAATAAATAGCCTCTGTCTGTTCCTTTTTGAGTGGTTGTCTTTATTTCCACAGTTTTACTATATATATATATATATATATATATATATATATATACTGTATCTTGATGTAAATATATATATATTTACATCAAGATACAGTATATACTGCCTGGTGTGGCAGACCCGAGTCTTTGATGAGGAGCAGAACCCAGAGAGGTTCTTTATGTCTTGCTGCTCATGGCTTGACAAGTCTGTGATGTTATAAGTCAGAACTAGGTCTGAAGTCCACTCTCTTTGAGATGAATTGAGTTCCTTACTAGTTATTCTCAATTTGATAGGTACCCAGGTTTTGTTATTGGTTCTAATTTATTGTTATTGGTTCTAATTCCATCCTGAGTGGAATCAGAACATTCCTTTTTGTTCTCTTCTGGGCTTCCATTTTGTGTTGCATTACCTAACAGTATCATTTGTCATAAGGAGAAACAGAGGGAGAAGATAAGCAAAAGATGACAAGACAGACCATTTAAGCCTGTTGTTCAAGCCAGCCCCAGAGATAGGGGAGTTTCTGGTTCTCACTGATCAGTGTCCATTTGGACAAACTTTGCTGCGGGACACCAGTAAAACCTGATCAGTGCTTCTTATGTTTCATTTTGTCTTGAGAGTTCATCTTTGACCCTGAGAGCATGTTTCTCTTCTTGTCCACCTGCCAGCGTGAAGATTCTTGCAGTTTGTGTGCAGAGGCAGCTAACCCTCAGGCTGCGGATCCAAGACACAAAGTGTACCCCCATCATTTCACCTGACCATTGCCAGCTCTCATGAGGTCACCTCAGTCCAAGTCTTTTCCTCGTAGTGAAAACTCCTGCATCTTATATGTGCTCTCATTACATTCCTAATGTTTACGTCCCTCTTTGTAAATGGCATAAATATAGCAAGGATGACTGAGACTTCTATGGCCACTTTGAGGAGTATTTGACATGAACAAAATTGTTTACTTGAAAAGCCCCTTAAAAAAAAACAAACAGTAAGTGCCTTTTGCTACAACATAGATGGACCAGAGATGGATGGCATTATGCTAAGTGAAATAAGTCAGACAGAGAAAGACAATTACTGTATGATCTCACTTATATGTGGAGTCTAAAAAGAAACAAACAAACAAACAAACAAAAAAAAGCTCTAGATACAGAGAACAGATTGGTGGCTGCCAGAGGTGGGCAGTGAGGGGAGTGGGTTAAAATGGGGAGTGGGTCAAAAGGTACAAACTTCCATTTACAAAATAAATAACTCACGCGGACATAATGTAAAGCATGGCGACTATAGTTAACAACACAGTATTGCATATTTGAAAGTTGCTAGAGAGATCTTAAAAGTTCTCATCACAAGAAAAAAAATGTTTAACTATGTGTGGTGATAGATGTTAACTAGATTTATTGTGGTGATCATTTTGCAATATATCCAAATAGCAAATCATTATGTCATTCACCTGAAACTAATATAATGTTCTATGTCCATTAAATCTTAATTATAAAAAAGGAATAAGATATCTCAGGTTCAGTTAGTAGCAGTTTTTAATTGGTATGCAGAGCCCTCCAAACAAAATTCTGCTTCAAAAGTTGCTTCAATTAAAGAGTCTCCAGCAAAAGCTAATGAGGAATTTAACAAACTTCAGCAACAACGAACTACTCATTTCCCCAGCGAAGCCCATCCTTCTCCTCCAGCTGGTTTTCTAGATCCTCTCTTCCTCCTTATTCCTCTGGCCCCTCCCGTCTGTACCTCCATCACCTCCTCTCTTCTCTTCGCCTTGTCCAGACCTCCTACATTTTCCTAAACACTCTCTTAGAGATTCCTAAATGCCATTTGCTTCTAAAGATGCTTCTCTTCCCTGAGCAAAATATTCAGGCAATTGTGGAATTTAAACCTTAGACCTCAGTTGAGTTAAGAACTACAATTAAAGATTTATCTAAACCAAGACTGGTAACTATGCATAGAATAATTTAAATTTGGGAGGGTGTTTGTATTACCCAAGGTTATGTATTACCCAGGGTTAGCTGACTGTATAAATTTGTGCACGTATTGGTTGGAACCACAGATGCTAATTTCTGGTTGGTAAAAGCTGATTGAACAATTCAGAAAAGGGCTTACAGGATCCTTCTTTCCAATAAACCAACATGGACTCACCGAGGGCAGCTTCCACCCCACCTGGGGCACAGTCTCCACTCTCTGGAAGTACTGCAAGTAGATATACAGGATCTATCTCATGAGAAAAGTGTCCAGGGAGAGGGAGTATAATGAACCCCTTTGAGCCTGAGAATTTCTCAAGGAAGATAACCCAACAGGGTAGCACAGGCAAGAACAATCCATTGGCTAGGAGAGTGTGGGGAGGGGAGGGGGCAATCTGTCCTTTAGTATCTTGATGGTTAAAAAGGAAAATCTATTCCAAACTGGAAGTCTGAATCCCAGAGAAGGCAAAGCGTCCATAAGGAAGGGTACTGTTCTCAGTCCAAGACCACGCTCGTTAGGAAGCTGGTACCTTCGGAGATGGATGCTTATGGGACTGAAGAGCTGAGTCTAAGGACACACTTAGGAGAATTGCATGCAGAGGGAGTGGGATCCCACTTCCTCAAAAGACCCAAGCAGTATGGCAGGGCTCTGGATGGCACCTCCTGAGAGATGGCTTGCAGTATGAGAAGCAACCACCATAGCATGGAACTCTCCACGCTTCAGTGTCTACCTCAAAATCTGGGACTTCCCAGGTCAACTGAGGGAAGGCAGGTAATCCCTTTACTTATTTAGTTGGTTGCTCGTTTCTTTGTTTAATGAACACATATAGAATTAATATACATAGAAACTTGCAAGTGCTTTGCAAGTATTAATTCCTTTAATGCTCACAACCATTGAATGAGGAACTGCTATTATTATACCCATTTTTAGATGAGTAAAGTGAGGCACAAAGAGGTGGGATGCCTTACCAAAGTCAGACTGCTAGTAATAGAGACAGGATTCAAACTCAGATAGTTTGTCCAGATTACATGTGCTTAACCACAAGTACATTTATTTATTATTATTTGGGAGGAAAATAAAAGCACTGCCAAGAATCATACCTTGATTTTCTGGAGCATTTCATACCAGATTTATTTCACTTAATTCTTACAACAACTCTGTGGCATGGGCATTTCATCTTCAATTTATAGATGAGGAAACAGGCTCAGTGACTCATTCAAAGTCAAAGAGTTAGAAGGGCACAGCCAGGACTGAAACACAGGTTGTCTGATGCCAGTCAAGGATCCTTTTCACTGCATCACATTGTCATTTACTAGAAGATCTAAAGGAAGTAAGTGAGGAGGGGGCAAAGGAGACACACAATCTTTAAAAAACAAAACTAAACGAACAGAAAAACAGGATAAAAATCATGATTCGGACCTGACTGTTGCTGATTGAATATCAGTTGCATAATATATCACCAGCAGCCCTCACAGTGAAAAATGAGTCAATTTCTATATTACCATGGTTTTGTCAGAGGCCTCTCAAGGGAACTAGAAGAATTTTCTAAATTCATGTTGCAATCTAGCCCATTATAAGAGCTCTACAGTAATTAGACTCAGAACAAGAAATTGCACATAACCCATCAGCTGGGAAACAGAGACTGGTGCCTTATCTAGTTCGGCACCCCAATAACTGATCCCTGTATTCTCCATAACTTCAGAATGTCAACAAAACAAGAACCAAACAACTCCGTGGTTTTCCAATACATATAGAGACATGGGGATTGTTGAGAAAGAACAATTCTGATAAGAACAGATAAAGGTTAGTTCAAATGTATGAAATAATTTGACTAAACTCAAAAACAATTCCACACATTAATCATAGTTCTTATAAAGCACTATTATCTTGATGGTATTGAAAAATAAGTTTAAAGTCTTGAAGAGTAAGCACTTCCACATTCTTTTCTTATCTTTGTTCAACATAGATGACTCAAGGCTTTTACTATCAAAATAATCTTATCAGGCTTGCTCTAAACTGGATTTTTCATATTATAATGTCTTGTTCCTATTCCCTCTGCTGTTTCCTAATTTATTTTCAATGTCCAAAGACGTGCTTGGTGGACCGGGTGAATGTAGTCATATTGAATTAGCCAAATAATTATGAATTTTTAAATCATTATATGGTATATGTAACCTCTATAAAAATAATACCTCCTTCGCCTAAGGAACTGTATTAAATGCACTTCAGGAACTGCCTTAAAAAGACAATAAACAACATACCATTATGAATGGTAGTGAATACTAAAAAGCATTCTACCTGAATAGTAAAAATAGATAACTAGAGGTTTCTCAACCAAAACAAAGGAAAAAATGGCATGCTTTAGATTGGACATCTATAAAATGGCAGAAATTCAGAGGAAACTAGCTTAGGCAAAATACGGACTTTACTAAAAGTACAATAATGAGCTCATGAAAACAAAGATGCTGCTGGAACTCAGAACCTATTCAACCTTGACTCAAATCCTTGCATCTTCCCTCTTTGGTCTGCCTCTCTCTGAGCTTGTGCTCCATCGACCTCACCTGCCACAGTCTAAACCAAGGGCTCGGCTTTCCAAAGCTCAGGATAGAAAACAGCCACTACGAAGCACCTCTAACTACATATTTTCTCTGTTCAAATGAGTAGCCACACTGGACTGACATCTTTTAATCCCAGAGCCATTCTCCCCTCTGGGCTGTGTACCAACGTGGTAACTTCTTTGCGTCCGTGTGGATAGGGAAGAACCCTTCCCCAAATAGCAAGAAAAAAAAGTGAGCCATAGATCAAATAGGAATCTACCCACAAAGTTTGAGAAAACATAGAAGGCTTCAAAGCCAATCTAATAAGCATGTCATATTAAAACTAAGAAAAAATATTACTGCACTAAACCACTGGCACACATATTAAAGAAACTATTTTCAGAGTCAGTCAAACTCTGAAAGCATAGAACACTGCATATTGGAAAGCTGTAGATTCAGTGAAAATGTAGGAAAACAAGCATCCAAATTTTTAAAAATGATATGCCCTATATTCTGTATTCCTTAAAGCCTTTGTCTTTTTCCCATCCCTCCAATCCATCCAACTCTCCTACCCATCTTCAACAAGCCCCTTTCCTAAGAAGGGCCACTGTGCTTTGAGAGAAATTCCGAGGACTTCACTAATGTGAAATTCTAATGTGATAGGGAATCACTACTTTCACAGAAACCCTATCCAAAAGTTAATAATATGTAAATGGACTATCAAAGGCACTAGAACGGATTTCGTTTTCTTGGAATAAAAAGATAATATTCAAAACATGTAACACCAGCTATAATCCTTCCAGTCCAGAGGAAAAGAAACTGATTTTCTAACCCCTAACAGAGAAACTCAAGACATCGTATGCCAATGACAGTATATATTATTAGAAGGTTTTGACTCTTGGGTATACAATGTAAAATTTAATAAGGCAGCTATTTGACACCATAATACTTGCAAGGATATAGTAGTGGGAGATGGAAATAGGGTAAAACCTAATAACACGTGCAAAGTTCCATAAGAAAAATAAATATTCCAGTGTCAACATGACAGTTAAAATTCAAGGTTGAAGGTATATCCTTGTAATAATGTGGTGTTACTCATCCACAAAACATTTGCTCCAGAACAATTAGAATTAGTTTTAGTTTTCAAAGAAGAAAAATATGGAAAATATTTTTTTAATTGTAGGGGGGAAAAACTTCAGTAACATGACTGATAAATATTCTGTTACTATAGCTAAGAAAATATTAAAACCAAAAATTAATGGGGATAATAGAGCATCTTAGCCCCAAAATGGACCTGAACATCAGTTTTGGTATTCTGTGTAGGGAGTGTCAATGATGCTAAGAGCTTCCTCTGTCTCCTCAAGAGTCAGGTGAATTTTAGAGTTGGAGAAATTACCTAGGAAATTCAAGTTCTCCAAGTAAATTACGTTTCCAACATCTAAGTAGTAGAAATGTTTTTGGTAGAACTTAATTTATTTTCTTTAGAATAATTAAAAAAATATATCAGAAACTGTGCCCAGGTTCAATCTGGAGATCAAGCCTATAAAGCATGGAGTAAACAAATGTTTGGGCTTTAAAGATAAGGAAATTAATTCACTGCAACATTTTCAAAACAGAGGAGTATGATAGATCCCTAGAATAGGAACAGATTGGTATGTAATAAAGTCCCAATTGGTTAGTATACTTTAATATAGTTTGAATTTTAGGTCAAATCTATTTTTGTTCAATGCAGTGTACATGTACATTATTGTTTACATATTTTTACTATACATCCCTTCTTTTAAAAATTTTTTTCTGGCTTTATTGAGGTATAGTTGACAAATACAATTGTAATATATTTAAAGTGTGTAATGTGATGATGTGATACATGTATACACTGAAAGGATTCGCATAATCAAGTTAATTGATACATCCATCACCTAACACAGTTCCTTTGTTTTCCTTTTCCCTTTTTTTTTTTTTTTGTGGTGAGAATGCTTAAGATTTACCCTCTTAGCAAATTTCAAGAATACAATATAGTGTAATTAACTATAGTCACCATACTACATATTCTGTCCTCAGAACTTATTTCTCTGATGACTGAAAGTTTGTACTCATTTTATAACCCCTCCCTATTTCCCCATCTCCCAGCCCCTGGTAACAACCATTCTACTTTCTGTTTTGATGAGTTGGCCTTTTTTTTCCCCTTAGATTCCACATATAAGTGATACCATGTAACATTTGTCTTCCTTTCTTTACCTGGCTTATTTCACTTAGCACAATGACCTCCATTTTCATCCATATTGTCATTACTTTCCTTCTTTTTTAAGGGTGAATAATATCCCGTTTGCTATATATACTACATTTTCTGTATCCATTCATTTGTCCACAGCCACTTAGGTTGTTTTCTTACATTGGCTATTGTGAATAATGCTGCAATGAACATAGGAATACAGACATCTCTTTAAGGCAGTGATTTTGTTTCCTTTGGATATATACTTAGAATTATTGGATGATATTGTGGTCTTACTTTTAATTTCTTGAGGAAACTTCATCCAGTTTTCCATAATGGCTGTGCCAGTTTACATTCCCACCAGCTATCTACACACCCCTTCTTCTAAAATTGTCAGTGGGAAATTTATCTTAAATGAAAGCAAATATAAAACTACAACTCATAAGTACTCCTGTGATTTGTGATTGCTAAAACTCTTAAGGATGTATCAGTAAGTTGCTAACTGAAGGCTTTGGCAGAGGTTAAGGCCATGTGAGGACATAGCAAGAAGGTGACCATCCACAAGCCAAGGAGAGCCCTCAGAAGAAACCAAACCTACTGACACCTTGATCTTGGACTGCTAGGCTCCAAACTGCAAGAAAATTAATTTCTGTTGTCTAAGCCACTCAGTCTGTGGCATTTTGTTATGGCAGCCCTAGCAAACTAATATAGCCACTAAGTTGTGAGGTGATTTGTTATATAGCACAAGATAACTAATACAATGATTTTCAACTAGGGTAGCATATGTGAAACTAACAAGACATCCATGACTTTTAGAGGTTTATAATAAAAAAATGCCTGGATGCTAACAGTTAACTTAGAAATATTACAGTGACAATAAGACTAAACAAATGTATAAACATATGATATGATTATTTATATGCATGCTTTAGAGCAAATAGATTGAGAATCCAGGCTCTTTACAGATAAAGCACTATAAAAGCATACCATAAAATGCCTTCAGTAATACATATTTCTATCATCATCTTTACTTAATGCATATTGTAAAGTTTATACATTATAATGTAGAAATTTAATTTTGAAAGTACTTCCACCTTAAATGCATGTTTGGCAATTATCCAAGAATCATACAAAATATGCACAAATGATGACATACCTTCTCTAATATCACTTGAAAAGATAGAATATTCTTATGGGAAATATCATCAAAGACAGGCAATTTTGATATGCTGGGTTCAGAAAGACAGTGGCCAGATCAGAAAATGATGTTGATAAAAATATGTTGAGAAATCCATAAGCCCAAGAAAGCAGAATAAAGGGAGTTGGTTCTTAGTCTAAAGGAAAGACAGCTACAAATCATTGAGCACATCTCAGAAACTGAATTTATATGTATTTTTCTGATATATACAGTAGTTATCTCTACAAAGGAAGAAAATATCTCAGAAAGATTAAGTAACTTTCAAAACACCACACAATTAGGAATTACTCAGACTGTTACCAGTATTATAATGATTATCATCACCATCACCATCATCATCATCATCATCCAGGATGAAGTCAAAATCATGTATTTTGTATTTACATATGGGCTTGTTAACGATAATTTTTTTTCCATAATGGATGATATACATGGTCCCATTCATTTATCTCATATATATGTGTACTCCAATTATTAAGGTATGTGGCCCACAAAATGTTATGGCCCAACAATACTTCATTGGTTTTTTAAGTACATGTCCAAAGTGGATCACTAGACATCTTCAGAGATGCAGGGAAACATAATAAAGTAGCTACTTACTTTCAGGCCAGTATTCCTAACTTCCTCTCCCATCCTGATTCTAGACCCAGCCTGGATGCCTTAAAGATAGACAGGGTGACCGAAGTTTGGCTAATCATGTTCTTTCCACCAGGAACCTTACTTTCAGTGTATCATCTGATAGCATCTGAGAGCAGATGCTAAAAAGAGTAAAGGTTATAAATTCTTATGCTGAGATCCCCAGAGCTGCGATGGTTCTGTATATTCTGAGACTTGGTGGTTCAGCTTTTGGTTCAGTTTTGGCAGGTACCAGCCAATCATTTTTATGAGAGGCTTAGAATCACTTTCTGTGCTTTCATCCAAAGAATATTAAATGGAAATTGGTACCAGGGAGTGAGTTCTGGCAATAAAGTCAGAGAGAAATATGTACAGTTTGGATCTGGTCATCAGGCCAAAAAGCTGTAAAATGCCTACAGGCATCTCAAGATGGGAAAGAGCAGCCCATGGTTTTCAGTGGTGGAACATCCCCTCTTGTTATTGTCTGTGGACCACTAGGGCTAGATACAAATCTGGGGGAACAGGTACCTTCTGCCACAAATTTAAAGGGATAAGGAGCCCCAGAGCCATGGGGACAATGGTTCATTCTGATAGGATATCACTCTAAAATATTACATGCTATGTCCAAAATCTTGTCTTGGGCTTCCCTGGTGGCACAGTGGTTGAGAGTCTGCCTGCCGATGCAGGGGACGCGGGTTTGTGCCCCGGTCCGGGAAGACCCCACATGTCGTGGAGCGGCTGGGCCCGTGAGCCATGACCACTGAGCCTGCGCGTCCAGAGCCTGTGCTCCGCAAAGGGAGAGGCCACAACAGTGAGAGGCCCGCGTACCGCAAAAAAAAAAAAAAATCTTGTCTTAAGACATAGAGTCAAAACTCAGGACCCTTTTGTTGTGACATGAAACCATGGTGATTAATGCCCAGAAACAAAATTTGAAGACTCGTTCTGCTGCACTGCAACACCTCGGTCAGCAAAACTTCACCCGCTCCGAGGAAAGAAATGGCCTCACAGCTGGTGCATGTAAAAGTGTCTATCAATCCTTAGCATTCCTCAACTCCTAGGGCATGACACTGAAGCACTAGTCTATAAAAAAATGTTGTAGTCAAAGATCAAATTCCTCCATCCCAGTACACTCATTTCTGGTCATTTATCTTTTCCATTACAAGAGAAGGAGCCTTGTGCACACTCCACGCCCCCTGACACAGCGCTTCAGTCTGGGCCTCAGTTACCCTGTCTAAGCTTATAGAAACAGAGGTTTTCTCATGTCCAAGTCTTTTCCACTCCCAGCTGCTGGGAGGTGCTCCCTCTTCGGGAAGAAGACCAGTAGTTTTGGAAACGTGATGTCTGAAAGAGGGGTCTTTAAAATCATCTTTAATATCTCTCCCGTCTCAGTGTCCTCATGGGTATTTCCAAAGAAATTCAGCACTTCAGCAAATAAGGCTGCATTTGAACCTCTTCTCAACCCTGAACATTCTGCCAAGGACTCTATTTTTGCATTGAAGTTTTTAAGTATTTTGTAGAATCCCTTCAAATTCAACGGTATTATAGTCATCTGATAAGTTTCAAACAAGAAGAGATGTTTGAGATGCTACCCTTATCTCTGCACACTAATTCTCCAACAGGGTTGGGATTGCTATAGCAGCCTGTGGGAAAATGTGCTGGACAAGAATTCTTGACTTTCTGGTAATTTGGGAGTAGACATGCAAAATATCTGTGCCAGAAACACACACTTCTTTAACATGCCGAATCAAATAAAACTTGCCTCTGATTAGCCACAGGTCTGCAGGTAAGTCATCCAATATCGCTTCCTACTTTTAGATCAAATGATAATCCTGAATGCCTAGGTGATACCCATGATACTTGATAATCATTTTCATTGTTCCTTAGGCTACACAAAGTCCATAATAATAGATAGCCATAATCACTGACTATTATCATGGCTTTTTTTTGCTACACTAAGTCTCAGTAAGCCTTGGTCCTCCACAATTGTCTAACACGATTGCACTTGACAGTTTACAGAGATGTTCCACACTGTTCTCATCTTCCCCAAAACTCAGGTTCAACCACGTGGGACCCCCAACTCTTCACTGTAGAAGTTCTAACTCCTCCTAGGGAACCATATGAGTGCAGAGGTGAGATTCCCTCCACTTATAGAAACTCATAGATAGATAGGTAGATAGGTAAATAGATAGATAGATAGATAGGTAGATAGATAGATAGATAGATAGATAGGAAAATATATATGAATATAAATAGGTACACATACACATACACACATGTTGATTCTGCTTCTCCATTTCAACACTGACTAATAAAAATTATGCTTTTCCTCTCTGGAAAGGCAAACTTCATGCACTGAGGGGCTAACTTTCTAAACAAGGGATTACAAAAGATATTTCCTACAGGACAGTTCCTAAAATACTAGTAATTGAATGCAGGGATTCAGGATTCTCAGATTATGGATATTTGTCACTGTCCCTTTTCAGTAAGATAATGGGTTTTTATCATAAGCTCAGCATCCAGAGGAGGTCTTATAATAAGCAGGCCAAGACACCAAACCTTGGTATCTAAGGTTATCTGGGAATCAGAAAGGACTGTAACAATGGCTTAGTCCCTAGAAGGGTCTCATCTATGTCTCATCTTGGGGCCATTTTGATCATATCCTTTGCAAATAAATAAGTTCCTAAATAAAATGAGTCTCTCAAGAATGCAGCCTTCGCTCCAACTATCCACTGACTAACTTATATTAGAAATAGGAGAATACAAAAGATAGAGAACCCCAAGAGATGTAATATGAGGGAGAGAGAAAGAAAGAAAGAGAGAGAGAGAGAGAGAGCACATGTGTGTAGAAGGGATGGCCAAGAAAGATTGTGGAGGATCATACAAGTCATCTTAAAGATTTTGGTTTTTATCTTAAGGACAACAAGAAATTAAAGAGTTTAATAGGAAAATGACATAACCTGTAGCATTTTATGTAGAGATTGCTTTGGCTGCACTACGGAAGAAAGATTGATGGGTGGACAAGTATTTTTTCAGAGAGACAGATAGGGTAGCTATTACATTAGTCTAAGCAAACAAGATGGTAACTTAAACTATCATGGAACTACACAGAAGTGGTCTGAACAACACTTTGTCAACAGGACTCGGTGAATCCAACTGACCCTGACATTCCCATCAGTCTTTGCCCCACACATAATCCTATCCATAGACACACCACGTGTCTGTAAGGGGTCTTGCACGTGTTCTCCTATCTACTTGACACAACCTCTCCTACTTTTTTCTTCCATCAAACATTCTTTAGGGGCTTCCCTGGTGGCGCAGTGGTTGAGAGTCCGCCTGCCGATGCAGGGGATACGGGTTCGTGCCTCTATCCCGGAAGATCCCACATGCCGTGGAGCGGCTGGGCCCGCGAGCCATGGCCGCGGAGCCTGTGTGTCCGGAGCCTGTGCTCCGCAACGGGAGAGGCCACAGCAGTGAGAGGCCCGCGTACAGCAAAAAAAAAAAAAAAAAAAAAAAAAAAAAAAAAAAAAAAAAAAAAAAAACATTCTTTAACACATCCTTTCCCAAAAGTTAGTTGTTCTGCCTCTGTGCACTCTGCTGTACATACCTCTGTTAACTTTTCATATCATGTACTTTCTATGTCTCCACACCTTCTCCCTGAGGGCAGGAACTACACTGTACTAGCCCTTTCCCTATGGTCTGTGTTAGACCTTGTCACAGAGTAAATATTAAAGTTTGTTCACTAAATAAAGCAATAAATACATACCTTAATCATTTCACTCAAAGCATGTGCAGAAATTTACTCTGATCATCTCTGAAACTGACAAAAAGAACTGTTTTCTGTCTTTCTGCAAATGAAGTACGCATTTCATTTCTCCCACAATAAAAGGAGACAGGAAAAAAACAGATTAGTAAGAGAAACCTTAAAACCCTGATACCGGAGAAATGATTTTCCCCTTTCTGTAGGTCATGAATGTGTGGGAAAGAATAATGAATGAGAAATCAGAACACCAAAGTTCTTATCTTAGTTCTGTAACAATATCAAATTTGTTTCTACTTCCTTCTCCAGAAAGTGGAGATCAAACTTGTCCTGCTTTTCTGACAAAATCTATTTTTGTGAAGAAAATGTATTGACTTTTTAAAAACTTTTTCCTTCGAAGTAATTTCAAACATACTTCATTAAAAGTAAAAGAAAAGTTTGAAACAATGTTAAACCTCATTGAATGTCTCAAATGAGGAGCAAAAGCATTAATAAAGTTAAATAAAAAGAAACTTCCCTTGGGAAAATGTTCATATTTGTTTATAATATGTCATTTACATGCTCTAATTTGCTTTCCTAGTATTCTAAAAGTAAATTTTAGAATAATTTTCTTATTTGAACTTTAATTTGCAAACGATTGTGTCCTTTTGCATATTTGTATACAATTTGCATAAACAGTATAATTACAATTATCTGCTTTCCCCAAAAGATTAGACAGGAAAAACTACTAATTAATCTCATTTACATGTAGATAAGGTGAATTGCTAAGACAAGTTTTTATTTTCCCTTGCTAAGCTGTAATAAATGCCATCATGTTTATTAAGATACAATATAGACATTATATTATGTATCAAATTGAATAATAATTATATTTATGTAGTATCTTTCACTCCTTGTTTTTTAAAATAATTTTCTTATTATCGAAGGATGCATTATCTAATTAGGTGGATGCTTTCTTCCTGATAGAAAGACTATAACCTAGCCTTTCTAAAATTGTGTTCACCTACTTTTCTTACCTTACTGTCATATTTTTCCTTATCTTCTCACTTATATAAATATAAATATGAAATAAATATTAATGGCCTTCAATCCTCAAACCACATCCACTTTTATTTATTCAGTCAGTTATTGCATACTTGTCTCTTTTTATCTAGGTTCTTGTCAATTCTACTTGATGACTGTTTCTTTAATCCATCCTGTCTGCTTCCACTATTCAGGAATCCTGTTTATTTTTAGGTGATTTTAAATGGTTCCCAACAAGTACTTACTAAATTCACTTCTCTGGATTTCTACCTAGGCCCTAAATGTCTGAGGTATCTTTCTAAATGTAAATTTAGTAATGTACCTTTCTCACATAAAATCCTTCAAAGCCTCCATATCCCACGAGAAAAAACTCCATAGGATGGCCTATGAAATCCTTTATTATCGACATATGCCTACATGTCTAACCTCAGCTCCAACTGTAATCCAGAAAAGCCTGGGTTCCAAGAAGTCAAGCCATTGGGCATCCCTGAAACCTATGACACCACTTCACAACACAAGGCCTATTGCCCGTGAAGTTAGTGAAGCACTAGCCTCCAGTCTTTCCCGGTGGGTGGTGAAGGTGGCTGAGTATTTTAGAACATTCTAGGAAGGGACAGAAAGTAAAGTTACAATCAGGAAATACTTCTATGGGAGCATTTCTATTAAATTGCCTAAAGGGATCTCAGAAGAAAGGGACTTAAAATTTCCAAGACTCAGGCTATTTGTTGTGATACGTTTCTCATTATAAAACATATTCACTTCCATATATAATTTTGGCTTCATAAACTTGTATTCTTTTTCCTTAAGATGGCCCCTGTTCGAAACTCTAGCTTGGTCCATGATCCTTTTCCCTGAGCGTATTTCTCCCTCTTGTCTAATTAGAAAAATCCTCCTGATCCTTTAAAGATTCACCTTAAAATTCACCTCTGTTCCCTCAACCTCGGGCATCCCAGAAATGACTGCAAATTTCATTCTGTTTCTTCTACTAAGTATTTTACCACATTCCATAATTATGTGTTTACCTGTTCATTCTCTAAGGATTTTACCACATTCCATAATTATGCGTTTACCTGTTCATTCTCTATCTCCCTTAAAGGAGGGGTGGTGGACATGTGTGTCAGTTTGGACACAAAAATGTGTGTCTCCTTTCCTAAAGACATCCCAGTTTCCTTCTGGGGAATTCTTTCCCCCATAGGTGTCAGTCACAGTGGGATGATAAGTTCAGCATCTCTGGTTCTCACACTCTGTTATCCGAAGGCTTCTGGAGGCTCTTTGCCTGTCTGTTTTGTTTTGCCTTCCCAGCCCAGCAAACGTGTTTCCACATGCTCTCCTCTCAGCTCATCATAATCTCACTCTGGGGACTTTCACCTTTGATCTTGTGAACAGCTGGCCTCTTTGAAGTAGCTCCTTCCACTGAGAACCTCTATAATGTCTGGGATCCTGAGTCCTCAGCCTTTCCTTCTGAGAGGAAGATTGCCAGTGGTCTCCCAATCTAAATACCCCTTCTGCAGGGTCGTGAGCCCACCCAGCAGGAGACTACATTTCCCAGCCTTCCTTGCAGTTAGGCGTGACTGAAAATGCTACTGGCAATGAACTGACCTAGGTCTTCAGGCACTGAACTTGTCTCTTTGCTCATGTTCCCTTTTCCCTCCTTTCTGGATGGAGCCAGGGTGCATCCAGGATCTCTCACCTGCATTGGCCCCTTCTTGGTACCTTTAGCTAATTAAAGGTATTTAGTTGTATTGTTTTACTTGAAAAGTCCTCCCCAAATTGTACAAGCTCTAGGCCCCTCAAAACCCAGCTCTCCATGCTTATACGAGACACAGCTGCTTCAACCATGGAAAATGAGAAGAACTCCGTTTACCTCAAAGCAGGAAAAACTCATTAGAATCCATTACTTACTAAGTTTTATTGGGGAAGGGAAGCTTTCATTTCCTATTACCCCAGTATCTTGCATACTGCTAAAAATGGTTATTTAATTTTCCAACTATTGGGTTATTAAACACTGGATTAATTGATCATATTAATATCTTTTTCTCTTTCTTTAAATATAAAACCATCAATTATAAATGTTACCATCAATTAATAGGTGTGATTAATCAATTATTAATTATGTTTAATCAAGTATTAATATATTAACCAATATATAAGATTTCTATTTTTCAAGTCATGTGAATATCATTGTTTTTCTCTAAAAGTATGGTTCATAGATTTTATATTGTAGTTGTTCAAAGTTTCACTGTCTGATGCATTAAAATACCTATATTTCACAGCCCATATGACTCAGGTTTGTCAGAGCAACAAAATGCTTTGTGGTTGAATATGAATGTTCAATTTTTTCATTTCGCATTTTAGGGAGACTTTCCAAAAAATAAAATTAGCCCTATAGTCTATTCTTAACAAAAGAACATTAAGAGTTGAAAGTAGCCATTATGTATTTGATGTAATTAAGACTTAATACAGTGGTTCCCAGCCTAATTACAAAATAGAATTACTCAGAGATGTTTAAAAAAAAATCCTCATGCTTGGGCTCCACATCCAGATATTTTTATTTCATTGGCTTCAGAAGGAGCCTAGAAATCTGTATACTTTTAAATCTCTGCAGGAACCATTATGTGTAACCAAGGGTTGACAAGCAAAGATTAGAGTGGAGGAGGGGTTCTTTGCTTCATTCTGCTAGAAGTTTCACTGATAAAAAGAAAGTTACAGCTGATTACTGAGTTATTGATTCAAAGTTTTTGGTCAAAATAAAAGAGAAAAGCAATATAGATTTCCAAATATATCCTGAGGCAGTTATACCTAAATCCTCATGTAGCATTATATTTCCTGTGGTCCAGGGATTCAAAGTTAAGCTGAGAACATAATCAGGTGATAATCACCCCTCACCCATATTCTAAAAGTGAGGGGCAAGACCATCTATCTGGGACAAGTGAAAGGTTGAAGAAAAATGGTTTTGCTAACATAAGTCTGTATCCCACCTCCAGGCTAAGAGAAGACTTAGAGTTAGTTACAGAGATTGAAAAGGCCAGTCATCAAGGAGAACTTAGAAGAGATAATTAGGAAGGTGCTCTTCCTGACCTCTGGTCAAACACAGAGAATCCCTAGTGTCAACAGAACAATAAGGGGTGTGGATGGAGCTATCTCTGAACTAGCCAAAAGAAAGAAAAAAATGGGATCTATGATATAAAGGAAGCATTAATGTTAGACTCCAACCTAATCCATCAAAAGAACCTATCCCTTATCTCTGTTCCAGTTACAATTGCTCCATGACAGATTATCCCTAAACACAGAGGTTTAAGAGAACAATTTCATTAGATTAACAGATTCTGAAGAAAGAAAATTCAGAAAAGGAACAGTGAGGTTGATTTATCTCTATTCCAAGATATCTGGAAACTCAGCAGGAAAGACTGGAAGGCTGGGGTGGACTCCTTGGAATCAACTAAAGGCTCATTTACCCACATCTTTGGGGCCTCTGCTGAGATAACACAAAAACAGGGGAGGAAAACTGGACCTGTAGATCTGCACGTTGCCTCTCCTTGTGCTTCACCCTTTCTGCGCAAATCTCCTAAGAACATGGCCACTTTCCTACACAACCATAGTGCCACTGACACACTCAGGAAAGTTAACACCAATATTAGTATCATCTAATATGGGTCACATATTCAAAGTTCTTCTGTTTTTCCCTATAATGTCCTTTATGTTTTGCCCTCATTGAAGATTCAATCAAGGACCACATACTGCATTTGGCTGCCATGTCTCTCTGGTCTCCTTCAGAGCAGTTTTTCATCTTGATTGACATATTTGAAGAGTCAATAAAGTTGAAGCCAGTTGTTTTGTAGAATGACCCTCAGTTGAATTTGCCTGATAGTTTCCTCATGAATAGATTCAGACTAAATATTTTTGGCAGGAAAATTATATAGGTATCAGTTCTTCTCAGTACATAACATCAGGGAGTAAGTATTGTTTGCTTCTCCCATTACTGGTGACATTAGGTTCAATCTCTCAGTTAAGATGGGATGTGCCAGACTTCTTCATTATAAAGGTACTTATGTGCATCTATAATTAAGTATATGACATTTTGATACTTCAAAGCTGTATACATATTCTGTTTCTCAAAAATTTTTCACCCCAAAATTTTAGCATCCATTGATGATCCTTGTCTGAATCAAGTATTACATGGCTGCAAAATGTTGACTTTTCTCAATTCAATGTTTTTATCACATATATCAGCTAGAATGCATCAGTAAAGAAAAGCCTTCCCTTTCCTCCTTCACTATTTCTTTTTTACTGTTACTATAGACTCATGAATTATTTTTTAATTCAATGTATTATATTTATTACCATCATTCTCTTGATGCCCGATTGTCCCAAATTTGGCCAGTGGAAAGCCCTTCAGGCTGGCTCTGATGTCCTTTTGATATGTCCCCATCAGTTTTCAAGCCCTTCCTTACTTTCTGACATGAGATGTTCCAGGCTCAAGAATTAATCCCTTCTCCCAAGGCAATAGAAATAAAAACAAAAATAAACAAATGGGACCTAATCTAACTTACAGCTTTTGCAGAGCAGAGGAAACCATAAACAAAACAAAAAGACAACCTACAGAATGGGAGGAAATTGCTGCAAATGATGTGACCAACAAGGACTTAATTTCCAAAATATACAAACAGCTCATACAACTCAACAACAAAAAACCAAATGACCCAATCAAAAAATGGGCAGAAAACCGAAATAGACAGTTCTCCAAAGAAGACATACAGAAGGCCAATTGGCACATGAAAAGATGCTCAACATCACGAATCATTAGAAAAACGCAAGTCAAAACTACAATGATGTATCACCTCACACTGATCAGAATAGCCATCATTAAAACGTCTGCAAATAACAAATGCTGGAGAGGGTGTGGAGAGAAGGGAACCCTCCTACACTGTTGGTGGGAATTTAAATTGGTGCAGCCACCATGGAAAACAGTAGGGAGGTTCCTCAGAAAACTAAAAATAGAATTACCATATGATCCAGCAATCCCACTCCTGGGCATATATTCAGTCAAAACTATAATTCAAAAAGATACATGCACCCCTATGTTCATAGCAGCACTATTCACAATAGCCAAGACATAGAAACAACCTAAATGTCCATCAACAGAGGAATGGATAAAGAAGATGTGGTACATATATACAATGGAATACTACTCAGCCAAAAAAGAATGAAATAATGTCATTTGCAGCAAATAGATGCAACGAGAAATTATCATACTAAGTGAGGTAAATCAGAAAGAGAAAGACAAATACCATATGATATCACTTATATGTGGAATCTAAAATGTGACAGAAATGAACCTATCTATGAAACAGAAACAGACTCATGGACATAGAGGACAGACTGATGGTTGCCAAGGGGGGAGGGGGTTGGGGGAGGGATGGAGTGGGAGGCTGGGGTCAGCAGATGTAAGCTTTTTATATAGAATGGATAAACAACAAAGTCCTACTGTATAGCCCAGAGAAGTTATATATATATATATATAACTGAATCACTTTGCTGTACAGCAGAAATTAACACATTGTAAATCAACCATACTTCAATAAAAATATTGAAAAAAAAGAATTAATTTCTTGCAACACACAGTAAATCAGCCATTTACCCAAAATGCCTGAGTTTCTTTTAGTAGAAAATCTTAATTAGAAACCAGGATCTTGGTGCTAAGTATGCTGATTGGGGTATCAGTAGTATTCATTGGTATGTCCAATAGTCTATGCTAAGAAATATGTTCCTTTAAAAAAAAAAAACTCATTATTTGAAAGAGACCAAGTTCTTAATTTTAGTTAATAATATTTTCATTGCCAACAACAATCACCAAATCCCACCCTTCATTTTTATTTTTATAGTGGAGATATAATTCACATAGAACATTATATAAGTTTATGGTCCCTGGCCTATTGATTTGATACATTTATATGTTGCAATACAATTACCACTTTAGCTTTAACTAATACCTCTGTCATGTCACATAATTATTTCTTTTTTATCATTTCTTTTCTACTTGTTTTTTTACCTATCCTGTTTTATCAGTGATGCTGAAGGGCAATGCCATGTACTTGTATCCACCACTATCTACTAGACTGCAGGCTCCTTGAGGGGAGTGTATTACTTTTATTCATTATCCCTTCACATATTACATATTCAATTATTGCCCTGTCTGCATGAGGTGGGGTCAGAGTAAGCTTCCAGAGGGAGTAACCCATAATAAGTAATTGAGATCTACCAGATGAGCAGTAAGTAGTTATGCAAGGAAAGAGGAAGGGATACTGAGAATACAAAGCAAGTGCTCCTGGCAAGGGTACCCTGTATATAAGTATGTACAGCCCAGAATTCAATGATGGTTGAGTCAATAAATGACTTAATTTTCCAAAATTTGGTAGAAATTAAGTAGACACGGTCTAGGTGTGACTATAAAAGAAAACTACTGAGAGAAGCAGATATTTGGGAAAGTTTTTCAGAAAAGTGCTCTTTAAAAAATCATTGGCTTTTTTTTTAATACGGTACATATTTTGAAAATACTGTGAATAATTTTTAAAATAACCCTCAGAAAGTATGTAGATGTATCAAATGCCTCTAACTGAACTCAGTAGTTTTCTTTTAAATATTGAACAGATACAAAATATTTTTATTAAATATACATAAGGCAAATAAACAACACAAATACTGGGGTGCCCATGATCCAATTTAATTAACAGAAAGTTACCATCACCTTTGAAGCCCTCTGTATTCCAAGGCAACTGACTTAGTCACCACGTCCCTAGGGATAACCATTATTTGGAACGTAATGTTATACATTTACTCTCCTTCACACGTTTACTTCACTGTATAGTGTGTATCCCTAAAACTATACATTACTTAAATATGCATGGCTTAGAGCTTCATATAAGTACAAACATATCAATACTTAGTGTATTTTTCTGTGGCATTATTTATGTACCTGAGAATCAATTAAGTTTTTGCTTCAAGTTGTAATTCATTCATTTTCAATGATCTAGTATTTCATCAAATGAATATGCCACAATTTATTTATCTATTCTAATGTGAATGGATATTTGGGTTGTTTCCAGCATTTTGCTATCTCAAACAGTGCTGCAATAAACACTTGTGCATGTGTCCCGGACAAGAGCTTCTCTGAGACAGGAATGAAATTGCTCAGTCACTAAATATGTGCATCTCAAATTAACTAGACAGCATCAAACCGTTTTCCAAAATGATTTTGCCCGTTTACCATTCTACCACCTGTACATGTGTGCACTGGCTCCACATTCTCATCGAGGCTTAATATTATCCAATGTTTTTTAATTTTTCCACTGTGGTAAATATGTTGGTATTTTATCATGGTTTTTCATTTGCATTTCTCCAGCTACTAATAAGATTAAACAAATTGTTCCTGTTATTGACCATTTGGTTTTTCTCTTATGTGAAGAATTTTTTAAGCCTTTTACATGATACCCCATTTTCTTTTCCTTTTTAGCTTGTAGGAGTTTTTTATCTGTTCTGGACACTGATATTTTGTCATTTACATGAATTACACACACATTTGCCATATTGTGACTTTTCTTTCACTAAACTCTTTATATCGCTTGATGAACAGAAGTTCTCAATTTAAATATACTTTTTAAAATGAGCTAACCCAAAGGTTATAAATATATTGTTTTCATGGAGTTTTATAATTTTGATTTATGGTGTGAAGTAAGGTCTAATTTTATTTTTCCCTTTTATATGATCATTTGTCAAGGAATCATTTATTGAAGAGTTCATCTTGTATACCCATTCTATAATACCAGCTCAATCATAGATTAAGTTTCACTATCTGAGTAAATCTGTTTCCGAAACTGACAATTCCACTAGCCAATGTGTCTATTCCTTTGCAAGACACTCAGTTTATTAATACAACTATATGATCATTCTTGATATCTGCTTATACAATCCCTCTACTTTGTTCTTTTTTCAGAGTGTGTATTCTTGTCCTTATATTTTTCTATGTTAATTTTGGAATCATTCCACTAAAAAAGTCTATTGAGATTTTTATTGGTTTTGCAGTGAACTTGTAGATGAATTTTGGGTAAATTAACATCTTTGTAATGTTAATAGTCCAATCCAAAAATATTATATGTCTATCTATTTACATAGATTTTCTTTAATGGCCTCCCACTAAGTTTTACAACTTTCTCTGAAAATGTCTCTTGCTCAAATTTGGTTAGATATATTTCTAGCCACCTTGTATTTTTGATGCTATTATAATTGGTACCTTCATTTAAAAATATGTTTTCTAAACTATTATAAAATTGCAGGAATTCTACTTGTTTTCATATGTTGGTTTCATATCGAGATTTATTAAACTCTCATTATTATTTTTACATATTTAACTAATCTTTGTAGACAATCATATTGTCTAAACAATGAGGATTTTATTTCTTTTTACCTGGCCTATCCCCTTTATTCTTTTTTGTGTCCTACTGCTAGGATCTCCATACATTTTTTTTTGCGGTATGCGGGTCTCTCACTGTTGTGGCCTCTCCCGTTGCTGAGCACAGGCTCCGGATGCGCAGGCTCAGCAGCCATGGCTCATGGGCCCAGCCGCTCTGTGGCATGTGGGATCTTCCCGGACCGGGGCACAAACCCGTGTCCCCTGCATCGGCAGGCGGACTCTCAACCACTGCGCTACCAGGGAAGCCCTATTTTTAAATAGAAGTGTTGATACTGGAGACCAGTGCCTTGGACACATGATTTTAACATTTCACTATTAAGTAACATATTTGCTGTACATTTTTATATTTATCCTTTGTTGTATTAAGGAAGTTTATTTCTAGTCCTAGATTTTCCCCCCTTTTTGTGTGAAAAATTTCAAACATCATAAAGGCTATAAGAATAATACAGTGAATATCCATCTATCCTTTACTTTTAACATATTAAAATACTTATTTTATATCCTATGCCTGAATTCAATATTTGATGTTTTCGAGCTGAGGGGTAATATTTCTCCTTGACCCTTATGAAATATGTATAGCTCTTTGTGGTCCCAGATTTATGTGTGAATTGTCCTTTGACAAGGTACTCACCTTGGGCTGGTTCTGGGCTGTGTATCTGTCTTATCTTATTTTGGGAAGGAAAGAAGTCCAAAGTTCAAGGTGTCTGGTTCAGCAAATGCCTTTAAGACAAAAGCCAGCATCAGTCCTCTGCTTTCCTGTCTTCCCACTTTCACTCAGTTTATGGCCTCAGAATAATTCTTACTCATTTGCCAGCTCATTAACTAATTTAAAATGACATTTCTTCATACTTTTATGAGGCATTTTTAGTTGTTCTCAGTGAGAGGGTCAGTCAGGATACCCAGATGACCTCACTCTAAGAAATGGAATATGGTGTATTCTTCATGTAATGCTTGGAATCACATACTTACACCAGGCTTCCTTGAAGCTACAAAGACTTAGCTTTCTTTTACGAGGGCTCCTAGCACAACTAAACGTACTTCTTTCCCATCTTCCACAAACAATCTGTATTAGCTTCACAAACCCTCATAGTGCCTTAAGAGAGGTTTCAGAGCTAACAAGGCTATTTAAACCAAAAGCTAAACTAGTTTCCAAAGATGAGCACAGGCTCCCTGTAGTGAAACTAGCAAAAGGGAGCTGTCCAGATACAAAGATTTTCCAGTATCTTCACCTTATCTCTGTGGGGATATACAGTTACTGCATGAGGCAGGATGTTTTGACACAGGACAACTTGTTCTTTTAAAGTATGAGAAGCTTTGTTGTTCTTGTTTCATTTTCCAGTCATCTGCTGGCTGTTAAAAAAAACCACACCCCATAGTTATACTAGGCATTAAAATTAGATATATTTGGACAAAAGCATCCTTCCCTCACCCTTCCTATATGTACAGTCACACACGAGTTTCTTACACAGGCTTTATGGTTCAAGGAAGCTGACCCAGGCAAATTGTGAACAATATAACACTGGTTTTCAGGACTCATCCTGCACTTATGGCCCTCAAATGTGGCCTTTCCTCGTCAAGTAGCTGCACACTCTCTGAATCAAGAGTGTAGGAAAAATGGGGTGATTCTGCCCCTGATAGCTCCTTAATTTTTTACATTATCTCTCTACTGGTTGTGCCCAGCTTCCTGTGTGAAAAATCAAGTTCAGATGATTTCACTCAACTAAGGCCAGTTTGGGTACGGGTACAGATGAGGTCAATTAAAGGTACAGTGTCTCACATTCTTCAAAGAGCAGTGAAGAATTTATATATTAGTTTCCTGTTACTGCTATAACAGATTACCACAAAGTTCCTGACTTCAAACAACACAAATTTATTCTCTTGCAGTGCTGGAGGCTAGAAGGTTGAAATAAGAAGTCTTCAAGGACTAGAATCAAGGTGTCTATAGGACAGGTTCTTTCTATCAGCAGTCTGGGAGGGGAGAATCCACATACTTACCTTTTTCAGTTTATAGTGGCCGTCAGTAAGCCTTGGCTTGCGACCCCTCCCTCCAGCTTCCAAGCACATTCTAAGCTCTGCTTCTATCACCACCTCACTTTCTCCTCTGACCCTGACCTTGCCTGCCTCCCTCTTATAAGAACTGTTGTAATTATACTCAGCTCACCTGGATAATCCAGAATAATCTTCCCATCTCAAGAGCCTTAATTACCTCTGCAAAGTTTCTCTTGCCTTATATGGTAACACAGTTAACTGTTCTGGGGCTTAGGATGTGGACATCTTTGGGAGGACCATTATTCAGCTTGACACAGTTCACAGGGTTGAACAGTTTCTCCTGTGCTCTTGAATTCCATCTCCTTAGGCCAGTTTGGAAGCCTGCTGTCACCTGACCTTAAAACTGAGCTCTTTCGGGCTTCCCTGGTGGTGCAGTGGTTGAGAGTCCGCCTGCCGATGCAGGGGACACGGGTTCGTGCCCCGGTTCGGGAGGATCCCACATGCCGCGGAGCGGCTGGGCCCGTGAGCCATGGCCACTGAGCCTGTGCGTCCGGAGCCTGTGCTCTGCATTGGGAGAGGCCACAACAGTGAGAGACCCAGGTACCACAAAAATAAAAACAAGCAAAAACTGAGCTCTTTCTAGCTAGTCCCTTTATACTTTCTAGGGAGCCAAAGATCATCACCATCAGTTCTCTCTTACATAAATATTATTCCTAACATTCCTTATTCTAATTAATGATTCTTCTGTCATAAACTTGGGATATCCAAAGACTTATTTAGAAACTTCTAGAATGTGGACCTCAAGTTATGGTTGTTCATTGGTTAATTACCCACCAAGAATGAGATCTAATTTATACACACATATATAACACTGTTTAACACCAGGGTGTTAATAAGTAAATTATGGGCATTATAACAAAGGGTGTATCAACATTTATATTCACTTTCTTCTGCTGACAATGTTATACTGGGTTTTATTTTTCTCATAGATAATATCCCTCAAAGACACCAATAGAAACATCTCTCATAGATAATAATTGAAATATGACCATGTTCAAAGCCATAAAGAAATATTATAAAAAGAGCTATTGATGATCTATTATGTGTTGAGAGTTTATAAATGTTTCCATGGATTTGTCAAGGTAATATTAATAGTAATAAAAACCAACAGTTTAAAGCATTAATGTCATGTGAAATATTTTTCTTACAACAGTCCTATGAGGTAGATATTATTATATTTTGTATAATTGTCAAGAAGCTAGAAGGCATTCAACCCTCAATCCAGACAATGTGATGGAAAAATGGTGATAATCAGATGGTTCATGGAAAAAATAATTTTGAAGGTGAGGCCTTTGCAAACTGGCTTTAATCGCAATCTTCAGGTGTAAAGCTTAAGTCACAGTCAGTTCTGAGCTAGCCCCTCAGATGCTGGGCCCTGGTGACTAAATTCTACCCAGGCTCTGATATCAACTCTGGTGACAGGCATGTATTTTCTCTGGTGAAAAAGTTAAGGAAGGAGGCCACTAGGTATTTAGAAAATATTTCTCATCCCGACAACTTTGAAAAAATTGCTCTTTTAGACAGAGGACATGTTTTGATATCTGTAAATTTTCTCTCAGCATAATTTCTGAACTGTTAGGTGCAGCTGAGGTATTGAGACTTAAGTTTTCACCTAGAAAATACTTCATTGAGTCAGTAATTCATACAAAGGGAAGAAAAGCCTTCCTTTAGCAAGGATTTCTGTAAATGTAGTTTCAAACTCTACTTGATTCTGATACCTAAGACACAAATTGTGAGAAGCAATTCATTTTAACATGAAATACCATTAGAAAAATATATCCAGCTAAGAAAATACAGATACTGAATTTTTTTTAAGGGAGAGAGAAAGAAAAGAGGGGTAGAGGGCAAGAATGAGAAAAAGTCTATAAAACAAAGAGAGAAGAGAGGCAAAGAGAATAGAGATGTTGGCACATGAGTCTTATAACCGTATTCAGGGGCTAGAAGTTTTTAGACTGTGAGAAGTTAAAGACTGAAAGCAAGTCAGACAGAGATTAGCTAGATGCTTGCATTCCTGTGTTTTTTGTTTCCTTTGGTGCCCAAGAAGATTAAACTTCTCAGTCTTTCATGCAGTTAGTTTGGGACTATATTGACCTTCTGGCCAATGTGACATAAACAGAAATGTGGCCCGCACCTGCCCCTAAAATCATCCTGACAGCCTCGGCTGATCCTCTTTCACCTCTACAGGACCTCAAAGATACAGTTTTGAATGGTAGTCTGACATATTGGAAAGAACGGAATCACTGAGACTTCCTTTGGAGGAGAGCTATTAAGGAGATCCATCAGACCTGGGTCTGAATCCAACATGAGCAAGAAATACACACATTGTTTTGAGCTTCTACAGTACTAGTGCCATTTGTTATAGCAGCCAGTGCTAATTATCCTGACCAAAATAGCAAATGAATGACATTGTCCGGTTTGTGGTTTATGTAAGTCCCTCTGACAATACATGAGGATGGATTTGAGAATAAAACAAGACTGAAGACAGGACAACCAACTGTACTGCTATCAGGGTGGTACAGACAAGACAGAAGGGCTGAGATGTACAACTGCTGTTGAGGTAAAGCAGGAAAACATTATAGGCTGTAAAAAAAAAAAAGCAGAACTTTAAGATGGGTTGACATCAAGATTACAGGGGAGATCAAGGTCAACACCTATGCATCTTAGTGAGAAACTTAGAAGGATTGTGAGAGCACCAAGTGAAAAATGACACTGAACAAGAGGCAAACAGTGGTGTGGAATGCTCCATATGAGGGGTACTTTTTTTGTTTTCACTGCACTTGTCACGTCTGTCATTTATTTCTGTGATTTCCTCACAGGACTGTTCATCTGTAAAGCTTCATGAGGGTAGGGACCTTATCTATTTTCACATAACTTCCATTCCTATTATTAAGCCATTCTTGGCACAAAGTAGGTATGCAACAAATACTTATGAATGAATGAAATCATGGGTGATATGACAAGCAGACAATTGGACATAAAATCTTCCAGGGAATAGTCTGACCTGGAAAGTTAAAATTAGAGCTCTTCAACCTTAAACAGGTAGATGAAATCCTGAGTGTGGATGAAGTGGTCCTTGGGAAAAGGAGGGATGGAAAACACAGTGAGTTGAGAAGAGCATATAGGGTAAAGGGGGATTTATTCTTTTGTGGAAGAGAACTTCTTCACAAGCTAAGAGGAAGGAAATGGTTAAGAAAACAGATTGGAGATATGTAAGAATGTGAGGAAGACGGTATAGCCCAGTATAAGATGGGGATGGATTGACTTGAACACGGAGGGAACACCTGTCTTCTTGGCCTAAAGGAAAGGAATTAAAGGGAGAGAGGGGTAAATTTGTATGTAATAGGAATTAACCTGAAAAGAGATTATATGGTGAGAGGTTTTTTGGTAGGATCAGGTCTTGAGAATGGGGCAGGTTTGGACTAGTCATTGAGAAATAAACAAGACAAGGAGATGGAGAAAACTCACAAGGTTTGTAGACAGGATGAGGCCAGAGCTTAGGTTAGGGACTATGAATTTGAGGACCATGAAAAAGGGAAGGCCACGTACAAAACTCTTCATTCATTCAGCAATGTTTATTCTGCACTTTCCATTGTAAAGCACTGTGCTAGGGGCAGGGACAAAAGTACGTTAATGATGTCAGTGCTTTGCATTTATTGTGGCTGAGGCACAAACAATCCATCATTTCAGTAAAAACAAAACTTGTTAGTTGGTGGCATGTCGATAAAATTATTGGCCGTGTGAAATTTTCCCTTTTCAGCTTGTTGTTTTATTATAGTGGTACACACAGATTTCCTGCTTTATTTCTCAAGTTAAAGCATTGAGTGTGTTCTCTCACTGACCTTCATTAAATAAATCACAGTGAGCCTGACAGAGTCTGATGAAATCAGGCCATGAGAGAGTCTGCATACTTCTCTATCCTTCTGGGGTTCCATTTCCTCCCCATAGCAGAACTGTCTCTTTTCCTACCCCCTTTCCCTCATAGGCTGATCTCCACATAAATCGGCTGATAAATGTGTTAATTTAACATCACTGTAAGGCCAAGGATTCCTCTTAAAGATATTCTCAGTGTACTTGCCTGTATGGTTGGGGAGAGGTTTGAAGTCAGTTTTCTGGAGCCATCAAATTAGACCCCAAGAGTCCTCCCTGCTCAATACATACATTAGGCCAGAGGTTGTTGGCTGGTAAGAATATATAAGCTAGTTTATCGTTCGATTTTTTTTCCCAAAAATTGAAATGCAGCAAGAAGATGTCAAAGAGTTGATCAAATTTATTGGCTAGCGAGAAAGGCTAAGAATCCATGCCCCATTCACAATTAAATGTTTCCACTGGATATAGTAAACTAGACAACATGCATTTCCCATTGTATCCCAGAATATTACTGACTTAATTTTATCAAAGTAGTTTGGTTGGTTTCTAAAGAGATAGAGATTTTTTTCAGAATACCAATGCTGCGTACTATTGCAGAAAAAGTATTATGCTAGTAGTTCACTAATAACATGGTTTTCTATATTATTGAGTATTGTTTTGAGAACATGAAGTGAAATTTCATGTTAACATATGGAATTTGCCAGCAGGCTTTGGGGGAAATCACTGAAATATAGTGGTGATTCTTGCCCTGCCTAACTTATCTACCTGCTCCATTAGTGAATCAACTTGAATGCCCAGTGAATTATTCCAGTGAAAAAGCAGAATGGTAATAACAGTCAATTAAACTAATTTCTAAATATGCCTACTTGCTTTTACCAAGGTCATCCAACCAAACAAAAATTCAGAAATATTAATATTCTTGTCTCCTTCTTATTAAATCATCTCTGAGGGCTTAGGAGAAAGGAGTGTTGAATGCCAAGCTGGGTTTTATCTTTTAAATCCTCCTTATCTACTTAACTGAATCCACTGTTAGGCTTCTTTAAAAAGTGACAGCCTGGATAACCCAAATAACGCAGGAAATGATAGGATACTTAAACAGCTGAAGCAACTGTATTTGATATTATGTTTATCTCTTCAGTATGAAGTGATTATTTACACTGTTGGTTTGTTCACTTTCTTGCCATTGGAAGTTGCTTATATTCAATCCATGCGTCATACCTTGCCATGGCTGTACCTATGGAACCAGTGCTCTTGAGTGGGCAATAGAGAAAATCTTTGCAACACATACTCCCCTGCATTCCCTCTCCATTAATATTACAATAATTATTGAAATTGACACCATTGTAAGTTTAATGTTAAAGCTTGTTTACATTTTGAAATATTAATCTGTAATTTCTGTACACATTATTCAGAATCTGCCTCTTACCTAGCAATCTTCTGAATCCATGTTTTTCACTGAATCCTCAAGGGCACTAACTTAGTCTAGGTCACCACTGTCACTGATTTATACAACCCCGTTCAAACTTGAACCCCTGCCTCCAATTCATTCATGAAAAGCTCCGTCATTCATTCAAAACCTTTTTTCATTACCTACTGGGTGTTAGATACAGCTAAGCGCTGAGCAGAGATCAGTAAACAGCCAGAAAAAATTCCCTGTCATATGGAAGCTTACAGGGTGATCTTTCTAAATTGCAACTCTGCTTATATCAGTCTCTTCCTTGATATCTTTCAAAGACTTCTCACAACATTAATAATAAATTCAAAACATGTTAACATGGTTTAAGGAGTCCTCCAGAGCTGGCCCCTAGTTATGTCTCTGTTCCAATCTCCCTTGATAAGTCAGATTTCCCAGTTGCAAACAACAAAACTGACTCTAGCTGAAGTCATAGAAGAGGAGTTTATTAAAAGGACACAGAGTCTCTCCTAGATTGTTGGTGAATTGGAGAACTAAGCACAAAGCTCAGTTTTGAGGAATAATGCCCATAATCTCATTGCAGGATTGGCCTGAGGTACAAATTCCTGCCACCACCAACAAGCACCAGATCTTGAACTGTTCTGGTGTCACTTAAGCTTCAATATCTCAAAACTGCAGCCACTACTAAGTCCACACTGGATGCACGTGCAAAAGACAGATGGAGACAGAGAGAGAGAGGGAAAGATATTGAGGGAGAGACTGATTCCTTTCCTTCTCTCTTTCATCACTGGCTTATGAGTTGAACTCTCATATGGGTGTATCTGGCTGATGGAGACTAGGCCACATACCTGTCCCTTAGCTAGAAGAACGACTGAAGATACAAGCATCTACCATTTTCAGCCCATTTAGGGAAGGAAGTTTTGCTTCCTACCAAGACTCATAAAGTGGGGAAATTGCCTAAACATAAAACTAGGTTTCAGATGGTAGATGGACAGATGAATAAAAAAATGTTCCACATACCCCGAAAATTCTGAGCCACATAGACAAATAGATCAATGCAACCTGAATTGAGACCCTGGAAATGGACCCACATAAATGTAGTCAACTGATCTTTGACAAAGGAGCAAAGACAATACAATGGAGAGTAAAGATAGTCTTTTCAACAAACGAACAAATGGTGCTGGAACAACCGGACATCTACATGTAAAAAAAAAAAAAGAAAAAAGAATCTAGACACAGACGCTTCACAAAAATTAACTTTGGTCTTTGGACCAAAGACCTAAGTATAAAACACAAAACTATTAAACTTCTAGAAGATAAAACAAGAGGAAATCTAGATGTCCTTGGCTATGGTGATGACTTTTTAGATACAATGCTAAAGTCATGGTCCATAATAATAATAATAATAATTGATAAGCTGGATTTCATTAAAATTAAAAACTTCGGCTCTAGGAAAGACAATATCAAGGCAATGAGAAGACAAGCCATAGAATGGGAGAAAATATTTGCAAAAATACATCTGCTAAAGGACTGTTATCTAAAATATACAAAGAACTGTTAAAGTTCAACAATAAGAAAACAAACAACCCAATTAAAACATAGGCCAATGATCTTAACCGATACCTCACCAAAGAAAATATACAAATAAGCATATAAAAGATGCTGCACACCATATATTATCAAGGAAATGCAAACTAAAACAACAATACTACTATAGACCTATATAAATTGACAAAATCCAGAACACCAACAATGCCAAATGCTGTTGAGGATATGGAGCAACAGGAACTCTCATTCATTACTGGTGGGAATGCAAAATGGTACAGTCAATTTGGAAGACAGTTTGGAAGTTTCTAACAAAACTAACATGCTCTTAGTATATAATCCAGCAGTCTGACTTCATGTAATTTACCCAAAGGAGTTAAAAACTTAAGTCCACACAAAAACCTGCACACAGATATTTATAGCAGTTTTGTTTATAACTGCCAAAACTTGGAAACAGCCAAGCTGTCCTTCAGTAGGTAAATGATAAATAAACTGTGGCACAACCAGACAATGGACTGGTTATTATTATTCTATTTAGCACAATTATTCAGTGCTAAATAGAAATGAGCTATCAAGCCACGAAAAGACATAGAGGAAACTTAAATACATATTACTAAGGGAAAGAAACCAATATGAAAAGCTATACACTGTATGATTCCAACTATATGACATTCTGGAAAAGGCAAAACTATGGAGACAGTAAAAAGATCAGTCGTTGCCCTGGATCGTGATGGGGAAAAAAATGAACAGGCAGAGCATAGAGGATTTTAGGGCAGTAAAAATACTCTGTATGAAACCATAAATGATAGATACATGTCATTAAACATTTGTCCAAACCCACAGAATATACATAATTAGGAGTGAACCGTAGTGTAAACTATGGACTTTGGGTGATTATAATGTTTTGGTGTAGATTCTTCAATTGTCAAATGTCAATGCATGTGTGGAGGCAAGGGATATATGGGAAATCCCTGTACTTTCAGTTTTGCTGTGAACCTAAAACTGCTCTAAAAAAAAACCTCCCAAATTAAAAAAAAGAAAATCTAAGCTACAGCCACATTGAACATCTTTCCAGTCTTTCAACATGATCTGTCCTTCACTTCTAGGCCCATTTCTTCAGGGCCTCCCTTCTCTTTATTGGATTACTCATCCCCATGTTTGGGAGTCAATTTTAACACTGAGTTCCTCTAGGAAGTCTCCTCTGACTCTCCCAAGATCCCTTTAGATCAGGGTTGCACAAATTATGGTCCAAAGGCCAAATCTGTCCTGTTGCCTGTGTTTGAAAATATGGTTTTATTTGAACACAGACACGCTCGTTGTTACATATTGACTGTGGCTGCTTTCACAGGGTTGAGCAGTTGAGATGGGGACCATATGTCCTACAAAGTATTAAATATTTACTACCCAGCCCTTTACAGAAAAAGTTAGGCAACCTCTGTTTTAGATACTTCTGTTTTATGCTCTTATGACATCGTATTGACCCTAACATCACTTTTCTCATGTTTTATGTATCATCCTTACTAGGCGGCAAACAGCTAAGGGCAGGAATAGATCTGTCTTGTGAACCACTGAACATTCAGTACGTGGCCTGTGCTTAATATGTGCTTCATATGTTCATGTTATGTGAATGAATTTAGAAGTTAATTGAAGTGTGGGACAGCTACACAATGGGTCAACTATCAGGTTGTAAAAGCCACAAAAATGTCAGCTAGACTGTGGCAAGATGGAGAAGAATATATTTACCAGAACTTCTCTCAAAGAGACTAAGTATTAGGAAGGAATACTTAGGTAAGCCACTTGTGCTGAGGCTGAGGTAATGGGACCCCTCCTTGCATGTGTGGGTGATGCTAGGTGGTACCTAGTTCGCCATCTAAGGAATGTCAGTCCAGTTCTGCAGAGATTTCCTTCGGCTCAGTGCAGGAAACCTGCTAGAACACAGCTCCCTCCCTACTCCATCCTTCTTTCAGGTAGCACTCAGCTTCCACCCCAAATGAACGTAGAGAAAATATTTGCCAAATATAAGCTCGAAGGATCTCCAAAATCCTCATCTTCCTCAAAGCACTCAGGTGTTTCAAGCAGACCATAAATCAGTGAACACCATTTTTCATAAATGGAACAAAAAATATGACCTATAAGAATCTCATTTCAGTTTCCATTATCATTGGGATCATGTTTGTTTTAAATTGTGGGTTGAGACCTAGTAGTGTGCTAGGAAATGACATTTTTGTTTATGAAACAGAGTGAAGAGAATAATAGATTAGAAAGACGCAAAATGCATCCACAATTATAGTTCATGACACATTTGTTCAGGTCATATATGTTTAAATAAGCACGTGTGTGCTGGATCAGAATGTATATTTATACTGTGGGTCTTGGTCAAAAACTTTATAGCCACTGATCTACCTTTTTGCTTCCTCTTTAATGTTGGTGTAACAGCAGCGTTTATCAAGTTACTGTAACCTGACGTGAAGGATGCTCAGTAACTCCAAAGCATTAAAAATGATGAAGTGAGGGCAAGGAAAGGTGAGAAAATAAAAACCATCCCAGTCCTTTAAGACTTACCAGGAGTCGAGGGGTATGTTGGTGGGCTAGCAGCATCAGCATCACCTAGGAGTCCTGCCAGACCTACTAAACTAGCACTTTCATTTTAATGAAATCCCTAAGTGAGTCTCCTGTGCGTTGTTTCCATAAGCACTGGGTACTTGATGCTGTTATTGCTCTGCTCACATCTCTCAGATACTGTTATTAATTTTGCACACCAGTTTGCTATTAATCTCAACAGTCAGTGCCTGTTCTACCATCAGGCTGTCAGAACAAACTTTGCCTCTGGGTAAGGAGCCCCCGAAGAGATTAAGAATATACTTCCCACCTGGGCAACCCTTTGCCAATGATGGACAGATGAGGGGAGTAAATAGCACTCTATCACTCCATCCCTTAATTCTGAAGTATGAACTATGTTTTCTCCATGGTTCTCTTTTAGGTTCTCTTAGTAACTTGAGCCCAAGCTACTCTTTGAGTACTTTGCTTGATGTTACAACCTTGACCGACCTCCTTTTCTTTACTTCTCCAGTGTTTACACCAGGTTTGCCTGGGGACGCATTCTAATAAATCACTTTCACCTGAAGCCTTATCACAGCGTCTGCTATTGCAGAACCCAACTAAGATACACTGCAGGATAGAGTTCATAGACCGCAATCTAATAAATAATTATCTCCTATTTTTGCTAACCCTGGTGTTTACCAAGTGTTAGAATATGTAAAATGTCATTAGACTTAGAAGTAGTGAAAGTGGATTTTTAAAACGTTGCTGACAAGGAATTCGTCTTCCTACCAAGACAGAGCAACAGGCACTAAATTTACCCTCCCACCTGAAATAACTGAAAAAAACAAACAAAAACCAGATACCAATATATGGAGTAATGATTTTCTAATGATTTGCAAGGCATTTGACATCAGATAACAAAGGAGAGTGATCTCCGAAAGATAAGAAAGAGGTGAATCTTGTGACTGCCCTAGCTTCCTGCCTTTGGAGAGTTTCCAGGCTGCAGTGCAAAGGAGGGGCAACCTAAGCAGGGCCGTCTGGGCTCCCTGATTGGAAGAGAAGAGGCCATGAGGAGGCCAAAGCAACGAGAATTTGCAGGGAAGATGCCAGAGAGGAGAGGGCTACACAAAGAGAGGAAGATGATACCAAATGGAAATACAGATCTACACCAAGAATAAAGGGCACGGGAATTGGTAACTTCATGGGTAAATATTTAAGATTTTTTCTTATTATTTAAAAAGGTGATGACAAAAATACAGTGAATTTTATTACGTGTGAAGCTATAAGTGCACACAAACATTTTATCATCTCATTTAAATATTAAATTCCATTAATTTTCAGTGTCTCTTTTATTTTTTCAGAAATTGACATCTACAGAAAATGAGATTCTGTAATACCATTCTGATTTTTGGAATTCTGAGCATTTTGATTATTCTCACAATAAGAGTACAACTTACTTTCCCTTTGTTTCGTTATTGCAATGAATTACCACCATACTTTAAATTTTATATTCTGTCCAATAAGAAAAATTTATCAGAAGTCCCCAAAAGAGATGATTTAAAAATCTTTGATCTGATGAATGACCTGCCTGACTTTCTTTCTACTTTGAAGATATATGGACTTTCCCCCCCAGAAATCTGCAGCTGGAATGGTTTTCTTCTTAGTATCTATAAATATTTAGAAAGTTCAATTATCATGCTTAAAATTGCCAGAACTGGATTATGCTTAATCATTTAAAATATTGATTGCTAAGATGTTCTTAGGTAAAACTTTATCATTATGAGTTGAATTTAATGTTTTTTTCATAATGGACTTTTAACACTAAGGAATAAATGAGGCTTTATGTAGATAAGTAGTTTTCTCAGTCTCTTTCTCGTAACTGAAAGAATTTGTTACCAGGGGAGTTTTGGTCCCTAATTGACCTAAAACTCATAGGAAACATTCAGTTTTGAGCAACAGGATAGGTACATAACATAAAACAAATGTAACACTATGAAAATACTCTAGGACTTTTCCAAGAGTTATTCCAAATGAAAATAACAGGATGTTCAAATAAAATGTTTAATATGTAAAATACCTCAACATCTATAAGAATTTATAGTTAATTTTTCATCAGTTGCTTGAGTTAGATATACCACAGAATTGTTGTATCATACATAATGATGTTTTTCCAATTTTGTGCATATTTTCTATAATTTTGGAAGGTTTTTTAATAGAGATAAAAATTTAATTTTAAAAATTGGTTCATTTACTTTTCGCTCAGAAAGCAGCTTATTTGTATGTTGAATACACAAAGAACACTATGGAACTGCTCAATTACAAGAGCATCAAAATAAAAATTCAAAAAAATTTCTAATCACTTTGGTAAGATAATCTCTACCTGTCATAAAAAGTAAAGTTTAAGAGAAATAACAAGTATATAGAAATACAATTTTATCAGAAATTTAGAATTGTGTGTCTCTGTATGTTTCTGAGAAATAAAAAATAATCAGTGCAAAGAATTTGTTAGCAAAGTGACTTTAGAAGGTTAAAAATCAAAATGTAAATTCAAATAAATTCAGGACATAAGGTAGAAAGCAAATTTGTAATTTCAACTATTATTTTTCAGACTTTAAAAATATAACTAATTAACATTAATTGACTAAGTGAAGTCAGACTTTAAGAGTGAGAAAATTTGTATTTCACTTAGAGAATTATGTTTATATAGTATTATAACTTTTATGATAAAAAAGATATCACCTTTTCAAACTCTCCGTAATGAAATTTGTTGGTGGGAGAGTAGTGGAAATGTTTTCAGGTATTTAACATTTCAATTCGTCATTTTTGTATAAATTCTGCTTAACAAAATTGACAAATACTAACTCCTACTACTTAGAGTCAACTGATGAATAAAATGTAATAGGTGTTATAAAATATTAGTCATCCTCTTATCATCTTACATGCTTTTCTTCACCAATTTCCTTAGCAGGCCTTAAAGTTTTTTTGTCATAATAAAAATTATATATTTTTAGTACCTACTACCTACTATAAAAGAGATATTTTGTTAGGCTCTGTGAATATATAGTTTGTCCCTTTAAGACGCTTCTAGTTTAGTGGGGAGGAAGAGTGAAATTATTCTGTAATGCATAAGTATGAACAAAGTGCAGAGGGAGCTGGTAATGCACAGTTTTTAAAAATTTGAAACCATTACTCTGTTCAAATATAAAATGAACAGATGTCAAAGATTTTATTTAGTCCATTAATAAATGAGTGCCCGTAAGATGTTAAAGCAGGTGGAAAGGAAAATTTGAACAACAGATGTAGATGTAGATGTTGATGTAGGTAGATACGCAGACACATTCAAGAATGTTGGAATGACTGTTTACAGATGCAAAACTAGAGAGATAAAGCACAGTGTTTGGAATATATCTTTCTATTGGGCAGACATCAATTGTATCTTTACTGGGAAAACCCATTTACATTTCACTGGACAAGAATAATTTGTATTACTATCAGTTTTCAACTACTTAAAGAGTTGTAAAATAGCCTTGTTAAAGGTACTCAGAGGCCCAGGCCTGATTTCATAAGACCAGAATGTCAGCTAGACAACCAACCAAAGAAAGCTCTTTTACTTTAAGAGACATCACAGTCCAATTTATTAAATCCGTCCAGAAATTGGGAAACATTACATAGTCACGTAGAGAGGTCAAGGCCTTTCTCAATTAGAGGTGCACAGACACATGGATACTAGGCACATAGAGAGCATATAGCTTCAGTTTTATAATTTTGGGCAAAGGCCCAAAGTAAACACAGAAACACAAAAGCTCATTAACTGATTCAGATCTTTAAGAGTTGTTCTCATTATCAGTCGACAGAAATTTCTTAATTGATTTAAACACAAATATAGACAAAAAATAAACAGAAACAGAAAAGACTTTCACACCAGATTCCCTGTCTTTTCTCATTCATCAGAGAATATATTTCCATCATCCATCTGACAGAGATTATCAAATAGTCACACCATAACGTCAATCTTCTAATCACTGTTGTCACCAATATGGAATAAATTATTGTACTGTACACACAGGCATGCCCGCACACCCCCGACACACAGGATTGGTAGAGAGGGGCAACATAATGAAACAGAGTGTCAGCAAAGTTTAAATTTTATTGCCACTTGTGATGTCCGCAGGGGGCCAAGAAAATATGTACTGGAACTAAACAGTCCATGAGGCACACTTCGCCTACAGCCTGGCTTTTTCAGATGAATCTGCTGCATATGTCTGTGGGCCCTTCAAAACTGTTCAAATATAGTTTTTAAAAAATGTACATCTGTGACTCTCAGACAGATATAAAGTGTTTTATTTGGTTTATTAATGACAGAACCAGGACGATTTTAAAACTGGTTTGAAGGAGAATCCAAATGTATCTATCTGTCTATCTCATCAACAATGCTGAAATGAATATCCTAATAGGCAAAAATGGTTTAATACCCTGTAGGACGATATAATGTCATGTTTGAAATCATCTCTTCTACAAGGCAGAAATCAATTGTGTCTTTACTGAACAAAGTTTATTTGTATTTCTATGGACAGTAATCATTTGCATTACTATAAATGTCCTATAGTTTACAGAGGTATAAAATAATCTAGTTAAAGACTCAAAGTCGCCCTACTATGATATATCTCCAAAGGGCCAGCTAGAAAATGCCAACATTACACTGAAAGTCTACCCAGAAATCTTTTGTTGCTCATTTTCAAGTCTTTCACAGTTTTTCCTAACAGAGACCAAAAAAGTAGGCAAAATATTGACTCATGGAAGAAAAGGTAACAAAGACAGATGATGAGAATACATTAAGACACTAAGGAAAAGATGGCAGAAGATAAAGCTGCATAAGACATAGTGTCATGAAAGGGTGCCAGGCATCCAGGGAATATTGAGAGTCCAGTAAAGTTGCAATCAGAGGTTTCAATAAAGAAAAAGGACACTGGAGAGGTTCACTGAAGCAAGATTTTGAAGCAACGTTGATACCACTCCTTTAAAGTACTAAATAGTGCTATAGTTGTTGGGTATTTTTCCCCTTAAAGATGATTCTGTTGGTGCTATGGAGAGTGATGTAACGTTAAGAGCCATTGGAATCAAGGGGATTATGTATGGGCGGAAAATGGTGAAGTTCTGGAATGAGGCAGTGTTGGTGGAGATGGAGGAGAAATGTCAACACAAGAGTGATTCCAGAAATAAGATCTGAGAATCTTTAGAATGAAGGGAGTCAGTCACTTTTACCCTTGATGATTTGCCTGTTTAAGCCCAGAGCTGAGATAGCGTTTTTTCATCTTGGATTATTGCCTTAGCCTATAGTAAATACACAAGCACATTTGAATTTAGTAAGTCAAATCTGGGTACCAATATAGGCACCAGATGACTTGTAACTGATTTAAATGCCTGCATGAGTAGCTGCCATTAGATAACTTCCAAAGGGGCCTCGTTATAGCCTGGGGTAGTTTAGATACAATTAACATAGTTATACAGCAAATTTTTAAACTCAGAATGTATGTATCCAAATTTTCAAAGTAACACAATACAAATTAATAGATTCCAGAATTGAATCAATACAGTCATATTTCATAATAAAAAAGAAAAATATGACAATCTTTCATGAATCAATAGCAAGATTATGAATTCAGTACCATTTTTCTTCTTTTTTTTTTAATCTTCTTTGTTTTAGAGATTTGGGCTTTTTTTTTTTTCCTTATGGAAGCTTGAGATGGATATTAGACACCTCACAATTTATGTTGGTTACGTCTGTAACAATAGCTTGATAGTATAATATACTCCCATCTATTTCGTTAATTTGCTATACATATGTAAGCTTATATATCAATCTTTAAAAAATAATAGGCAACTATCACAATTGTATGTCTTTTTTTCAGCAGGTAGAGAATTATGTTCTGACACAAATGACATTTTTCTGCCTCTCCCAGAATATTTTTAACTGAGAACTCATGGGGGAGATTGTAGAAATAAAAACACAACCTAGCAAAGAATTTATTATAGTAGATTTTTTATTATAAAGATGTTAGTTCAGGAGAAATGGTTTATGATTCTGCTGATTCTTAAAATATGAACAGTTTTCTCCTCCCTGATTTTAACGAAGTCTGATAAAAAAAAGACAAGGAGAACATGCTGAAAATGTAGAGCTATTGCTATTCTTTATTTCTTAGATCTTCAATCAGGAATTTAGGATGTGACTTTGAAATATACAGCACATTTATTAAAATAATTTTTATCATTGAAATCTCCCATAGCACAGATTCTCTTTTCTACTCTTTGTGATAAGAAAATGAATTTTGATTTTGGCAACTGGCAGAGAGATGTGTTAATCAGTTTGTTCTGTCTTAATAGATAAACTGACTTTGCATTAGAAAAGAAAATTTGTGGGAGTTATTTAACTAGTAATGTAGATCGCAGAGGGCAAATATGTAGTATGAATTCCACCACTCACCTAACCCTTTCCATGACACACATTACTAATCTAGCAATGCAGCTTTGTCTCTAAGGCTGGCAATGACCTCAGAGTCCTCCTCAAATCACTTTGAGTTAGCACATGATAGAACAGCTATTTGCCAGCCCTGATTTGATGGTCTAACAGGAATCAAATAATTTAACTAGGAACATTTTATTTCAAATACTATTAATTCTCACTATAATATATTGTAGTTCACTATTTCACTGATGTTGCTAAACCACTGGGAAAAACAAATAGTAGCCAAAACAACTGTAATAAAAAATAAAAGTTAATATATAATGACTATAATACCAGCATTCAATCACACATGTTCCTTGTTACTGATACTTCCTATAATTTACTGAAGATATGGATAATTTCTTTTCCAAATATTCCTAATGGAGGTATTAATAGATTGATACAGTTGTACAGTGTCTAGTTTTTGTGTAATTATTGAATACTTCAAAATGCAGAATTCCCAGGCCTACAGGATATATTTACCATGAAAACTAAATAAGAAAAAGAAATCAAAACACTTTACACATTATATATATATATATATATATATATATATATATATATATATATATATATATATATATAATTTGTGTTAGTTGTTTACGTTTCTGAACATATAAATTGACCACATCAGAGGCCAAACTTCTGGATCCTTAGACTTCTACAAGGATTCTGAACATGAAAATAGTCAAAAGATAAAAGAGGCAAAAGATAAAAGGTTTTCTAGAACGAAGATGCCATTGTTGACATTGAAAATATGAATTGTGATTCTTGCGACATGGTGTGGTGGTAAGAGCAATTCCAATTTTGATGTATATTTACCTCATAGGGTGTTTATTTAGATGAAAGAATATATACAGTGGCAGGATAATTTCAGTTACTCAATAAATGTTATCTGTCATTCCTCCCTCTTTCTGTGAAAACTAGACCATCAGCTCTCAGAAAGAAAGAAGCGAATCTTCATTTATGTTTAAATCCTCATACTTAGGGTAATGCTAGTCTTGATACAAGTCTTTGGGGAGGAATGAACTGTTGATTAGTTTACCTAGTGGAGGATAAGGAAGGACATCCTGATTGGTTGCAATGTCTTTGTGTTTGCCTGTTGCTAATGGTAGAGTCGGGATGGGGTTTTTAATTGGTTTGAAGAGAGGATCACCACCTCTTTCCTATACAAGGCATCTGGAAGTCTGAGGACATTGTGCATATCCTTACCATTTGCCAACAAATTTACTGTATTCCTTGAATATGAATTCTAATAGTGCACAATTCATTTGCAAAATTGAGACTCTCCTTCTGACCCGTAACACTTTTCTGAAGATATAAAATAAGTTATTATTCTGAGTTAGATTTCATTTTCTTGAAAGGTTATGATAATATCATTGCTTTTGAATCAGAATTAATATCATACTTTAAAGTATAGGACACTGTTGATTTTAGATTCTTTTGCAAGGCAATAGTCGAGAGATGAATGTTTCTTCTGTCATTTGTGGCCGGTTAAAATATTAAACTCCATTTTGGAGATATTAAAAATTTCTCCAAAACATTGGAAAATACTCAAAAGGTTCAAAATTACCTTAGTCTTGGTAGAGTTTGGGGGTACATGAAGCAGATGGTGAGTGTTAAGGAGGTCAAGCTAAACTTATTAAACTGCTCATTTTATGTATTCTCAGGTGTATTAGTTTCGCAAGTCCTAACTGAGTGCCAATTTTAGGTAAGACCTTTTCCTATGGGTTAGAATAATCAAATTTAATAAACTAAACCAAAAGCTCTGGGTTTTCTGAGCTGCTAGTCCTTCAATTAATGTGTACCAAAGTCACCATTGTAATTGTAGCCAGCCCCCTGCTTTGATTGTCAATTGTCAATCCATAGGAAATAAATCATAATGTGACACATATTTATATCGAAATATACAAATTAATTGGATTGAAGTGGTATTCCTTCAAGAAATAATAGTAAAACCTAAATTTTTAAGTATTCATGAGATTAAAATAAATGAAGGCATTGGTCTCTGTACTCGTTTGTTCTTCTTGAGGCCTTCTACTATACGGTCTTTACTTTTTATTCAATTATTTTAAAAAGAACATTTAAGCTCTAAAGGACCTCAACTCAACAGGACACCAGACTGGAGGCTGCTGAGGGCAGAGACACAGCCTATCTTTTCATGATTTCACAACACGTTTCTAGCACAATATGTGATGTACATCTTCACTAACTGTTTTGTTTTGTTTTGTTTTGTTTTTTGGATAAATGGCTGAATGGACAGTCTATTTAGAGGAATCAAAGTAGTAAGAAATTGTGGAGTTGAAGTGATAGACCGAGGAAGACCGCCATGACATTCCCCGGACCTGAGGCAGGTGGATAAATGTCAGTCAGAGACAGTATAGCCCATAAACATGGGCAAGCAGAGCCCCTCCCTGCTCACTTTCCCAAACTGCAGGGGTGAGGGGCTGGCTTTAGAGTGTCTTTTACACAACTTCCAAGTTTTCCTCTAGTCCCTGGGATGACCAGGGCTGGCATATCCCTCTGGGAAGGGCACCCCAAACCTGAACCTGGACACACATTGGCCCTGCCCCCTTTCTCCTATCTGGGGTGCTCTCCCAACTCACACCCACCCTCTCTTGCATGTCCATGTGTGCACATATGCACGTAGGCACACATGCAGGCACAGACATGGAGCTGACCAGGTGCTTCAAGTTGCTCAAGGACTTGTACCTGTAGGATCATTCTGGGGTCATGACTGGGCTGGTTATGAGTTACTGGAGATTTGTTCCCATTTGTTCCCTTCAAAGAGCTCCGGGAGCCTCAGTGTATGGCTGCAGTTTGTGCTTCACTACAACTCAAGGGCCTGAGAACAGCTGTCCTGGCAGAAGCCATGTGGGACACGCTGGGGGCAGAGGTTGTCCTGGCAGGGGGGTGGGGTGCGGGCCTGGGACTGAGACACAGGTGTGGATAAACCCATGTGCAACTCAGACAGAGGCCCGGGGGTAAGGACCCCTCTTGCTCTGGCCTGAAGGCAGAAGTGGCAGGTATTGTGTACCTTCCATGATTCAGTCTCAATCCACTACATACCTCAACTTATTCTACCCACCCTCCTTCTTTCAACTTTCTGGGGTCTCTTTTCTGGGATCATCAGGGGTCACAACCTCAGAAGGAGAAAGGGTGGCAGGAAAAGTCAATGTGTGAAGTGGACAGGTAGGGACAGGAAGGGGAGAGGGATGGTGGCCGAACTTGAGTGCAGAACTTGACGAAGAGAGGCTGACTTACCACAGCTCCAGCCAAATGGGGGTCCCATTCAGCCAGATCTTTGGAATTTTCATGAAAAGCACACATTTTAAATTTCTTTTGTATTTCCCAATATTAAGCACTGGAACTCTTTCAAATTATTTCAAGGCCAATGAAACACATGTGTGTGCCAACTCTGTCCCCAGGACTGCCATTTCATATTTTAGAACTTCGAATATTCAAAAGGCTGAATTTAATTCCTCTGTATCTCCTGAAAGCAGGTTCCCTCAGTACCTTCTAGAGCCTTGGATACACCCACTCCCCCGGAAGCTGGAGGTGGGGATACAAGAAGCTACCATTAGTGACTCAGAGCAATTTATATTCCTTGCGTGATCAAATTATTGTGCACCTCTCCCTAGAGCAGGAAGCTACAAGATGAACTCTATTTTAATCTCTGGTAGGGAAATGTGCCATATATTTTTCCTACCTAGCTCTACTTTTCTCAGCAGAATGTCTCTAAGGTCCCTGATAGGCTTGACTTTGAGCTGCTTAAAGCCTGGGACCTGGCTTTGTTAGTGGTTGTAGCACAATGCACTCAGTCATTGCCTCTAGGACTTATGTTTGTATAAATGGGTAGATGAAGAGTTTATGGAAAGTATTTTTAAAGTTGTTTAAATTTTTGTAAATAGAAGATATTATTTCCTTCAAATTTTTTAAATTTCTAAGAAGTCTCTCAAGCTTAGTGCAGAGACTGCAGTCTTGACAGGCACAGCTTTAATTTGCAATAGCTAAATGTGTTCTGAAAGAGAGGGGGTGTTTCTGACTTCTAAGTTCTGAAGGAAGCAAGCTCTGTTGTGCAGGCCATAAGCAATAAATGAGAAAGAATGCAAACTACATGAAGCAAGAGGCCTTTTCTCATCTCATTCTAAGTGAAAATGATGGGTGAGGGGGAAGAGAGAAAGCTGGAGGAGCCAATGGATCTTGGAGTTGCCCTGTGTCCTCTCTGTGGGCTGAACTCTGATAGGATTAGGGTTCCCAGGGGGTAGAGATGTGTATTCTGACTCTCATATCTGGAGACACTGGCATCTGTAATCTCTCTGATATTCCTTATACTACAATGGAATGGGAGCTGTGAAACCTATACACAAGGAATGCAGGGGCGGAGTGAAGGAATGGCAGAGAGGGGCAGGAGGGCAACCCAACATTCCTTGTGCAATCAACCATGGGGCAGAAATTAGTGAGAGAAAGACAGCCGTCACTGCTGGTAGTTCGCACACACTGGTGGATGTGCAGGATTCTAGGACAGCATGGCCGACCATGTAGTATGGACCATGCAGCCAGGGACTGGGAAAAGACCTATTTATAACTCAGAGAATGTCATCCTAGAAGGTAACAATGACCCACAAATAGATGATCTGTTTTTACCAATGTCTGAATGTCTTACCATCCTCACATGGAAAAAATGAACCCTCCCTGGGGAGGGAACTATGTCTAAGAATGTTCTTATGCAACTAAATTTACCTTGAATTGGCAAGATTAAATTTTCTGCTGCTGAATAGAAGAGAGGCTTAAAATAGAAATTAAGTTCCATTAAAGGAAAATAAAGGAAGTTCCATTCCTTACACCTGAGTTTGTGGCTTGTGAAAATTCATAACCATTAAACAAATATAAAATTTTCCATTTGAGCTGCAACCAATTGCAATGGACAATAATTTTGCATGATGGTTAACTAATCCTTTAAGTCAACTTGAACAGAAACATCCCCTATCTGAAAAAAGAGAAAGAAAAAGAGAACTTTAGAATTCTTATAGCCAAAGTCTGAAGACTTCTTATAATGAATATTTCATTTCAAGGCTGTGATGCCCCATATTTCTGTTGAATGGGGAAGTATGTGTGATTCATTAAGCTCTCATTCATTATGAAAATAGACTAGCAAATTATATTCCTTGTAAGTGAAATCATTATGGAACTAATTTACAAAATACATTAAGCCTTTTCATGATCTTGCTAAAGGAAAAGCCAAATAGTTTTAAACACATTGCAAGGTCATTATTATTTTACAATCTTAGATCTTACTTTTCATTAGTTATTTTGTGAAATACCTCTTGCACAAATGTCTAAATTTGGTTGCACTTTGCACAGCACAACTTTTCATGTGTGCCTGGGAGATAATGGTTCAACTCTGTTTTCATGAAGTTTATAATAAAGATGAAATGAGAGTTTCTTAGGTACCATGTTCAAATATTCTTCTCTTTTCCTCTTGAATTTGTGTAAGCCAGTCTTGCCCCTTCAAGACTGTAACGTGATCCATCATCTCTTCAATTTTTGTACTAAATCATCAGTTAGAACTCCTAAAAGCAACCTAGAAGCCAGGCAGCAGGTTACAGGTTTAGAGTATGGTTGTTTGACGCTCTAGGGGGTTTTAGAATCAGTTATCTACTGAAATTAAGGTAGAAGTCAGAGCAGATGGAATGTCCTTCTATGTTATGCACACTCACAATGCTGTTCATTACCAAGAACACACCAGTACGTGCATGTTTGTTTCCCAGGAAAAATAGAGCCCGATTCATTATTCATAGAGGTCCTCCCATACAGTAAAGACATTCATTCTTTAATGGCTCTATGACTAGGGTGTTGTGAAGCCTGAAGATGTTATTTTTGGAAGATAGTTTACCAATTAAAAGCAAACAGCACTGGATTGCTTAGTAATGTCCTCAACATTGATTGACTATAACTGCAGATGAGCATCAGGAGAAAACTGAAAGTATTGCTCTGTGCTTCTCTGCTTCCTTCAGACACTTCCCCGGAAACAGATCGTTAGTGGATGGAACTTCCAGCTTCCAAAGTCAGACTTTTTCTTTTCTTCAAGTAATGTAAAAAATACACTGGGTTTACTCCATCCCAAATATCTAATTATATCCCTCTGAAATGTAACAATATGTGTGGAGTTAATACAGAGGTGAGTGTTAGAAATGATTGCTTGGAAGTGAATTCAGGCTATGAAGACAAATAAGGCCCTATTCTTCTTTAAAAAATGGTGATGTTTTATATGAAACTAAATATCTTCTGCTTGTTTGTGGCTGATAAAAAATGGAGGATGTTGGCCATCAATGTTTTATATACATTCAGTGGAATTAAGTTTGTCTAGACTTTATAATAAACAACATATATCATGATCAGTGCTATTTTCTTAAGCATAGATCTAAAAATTATTGCTAGTTTGTATTTGTTATGCAGGCTGTAAACCCTATGATTTATGATTCCTTTCCTTAATGTTTACTGATCTTTTAAAATGTGACAAAGTTTGGGTGTAGTGTAGCCATAAACTGGTTAGAAAACTTTGCTCTATATGGGTGAGGAGAGTACATCTGTGAACATTTTAATCTAAACTAAAAAGAACACTGAGTCATAAAATTCTTAATGAAAATGTTAGCATTGACAGAGAATATGCTAGAGGATTTTTCTGGACACACCAAGAAGCTGTTTTCTGACTTGATAGGGAGCATATTTTATTGATAAATTCTTCTACTTAGTATTCAGAGCAATGACTAAATTGAGGAAATAAATTTTCTTTGTACTTCTGATGTCCATGTATATTCATTCCAACCATGAAGGTGAATCGGTAGAGTTTGAAAACCTATATAAATAATAATTATTAATGAAAACAATGCCCTTGTAACTTGCAGAAGAGATGACATTTGCTATAATTGAATCAGTTTTTTTTTTTTTTTTTAAGGAATTAGCCTGGCTTCTTCAAGTGAAACCTTTAAATAACATGATCATAATCTTTGTCAAATGATCAAGTAAAATGTATCAATGAAGTTACTGATATGCTCCCGGATTGACACTATTTACTGGTTCTATTAAGACTGAGTTTTTCTTTGTAGAGTCATATACGAATACAACCTGGCTGTTGACTCCTACCCTTTTTTTCTTATGACCAATAATCTTTGTATAGTTTCTAGCTGAGATCTGTGTGACTATAGCCCCTCAAGAGAGAAGAGTTAACTGTTCTACTTGGCCTTAAGAAAACATTGCCTCTAACCTCCTTCACCTGCTTTCTACAGAAAAAATAATACTGCTTTAAGGTGTGGCACTTAACAAAGAAGTTTTATTGACTTGAACGTACCAGTAGATGCAGAAGAACCCATTCAAATTTTTCACTTCCTTTTTTCCTTTCTAGTATCTATGCTAACTTACAACAAGCTTGAATGAATTTAATCATTATAATTAGAAGTTATTAGAAAACTCTCCAAATTAAAAGCTATGAATATGTTGATTATTGAATTTTAGAATATTCAGATTGCCTTCCATTATTGAAAGTAACTTGATATCAAAGTACGATCATCAATAGCAAACTTTAATCACATTAATGTCTTTTAAAATTTCTTTGGATTTCTTCTGACTCTAAGCAATCGAAGAATTTTTCTAATTTATTTATCTAAGTAACTTTTTGTTTGTTTTCATCCTCTTCTTATGTAGAAATATTAGGTTAAAAAAAAAGCCTAATCAGAAAATTATCTTCCTGTTCCTTCAGAGCAGGGCTCTTCTCAGCTGAAGTTAAGAGCAGAGACCTCTATGTAGTAAAATAGTTAATAACAGCAATATTCTATGGGTTCATATCAGTTTTTTTCCAAAAACCAAGTCTGACATACTGCTTATTTAATGCTGAAATAATTAATGATAGTTAATTAACTCAGAGCTTTTAAAATTTGAGAAACCATTTTAATATAGAGAATTAAGGTATTCCATTGATGAAAGTTAGCAAGGGGAGATATCCTCTGTCAAATTAGCCTGTGTTGTCATCCATTTGCCTTAAGGAATGTCATTGTTTATGGTGCCAGATGATCTGAAAACTACACAAAGCTCCATTCATCTTTCACAAAAGCAGAAGAACTAGAGTAATGACTGCCAAGATGTATGGTTCCAATAATCTAGGGATGTAAAATTACTGCTTAGCTACAGAATCATCTCTCATAACATTAATATCTGAATTTATAACAAGGAAGACAAGGTTAAATGATCTTCTTTTATGAACTACAAAAATGCAAGTTTATTAATCTGCAATAGGATTTTCATTTGTGTCACTTTTACATTTACATATCTGATTTGGAAACACTTCAAAAACACATAAGCTTTAAATAACGACATCGTTGAAGGCATCTATTAATATTGTGAGCCATAAAGTCAGAACGAAACTCTCTTCCTTATGTATAATAAGCTTTTCTAATGATGGTCTAAAATGATGCTTAGCTAGTATGCCATTTCCCAAGATTGTTCCAAGGCAGAAAGAGGTCTTAACACCGATTTAAAAAAAAATAGTTTGTTACTTAATATTTAAATGTACTTATTAGCTTAAGATGTATTTCTAGGCATGAAACTCACAATCAATGGAGAGTAGATTTCTGGATCATTAATAAATATGAAAATTTTTAAATAGAGTATAAATAATCATTGTTACGCTTTAACATATTTTTTTATTTATACCTTCTTGATGACTGTTAATAATATTTCAAGTAAATATGAGTAGTGCTTGAGAATACATGGAAACTTTCATCATTGTTTATGTTTCCAGCATACATATATGAAAACTAAATATAATTAAATAATTAGAGCTCTTTCAATTCTCTTTGCTAAACTCTGACATAACTATTAGGCAAAAATCTGATGAAGCAGATCACATGATTCTCTCCTCTGAAGCTAAATAGCTCTGGCTTCAGAGCCTTAGACTAATATTGCAAGACAAGAAAAATCTGTGGTCCCTTCGTGTTTGGCTTACCCCAAGAGATCATGAGCAACCCAGCTGGTTCTCAGCTGCCCTAAATGTATAATTTTAATGGGTTTATATTAGTACTAGGTAAATTCTTAAGGCTCAATAAATGTTAAGTGGATTATTAGGATTTGGTTTGGTATAAAGCTTGATAAGAAAAATGAAAAATTGTTTTTACCACTTCTCGTCATTATTTACCCAAGTTTACCTTTCTTTCTCTGTAACTCAGCAACCTTCCCATTATCCAGGCACCTGGAAGAGCTACTGTTGTTAAATTTCTGACGGCTTTTTCATTACAGGCCCTTGTTTTTCAAGAGGCAGGTTAAATAAGCGATTTTGATTTGTGCCAAGCTGAGATGTTTAATAGACACTTGAAGTCCATTCTCTTGTTTTCATAAGATTTCATTTGAACTTATTTGTCCTACTTGATCTAAACACACAAAGAAAAGAAAAAAAACCTTAAAATTCATCCAGCTTCTCATTCATGAATTGGTATAACTGAGCGAAAGAACAGTAACTTGTGTAATTGCCTTCTTTTTTTTCTTTTCTGATTCACGGCTTTTAAAAAAAATTATCAACAAAAATTTCATACCACAAAGTTGTTATCTTTTTGTAAGAAGTATAAACGCCCATTTGTTTTACATATATGAGATAATGGTAAGACACCTTTACTTTGTAAAACATGGCACAAATATTATCATCATCTGCATTTGTTAAAAGCGTGACATATTCATTGTAAAACGATATCTTTCTCATCATAAAAAGAACTCACATTTACTGTACAAAGCTTATAGAATGCAGATAAGAAAGAGGAATATTTAAAATCAACCTACCAAATAATATATTGAATTTCAATCTCTTTCTATGTCTAGTCTCCTATCCTTGCCTGTAGCCTTAGGAGCTTCCTCGGGAAAGCACTCCCTGGCTACCCCTTCCCACTTCCACATAGAGTTGCCACGCGGTGGTAATCAGTTATACATGATGTTTCAGTATTCTCTCCACCTACTTCATATACAATTCCATGTGGTATGGCATCTACCCCATTACTTTACTAAAATGTTTCTGTTGCAGTTTCCAGTAAGCCTCTTTATCATCATCCAAGGACCATTTTCTCCATCTTCCTTGGCTTTGACATCCTCTGGGATCTGCTTCATGTTTGAAAATCTTCTAACTTGGATTCCATGATGGTACCTCATTTTTGTTTGCTTCTTGTATTTGCAACTAACCCCTGTCTGTTGCCTTCACTTCCTTTGTTCTTCCTTTAGGTTGCTATATACATTAATTTTGCTTGCATTTGTAAATAGCAGAGTAACCAAATGACAGTGGCATAAACTACAGGATATTTATGAATTATTTAACAAGAAGTTAAGAGGTTGGCAGTCCCAGGGCTGATTCTGTGACTCAAACAGGAGTCAAGGATCTAGGCTCTTTCCATCCTCTGTTCTGTTATTCTGTCTCTTGGCAATGTCTTTTCTCCTACTCACAAGGCGGCCAACTAGCTCTAAGAAGACAGGAGGCAAAGGCAAAAAGACCTTTCTGCTCCTATTCTTGCCTTTAATCAGGAAAAATGCTTTTCTCAGAAATCTTTTCCTTATGTCTCATTGGCCAAAAATGGGTGTTACGCCCACCCCTACGCTATAATGGAAAAGGGAAAGAAATTGCCCTGACTTGCCTCGACCAGTTGTGATCCACCCCTTGGTGCTGGCACAATGCTCCAAACACAGTCAGGCAAGAAAGAAGAGCCGACGGTCATGGAGTGGGCAACTGACAGGGGCAGCTCTGCTTACCTATCAGCTATGGCTGCTCCTTTAGACCAGTCTTTTTCTCTCCATATCTTAAAGTCTCTTAGGCTCCATTCATCTTATGCCCAGAAGGAGTTGTTGTGTAAAAACAACTGCGATGTGAAAGTGCTGTATAAACAGGAGTCTTATGTCATAGGAGATATACCATATTTTCCCAACGAGACTTACAACTTAAAAAAATTTTTTTAACATCTTTATTGGAGTATAATTGCTTTACAGTGGTTAGTTTCTGCTTTATAACAAAGTGAATCAGCTATATGTATACATATATCCCCATATCCCCTCCCTCTTGCATCTCCCTCCCACCCTCCCTATCCCACCCCTCTAGGAGGTCACAAAGCACCGAGCTGATCTCCCTGTGCTATGCAGCTGCTTCCCACTAGCTATCTGTTTTACATTTGGTTGTGTATATATGTCCATGCCACTCTCTTACTTCGTCCCAGCTTACCCTTACCCCTCCCCGTGTCCTCAGGTCCATTCTCTACATCTGCGTCTTTATTCCTGTCCTGCCCCTAGGTTCTTCAGAACCATTTTTTTCCTTTTTTTTTTTTTTAGATTACATATATATGTGTTAGCATATGGTATTTCTTTTTCTGACTTACTTCACTCTGTATGACAGTCTCTAGGTCCATCCACCTCACTGCAAATAACTCAATTTCATTTCTTTTTATGGCTGAGTAATATTCCACTGTATATAGACTAACAATCAAAAAATAACTTTTTAATAATTTTTGTGTGTATTGAACCAAGGACCAAATCATCCTAATCCTTTCTGCAAAATTTATCTTCACTGTCTTTCCATTTACTATCTTCCTATTCTGGTCTCAGTCACCTGAAATCTTGACCATTGTGGCAGAGTTCTGTGTGTTTCTTCTACTTACCTTTCTCTTGCTTCTATGTGCTTGCTTCCTTTGGTTTGATGTTCTTCATCTTCTAACTTTTTTCCCTATTATGTACAATATAAACATTACTGCGAGGGTTCAAGTCCTTCAGCTAACCTTCTTTTTCCTATCAAAATCAAACACCAACTTCTCCTTAATATGAGTTCTCATCTTTCTAGTCAGGCCTCTTCTATAAACGTCCATGACCTTCGAGTCTCATTCCAATACCTCATCTAGGCTCTGCTGTTGCCCTTAGCTGGAAAGTTTGACTTTATTTCTTACACCACTTCATACAGTGCTATACTCCTCAGTGAGTGGACTACGCAGGGTTTGAGAGCACCAGTGAAGCAAGTTACTTAATTCTTTGGTCTGATTTAATTTACAAACTTACCTTAAATTGTTTCACCCTCCTGATGGGATTAAACTAATCTACGTCTGGTTAAGTTATAATTTTTTCCATACTAGCCTTGGTACAAGTGTAGGAGCTACGTACAATAACCTAGTGTTGTACAGTTGCATTGAATGCTCATTAAATACTTCATGATTTATTTTCAAATAATTTAAAACATACATACTATGTTTTTACCTATTTTTCCTCCACTTCAAGTGTCCTTTCTATTGTATTATTTGCTATATACTGCTAGAGTAAGGATAAATTACAATGAGTCCCAGTGCGAGATGAGAGGATAAATTATGTCTGTATTTACCCCCTTCCTTTGGAGTGTGAAATGCCCACCACCTGGCTCTGACAGAAACAGAAGGTTGAAGGTCATGTCAAATATCATAGAAATAATGACTTGGCTATAGCAATTCCTAATCCTACCCAATTTATCCTTTGTCCACAGACACTAGAGTATATTTTGTTCTCATCTTGATTTCAGACTTTGAGGGAAATAAGTGCAGTCACTTAAGGTCTGCCAGTTAGTACAATATCACGAAGGCAAACGTGCTAAAATTTTGAGAAAAAATATGTGATTGTTTTCAGAAAGATATATTTAGCTATGGAGTTTTCAAGAAGAAAAAATCAAATTGTAAATAAGAGAACCTCATTTTTAAGCATTTCCTTAGTTTCAATCAGGTTGGATCTTAAACTCAGGAGTCTTTTTTTTTTTTTTTTTTTTTTTTTTGCGGTACGCGGGCCTCTCACTGTTGTGGCCTCTCCCGTTGCGGAGCACAGGCTCCGGACGCGCAGGCTCAGCGGCCATGGCTCACGGGCCCAGCCGCTCTGCGGCACGTGGGATCTTCCCGGACCGAGGCACGAACCCGTGTCCCCTGCATCGGCAGGCGGACTCTCAACCACTACACCACCAGGGAAGCCCAGGAGTCTTTTTGGTGGAGTAAAAGAGAAGGAATTAATTAAAGAGAGGAAGAAGAGGTACCTGATGTGTTTTAATGATGATGAAGATGATTATGACTGTGATGGTGATCAACAGAATGACAAATTTCATGAGTCATTCTGGTCATTAATAGCTGTCATCTGAAAAACGTAGCTTTATAGGTAAGCTCCAAAAAGCTGGACATTACCCAATAGTTATTTCTGAATAATGTGCTGACCTAAATACATACAGCCATACAAGTAAGCATCATCTTTTAAACATCAATTAATTAATTAATTAATTTTTTTGGTCTTGGATTTAACTACCTCAGTAGTTGCATGAGCTTTGGGTTTCAACACATACTTCTGCCTAGCAGAGTTCATTAACATAAGAAGATTGATAAGAATTTTCATATTTATCCCATTTCACAGAACTTGAGTATAAGACAGGAAGGAATAAGTGAATTGATTCTCCACTTGGGAGTTCTGTTAACTTGGAAGAAAACAGTAAGTCTAGTATGTGAGAGTATCTGAAGAGAGGGAAGGAAGACCTCACTGTCCTCCCCAATATCTTCCTTCATGTACCCCAAAGACCCCTGCTCTCATTTTCTCACTGTTTCTTTGTTCTGCTTCTTCTCCTTAGCTTTCCTGTTCCTCCACACACTAGAAACCTAAGATCATGATTTTTGACCCAAGAGTATGTAATATTTGAAATTTAAAAGGGGGACATTTGAGTCCAGAACCCAAAATCTGAAAATAAGAAAAACTACTGGTCTCTAATGTGTGCCTGAAGTGCCTTTACAAAATAAAAACAAAGTCAAAGAGAAATGAGACCAGCAATTAGAGGAGTGACTGTGCCCTGCTGTTTGCGTTTCCCCTATAATTGTTCATTTCTACGCTGGCTTTGGGTTTCAGTAGGTCGTGAATTGTTTCTCATATTCAGAGCAACAATTGGAATTGTGTTGTCCTTTACGTCCACAAAAATATAGTTTACTAACGTAAGTTAATGACTGCAAAATGCTTTTTGTGTCTAGATGACTTGGTTATGGCATTTAAAGGGAGCATTTCGGATCAGCATGAAGGATGTTCAGGGAATGAGAAAATAGGAACCCTTCCTTTTATTCTCCCTCCCTTCTTCTACCGAGCAGAAAGAAATCCAGTCCAGGTTTTGCCTTCGACTCGGCCTCCGAATTTCGGCTGTGCAATGTGTAGCACGTTTCTCTCCCGCCCCTCCTTTTTCCTTCCCTCTTGCCTCCAGTGTCTGTCTCCAGGATTTCTCTCTTCCTATTTCAGGAGGACTCTCACAGGCTCCCTCAGCCTGTGTGAAGCTGAGGTTTCCCCTGGATCCCGTATATCCCCAACACATACCTCCACGCACACGCAGCCCCAAGAACCCCGCGCTCACACCGACACACACTCGCGCGCGCACACCCCTGCGGTCGCCTGTCCATCTCCCTCCCGGGAGAGCCGGCGCGCGTCCCCACCTTCGCCGCACACTCCGCGAGCCGAGCTCGCCGCGCGCTAGATAATTCCGCGGCTCGGAACTCGGATCGCAGCTCTCAACCCCCATGGTAGTTTTCTAAACATTTATTTTCCTCCTCTTTTTCGTTTTTGTTGCACCGTTTTCGGTCTGGGGGGCCAGAGGAGCAAGGCGGGTGCTTTCCCAGCCAGCCCTGGTTGGCTTGCCATCCTCCATCAGGCTTATAAAAGTTTGCTGAGCATAGTCCAGAGGGCTGCGCGGCTCGTCCCCTCGGCTGGCGGAAGGGGGTGACGCTGGGCAGCGGCGAGGAGCGCGCCGCCGGCTCTGGCGGGCTTTCGGCTTGAGGGGCAAGGTGAAGAGCGCACGGGTCCCGGGGTTCACCGAGCTGGATTTGCATGTTGCACCATGCCTTCTTGGATCGGGGCTGTGATTCTTCCCCTCTCCGGGCTGCTGCTGTCCCTCCCGGCCGGCGCGGATGTGAAGGCTCGGAGCTGCGGCGAGGTCCGCCAGGCGTACGGTGCCAAGGGATTCAGCCTGGCGGACATCCCCTACCAGGAGATAGCAGGTAAGCGCGGGCGCGCGGCCCGGGCCGCTGCAGCCCTCGGCGGCCGCACGTCCCCCGCGCCTCCGGAAGCCCTCCGCCTTCCCCCTGTTGCTGAGTTGTTGGTGTTCACTTTTTTGTCGCGGCTCTCCCGGCCGCCGCGCTTCTGTGCGGGGCGGCGGATGCTCCCGCGGCTTCTCCCGCTGGGGAAGGTGTGCGTCTCGGCTGCCTCATTGTGTGCACACGCGGGAGCGCCCTCCTTCCCTCCCTCCCTCCCGCGCCCTCGCGCCCCCTTCGTCGTTGGCCCCGGCCGCGCGGGCCGGGGAGCCCGGCACCCTCCGGGGCGGCCGCGGCGCGAGGGCAGATCGCCGAGCGGGGCGCCCACCCCGCGCCGCTCGCTCAGGCAAACTTGGAACAACTGCGGCCGCAGTTTGCCCAGCGCCACAGTCTGAGTGGCGCCTTCTCCGCTCCCGCCCTCGCGCCGGCGGGGGCGGTGGAGAGACGCGGAGGGCTCCCTTCGCCCCTCGGTCCCCTCTCCTGACCTTCGGGGAGGCAGAGCGCCCGGGCCGCGGGCGGGAGAGGCTTGGGGGGGGGGAAACCCCACCGGGGGACTCGGCCTCCGACGTCGGCGGTTCCGGGCTGGTCTGGGGAGTTCGTGGGCTGCCCGTTTCAGATTTGGGGCGGGCTTTCCCGTTACGGTTCCTCAGTGCTTCCCCGATTGCGGTTGGTTACTCGCGGTTCGGGGACACCCCGGCCACCCGGCGCCGCGCCCCGTCCTGAGCGCGGCCTCGGCAGCCCGCTCTGGGAAGCCGAGTCAGCTTAAGCGGGTGGCTCGCTGGTGGATTCGTCCCGGGCTCCTGGGACCCCGCGTCCCCCGCGTGCCCAGCCACCGGCATTCCTCCACCGAGAGCCCCTCTGACAACTTGCGCGGCAGCCTGGGTGCGTGTTTTCCGGCTCTTAGCTCCAACCGAACCCGAGCTTGTCGGGGGCTCGGGGAATGAAACGTGTTGGGGAGAGGTAATCCTGTGGCCGCGAGAGAGGCCAGGAGATGCTCCGGGGGCGCGGGCTGCTCACACCCGGCAGCTGGAGTCCTCAGGGTCCTCGGAGGGTCGAGTCAAAACGCTGGATTTCCACCAGCCTCTCTGCGTTTTGCCAAAGAACTGGTCGCTGGAGGAAAAGCATTTTTGCAGAGATCTTAAAACATCACGGTTTCGAGACGTAGTGGGACTGCTGTTTTATTGCGGTTGATCCACAAACTCTACAAGTGGGGTTTTTTACTCACACCGGAATGAGCACATTTCTAGAGATACAGGCATTGAAGAAAAAAAAAAAAAAAACAGCTTACACACCACGCTAACAGCGCCGAGCATTATATACAGGGAGCCTTTTTTAATTCTGAGCCAGACATAGGCAGCCTCTGGTGAGTCGGAGGCGGAACCTGTGGTGAATTATAAGACCACTTTTCTCTCCCTGTCACTTCTTCTCCCTTTCCCAGAGCTCCTTAATTTGTTAATCAGTGAATAGAGCGACTGCCCCCGCAGCTCCTTAAGTTTCTTAACTCTCCTTCCCCTTTGTCTACTGTTATTTCATTCTTTTTAATTAATTGATAAGGATCAGCTTTGCTTTTTTCCCCTCCCCCCCAATCTCAGGGAATTAAACTTTTTAAAGGTTTAGAGTATGGATCACTTCTTGTAGGAACTTTTTCTCCTCTCATCTGGGCTTTTTCAAACTGTCTTTTAAACACACATATTTCCCAACATGATTTCAGATAAGATATCTCAAAGAAGACAAGAGTTAAGTATTTTTAAATTGCTTCAGTATTCTTTAGTGGATAATGGGATTTTCAGGAGACTACAGTTCATCCTGACCACGAGGCAAATCTCCTTCCTATCAGAGGGAAGGTTTTCGGTGTGTATGATTTCTGTAGGCCCCATTGACTTTCCTGAAACATTGCCAGTGGTTGAAATAAATCCTTCAGTAGAGTTTTAACTACAGAGGGTTTTTTTCCCCCCTTTTTCTCCACCCCTTGACAATAACGGAGCTTGCTAATCAGCTATGGATTTCTAAAATGTGTGCACTTTTGTTACAATCACTTTCTAGGACTAAGGGCACTGTTGAGTTTGCCTAAACCCTCCTGTCCTTTGTACCAGTGGAAATACTCAAGCTCTAGGTCACTGGGGTGTCAGAGGCACATCTGATAGGAAAAGAAATGAATTGAAAGATAACTGTATATTAAGGACCAACACTGTTTCAAGGTAAACTTTACTCAGTGCTACCTATTGCTGTTGGAATGATCACGTAGGTGTCCTGTTATTAAATGAACACACCCTTCCTCTGTTCCCTTGTTCCTGATACCATTTACTTTTAATTATCTAGTATATGGTGGTTATCCTTCCCTTCAACTCCTTTCCATCCTATGCCTTGTTTGGACTTTGACTGGTTTGCTTGAGAAACGGCATGTGCTGTTAGTCTGTCAGGGAACATGAATTTAAAGGAACTGCTGTTCAGATTTCAGGTTCTTGAGAGCTGTTTCTAGTTGAAAGATATTTACAGGTAGCTTGCCTGGTAAAATAACTGAGAAGTAATAAGGACATTATGTCTCATCATGACATTATTAAAGTTTTACTCAGAACTCACAATTGTGAAATAGTGTGCCCTTTTCCATTCTAGGATAAAAGGGAGTTCTTCAGACTCAACACATGAGGGACTGTGATGGGTAATATATAAAGTTCGACTCAGAGAGTGTTTGGGAAAGAGGAGGCCTTCAGGGGGCAGCTTGTACCATTAATCTTCACTCAGCCCTGATTTTAAACCATCCCAGGCAGATCAGATAGACTATCTGTCCTTGTTTCAAAGACCTCCAAAGGAATAGACTCTTGAGCCCCTCTCAGCAATCCATTCTAATACTTAGTAATTTTTGTGGTATCAAAATGTTTCCAGATATCTAGCCAAAAGCCTTCAAAGTGTGCTTGCTTATTTTCTCTTGTTCTATCTTCTGGGAAGATATTGAGCCATGTAGCATCAAGTTCTTTGTTAGGACTGTTATTCTGATCAAAGGTCAGTGTGAAACATGCCAGTTTTTCTTCCAGCATCAGAAATACTATCTCATTTTCCAATCCAACTCATCTTGATGGTGCTAAACTTCTAAAGGAACTCACAACTGAAAAGAGCATCTGCTTAAAAGTCTGGGCAATTCCGGGAATGTTGTTTTATGCTTACGGTGCCTCTATTTTATGCTTGGAGCCTTCTTGGAGTCATTAATTATAATATGCATGTGGTGCTGACTAGTGGTAATTTATTGGCTTACAGGTTAATGTTTTTCATTTGTCTACCGCAACTTTACTTAACAATCCCTTATATAGAAATCACTATGTGCCCGGCACCTATCTGAAAAACATTACCTACTTTAAAAACATTAAACATTGTCTTACTGACTTTTTCTAATAACTTAGATGCTATCGTTATCCCCATTTTAAAGATGAAAAGACTGAGCAACACAGAGACAAATAATTAACTTGCCCAAGGTTGACTCAGATAGCAGGTGATGAGGCTAGAATTCAAACGCAGGCGCTCTGACCCCAGGCACTGGAGTCCATCCACTTCCCCTTGCCCACTGCCATTCTGTATTTGTCGAATGAATGCAAGTAAAATCAATTCTTTCTTGATCTAATACATCTATAGCCTGGTATTATCAATCACCATATGCATTCACTCACAGTTCAAGCTGAGTATTTTCCTATTTACTTGCAATATCTACAATTTTTCAAAATCACTTTGAATTTGGATTTTATGTTCTCTGGAATTGGCTACGCTACCACCACTAAATTGTCTGTGTACTTGTGCATTTTCCCGATCATTGTATAGATGTGGTTATATGAAAGATAGAAAGTAAAAACATGTGTCGGGTTTTTTTCAATATACTGGGCCTACTTTCTGAATATTGGGTTAGTCCAAAAAAAATTACTCCAGGAAATTATCATGGCGGTAGAGGGAGGAGGGAAGTTTATCCCCACAGATTAGGAAAAACATATAACTAACTCTGTTCTCAATAATTTACTTTGCCACCTTTTTCCTATCTCAGGTATTTTGAGAGTCGGGCTATAGCTGGATATTAAGAAAGCAGTAAATTCTCTCCCATCTCTTTAATATCAATTTATCTCAAAAATCTAAAAATCTGTCTCAAAGTCTAAAATTAAAAAAACATTCTCTTATATTCCACTGATATACTAGTGACATTTTTAGTCTTTCTTTATTGTTTTCAAATTTCAAAATATGTAATGCTTCATTTTGTCTGGCCTTTGTCCAGCAGTCCTCTCCTTTTTTTAGTGGGCTTCCCGGGGAAAAGCCCTCCCTCCCTCTGCTCCCCAGCAAACCAACTTATTTGATACGTTTGCTGTTAACCCAACTCTTTTTTCAATTTTACATGTAGATATCACATTAACATAAATGAAAAAACAGTGTTTGGTAAGTCTTACTCTTTTGGAGACATATTAAATCTCCTAGTTTGGGATAAATAATTTAATTTCCATTTAGCTGTCTGCTTCACAGAGTTCTGATTTCTTTGCCCTCTGTTTAGTTAGATGATGTCTTTAAAATCCTTTCGAAGAACACTGTGAGGTGGAAATGAGTTAGTGGAACTTCAAATGTTTTTTTTATGATTTGTCAAGTCACTAGATTACTAAAAGATTCACATTAATTCCAGGTATCAAAGCAATCTAAAATCTGGACTATTAGGAGTACCACTTGTTAGACTCTTGATTTGGGGATTAATTTTAGAATGATCCTTGCAAACAGAGTTATCTTAGCTGATTTAATTAGAAGATGATATGTCATCGTTGAGAATAAGAGTTCATTTGAGTTGACTGATATAATTTTTTACATAAAACTTGTATCTTTTAACTGTGCCACATTGTAATAGCTCGTGAGCAGAAATGTAGGCCACTATCAAAGGTGATTTAAAATATACAGCGTTATGTTCTTTAAAATACTGTAGTACAAACATTGCATTATAATTTATGTGAGAGGGTGACTAGTGTTCTTTTACAATTATGGGTGAGTATTATGAACACTTAACAAAATATAAAATTGAGTCCTTTTAAACCAAAGTGACCTACCATTCAGTCACTAGATTTCTGTAGAAATATGAGTTTAGGATAAAAACTGTAGTAAAGGAATTATTGATAAAATCATTCATTAACTTAGTCTTAATTCATATTCAAACCCACAAAAGTAACATCATAAGACTTTTTTTCCTCCTTAGTTCACATCTCTCAGAAGACTTCTAGCAAGGCCAGCAAGGTGACTTAGAGTTGTCTTGCCAGTATAAACAGAATAATTAATATTTCAAACTTGGTGCTTATATCCTTTTGCAGACCAAATTCCGCTCTCTTAAATTCTTTAGCTGGCACACAACGAGACTTTAAGTAGTTTCATAGATTTCTCCAGTATTACTCAGTTTTTATTGATTTACATGAGAGCGTTTGAAAGTGTAGTTGACTCCCTGGATGGCATGTTTGTAAATAAAGGGTTTCATAGTGCTAACTCTTGGGTAAAGGTTTAAAAATTCTAATAATCCTGGATAGAAATATTTAAGAGTTTTTAATAACCCTGGATGAAAAATATTTGTAAACAAATGCACCAGTTAGTAACAAAGAAAAATAGAAATTTGATTCCACATTTACACGATTCAGGTTATTATTTTTATAACCTATTCTCCATTTCTTTTAGGCACTTTTTTTTCATTTTTCCAATAACTGGTTCTTATTTACCTACTATGTGTAAGTCACCATGCCAGGGACTGGCTATAGGGCCCCAGGGAATTTTAATCCCAGCAGGGAAGCAGAAATTAAGGGCACCTTTAACGGTGAATGGCTGAGAAAAGTGCACAGCGCTAGGGTACCTGGCACTGGGAAAGCATTCAGTAGGATCATGTGGGGACTTCCCTGGTGGTCCAGTGGTTAAGACTCCGTGCTTCCCCTGCAGGGGGCGTGGGTTCAGGTCCCTGGTGGGGGAACTGAGATCCCCCCATGCCTGGAGGTGCGGCCACAGTAAAGAAATAAAAAGAAAAAATTTTTAAAAATGGAAAAAATATAGGATCCCATGTTCTGATCACAGGGTTCTGGAAATGCCTCCTTGAAGAAGAGCGATGGGATCCGAAGTGTGAGTACAGAGTCAGGAAGAAGGCGGTGGGGAAGCAGAGGGCATACACATTGCCTTTATGGAAAGAAGGCCCTGAAAGCATGAGAGGAGTTCCAGTTTACACGGTCACTGCGAGCCATTATTTTACATATGAAGAAGTCCCAACATAGAGCAGTTCTAGGAGTGAGAAAGTAGAAAGGTAACAGTATCACCCGGTCCCAGGTTCTCCCCATCTTTTGACTCTTCCATCCTCATTCCATCCATCATCCAGGTCAGGGCCATGATGGAAACAAGATGGCTGCTGGAGTACCAAGAGGCAAAGGGGCAATGCCCAGAGGCATAGAAAGGGACCATCTCTTCCCATGTGCATCTCTCCATTGATGAGGCAGACTAGCCTCAGCAGTCCCCCAGCAGATTTACCCACCTTTCTCATTCCAGAATTGCTTCCTATGCCCATGCTTGGAAGAGAAAGGAAAAGGACTATGGCTGTTGATCTGAACTAGTCACAATTATACCCTAAGACAGGCTGGTAGTCACCTTTCTCACATATATGGCCACTGAAATGCTTGGTTAATCTTCATAATCTTAATAATATAATAATATATAATATAATAATAATAATAATCTTAATAAGGAACTTAGGGGTAACGGAGAAATTGAGAGGAATGACTCAGACTATCTGAGTTAAGTATTTGGCATTCTTGCTTTAAACCAGTGTTTCTCAACTCTGGCCAGTGGTGAACTGATAAATGTTAAACAATTGGCTCTCTGGAGGGTAGTGTGTGGAGAGACCTGATTTGTAGCATTTGCCAATTTTTGTGGTCTAAATACTCCCACTGTGACTGATCTTAAGCTACTAACAGCTCAATGACTGGCTCACAAAATTCCAGAAAATTTAACAACTGGCTCTTTCGAGTTGGAAAGAGCCAGGGCTATCCTGGAATCATGTGAGATATTAAGAAAAATACCTGCACTTGGGCTTCATCTTCAGATAGTCTGATGTAATTGGTCTGGGAAGGGTACTTTCCCTCCCTCCCTCCCTCCCTCCCTCTCTCTCTCTCTCTCCCTTTCTCTCTCCCTTCACTTCTCTTCCTTTCTTTTGAAAATTTCCCAAGTAATCCTGATGTGCACCTAGGGAAGAGAGCCAGTGGTCTGGAGCAGTGCTTCATAAACTTTATCATGCGTCAGAATCACTGGAGGCCTTGTTAAAGGCCAACGCTTTGGTCATCCCCACATGTTCTGACTTAGTAGTTCTGGGATAGGACCTGTAATTTGCATTTTTAACAAGTTCCCAGGTGACGTTGATGCTGTTGGTCTGGGCACCATCCTTTGAGTTTCTGGGGGCCACATTCTGGGTGCATTCAATGTGTTGTTTTTGTTTTGTTTTGTTTTGTTTTTTTGCAGTACGCAGGCCTCTCACTGTTGTGGCCTCTCCCGTTGCGGAGCACAGGCTCCGGACGCGCAGGCTCAGTGGCCATGGCTCACAGGCCCAGCCGCTCTGCGGCATGTGGGATCTTCCCGGACCGGGGGCACGAACCCGTGTCCCCTGCATCGGCAGGTGGACTCTCAACCACTGCGCCACCAGGGAAGCTTTTTTTTTTTTTTTTTTTTTCAATGTGGTTTTAAGTACACGTTTTTGTCAGGGGAGACAGTCATATTTGAGCAATGATTTTGTGTTATTTCTCACCTTGACCTTGGGGAGGAATCTCCACCCAGAAAGAGTTGCTGCTTCCAAACTGCGCACCCCGATCCTGTTTCCTCAGCGTTCTTCCAAATGTCTACATTGACCACTAGGGGGACCAAGGGAAAGAGAGTGACTGGCTCCCTTCAATCCGTAATCACCGGTGCCTGGAGCAGAAGGGGCCTAACCCAGCTACCCTGGGCACTTCTGTGCCAGTAAAATAAAACCACAGCATTGCTTTAAAGGGGAACGGGGAAAAGTCATTTTAAGTTTCTTTCACGGTAGGAACCCTATTATTCTTTGCTAATATGGTAGGCTCCCTATAGGTATGTAGGACTCATTTTGGGGGTCGTTTTTAGAAGATTTCTGGTCAAGAGTAATTCCAACCCTCCCCCCCACCCCCATCCCCGGCCCCATCCCGCCTTGAGCTATTTTTCCTGTGCAGATCTAGCCATTTGTTCCTGATTTCCAGGTACAAGGAGACTACATTTAGAGCTGGTCACCCTTCATTTTATACACATTTAATTAAAGATGTAGCATAATCCATTCTGGACATGCACACCTGTGTTCTGTAGGCTTTATCAGCTAGTGTATTTGCTTCTTACATTTCTTGGATTTCTTGAGAAATTGACTTCCTCTTTTTGTGCCCCCAGAACAGCTGAGATTAGCAGGGGCCAGTGCTCCTGAATTTCAGGGAACTAGAGGTGTTTCCTCTCAAGGCTGCAGTGAAGTTGAGGCAACTCTTTTCTTTGCAAAGAAAGCACTCTGAGGTCTTCCAAAAAATGATGACTAACTTTCAGTTATTATTTTCTTAATGGGTCAGAATAGCTCAAAGTCAATAGCACTTTTGCAATGAACTTGAAAGAGCCACCATGCTTTTGGCTATTATAGGTATTTTTAAGTGACAGGCCTTAATTTTTTTTCCTGAGAAAGTAAGAAATGTTGTCCTTTAGCTGTTTGCTTATCCTATTTTATTCCAAATCCCAATGATTGGGAGTTTTTAAAACTTAAAATATTTAAGATCGCTGATTTTTTTACTTTTTTTTTTGGTAGCAAAAAGTTTAACAAATGATTTTGAAGAGTTTAAGTGCTCTTTGACATAATGGGAGCTCTATTTGGAAAATAAGAATTTGTAATTCTAAAGTATTAATTATCTGGAAATGCAGGGTTCCTGAACATTCCTACTTGATCTGTTCCAGCCTCTCCTCCAGCTATATGTTTGCACTGAATTTAAGGAACATAGCTGACTGCTACTTTTACATCATCAAGTCCTAATGTGTGAAAGGCTTTTACTGTGCTTTTACTACTCTTTTGATTATGTGGTTATCTTATTCAATATTCTTTCACAGACTTGGGGGTATTCAGACACCAGGAGGTCAAGTACTATGCTAAAAGCTTAGGCCAATCTTTTTATATGACTGCCATAAAGAATATATTCTTTTCACCTATATTACCACATGGCTCTCATAAAAGGTCAATTTCAATTGACTATAATAGGTTTTGAATGGCAAATCTTATGTCATCAACAACAAAATCATTACATATAATCTCTTCAATTACCACCTTCCCTTCTTTAAATAAAAGGAACTTGGGGATTTCTTAACATCAGAGATCTTTATGATGTGTTTTGTATACTAGACATATAAAAATTGTATGAACCCATGTTTTTCTCTTTTAATAAAAAAAATACATGTAGGGTGATCACACTTAAATTCCAGTTAAAACAGTACATTAGGTGCAACAGATATTGACAGCAAAGAACCATGAAATTATACTTTTTCATTTTGTTATATTAATTTAACAAATAAACTTTGAGTCAGTTTCTCAGCCTGGGGTATAGCTGTAAAGATAGATAATTTAATATTGTAAGAAGTTATATGCATAAACATAAACTAATTGCTATGTTTAAAGAATGGCAATATATTTTTATCCAGAACATGCTTATTATTAAACTATACAAAGGTTTTCAGTTTAACAAAGTGTTGACTATATATAAAAATATAGGTTATACTGATCTTAATTCTATGTAGTAACAAAGGTGCATTTTATCACCGGAATAACAATTTCCTATAACTGAGAAAGCTGTAACGCATTTTAAAGTGAGTTTTAACCTTTCTAACCATTAGTTTATAAAGTACAACTCCTGAGAAAGCCATTGTGATTCCTCTGAAATATTTATTTTCAAAAATATGATGTGGTACTTGAAAAAAAGTTTAAAACTGCTCTGTTTTTAATTAATTAATCAATTCGCGGTACGCGGGCCTCTCACTGTTGTGGCCTCTCCTGTTGCGGAGCACAGGCTCCGGACGCGCAGGCCCAGTGGCCATGGCTCACGGGCTTAGCCGCTCCGCGGCATGTGGGATCTTCCCGGACTGGGGCACGAACCCGTGTCCCCTGCATCGGCAGGCGGACTCTCAACCACTGCGCCACCAGGGAAGCCCTGCACTCTGTTTTGAAAGGCTTTGAGACAGTATTCTTTGGGAAAAAAAGAGCCTCTCTCCCAGTTAGTATCAGGAAAAACAGAAAGATGGAATACAAATAAGTGAGAGCAGGCTTTTCCCAGGGTGACATTTCCTGAAGCTATCTTCATGCTGGGCGACAATTCTCATTTTAACCTAATGAAGCATTAGAGAGAACCAGTGTCCTAAGAGAAGGCTGGAGGTTTCTGGAAGTCTCAGGCTGCCCATCTCCTCCCAGGCACTGCCAGGGAGCTGCTGCCTGGTACTTCTGGAAGGTGCCAGGGATGCCCAGGAGGAGGCTCTGCCGTGCAGCGCCAGCCTGTAGGTGTACCACCTTCGGCCACATTTCAGCCTGGTTCCTGTGGAATTGATTTTCACGGCTCATGACAGAAGCTGTTTTCAGCCCTTGAAAAGGAAGTGGCTGGGCTGATCCTCTCACACAAACAGCAAATTGCTCCCTGGCTTTCAGAGCCTTCGAGGTCTGCTACCTTAAGGTTCTAATGGCCTTTTAACAGTGTTTCCAGCTGAGCAGCAGATGTAAAGGATACTGAACATTGAAAGCACTGTTCTTTTTTTTTTTCCCCTCCCGGAAAGAATCATTTTTTAACAGACATTGTACAAACACTGTATCCCAGGACCTATTCAGCGGCATGTTAGATTTGAAAAACTGAACCAAATCTCCAATAAATATATTGTCGGTGCCATACATCTGCCACCTTGCTGGACTCCATGTCCCATTTTACCGCCCATCAGGAGCTGAGATCATGTCACCATTAGTAGTGGCCCCATTTGGTAATACCTCATCAGGGAAAAAAAGAATTAATGAAGCCCCAGAAAGCCTCTAAAACCCCTTGTACTTTCAGTCCATTCATTTTGATCCTAAAAATGACAGTATATTTCTGAAAGCAGTACACTGAACTTTTAGAATTATATCCAGTCTGCCTTTGTCTCCTTTTCTGTTGTTTTGACGGTTCGTTTTGTCCTCCTGTGGGGCAGCGGGGTGAAGGGTTTCCCGAATAGGCAGTTCTGTGCTTCCTGCAAAGTGAACTTCAAGACCTTTAAACTAAGGTTTGGTCTCAGGTTGGTATTTCAGTCTTTTGGGCTTTTGGGAAAAAAATTAAACATTACTGGGCTTCCCTGGTGGCGCAGTGGTTGAGAGTCTGCCTGCCATTGCAGGGGACACGGGTTCGTGCCCCGGTCCGGGAAGATCCCACATGCCATGGAGCGGCTGGGCCCGTGAGCCCTGGCCACTGAGCCTGCGAAAAAAAAATTTAAACATTACTGAGAAACACTGGTCGAATTGGACATTTTCTATTTAAAAAAAAAATAGAGAAATAGTACGCCTTTTGATTTCACTTAGGTCCAAGCAGTGCTTCTACATTTCAATTTTCCAGTGGTCACTGGACAGGAGAAAACCAGCCATGCAGATAAGGCATGATTCCTCACTCCAGGGACTCACCTGTTTTACAAGCTTTTGGAAGACCTTTAGGAAGTATGTGAACTGCCACCATATTTTTCCCCCAAAGTTGAAAACATAGACACATTGCCACTCTCCAATGGGAAAAGGCACAAGATTTTCTCTGCCTCCTTTGCTGCTTCACTCAGGTGACCCATCTGGTTTTTCTCAGGACCTCCCACTTGCTGGGTAACTTGATGGGTAAAAAAATTTAGTGTGATCAGTTAAGCTCTTCTCAGTAACAGTAGATCATGTGGGATACTTTCTCTGGTTTTAAGCAGAGGCTGGCTTAGACGTCTCGCTCTACTATGTAGCCTGTTTTCTGAACCTCTCTGTGCTTCAGTTTTGTCATCTGTGAACAGGGATACTAACAGTCCCTACCTCTCAGTGTTGTGATTGTATTACATGAATTAACATTTAAGCTCTTAGAATAGTGCCTGGCATTTAATAAAGGCCATATACATGTTTGTTAAACAACAAATGCTAGGTAAGCAAATCAGTCTCTTCCATGGGTCTAGGAAGTGTCTCTTCCCCAGGAAAGCAGGGGGAAGAGGGAGTTTCCTTGGGCTCCTCCCATCTTCAGGGCCCTGCTAGCCCGCACAACTGATATCTGGGGTTGGTGTGCTTTGTGATCTGATCTTGTGCAACTTGGGAAGGTCCTGGTAGCCCCCTTTCCTGAAGTATTCACCCTCACATTGGCCATTCTGGCCCTGTAGTCCTCCTGAATCCCTGACCTGTCCCTCACCTGGCCTCTGGCCCACCTGTAGCTTTCATTACCTTCTGGTTTACCACTCAGCTGCTTTCTGAGCCTCCAGCAGGGCTGTATGAACTGCTGGGCCAGACCTGTGTCCCCTGGGTGTGGGTGCAGCCCTCCCTCTGAGCGCCCTGTGTCTCCAAGTTTACCCTAAGGTTGGTGTCAGGTAGCCCACCGGGCAGTCTCTTCCCAGGGTCCTGAGCAGAATTTGAGCCAGAAATCCCTCTTCTCTTCGGCTTCCTGTTTTGATGCAAAGCTCAGAGAGGAGAAACTGCAAGACGTGGGGAGCCGTTACCATCCCTGTGCTTCCTTTCTTCCCGCGACCTCTGGGGCCGGGATGGGTTTGCTACCCTTTCTCTTCCTGGCTGGACCTCAAGCCCTTCATCCAGGTTTGAAGACTTTTCTCCTGAAAAGGTCCAGTAACAGATACCCATGCCTCCGGAGGTGGAAGCTTGTAAGAAAACAGTGAATTAAGGGGCAAAAATATTGAATCAGTTAAGTATTTGCAAAATATCTTCCCCATTCCATAAACAAGATGAACGCTTCCAAAGAATCTCTCAAACATCAAGTGAACTGGAAATAATATGAATTCCTTGTTTATATGGGAATCTTTGGACTTCCTGGAAGATGGTACCATATAGAAGCAAAAGGACTTAAGTCCTTGTTTTGTGCTTACTAATTGATGATTTTAAAGTTTTCTTACCTCTTTGAATCCCAGTATCCATATATATGTAAAAGGGCAATACTGTAGGTTGGCTTATAACATTTTTTTGTGCGGATTAAATGGCATAATGCATGTGAACAGCCTGACAGAAATCTTCAGTAAATGTTAGTTCTTTTTTTCCCAATTCCCTCCTGACACACGTATCGTGATGAGAAATCTGCCTATTTCTTAATCAGAAGAGGAGAGAGAAAACCTAGTAGGCTGTAATCCCCACTCTAAGACTTAGTCACTTTTAATTTCCTTCTAAGAGAGAAGCTTTAATGGAACGTTAAAAGATGATCATAAAATGCTGTTAAATGTCAAATAGCAAATCTTTCAAAAACATTTATTTCTCTTCTTTTTGGTCTTCTACTTGGAAATGGCTCTGAAACTTCTCTTTCAGGCCATTCTCACTGGTTTTTGTTCCACATGCCACCAGCAGAAGGATGTATAGCTGTTACATTGCCTTGATTATTTTAATTTGCTTAAACCAGTGGTTCTCAAAATCACCCAGAAGGTTTGTTCAAATGCAGGCTGCTGGGTTCCATGCTAGGAGTTTCCGATGTAGTAGCTCTGAGATGGGGCCAGTGCCCAGGTGACACTGATAGTCCTTGGATCATACTTTCAGACCCCCTGGCTTAAATTTTAGGCCTTAAACTATCAAAGGTCAGTTTGGTTCTCCAGTGGCTTGAGAATAAATTTCGACCCTGTTAGTTTGACATTCAAGATCTCAAACTATCCTTCCAGTTTACTTCTAAGCATCCTTCTAGAAATTTCTGTCTGATAAAAACTTTTCCACTAAACTTCATTTTCTTTCTGTGTCTCATTTCATTTGCTAATACCTCATAACAAGGCTTGGTCTGTCCTCACTTTTCTCCACTAACGAAAATCCAGTTGAGCTCAGATTCCCCGTCGTGAATTTGTCCTAGGGCATCCAGTCCCTAACTATTCCTTCTTCGCCAAGCTTGTGGAATGTTTGTGTATTCATTTGGTAATTAATCAAATTCTGCCTTCTCATGACTCTTATCATGTCTCCTGTCATTAAATGAGTCTCTTAATTTGTGTTTCGCAAATTTGCCTATATGATAGCTGAGGGAACGAACTTTTATACACATTTGTACTCCCTCGAACATAGAGCTTGAGCATAGTAGGTACTCAATAAATAATTGACTACTCCTTAATCGGAAATATAAAGAGATTTTGGAGGGGGGGCTTCCAGACAACTTTCAATAAGATCAAAATTAAATGGTGTAGTATAAAGACACCCTTATATTTTCTTTGAAAGATTGTGGCTGATAAGTTATATTAGCTTAGCCAGTGGAAATCAATTTGTGAAAGTGTAGACCATCAGAATTTATTGCGTAGAACATGCATTTTGTTGCTTTCATTTTATTTTAGAGTATAACTTTTCTTCCAATGAAACACCTGCTATATATAGGTATATGACTATCAAAATGTTTTTTTTTAAGTGTCATATTTTAGCTATCACTGACAGCCACTTTCAAATACCTGAAAAGATTAGAGGAGTTAAATGTAAAGAGTACTTTAAATTGCAGTGACATTTCCTGGGAGATAAAGAAATTGACAGAGAGGAAAGTTAGTTTAAAAAAGTCAGGCCTTTTTAAAGGGATAAAGCCATCACATTATATCACCTTTAGAATGATCTATTTATGATGGGAGCTTTGAATAATAAATTGTGCCACTGGAGTGTTCATAGCAACCACTTGAAATTTTGTGAATTCCACTTTAAACTGTTACCTAACTAAGTTCCCTTACTTGTTTCAGGTCGGTACAAATTTATCTTTAATTAGTTGGTTAAAGAAAAACACCCACAGTTGCCCTGCCCTTGAGGTACACAGAGAAGAGTGAAGACAGACATATAGATGATTAATCTCAATACTATGTGGGAATGGAGTGATAAAGGTGCTGGGAGCCTAGAGAAAAGTAGGTAGAGGTGGGAGGGCAGGTACAGGTAACATATTGGAGGGGGAGGGGGAGAGAAAGTGAGCGCTCTGAACCAAGGATTCTGAAATGCCTTTTTTCTCCACTAGAACAATTTATTTCTTATACAGTGTTACTTGTCCTAACATATAAATGGATGAACCCTAATTATATAGTAAATAGGGAAGGGCAAATTCCTCTGTTAAATACGTCATGCCTGTGAACTCCCTAAGAAATGGGCAACAATGATTTTGAAAAGTTTCATCAGTCTTTGTTCAAGCAAATAGAACATGCATCTGTCCTTAGGGAATTGTATAAATTACTCAAGAATGATATTTAACCCCCAATTATTTTGGCTTCTCTATTTTAATAAATTTTCTACAGAAGTATTAAAATGATAACCACATTTATCCCATGTGACAACCTCTGTTTAAAGATGTAGTTTTAAATGGCAAAAATTCTGCCATTTCATATACGAACCTTCCTTTGGTGACATTAGCATACGATTGTGCTGTGTATTTAAAAAATTCACAGACATTATAGCTACCCTGTTGAAGTGGGTATGATGTGTATAAATAGACACATAAATATTTTGATCATCAAAGATGACACTAGTGGTGAGGCAATTTTTTTTTTGGCCATGGTTGGCTGAAAAGAACAGCTGATGCTCTGAATCCCTTTTACTAACTTTCTTGCGTAGATAGTGTAATAAGTGATTCCAGCTGGAGAAAAGGTGAAACCAAGTGAGCTTTTTTCTGCCCTCTTTGATCTGACTTGGCTTACTTTTTAGTTAGTTTCTATGTTTTCTATCACTTTTGAAACTGTGAACATTTCAACTTGTGCCGCTGTACAGTTTGGATATGAAGATGTTTTAAGCAGGTTCTGAAATCATAAAAAGTAGGGAGGATGCCCAGATGACAACAAGCAGAAAAATTCCTCCTTTAAATAAAAGCCTCCATTCTCATTTGGAAAGCAAAATGTGCTCTCTTAAAAGTAACAGCTGCAAAAAAGCAGGAAGGCAGAACACACTAATCTAAGTTGTGAAATATGTTTGGGTAGCTCAACAGAGATTTAGCTGTTTCTGAGAAAAATATCAAAATCTAATTTTAAAATGAAGGTATTTAAAAGCCTGGCGCAAGAGAGCCTTATTGATGGAGTTGGTGAGCAGCCCGGATGCAGCCACTTCCCTGCTCTGGCTGGCGGCTCTGTTCTTGCAGCGGGTGGTCTTACACTGCAGCCTGTGGTCACATGTGTCAGCAGGCACCTGTCTTTTCAGAAAGCAATGAGTGATGAAACAAGGGAATGCCAGAAAGAGTTCATTTCTCTTAAATGATTTTGTTTTTCTTAAAGTTGATTTGTACAAATTGATATTTCTTTCTAAAAACAAGGTTCAAAGTTGTTTTTTCCTTCCCACATGGAATGGAAGCTCTGAACTTACGGATTTCTTTAGGTGTTATATATATTGATCCTCAGGGTGCCCTGAACTTTTCCTAACAGAATAGCAGTAGCATTGAAGGTGCTGTTTCTTTTTAAATGGTGTGCCTGATTTCTGGATGAAAGATGTAACGCTCGGTCAGAAATATGTATGTCTTGGGACGCTATTCTCAGGGAGTGGACCAATTTCCTAACCTGGAAAGTATCAGCCTCTATACACAGCGTATATTTTTGAGATTGGGGAATATGATGGTGGTGTGTGTGAACTCACTACTGCCACAATAAATAATAACAATCTAAGTTTTGTTATAGACTAATAATAAATCTGGTTTGCTAAAGTATACATTGGAGCTGTGATAGACATGCTAATTTTGTTTTCTACTCTTTGAAGGAAGTTTCTCTGTTCATTTTAAAACATGGAAGACAGCTATGCTCACCACTGTACCACAAATGCTCATGGAAAAATGGGACAGACCCTAAGGGTGCTATACTTTCCTATGGACGAGAGAGATCAATTTCTTTTTCTATGAAGGAATGCATTTAGAGGGAAAAATTCCTCCCATCTGCTACCTCTTGCAATATTTAAACATTTTGGAGCAGTAATCACTTTCTAACTTTTATTGCAAATATAAAATATAAATAGCTGATATATTTGATTAGTCCCCATTAGTCTATAAAGTCCTAGAAGGCAGGGCCACGTCTGATTTATTTTGGCATGGCTGTCAGTGCCTGGCACACGTAAGGCATTCAGTACACACATACTGAATGTACCAAATTATGACAACGACCTGGGCTTTCACTTGATTCCTAGATAACAACCTCTTTGTATCAATAGATGTTGACCAACTCATGTATATTCTATGTTATGAAGGGCATTCTATATACTACTGGACATATGCTAACTTCCAGCCATTATATTGTCAATTTTCATTTCCACAGATTTATTGAGCACAGGTGAAGTCAGAGTATCTGGCCCTTAATAAGTTTACAGTCTAGAAGGGCATGCAGTACAGAGTGTCATGTAAGTTATTTATTTCCTGTTGAGACTGATGTTGAAATATTTCTCCACCATGTAAATTAGTAGTCTAGAGAGTAAAATTTATATTTACAGCCAGTCCAGCTGAATAGTATATATTATAATCCCCACCCTAGTTTCTAGGGAGAAAGTGAGACCATCCTTGCATTTTAGCTATACATTTGCTTCTGAAAAAAATCAATATTATAGAACCATGACTTTTACAGTGAGTTGAATGGTCTTATTCCACTGATATTTTTGAAAGGATAAAGAAGACTGTCTCCTCTTTTTTCTCTTGCTTTAACAAAAGTATCAAATGATTGACCTTTCCATATAGCTGAAGGTTGCCCTTTAATGAAATGAAATGGAATCAAGCTAAAGCATAGAAATTGTAGTAGGATTGTTAAAAAATGGGCTTCATGTTATACCACTGAGTATATGTTATATAATAACATTGACTGAGCTCTCTCTATGCCCCACATACAATTTTAAACTCTTTACTTGTAGGATCTCATGTAATCCTTACAACATCTCCATTATAGGTATTACCATTCACATTTTACAGACGAGGAAACTGAGACACAGAGAGTGCAATTAACTTGTCCAAGGAAATAGATGGGTTAGCAGATGAGCCAGGAAGATTCCACAGCCCATGGATTTAACTACTACCCATGTGAATCACATGATTTTCTTCTTCACATGAGCAAAATAACTTCTTCTAGAATTAAATAATTTTTTCAGATTATTGGGCTATGTAACGGTTTATGCAGTTCTTTCAAAATATTATGAATCACTTAACTTTCCATTGTTAGAGGAGGTAAGAAGTAGCAAACATGATTCTATCCCTGAGACATCTCTAGAATCTCCCAGTAAGATAAGTGATAACTGATTTCTCATTTAGATTGAGTCATCACGTGGAAAACTATATTGTTACATAATTATTATTCTAGCTGTTTCTGAACCACCTTTCTAGGTTTGAACCCCCTTTCTAGCATCTAAATCCCCTTTCTAGGTTTAGAGAAATCCTCGTCTTTTTTGGGTCTAAGGAAAGACAGATCTCGCCTACTGGTATAGGAATTAAAAAGGTCAGATGCTTGCTTTCCCAGGCCAAGTCACATGACCTAGAATGAACCAATGAGACATACTCATTTTAGTTTTCATCCCAAAGAAGTGGGGACATTGGAGAATTCATACTGGGGAAAATCAAAGGCAAGATTTAACAGTTATTTTGTTATATATTTGGCCAAACTAGCTTTTGAGTCCTTAGTACTCTTTCTTACAGTACTTCTGGGGAAGTTATGAAAGCCAGTATTGGGTTACCCATTAGGCAGACCAGGAGTGTGCTTTGGGTACTTGTGAACAGAGGCATCAGAAAGTATTTTGGAAAGAACATTTCAAGCAACATGGTAGTCATCATGATAAAAACTAGAATTTGTATTTCCTTTCATTTTCTTTATAGTCTAGTATTTAACTTTGAATTATATATTGTCATGGTGAGTGTTCAGATGGAGATACACTATTATTGTCTTCATGGCTCAGTGTCAGACACCTTTCCCCCTCCCCTTTGATATGCAAAGCAAACTCCTTCACTCACAACAAATAATGTTTCCAGAAGGAAAGTGGAGGATCTTACACCTACAGACCTAAGGACCAAGATGTATTACCATGTCTTCTCTTTCTCTTCTGAAGCCTACTGACTACTGAGCATCCTTTGCTCCCCCTGCAAAGCCAATCCCAGGAGGTGTGGGCAGGTAGGGAGAAGGGAGTTAGAGGAGCATGGCTCTGGCAGCAAGAAGAGGGAGGGAGAAGCAAGAGTGATTGCAGAATGGTCCTTTATGACAGAAAACATGGAGATTTTCAAAGCAAATATGCCAAATTCAGAGAATTACCTATCTTTTAGATTTTTCTCAAGCTTCCCATTTCTAAGAATTATCTTTGTCAGCAATTGATTTCTAGGAGTGACAGTAGTATCCCCTATGGTTTGATGAGTCCACCTTCTTGTACTAATAATTTTTCCTATTGTATTGATTTGAAACAGCTCTCTTGAGTTACAGTATCACTATTGCTTTCTAAAACATTCTAAGGTAAAAGAAGAATTCAGTATATAATTGCCACTTCTAGATAAATTAATTTTGTAATTTAAGATAAAAAAAGAGCTTTCCTGTTTCTAGGGAAATTGAGTATAAATCCACCACTCCAAAATTGTCTGAGAACTGTGGTAGCTCTTTGAAGATTTTAAGCTCCTCTAGGGCTAGGCTTATGCAGTTTTATTTGTTTCCTAGGTACTTTGCCCAGGGTTGGACAAACAGATAAGCTTCTTAACTGGTGGATTTAACTGACTATCTGTTCACATTTGAGGTGGTAACCTGGGGTTTAGTGAAAAAATTTGAGGATAGGCAAGTACTAGAAGGAAAAAGAAGATTAATAAAGATGAAGTAACTTTTTTTTAATGTCTTTATTGGAGTATAATTGCTTTACAATGGTGTGTTAGTTTCTGCTTTATAACAAAGTGAATCAGTTATACATATACATATGTTCCCATATCTCTTCCCTCTTGCATCTCCCTCCCTCCCACCCTCCCTCAAAGATGAAGTAACTTTGATACTTTGGCATCATTCACATTTGTCTTCTCTCTCTCTCAGATATATATACATATGTCTGTGTATGTATACACACACACACCTTACACATATTTATGTATATTATGTATTTTTGGACAGGAAGTCATTCATGAGAGTACCGATGTTGGACTCAGGATACATGTATTCTGACTCTAAAATGGTAACATATTGTATGCACAATATATTATAGCTCCTTCCATTTTTTTTCTTGATTTCTAGAACTTTCTTCAAGCCCAAAATAACCTTGACCTTTCTCACTACAGATGGTTGTACTTAGGGACACTGGCAGTGAACTTGGGGATACTGGTTTCAAATGTCACCTCTGTAGAGAAAAGGAGGAAGGTTCCAAAAGAAGAATGAGGGGCCTACAGTCCTTTAAAACTTGAGCAATTGACATATCATGACAAATCCTTCCAGATGTTTTTAATTTCTAAAAATACATGGGTTGGTACCACAAAGATATTTAAATGATACCAAAGGATTGACCTCTTCAGGGACAATCTTTTTTTTTTTTTTAACATCTTTATTGGAGTATAATTGCTTTACAATGGTGTGTTAGTTTCTGCTTTATGACAAAGTGAATCAGCTATACATATACATATGTCCCCATATCTCCTCCCTCTTGCGTCTCCCTCCCACCCTCCATATACCACCCTTCTAGGTGGTCACAAAGCACCGAGCTGATCTCCCTGTGCTATGCGGCTGCTTCCCACTAGCTATCGGTTTTACATTTGGTAGTGTATATATGAGGGACAGTCATTCTTTTAGGCACTTGTGATGCTTCAGTTGATGTTTTATGCATAGGAAAATATTCATAAATATTATATATATTTACTGAAATGGGAATATACTATATACATCTTTATGCAGATATTTTTTCCACTTAACTTTTCTTGAAACTTGTTTCATTTCAGTGCATAAAGACTTGCCTCATTTTTTCTCGCCATCCTAACTGGAAGTTGCATTTTTATCCCACTGTACAGACTTTCTATACCTTCTTTAACTGGTGTCCCATTCGTGGACATCTTAGTGGTTTCATTTTTGCTATACAAAGTATGCTGCAGTGAATGTCCTCACATGTACACCTTTTCACATAGTGTGAGTTTATCTCACAAAGAAATTCTGGAGGTGGAATTGCTGGGGAAAAAGTCTTAGGTATGAACATTTTGATTGGCATTGCCACACTTCTCTCTCTCTTAGTTTTGCCAGTTTACTCTGATGCAACAACAAGCACTCAGAGTCACCATGTTGCACAACCCCAGAGGGGTACTATCATGACTCTTCATGGGACGGTACATATGGGTGGACCTGTGCTCTGTCTGCAGCTATTTCTAGCCCTGCCTGATGCTAGCTCATTGCTCTTGGTAGTTGTTCCAGAGTATGGGCTATTCAACTTTAGATGGAGTAGATGGACGGATGGAGTTTTTGGATTCCCTTCAGGCAACATTTAGGATTATGCACCATTGCAGAAGGAAGTTGTGCAAATAAAAATAGACCAGTTAAATATGTGGGGTTAATGGTATACTGAAAACTCAATGCTTATCTCTGTATTTGGAATAGAATATATGAGCCTTTATCCAAGTGAACCCAGGATTCATTTACCAACATGCATTCGTATAAGAACTTCACGAAGGATGTTAAGAAGATCAGATCACGAAATTACGTAGAGGTCTGCTGAGTTTTTAAATCTGGCTTGCTTCATTTTAGACACCAAACGTATGGCCATAGCTAATTATATGCCTAAATGCTATTGCATTTCAAAACCATTGATATTACTCTAAAGGACCTCAGAGGCAACGGTAATAAGAGATGTGGTTAGAAAGACGGGAGATGTAAAGTGAAACTCTGACCTTTAGAAAGAACTGCTGTAAACTTTGAAAAAATCGATCTGTTAACAATGATATTTAAGTTTCCCTTTTTGTGTGTCTAATATATAGCAACATATTTGCATATATGTGGGTATGTATATGTATGTGTGCATATATATCTTTCAAATATACACACAGAGGTGTGCTGAAGCCAAGTCATCCTAGGCCATAAGAGCCAATTGTTAACTTTCCAGACATTTTGTGAGGAGTATTAAGTACTGTGGAGTATTTATACCACAGAAATTGGCAAACTCTAAAAATCGGGGCCTTAATTCCTAGAAAGCTGGTTGTTTAACATTTACCAGTGTACATATGTATGTATAATTGATACTCTGTCCAAGATGACGAAACCTTCAGAACTATGACAAGGCCATTTGTTTACCATGTCTGATTTCCAGTAAGCAGGAAAAAGTAGAAATTAGTTCTGTCGTACTTTTCATAACAAAACCTTAGTAATGTGCTGTGGATTACTGTTACTTTTTATAAGTACAAATAATGTACATATGGACCATTATAGTTTCCTTTTCATTTGTGTATAATTTCTGGTTGCTTTTAAATGTTTTCATACCAAAGGAATCTTTTGCAAATAATACATTATAGACATACTATTTGCATGATTGACCGTGGTGGGAGCTCACAACTGTAACAAGCCAAAAGGTCCCCTAATATTTGATCCCAGGGATCAGGAAAACTGGCAGAAAGGCTGCTATGAAATGAAAGAAACACTTAAAGTTGAAAGGATGGTTGGAATTCCTGTGATGCAGTCCCTCTAATATAAATAGAAGGAAGAATGGGAATTAATGCTATTGGGAGTCATATGAGTTAGTATTTGAATTGCCCTGGTCCAACATAGCCCAGGTTTTAAGTGCTTTGAGTGTGAATATAGAAGCTGATGGCTTTAGGGCATGCAAATAAGTAACCTGTAGAGGTTGTGTTGTTAATTTTTTCCCTCACTGTTGAAATAGGAAAGAATGGCTGTTATCCAGTCCAATACGGGTAATGTTAATAACTTGATCAGAATTTAAGGAGATTAAATGTCAGAGTTAGGGCTCTGCTGATAAATATCATTTATGGAAGGCAGAAGTAATAGACAGTTGTATACAGCCTTGTGGCTTTTGCCATTCTATAAGTAGTAAAATGTGATTTATTATTCTGTACTCTGTCATGTATTACTCAAGAGGCACAAATAAATGATTACTTAGAAATCCTGCATAAAAATGAACTGAGAGGCTTATGTTTTCTGGATGCGAAAGAGATTATAAGAAGACTGTGACGCTGACACCTATTTTAGTTTGTTACTTACTGATCTATAAAGAAAATAACTTGTAAAACCCCAATTAAGCAGGAGTAGTGATAATTTACTAATAATGAAAGCCAGCTGTGCTAGTTTCTTTTAATAGCAATATTATACTATTGAAATGTAGAGGTTTACATGTTTGGCCTTTGAAAATTTGAAGAAGACTTGTTTCATAGGGTCCTGATGAATTCATATTTGTTACAACCTATTTCATTCCAGTTTTAAGAATGAAAATTTTTAAGAATGTGACTTTCTCTGAGATGGAAATTTAAGATTGGACTCCACGGGTTCTTCCAAGAAGATAGGAGGTCAGATCATTGAAGGCTTTGCAGTTTCTACCTTGAGCTCTTAGATCACTGATTTAGTGTTTTCAACAGACTTTTTCAACCAGGTGAATTTTTTAATATCGACTCCAGTTTTTCATGAAGTGATTCATGCCAGTTTTCCTCTTCCATCATTTTATTCAGATGATTAGTTTTGCAAAATCTCTTTATATAGGCATACCTGGAAGATACTGCTGGTTCAGTTCCAGACCACCCAATAAAGTGAATATCGCAACAAAGCAATTTACATGAACTTTTTGGTTTCCCAGTGCAAATAAAAGTTATGTTTATGCTATACTGTAGTCTATTAAGTGTGTCATAGCACTATGTCTAAAAAAATGTACATACCTTAATTAAAAAACACTTTGCTAGAAAATGCTAACCATCATCTGACAATGCAGGGTTACCACAAACCTTCAATTTGTTAGAAACATAATATCTGGAAAGTGCAGTAAAGCAAAGCACAATTAGATGAGGTATGCCTGTATATTTGCAGATTCATATAAAGTTACATCTACTCTTTTGTTTTCTAGGCTAATAACTCCAATTCCTACACACTTGTCTTTGATTTTTTAAAAAATTTCTCAATGATCTAATGAAAACACTTTGCGAATTGTAAAGAACTACAAGAATGTATAATATTATTTTCAATCACTATAATTGTTTTTCAATGCTGGACTTCAAAATTTTAGGACTAAAACCTTTGTGTGGTCTTTGGAATTTGGTCAAGGCTAAATAACATTAAAACAGTATCCACTGTTTTCTTTTAAAAGCCAAATGTGACCTGGACAAATTAATAGTTTATTAGATTATGCACCTAAATTGTCATCAGCTTGTTGAGCCAAGGGTTTTTAGATATGTCTAGGGATAGAGTTTTTATGTAACAGATGAAAAAGTAGAAAAGAATGGATGCACTTATAAATTTATTTATTTACTTTTGGCTGTGTTGGGTCTTTGTTGCTGCATGCGGACTTTCTCTAGTTGCGGCAAGCGGGGCTACTCTTCGTTGTGGTGTGCAGGCTTCTCATTGCGGTGGCTTCTCTTGTTGCAGAGCACAGGCTCTAGGTGCGCGGGCTTCAGTAATTGTGGCTCGTGGTCTCTGGAGCGCAAGCTCAGTAGTTGTGGCACATGGGCTTAATTTCTCCGCGGCATGTGGGATCTTCCTGGACCAGGGCTTGAACGCGTGTCCCCTGCTTGGCAGATGGATTCTTAATACTACGCCACTAGGGAAGTCCCAGAATGGATGCACTTAGATTAGCAGGCATTCAACTCTGGAGGAAGAATGCATTGTCACAGCTCTCTCTGTAGAGATATGTGTTGTTAAGGACGTTTTTTTGTGCTTATTGGTAGGACTGACTGAAATACTGTTTTACTTTATTCAGTCATTCTTTGTAACCTTAGTAACTAGCCCCTTAATTTAGATTGTATTCATTTTGACCTAAAAATAAGTGATCTATATTTGCATAGCTTTCTCAGGGCTCATTTTTAGCATGTTTTGCATCTTAAAAGGTGTTTTAAAGTGGGTTATGTGCATTTCTGTAGGGAAAAAGCATATGAGAGGATTATTTGAACAGTACATTCATACATTGTTCTGCATACACTGAGAATCCCCTGGACAGTCGATAGGTAGTTCATAGAAGGTAGACTCTACAATGCCACATGCCCAAGGCTGGTTCTGCCCGTATATTTGCAGGTGTGTTGACCTGTATCAAACAGTCTTCCAAGTTCATATGGGCAATCTGCAAAGTAGAGTTGTAGAGATAAGTCTTGGGTTAATTTCCATTTAGAATATTGAAATCTGAATATTAGGGTCCTCAGTCAGTGAGAAAACCTACGTACAGTGTGCTAGAAACTACTTTAGGTGCTTGGGGACAGAGCCATGAACAGGCAAGCAGGGTTCCTGCCTACAGGGAGGTGTAGTGGGAATGACGAGGGTGGATGCAGCATTTCTAGCTACATGAAGACCAATTCTATATGAAAGCAGTGGAATGCCCCATCTACTAAGCATTTTGGCTATCTTTGTGTCAGTGCCATTTGCTGCAGCCAAGTCAGTCTTATTTGGAAGCACATGAGTATGAAGTTGCTTGGGAAGGTTTGCGCAATGAAGCCCAAGAGGTCTTTTCAAAATGGCACTTCTCTAGTTCAAGCACTGTAGTGTCTTGCACTGCTTCTAGAATGAAGACTTAATTGCTTAACATGGCACCCAAGACACTTGGTGTCTGGTGCTCTCCACTCCCAGCACATTGACCAGAAGTCAGGTTCTCTCCAGGACTCACCTGCTGTCTTCTCTGCCTGCCCCCCACTCAACAAATGACCTCCTGTGCATCCTTCAGATTTCAGCCCAGGCCTCATGCCCTTGGGAAGCCTGCCTTGAGCTCTTTGCCAAGGTCAGACCCTCTTCCTTCCCTCTTCTAATGTCTTTGGGGAGTACTTGTAACAGTTGTCATAATCAAAATTAGTGGAAACAAATAAGATGATGGTTATTAAATTTACATAACATATAGAATAAGTTAATTTTTTACTCATGGAAAGAGAGAAATAGTAGGTTGAGGAAAGTTTTAGAATCCAATATTTTAGCCTAGAGAGAAGATGTTTTTTGCTAGCAATATTATTTTCTGAGTGATTGTGTACTTGACGAGTAATTGGAGGCATGTCACAGATTTGGAAATAATCTCACAGAGTATTGACTTAGGGGTCTATCAGTGAAAATATTATACAATTAAATTTTGATTTATTAAGACAGATGTATTGATATAAAGCCTATACTTTTAGAAATGAGTTTCCACATGACATTTATTTCTCATTCTATCAGTTGGAAATTTGAGTATTGATTTCTACTTTTGTATTCATCAGTGTAATGAATATTGATTGTTATAAAATATGCCACTGACATTTTATAGTCCTAGAGTACCTTCTAAATAAACAAGTAAATTAAGGCCTGTGTAATTCTATTATCATGTGTTTCTTGTAATTCTCTCTTCCTTCCCCCCTTCTTTTTCTTCCTTCTTTTCTGTCTTTATTTTCCTCTTTTTCAATTAAATATGTCTAACATGAACACAAGGCCAATATATAGAAGTATATAGTGTACATATTCTGACACCAGAGGTGTGGGTAAATGTTAAAATTCCCCATGGCTACCTGTAATCTCAAGTTTCTTCTCAATTAATGTTTCCCAGCAGAGTTTTTCTGAGGGTTTACACATATGAGTAAACACACAGACAATATTATATGTATATCTTTATAGATATGTAGATAACATTTATAGCATATCTGGGGATTGGATAGTATGCATTGTAAACCACTATGCTTTTTTAACTCCACTTAACAAAGAATTAAAAATCATTTTGTTTCTGTATATCTGGAATATTTTTCCTTCCTCTTCTCTATAAATTACTTTTCAAATTCAAAATACCTTCAAGTTCTCGATTCTCATGCGAGCCCTTCCAGAATCCCTCACCCAGAACCCCATTCTGCCTTGACCAGCTCCATATAGTTTGGATTTCTATCATAGCATTTTTGCATTTGTCATCTTTTAAAATTTGTGTGTTTATTTTCCTCAAAATGAAGTAAAATCCCAGGGAACATTCCCCCCAGTGTCTTATATAAATTTGGAGGTTTTAGAGAGTCAAAACTAACACTCCCTTTCCTTTGCTTCCATAGTTTCAGACCAAATGAGAAACAGTAGAGAACACAGATAAATGGAGATTAAAGTGACAAATGGAGATTAAAGCTGATTGTAAATCAGCATTTAGATCTTAGGTCAAAAGAGCTTGCTGCCAATTCCCAGCAGAATTTAATAGACTTGCCCCTGTAGTTAATGGCACATCTGGACAACTGGAGGCCTCCGCCGTTTTCCCTCTGGGCAAAACACTGAACAGAAAGCAGATTCATTCAAGGGAAAAGCGAGAGTTTGTAGTGCAAGATGGATTCCTTCTCCATCATTCACTAGTTGTGATAATACTTCTTCCTTCCCTGGGTAGTTGTGCTCAAGGGGTCAGGAGAGGCCTGGAGTGTGGAAACTTTAGTGCTAGAGGGGAGAAAGTTGGACTCACACTGTAGACCTTGAATCACTCTATGTTACCTTCTGTTTTACTCAATTAAGTTAGGTGAAATTAATTTAATGATCAAATCTGTTTGTCTCCCCGTCTCACCTGTTCTCCCCTAAGACAACGAAGGTATTGTCTGGAAAGCACTGATTAATAACTTTCTTCTTCTGGAACAGCTGAAGCTTAAGGTAAAAGTAGTCAGAAATCTTTGATATGAAAATTACAATCCAGATAATTCCTAAAGCCGTTGATAAAATGGAGGCTTGATATGCATCAAATATTGCTTCAGAGTATACATAAGCCTCTGACACAGGGCTCTGAAAGTAAAACATATGACTGGAAATTGATCAGTACAAGTAAGCAATATAACCAATGGTTAGAATTCGTAATGCAATTAATTCTAATTTTGATATGACAATTTCCTGTGTTTTCAGAGTACTTTAACATACAAATATTGTATCCCAAATTAGGGTCTTACCTGAGACTGCATAAAAGACTAAGGGGAAAACGTTCTATAGGGAATTAGTAAAGATGGTGTTAGACACTGGAGAGATTTAATCACAAGATCACATATTCACAGATTTTGATTGTTCAAGCCTTCTGAATTTAAGCACTTAATCAGGCAAAATATTGAGGAATATTACACGTCCTGCTTTCCAACTGCAAGCCTCTTCTGATTAGAGACTAACCTGTCTGCCAACTCTGACATGTTGCAAACAGATGCAGTAATACATTGAAGCTGTTTTCATCTCCACAGGGGAGACTGTTTTAAAGTTCTTAATGGTTATTTTTCTAAAAATGGTTCATTTAAGACCTTAATTGGGTACATGAAATGGTTTCTTCCGTCATTGATCCTAGTATGTGCACATTTGCAACATGTGCCAAAGGCTCTTTTTGTTTTAAATGTTATACAATTTTATGAGGCATAGAAATGAGAAGAGAGCTTCATTCTTTAGACACTCTGTTTAACTAGAGAGCAAAGAGGAAGTCAACAGACCTCAAACATGATACAAGTGGGAACATAGGATTCAGCTGGTATATTAGTTTGCTAGGGCGGGCTTCTATCGCAAAATACCACAGACTGGGTGGTGTATGCCTCAGAAATGTGTTTCCTCACTGTTCTGGAGTTTGGAAGTCCATGATTGAGGGGTGGGCAGATTTGGTTTCTTCTAAGGCCTTGCTCCTTGGCTTGCAGATGGCCACCTTCTTGCTGTGTCCTCACTTGGTCTTTTTTCTATGCGTGCATCCCTAGTGTCTCTCTCTGTGTCCAAATTTCCTCTTCTTATAAGGATACCCTTCATATTGGATTAAGGCCAACCCTACTGACCACATTTTAATGTAATCACCTTTCTAAAGGTCCTATCTCCAAATATGGTCACATTCTGAGGTACTAGGGGTTAGTGCTTTAAACATATGAGTTTTTCTGGGAGGGGAACAATCCAGCTCATAACAGACAGGACCATTTTTAAGTACTCAATCATGATCAAGGTGAAAACATTTACCTTTAGCCAAGCAAGAGCCAAGGATGGTCCTGGAGCCCAGGGTGAGGGAATATGAGGAAGTGAGTCCTCAAGTTTCTTCCTGACACCAGAGGTAACCTCTGCTTAAGCTTTCTCATTTTGGGTTGTGAAAAGTCAAATAAACTAATAAGGGTCCATTTTACCATTGATGTAGGAGACCTTTATACCCTGGGGTTGGTCAGGAGCATACAATTTAAAAAAAAGCCTGAAGCTTTGGCCTTTTCAACAGCAAATTTATTAGTTTATTGACATTCTTGCTTTGAGACCTTGAATTCAGAGAGTATGCAGTGTGCGGTGGTAATGGAGAAGGATGTTATAGGATGAGATTCTCTAGAATGGATGGAGGAAGTGTGCTCTGGCCACAGAAATGCCTGGATGTCAGGGCTACTCTCAAGAGGAGTATATATAGGGTGGCAGTGACCAGCTCATGGAGCTCAGGACTGGAGATTGACCATGGAGCCACATGCTGTGGCTTGCTGCCAGCTCATACACCTTCCGTGGGAGAACCTGGGAAGTGGAGTGGGAGGCCTGGGAAAGCCTCAGTCCCTGGGCAGGGATTCTATTGTCATATAACAGAGCACGGTCCACTCTGCAACTTCTTGGACAAGGTTGTTCTTGTTTCTTTCCAGCTTATCTTTTTTTCCTGCTCATCTCTTCAGTGGTTTGCAAAGAAGACTTTCTATGTTATGGGACTTATATTCTGCCGCATACAAATAACATCCACCATTTCAACATTTTTGAGCAATAAAGATGATAATCAATGCTTCCAAAATACTCATAACCATGCTCATTACATGGTTCTATGACTGGAGAGAAGAGAAACCCAGGGAGGGAAATTTTTCCCCAAAAGTCTCTCCCCATGACATCTCCTGTAACCTTTTACTGTATGCAATCCTATACAGCCTCTAAATACATACTTTTTTTTTTTGTTAATCATTAGTTGAACTATGATACTTTGCAAAGGTTGCCCCATAATTTTACTGTGAGTAAAGGAATTCACAAACAAAATACAGTAGTGCAGTGAAAAGAAGGCCTGGTTTTTAGTGCTGGTGTTGCAAGTAATAGCCTGGTGACCATTAGCAAGTCACTTCATCTCCCTCTGTCTCAGCGTCTCATTTATAAAATGATGAAGATGGGATCTGCCAGCCTAATTAAGAGTTGTAAGGATCAAGTGAAATAATATCAAGGAAAGGGCTTTATAAACGGTCATTTCTATACAAATAGAAATGATGAATGCTGGTAGAGAATTGTGAAATTATACTGGAGGCATTAAAAGCTTATAATAAATGCTTTCACTTCTCAAAAATCTTGTCTATTCAGAGTAAACTAAAGTACCTTTATTATAACCCAGTTCCTCAGATCCCAATCTGAGCTTGAACTTGAAATGTTCAGAGATTCCTAAAACCTAAAAAATGAGTTTTAGCTACACTGTGGAAGCATATATTAAGACTATGGTTAAAATTTTTCTTTTTAACACTTACTTTTTCGATTGTCTTTCATATTTTTTTAAAGAATAATTGTTCAATTGTGTGGTTTTTTTTGAGAAATTTTGTAAGTATTTGCAAATATCTTTCCAAAGTACTGTAAGCTTCCTAAGGGCAGGAATCAGGAATCTCTTTTGTCTTTGTTTCCCCAGCAGTTGGCAAGCTCAGTGCCTAAAGCTCAATAGAAGCCCTTGTGGAATAAATTGAGACTAGGGAATGTTTCTTTTATTCACATTAAGGGTTTTCATGTTTACTTTCCTAACATACTATTAGAGTTCAGCCCCTCAATGCTGTGCTCTTCACTTTTTAATCACACTCATTAGTTTGAAAATAAGTTTATATTATGTCCCAGTGAATTAAGTTTATATTATGTCCCAGTGAATTAAATTTTTTTTTTTTTTTTTTTTTTTTTTTGGTACACGGGCCTCTCACTGTTGTGGCCTCTCCGGTTGCGGAGCACAGGCTCTGGATGTGCAGGCTCAGCGGCCATGGCTCACGGGCCTAGCCGCTCCGCGGCACGTGGGATCTTTCCAGATCGGTGCACGAACCCGTGTCCCCTGCATCGGCAGGCGGACTCTCAACCACTGCGCCACCAGCGAAGCCCTCTAAATCTTTTCCTTCAATACTGTAGTTCCTGGGTAGAGCATATTGATATTGTAATAATGTTTCCAAAAGTTAGGAAGTGCCACAGTGATTCAGTTTCACTGTATGAGCTGAATAGGGACATAGTTTTAAAAAATGTTTATTTTTAATTGTGGTTTCAATCACATAACATTGTTTTCCATCTTAAACATTTTTAAGTGTATAGTTCAGTAGTGTTAGGTATATTCACATAGTTGTACAATAGACCTCTAGAGCTTTTTCATCTTGTAAAACTCAAATTCTATGCCTATTAAACACTAGTTTCCCCTCCTACATTCTGTTTCTGTGATTTTTGACTACTTCAGATACTTCATAGACAAATATTTTTTAAAAGATGTATTGATATATTTGTTTTTATTTCTGCTTTTATTTATGTCTATCAAAAATAGATAGGAAGTCTGGATCACGTAATACTAAGTGATATTTTCATTTTGATTCATATACAACCAAACCAGGTACTAATTTTCTTAAGTGAGGATCAGGAATTTTGACTTGCTAAAGGTAAACAGTAAACCCGTGAGAGGGAATGAAAAGGTTTTCTATAATTTGTAAAGCAATAGGTACTTTACTGAATCAAACTAGGTTTAGGTAAGGAAAGAAACAATATGATATATTTTTTTAAAGTGCCTCTTATTAAAGACCGATTTTAATTTGAAAACTCATTCTTTTCTAAGATGATTGTAGAAACCATGTCACTTCTGCAGAGAAGAATGGTCTCATTACATCAGTGGTCCTCAAACTTGAGTGTGTATCAGAATCACCTGGAGAGCTTCTTGATCCAGACCTCCAGAGCTGCTGATTCACTAGGTTAGGAGAGAAACCTGAGGATTTGCATTTTTAACTAGTTCCCAGGTGATGCTGATGATGCTTTGGGCCCAAGGACCACACTTTGAGAACTGTTGGTCTGGGGCAGCGGTCCCCAAGATACTCTTCAAGGTAGTTAGAGGTCGTTTGTTAAGGCCTATCCAGTGGGTCTAGAAATCACCTTGTAAGGAGTCACTGTTCCGTTTGTATATGAAAGACTCCTTGTGATACTGCCTTAAAATAGCCTCTTTGACCTTGTTTCCTGTATTCCTAAAATTTCATAAATTCACTTGATTACAGAACCATTTTTTACTAACATCTATTACCTTTTGAGGGATACTCATATTCTACTGTGTAACTTAAAAAAGTGCTCTTTAGGATAAAGAATGAGTCAAGTGTAAGGTTTCAACGTTATGGTTGAGAGTATAGGGTCATAAAATTCATGGTGAGGCTGGGCAATGGGTAGTTCATCTCTCTTCCTTACCTTTAAAATGCTTGAACTCCATTTCCTAATGTAGAGAGGAATAGAAAGGATTTGTTGAATCAAGCACTTTAAGTTTCTTCAGAGATAGTAAATAAAGGAAATAAAAACCTTGCTTCCTTCATCCCAGTGTTTGAGGTTTGTAATTGAAAAGTTCTATCATAGTATCTTAAATGAATTGTCTAATTTTCAGTTATGATCTGTGTACATTTCACAATAATAGATACACACAAATTGGTTGAATGTGTGAATATTGAGGCAGACGCCTGGCCCGGTTGCAAGAATTGGGAAGCAAAATGATACCTGTTTGAGCCTGAAATGCACCAGGTGGCCTGCTTTGGAGGGTAGTGCCAAGCTAGTGATTAAAAGCATCTGCGGTTATCCTGTGATTCACCTAAATGCATCTTTTCACTTCTGTGTCTGAGGTGAGATTTTTGCACGTGATTATCATCCTTCTGAGTCCTCAGGCTCTCACGCAGAAGGATCAGAACAAAGCATTCTCTCTTGGAAGTGTAAAGAAGTCTCCCACTTCCTGTTCCTGCTGCCAAGAAAGGGCCTAGACCTATGTTAATTCCCTAAGTAAATTTAGCTTTGCAAACATCCCATTCTTTGTATGCATATGATAATCTCCTGTCTGTGGATTTTTTAACCACTTCTTAAAATTGTTTTTAAATTTTTATCTAGGGCTAAATAATGTAACTGGCCCAGAGCTCTAAGAGTTTCTGCAAAGATGCAAAGTAAATAAAATGAAGAATGCTGACAGCTAACACGACACATTGTTTATACCCCCACTTATCTCTTTTTGGAATTTATACATCGCATATGGATATATTACATTTAAATATGATGTACATGGGTAGACACAAAATAAATATATACTGAAATACATACTGAATTAAATGTATACCTAATATGTATGTTATTTTCATATTGTGCTGAATGCCTAACATGATGAAACCTGTTCATTGCCGCAAACCAGGTGCGCTCCGTAAGGGAGTGCCCAGGAAAGGGTGCTTTACACATGTGGCCGAGCAAATTCTCACAGGCAGTTGTTATTACTCTCATTTTAACATGTAAGGAGATCCAGAAAGACTGCATAACTTGTCTACGGTCATACAGCCCATAAGCAGTGAGAACAGGTTTTGAACCAGAATTTGGCCTCCAAATTCCACATCACATTCCCTCTTACTAAGTGGACAGGAGGCCAGAGTACAAAAGCCTAGAATGAGGCTTATCTGGAAAACAGACTTAAGTTTTGAAAGCTCCTCTCTAATTGAAAGGAATTATTAAAATGTATAAGAAATAATCCCAAATAATTAGTTGTAACACCTGTGTTAAATCTTCTTGTACTAACTACTGAGGTTAGTTCGTCAAGAAAGCACTTTAAATGAAAAAATTTCAATAGTCAGTATTTTGAAACCACTGACTTAGAAAATTTTGATATTCAGTACATAGACCAAAAAAAAAAAAAAAGAAAAGAAAAAGGTGAACACTGAATTGCATTTATTATGTATTTATTTCTTGATGCCAATGCCATTATGGTACCCTTAAACTTAAAAAAGAATAAGGAACCGACTGTGTTCATGTATTCAAAACGGTATTAATTCTGACTCTAATTTTTCCTTTGCATTGGGTATCATATAGTTCAAGTCATTTTAAGCCCCTAGTACATCCTTCATATGACAACACTGAAGTGTGAGTGGATGGTAGAAATAGTGTTTGAAAAATGGTGATCTATCAAACCATCGATCATGCTTCAAGCAATGAAATAAAAGCTATTTCCATTGTCAGTTTCAGATACTGTAAAAGGAAGTAGCCTAATCTTTCAGAAGAAATGGTAAGAAATCTGGTAACTCTTGGGGACAAATGTGATTTTCTAAGTGGTTGATAAGCCAGTACATTCACCCACTCTGCGGCCTCACTCCTACAGAGTTACCTAGGATTCAGTTCTTCGTTTGAAGACCATTCTTTGTTTGCTGCTCTCTTTTTCTCACCACAGAAAGGGGGAGATCAGATCAGATGTTTCGTTCCTCAGTCATCACTCCTCAAGGTAGCTCCTGTTGGCCAGTCAAAACGTTGACCCTTTTGTAGAGTGATTACTCTAGGAACTGTACCAGGCAAGACTGGGGAAATGCTGCCCATGGAAAGAAAACAGAGCAGGGTGTCAGTGGTCCGTGTCCTGGCCTCACTCTGGCCCGCATCTTCTCACACCCTGTAGGCTCTCCTTGTTGTACATGACTACTGTGCTGTTCCTTCACGTTTGAAAATGCGAACAATCTGGTGATTCTCATCACCCACTGGTGTGAGTGACTGTTCTTCAAGCATCAGCTTAGTCCACATCAGCCAGTGGGCTCTAGCGCTCATTGCAGGGAAACCAATTCTGAATTTCCCCTGTTACTTTCTTCACTTTGCCTGGAAAGTGAAGAAAGTAGCAGTGTGGGATTAGAGGGCCCATGGTTCCTCTTGGGTGGGTGCCAGAATGGAAAGGTAGAAAGATGAGTTATGTAGAGCCAATTTAGCCTTTGATTTTTATACTTTGATATGTGTACTAATATTGTCACCCTGAGTGAAATAGAATTAGTAATAAGTGATAATATTTACCATAAAGTTCTTTTGAATCGGGCATTTACTAGGAAATTTTTATAGCCTCTGACAGTAAAAGTTTACAATGTATTGTTTAAAGAGATCTGTGTACAATAAAATAAAGAAATATTTTTACACTGTTTTATCTAGGACAATCAGATTTTTGAATTTTTTTGAGGAAGAGTGAAAGAAACAAAAATTCCTATCAGAATAGGGCCATCCTGTTCCCTTGAGCTGAGGAGAAAAAGCCATGAATTTTCTGTGAAAATCATCCTCAGCATGTGGGAAAAGTTCTTAACTCAGGGGAATCTATCAGAATCATTTTGGGAAATTTTCAAACCAAAAGCACTCATCTTCCATCCCAGATTCTGATAGCCCCCTAAGACTATCAGAGTCATGGAGAAAAGGGCTGGTTGTGTTGTACGAAAAATTCTTCTGATGGTTCTGAGTCCCCATCCCTCCCATCTCAGCTGATCTAACTCATGGGTTAGAGTGAAAAAAATGTCCTGTCAATTTTCTCTCTGGATTCTCTCCTTCCTTAAATATAAGAAAAACAGACTGACTAGGGAGATGAATTTTTGCTAAACAGAAGGAGGATTTTTATTTTAAAGTTATAATATAGTTTAAAGAGTAAAATATTTTACACAGAAAAATCGCCTGCTGCCATTCCTATATCTCCTTCCACAGAGGTAATCACTTTAATTTTTTTTTGGTGATTAATTTTAAAATTTTAGATATTTTGAATTGATAGCCCACTATGGTGGAAGAGAATTTGGCACTATTTTTTCCCAATGTTATTTATCTCTAATTAGCTCCAAACTGGGAAGGTTTTTGTTGTTGTTTTGTTTTTCGGATAGAAAATAAGCTAAAATAGAGAGGAAAGTGAGATCTTGAGATTGAGAAAAACAAAATGTTAGGAAAGGTCACACAAGGTGGCCTCAATTTTTACAAGGAAATAAAGTATGGGTTAATCTTCCAGGGTTGAGCTGCTATCAGCTGCTATCAGTAATTCATTAGAGAGTTAGATAAATAGAAGCATTGCTGTAGACCAATGGAGAATGACCAGCTGATATGAACAGATATAATGTGTCTCCACCAAATACAGTGGATTCATTTGGAAGGATGGAACGTTAATTTTCATTATCTGCAAAGGATGAGAGAAAACAGTAAAAAGCTAAAAGGGAGAGGTCAATAGTTTATTGCATGTGAGAAATTACATGTGTGGTCTCTGTTCAGTTACATGTGATCATGGGTAGATAATCCCAAACTGTAGGTAATAAAAAACTTTAAAACATATTTAATTTGATACTTTATATACATCTTCATATGTTTGGATAACTATGAACGCTTCTATTACATTTATCCACTTTCTGATATTTCCTTTCATTTGATTAATATTTAATTGGTATTCCTAATGCCTATAACAAATTGGAGGAAGCCCGTAGCTCAGCAAATAGGTTGCAGAACGCCCACCTGCAATTTCAAATTCCTTTTGGAAGACTCACAAAGTAGATAATCTAAGAAATGGATGATGAGGAATTGACAACTGTACATTAATGTTCATATTCTCTGAGGGCAATGCTTTTTTTAAAATTGAATATTGTTAGTTCACTAGCTTTGTTTGTGCATTTGAAATAACAAAGCTTAGTTTCTGGTCCGATTTTACATTTAAAAGGGTATACTTTGCAGCGCAAGAAAATAGCAGGGCCGTTGAGTTTGAGTCCCAGAATAAGTCCCCCAGGGCACAGTTGCCATGCAGTTAGCAATAATTTTAATTGGACCCCCAAACTAAGCCAATCTCACATCTTGTGTACGTCTTACAAATAGGGTTTATGATGTCCTTTAAGTTCTTTCAGAGGCTTATGAAGACTTATACCAGTAGTTAGCTGATTTGTCTGAGCTACAGAGAATATTTAATAGTTTTTATTAGGAATAATGAGCAGAAATGTCTCAACAAATGAACTTCTTTAGTATGTACATTGTCATTGAACAGTCTCTTTATTCACTTGCAGTAATGTTGATAATAGGAGACATTTTTTGATATATGCCCCTGTATTTCCTATATTTGTCAGATTTCCGGGAAACCATTATATAATGCATTTGTGTAATTAATGCTTTTCTAACCTCAGATTTGTCTAAGAATCCTGTAGTAAATACATAAATCTCATGGCTATTTTAACATACAGTGTAATAAACATTCACTGCATTTCCTTAACAAATACTTAACAAGTGCCTCCTACATGTCAAGTGCTGGAGATGCAAGGCTGAGCAAAACTGAGCCTTGTGGAGCTTATGGTTTAGAGAAATAAAATAATAATGCAATGAATGCATGAGTATAAATTGCAGTAATGCTGTCCCAGGGAAGTAGAGGATAGTGCAGCGTCCTTACTGAGGGGTACTGTCTGGTCTGGGAAGTGAGGAAAGGCCTCCTTGTGAAAGTAAATGTCTGGGCTAAGCTGAAGGATTGAGTAGGAGTTAACAAAGACAGAGCAAGAGGGAACCTTCCAGTCAGAAGGAATAGCAGCTTTGTAGGTCTTGAGGCCTCTTTAAGGAAATGAATGGATGCCATGGATTGGAGCTCAGAGAAGGGCAGGGAGGGATTCCAGGCCAGTGGGTCATGTGAGCTGTGTAAAGGGTTTTGGTCTTCATCCCTGGACTAATACATGCTTGTCGTGAAGAATTTCGTAACTATTATAATATACAGAGAAGAAAATTAAGATCACTGATAATCCTATTACCCCATAGCCTCTTAATCTTTATATTTTTTTAAATTAAAATTTTATTTCTCAATTCTACTTCAGTAAAGCTACAAAAAGTTTAAAAGTTACTGATTTCAAAAAAGCATAAATTTCCTTCCAGTTATTTATAGAGAAAAATAAATGTGTAAACGTAGACTCTTCTTGAACTGGTTAAAGGAGACACAGCCCTTATTACCATGCTATATTACTAATATTTGGAATAGGAAATAATTTCATAAGCTAAGCAATGATGTTTTCAGACGTCATTATAGCCTTAGTTTAGCAATTAAACTGTAGCCTTAGTTTGGCAATTAAACTATAAATCATGGTTCTGTTTATATATCTTTAACATACTTTACCCTGTTGTTAGAAGATCAGTTTGTATAATTTGTTTTTCCATCGAAATTGAGAAATTATTTTCAGGGGATATGTGTGTATGTATATAGGTGTGTGTGTGTGTGTGTGTGTGTGTACACAGGTGTGTTTCATGGTAAGTAGAGAAAAGTAACAAGAGTGACATCTTTTAAAACTCTGATTAAACAGTTAGCAAAGCTCAGGTTGGGTCTTTCTAGGCCATGTCAAAAAGTGTGAAAATTACTGGTACGAAATTACTGTCCTTGAGGACATTTTAAAAAAATTGTTGAAGTATAGATATTTCTCCTTCAGCGATTGTCAGCGTAAATGTATACTATACAGATTAAACCTACATGAGAAAGACGTGTTAAAAGCTTGGGAGACAACAGGTATATTTGAAAATACCGGAAGTTGGCAGCCTGGAGAGAGTGGAAACTTGTACATGGAAGACCCATCAGGGAAGCAGACGTAACCCTAAAAAAGTAGGCACAGAGCACAAAGGACCATTTCAAATCAGTGATTCCACGAACTCAGAGAGGCAGTCCCAATACAACCTGAGGTAGAACAAAGCTCAGAGGATACTGGAATCTCTAAAGCCTGGTCTTCAGAGGCTATTCATGACTCAAATTACAGATATCTCTTGTAAATATTTTTTTTCCATCCCAAATTGGAGAAGGTTGAATCAGCCTATAATTTAAATTATAGACAAACCATATATAGTTTGTGTCTCGGTAACTCTTATACTGTTAAAGGCAAAGTTCAGCATTCCATGCCACTTATTAAAGAGGGGTCCAACTGTTGACCCTCTGTAGGGAAGGAATATGGATAAGATTTGGAGTTCTTATGTCCTGAGGGAATTGCCTAAGGAGAAGCCTACCTTCCCTGCCTTCTGAGCATGTGGGTAGTGGTGGTGAAAGCCAGATTACACTTTTTCCCTCTCTCCCCCCCTTCCCTCCCTCCCTCCCTCCCTCTCTCCCCCTTCCCTCCCCCCTCCGTCCTCCCTCCCTCCCTTCCTTCTTTCCTTCCTCCTTCCCAATACTCCTAGTGTTTAGTGATATAAAATAAAAGAATGTAATTAGAAACTGAGTTTTAACTTAGCAATAATGTCTAGATAATTAAAAAGTCACCATGAGAATGTAAAGTAATTTCATGAGGCTACTTTGGCCTCCTGACAAAGTAAGCTAATGACATAAAATGCAGAGGCCTTTGCCCCCCCAGGAGTGGAAGGCTGGTTCAAGGGTGAGGCTGAACCTCCCGGAAAGCCTCCCAACCTGGTGTCTGTGGCCAGCAGCTCTCCCAGCTCTTTTCTTGCTCTGAAAGAAGCCAGTGTGTGAGGAGACACCTGGTGACTCATCTGTTACTGAGCATGACTTCTTTTCATCTTGAAGAAAATTATCATCACCTCGACATATTCTAAAGATATGAGAGAGGACATGTGGAATTGAGTAATAATTAGGAATGTGGCACATGTTGCATTTATAAAACACATCAAACTATTTTTCAAATATTAAGAGGTGTAATCAAGTCTGCAACACATTTTGATAGTGATATTTCCTGTAACTTTTACCCATAGGCATTACAAGGGAAATGATATCCATGTGTTTGATTCACTTGCACAGTTCATTAAAGGGTATATTTAAAGGGCTATTTGATAGCACTTAAAAGTTTCTTCTCGGGCTTCCCTGGTGGTGCAGTGGTTGAGAGTCCGCCTGCCGATGCAGGGGACACAGGTTCGTGCCCCAGTGCGGGAAGATCCCACATGCCGCGGAGCGGCTGGGCCCGTGAGCCGTGGCCGCTGAGCCAGTGCGTCCGGAGCCTGTGCTCCGCAACGGGAGAGGCCACAACAGTGAGAGGCCCGCAAAGTTTCTTCTCACTTAAAATAATACATTTTTTGTTGTTGTTGTTGTTGTTGTTGTTGTGGTATGTGGGCCTCTCACTGTTGTGGCCTCTCCCGTTGCGGAGCACAGGCTCCGGACGCAGAGGCCCAGCGGCCATGGCTCAAGGGCCCAGCCGCTCCGCGGCATGTGGGATCCTCCCAGACCGGGGCACGAACCCGTTTCCCCTGCATTGGCAGGCGGACTCTCAACCACTGCGCCACCAGCGAAGCCCCCAAAATAATACGTTTTTAAGGATATGACTTTTTTTCAGTTTTCCTATAATTTGAGTTTTGTTCAAATAACCCCACGGGAAAAACACTTCAGTGACGGCAGATGAGTATTATCATCATGATTTGGTCTTATGCAATTTCTTGAATTTATTACATTTTATTAAACTATTGTTAAGCTTCATCAATTTTGATTTTAAGTAAAGTTGACAAAAATGTCCTCCCTCATAAAATGCATCTGCAAATTTTCTAGAGTAAGCTGTGTGGTATCAGAAATGCTCACATTCCCATACTTTGAAACTACAAAGTAATACTACTTGTAAAATTGAAATAATTACAAAGGATAATTAGCAGAAACATATCCAAAATGAGACAGTCACAACCATGTGAGCTTGATCATACCCAAAAAATGTTGAGCAGGAAAACCTCTTTAGAAATCTGTGTGCTCTCTTAATTTCAAGTGTGGATATTTTTAAGCCTGAAGAAATGTCATCAAACTATCAGCAGTATTCTGTATCAACTGTAATTTAACACATCTGTCCAGAAGAGTAGTGAATAATGAATTACATTAATCAATCCAGATAAAAGAGATTTAATTAACATTAATATTGCCTCTAAATCTTTAAAAACTTTCTTTTTTGTTTTGTTAAGCAGGGGTTCTAATCTAGGGATTCTGTGGAGATGATGAAAGAAAATTTTTGAGATAGATTTTAGTAAAGGCATTTGAGATATTTAGTATATAGATAACATGAAAATTTTCACTGATTTTCCTGAAAAGGTCCTTCAGAAAAATTTTTTAAAAGCTAGGCAGTATTGATACTATACTATGGCATTTAACTTAAGAATATTCTTTTTAAAAATATCAGGCGTCACACAGTTGTTCTATATGGATTAAAGATGCTTTGCTGGGTTTTAATCTGTGTATATATGAAAAATAGACAATTTGATGTATGTACAACAAATGCATGATCTCCAATTTTCAGTAGGCCATTTTTTCAGGCACAGAAGCTCAGCACTAAATACCCAGCCCACTAAGGTGATTGATGGTACTACAGGTGATTTCCACAAGGTGGTTAAACCACCTGATGAACAAATATTAGTCTTCATACAGCCTGTATAGGACAGCCTATAACCACAAGCCAGTTGTGCTAATGAAATAAGCAACAGAAGAGCTGTGACGCGGACACTAAGGTGAGAATCTGAACATGGCTTTCTGACTATTTGGAATTTCTTATTTTGGCTTAAAATGGAAAATAAAGAAATGTCAGGGTAAGAGTGATAATCTCCCTAGATAGTGATGTTATTATACCGATTTTGCTAAGTGGATTTATTAGTACCATGTTGAAACCCTAGTGTAATAAATACCGATAGCTTTATTTTATTATTATTATTTTAAATGCCTTTAATCTATTTTTCATAGTTTGTGTTATCATTGCTACAACTACCCTTCTTGCTCTTTTTTTTTTTTAATGTTGAGCCTTCTTTTAATTTATTTATTTTTATTTTTGGCTGTGTTGGGTCTTCGTTTCTGTGTGAGGGCTTTCTCTAGCTGTGGCAAGCGGGGGCCACTCTTAATCGTGGTGCGTGGGCCTCTCACTGTTGTGGCCTCTCTTGTTGCGGAGCACAGGCTCCAGACGTGCAGGCTCAGTAGCTGTGGCTTGCGGGCTCTAGAGCACAGGCTCAGTAGTTGTGGCTCACGGGCCTAGTTGCTCCACGGCATGTGGGATCTTCCCAGACTGGGGCTCGAACCCGTGTCCCCTGCATTAGCAGGCAGATTCCCAACCACTGCACCACAAGGGAAGCCCCCGATAGCTTTATTAATGCTCACAGCCCAACATCTTTCATACAGAACAGCAGGTGACAAGGGAAGGAGCCCTTTCCCTGGCAGCAGAATGCCTGGGTCCTCTTCTGTTCCAAGTCACTTAATCTTTCTTAGCTTCAGTATTCCCATTTGTAAAATTCAGATAGTAATACCTACCTTGAAAGTTGAACACTGTTTCAAAATATGAGAAAGTACTGAAAGATACTGCAAAGATATAAGAATGTCATTAAACTGATTATTTTTAGTACGCTGAAAGACAACCAAAGGGTGAAATAGATGTATTTATAAGTATTATTAGGAAAGGTAATGATCCCTTTTTAGAAACAAAAATGCCATGAACACTCTGTGTATAGTACCTACATATTTATACACCCCAATTACTAACATACCTATATCTATATCCGTATATCCACTTATAAAGACAAATAAACATATATGTATATGGAAAAATGCACTCTGTGTTGATAAAACTTGTATGCAGAATTCAGCTTTTCAATTTAGATGATCAAATCCTACAAACATCATCCAGGCAGATTTTATTTGGTACTTTTGAGCCATTTCAAATTTATGCGAATTCCAATCTATATAAAAGGATTTGTTTATGTGGACAGCTTTCATTGCTTTCAGGATCAAGAGGTGAGAAGCATAGTCTGAAAATAAATATTGAAGCTTCTTTTACATTTTCTGAATCTGTCATTTTGGTTGGTCATGCAACATTGGTATTTCATGGAAAAAATAACCCCTCTTTGGAAGATATCATTTGGTGTCCCATGGACTCACAAAGTAAAGAGACGTTTTCTACTTAGAAGTATCATCACTTGAACATGTACTTAGCAAGACACTGACTCTGGTAGGGTTTCCAGAGTCAGAACATGGGGTTATTCATTTTTGTTTCATAGTGTTTGGTCTGGGCTCTAAATGAAGCAAGGCAGTCAGTGTAACGAGACTTGGCAATCATGCAGAACCATTTGCTGACTTGATAAGGTCCAGGTGCAAATTTGTCAAGTAGTCTAAATCCTCCCCCCAGTAAGGAGTATTTCCATGTGACTTATTTTAAACCATGAAAATGAAAAATGCAGGCAGTGACTGCTGGGTTGAAATCAAATAAAAATAACACAAATGAACAAGAGCATTGAGATACGATACTGTACACTGGGCACATAAATTAAGAGCTATTTCCACAGTCTGTCCAGGAGTTCAGTAGTAATCTGCACTATGCAGCCATTAGCTGGTGCACTCCTATGTTTCCTTTTAACGGTGAGGGGAAAAAGAGAGACAATAAAACTAGTAAATTGGTTCATTTTAGAGTAATCAAACGATTTGATTGAAATCTCTGTGATACTATCTCTGCGGTTACTCAGGAAATTGTATACAAATAATGATCTTTGATGTGTCTAATTTCCAAAGCAATATGTATTGGGGGAATCTGCTTCCTCTCCCTATCACTGGAATTATCATTGCCCAGTCTGACTAAGTGCATTTCACACCAGACTTCTGTGCCTAGACATACTACCCACTACTGTGAAAATTAGTATAACTTTGGTGAGTCATTTGTTCCAACCTTCGACAGAAATAAAACTTCTGGGAGCCACACTGATCTCATAACTTTATCCCCATACAGGATATGGTCTTAGATTTATAACTTAGCTGTGAAGAATCAGCTTACTTTGATAAATAAAATGTCTTTAAGAAAATGTGATGACTTGCATAAGAGTAGTGTTTATTTTAAAAAGTGTGCTCAGTATTATGGTCAGAGCCTAGTTAATGCCCTATGATTTTTAAGTTCTTTATGCATATCTTTTGTGACCTGAAATACTAATTGTGGCTGACCACTTGGGTAAAGAAACCAATCAAAGCATTGTTTATTGAGAAAATTAATTAGGAATCACTATTTAAAATCAGACACATGTCTCTCAGCAAATGTTTTTGGAGGCTCCACCTCATACAGACACTATTCTAGAAGCTGGTGATACAGTTATGAACAAACAGGCACAGTCCCTGTCCAAATATATATATATATATATATATATATATATCAGACACATGATGGCTGATATGAATGCTGACATAGTATTGCATTAATGTAGGTTGAAGCCAGTTAGGCTGACAATGGGACTCAGGGATTATAAACTCTTACAGTCAAGAGTCTGGCAATTTCTATCCCATCCGTACGTTGGTTGCCAGACCTCTGCTTTGGAAATCTGACCTGTGAGGTTGTTAGTTTTGCCTTAGTGCTGACAGTGTGAGACAAGTAACATGCCATTGACTGTTCTTAAAAAATGCCATTGTCTATCATATGATATCGCTTATATATGGAATCTAAAAAAATGATACAAATGAACTTATTTACAAACCAGAAGTAGACTCACAGACAGAAAACTAACCGTTACCAAAGGGGAAAGGTGTGGGGGGGATAAATTGGGAATTTGGGATTAACAGATACACGCTACTACATATAAAATAGATAAACAACAGGACCTACTGTATAGAACAGGGAACTATATTCAATATCTTGTAATAACTTATAATGGAGAAGAATCTGAAAAGGAGTGTATCTATCTATATCTATCTATCTATCTCTTTATCTATCTATCTATCTCTGAATCGCTTTGCCATACAATGGAAGCATTGTAAATCAAGTATAGTTCAATAACAAAATTTAAAAAGTATACTACTCTGGGGCAGAATATAGATTTTGGGGGTGGTTGTGCATGTGTGGAGACAGAGGATATAAGGGCACTCTCTGTACTTTCTCCTCAATTTTGCTGTGAACCTAAAACTGCTCTAAAAATAAATGTTATTAATTTTAAAAGTTCCATTGACTCTTGATTTCAATTTGGTTTTCTATGTACAACCCTCAATAGACAACGCTTTGATTGGTTTCTTTACCCAAGTGGTACCCACAGTACCATATATACTCAGTGGGTTTTTGAACAAAATATGTTAAGCTAAATAAAAGTGGGGCTCATAATTTTCATTTTTAAGTTTAACCTGGTTGCTATATATTTCTGATTCTTGGAGCCTTAAAATAATTTCTTTGTTTTATATATTATATTTTATACCTTATGTGACTCCCTATATTTTATGTGCCTCTTTTTTTCAGCCAGTAGTCTTTTTTTTTTTAACTTGGACTGAGAGATTACCTTAACTTTTTTGTTTTAAGTTATTTTTTTCACACACGCACACACACACACACACACACACACTGTATTTTATTTTTACAAGAGATAAATAAGCTGACACCAAGCATTGTAAAAGGATGACCACAACAAAAGCAACAATGATTGCAATTACCAAACATGAAACACACTCATACTATGTCATAATATTGACATTCAGTCCAGGAATCCTCCATGGTAACAGTCAGCCAGTAGTCTTTATCATTAGGCGACAGCAAATTATACTATCCATTACCTGAACATTTTAATCCCACTTGCATATTATCAGGTCTGTCCACTTGCCATTTCATTTTTGGAATATTAGACCCTACAGCAAAAATACTAAGAATGAACTAATTTTTCATAATTTACCAGTCAAACAAACCTCCTAGCATACATACGAAACAACATCAGTAAAATATGGAGTGGTATTGTATTTCCCATCCAAAGAGATTTCATCTTGTGAACGACATTGTTTATTTTAGTTTATTGCCTGTCCAACATTTGTTAGTTCAAAATGTGTAGATATTGGAAACAAAAGACAATGGTAAAATTTTTCAGTGTACTACAGAAATATAAAGGTTAAAATGCTGCAAATATTAAATACTGTAATATACTTTTATTAGTTCAATTAGGAATCCTAATCCTTAAATATGATTGACAATATTTAGTGATGATCACTAATTTGAAAGGCAATTTTGTTATTACAAGGCATTTTGTAGCAAATTTGCCAATAGCTAACTAATAGCTTTATTGTATTTCAGAGTTTGTTTTTCAGTTTGTTTGTTGGGGCAAAATGAAAATGGAGATGTCCTGCACCCTTAAAATGCAGAAAATAGCCAGACACTCTCCAATGGATGTGTAACTTCTACCTCATGTGCGTACTTCTATGAAGACTCAAGATTTGGTGCCCTACTCAAGGGGCAGCTCCTCTTCCATGGAAAGTCTTATCCAGAAAAAGAAGCTTTTTGAGAGTTGAGGGGAACTCCAACATTTTGAGAAAAGGAATGGCATTTTTGAAAGGAATGAAAGGTATAGTTCAGTAGTATCTCAGAGTATGTAAAACCACCCAAATAATGAAATTTTTACAATAATATGATACTCTCAGAAATAGGCTCATAGATATTCAAAGAAAGTCTTTCCAAGACATGATAGGTAGTGCATGCCTGTATACTTACGTCAAGAAGAATAAACATGTATGGAATAAATGATAAGTAATACAATTTATACAGTGTGTTGATGTATCTATAATAGAAGTGAAATCCCCCCTTTTTTGGCAGTTAATTTACTCTTAATGATTAAAATGCATGATTACTTTAAGTGTATAATTACCATGGTTCTTTTACCTTTACCAAAATACTTAGATGGTTTTTTTTATACCTGTATTCATTCAGTATTCAAATATATGGTATTTGAATCCTCCGCAGAGGTCAGTTTCTACAATTTACCATGCATCAGAAGATACTCCAGAAAACAATGTGTACTGGGTTAATAAAGGTTTATTGCCTCATTGACTAGCATGGCTCTCCAAAGACACCTTGTTCTTGGCCTGTGTGTCTAGGTATTAGAAATACTTAGACTTTGTATCCTTGGCCTTTGTATCACAATATTAGGTAGAAGTACTTAGAAAAAAAAATCAATAAGTACATCTCTTTAACTTTTGAAAAATAAGTTTATATATTATTTGGGAAACCTTTGGCAGTTCCAGTAAATGAAAATCCAGGGAAAAAAATGTACCTTTATAGGAGAGGGTTTTTTTTCCAGAAATTAATCTGATGTCTATCTTTCTGAGTCAGAACTATGTTACTTGAAGCATCATTATATTTTTAAGGGTTGTGGAGTACTCAGGCCTAAAGTCAGAGCTGAGTGGTTGAGTTTGAGTAGAATTGAACTTGTCATTGATGAAAGTGATATAAGATTACTTGACTAGAGTGAACATCATACACACAATGGTTTATATAATGGGGGCAGTATTATTTATTGCATTGAAACAGAATAATTCAAACCCAATAGCACACTATGATTACACTACATTTTTTTTTCATTTTTTTGCCTGTGTCTCTTATAATTTGTTGCTTGTGTAATTAATACACATAGTTCTGGTAAGTTATTCACTCATGAGTTAAGAAAGTGAGGTTTTCAGCTTCATTTCCCCCTGGACATCTGACCTAGGAGTGCAGAGGAGACAAAAAGATTTTTATACAGTCTTGTTTGACCCTTGACACTATTCTTACTTCAACTATCATCCATTGTAGTGATCTGTTTTCATGTCTGGCTTAACTCTTCTAAACCATGAGTTCCTTGGCAATAAGGACTTCTGTCATATTCCTGTTTTGTATATTCTGAGCAACTAATAAAGGATCTGAGTGTGTGCTTAACAAATGGGTATATGCTGGGAAAAGAAAAAAAGAAATAAGGACTTATCTTCTTCTAATCAGTTACATTCTCTCCAGAGGTATTTTTTTTTTAATTCAGGTTTATTTTATCTACAGTAAAATTCATGGATAGTATAAACTGATTGATGAGTTTTGGCCGATGTATATATTTGTGTTCTTTACCCAGGCTTTCAATAAGCAAAAAGGAAAATACATTTCTTTTTTCCAAACACATAATCAAGTGATTGGTTTTTTGACTGACAGAATGAAACTCTTGGATGGGATCAATTCTTTAATAATGAATCTGTTATTTAGTATTTGGTTACTGCTTTATAATGACTCCAAACCCCTAATTCCTCCCCCTCAGGAAATAGGTAACTTGGTATCTACATAAGATAGTTCATGCCTTTCCTTCCCGCATTTTCCACCCATAATTAGTGAGGTAGGCTAGTACATACTACCTCTCAAATTCCCCTGGAACCCACCTTCTACCCTCTAGTACTGGCGTCCCCGTCTTTGTGGACGTCTTCATCTTCTCCCACTTGGACTGTGGCAGTAGGCTCCCAAAGCATCTTCCCACCTTAAATTATCTTCTTTTAATGTTCTACATAGTTGCCTGAGATCGATTGTCATGAGCTGTGCCTTGAGTGTATTGAACTTGTAATTCCTCATCCATGCCTTTCTCTTTCCTGCCTCTGTGCCTCGTACATGGTCTCCTTCTGCTTGAAACTCTGTCCTTTGGATGTGACAAGAGCCTTCCATATCCACACTTGTCTTAAGGGACTGCCTTTCCCAAAGTTCCCACTGAAGTGAGGGCAGCTCTGCTTTTCACGGTCCCCTCCCCTTCTCCTCCACCTCCACGGACAAGTAATTGGCCAGAATGTAGGCATCTGTGCCAGGAGGGGCCAATACATAGGTATGAAAGGATGAACTGGGCCAATCAGATTCCTTATTTCTTAAGACCGTCCACTGAGAGATCCCATCCTGAGAAAACAAGGAGTTATGGTACATTGACTGGGACCAAATGAATGCTTCAGTTGCCACAGGCGAGATAGAAGGATCTTTCAGGAGGCCTAGCAAGCAAAGGTCATGAGGAGGTGCAAGCGTGAAGGAGAAGCTGTCAGGCAGACAAAAGATCTGCAGAGCAAAGGGTGAGAAGTCCAGTTGTAAGAGAGAAGCTGAGACATCCACGTCAGAGCGTGAGGCCCCCATGCTGTCTCTTCAGTGGGCCTAGACGTTCCTTCAGGCTGAGTTACTTGGCTTTTCTTGGGTTCCCTGGTGTATGTATCCTTAGAGTGACTTCTTATTGTACTTCTCCACCTTATAATGACTTCAGTGAGACTGTTCTTTTATAGCTAAATGATCCCAAGTTAAGTGTTTTCTCCCATCCTGCACCCTTCCTTTCACTAAAATGTCACCTCCTCCAGGAATTCTTTCTTTTACCACTAAATATGGATTCAGTTGCACCACCTGTTTGCAACCATAGCACTTTACCTATGAAAAGGTTCTCGTTTAATTATTTATTTATTATCTTCTCTTTAGAAAAGGAACAGCTTGAGACCAGGGCCTCTGTCATCCAAGTGAGTCGTTTAAATGAAGAAAATGCTATGGGGAACGTAAGTGGGTGGAAGGGTGGAGCCTTTATGAGGAGGTGGTATGTGTCTTATCATCATCCAGCTGCCACCACTTCGGCTTGATAAAATGTAGATGTTACATATTAGGTGCACCTGACCTAACCCTCCCGTTTAAAAAATATTTGGAGGTGAGTGAAAGAAGTAAAGTGATTTTTCTGGAAGGAACACATCTTGATGGTAGGATTATCAGACCCAAAATCAAGGTCTCTTCCCACAGTGCCGACACGGGCACTCATCAGAGAGGACAGATCTGTGAACAGAATGATTGCATTTTCAAGACAAAGATGTATTTTTAGAAACAAACATCAGCAATGACAACCTCTCCCCATCCCCCAGCCTTGCATATGCCCAGAGTTATTATAGATATTTTAAGTAATAAATTCTAGTAAGAACCCAATCCTTTGGCCTAGCATTCAGGGTTTTCAGGACTTTGCTTTAGTTATCGTCTCGGTTTTTTTCCTCCTAAATCTTCAAGGGGGACTCCTTGGCCCTCTCTCAGGCACATGGCCAGTGTTCTGGGTTTCTTTTCTTTTTATTATCTTCTTCCTATTGCCCGACATGGACTTTCCCTGTCTCTGGGAATCTAGATGAGGTGTCTCTCAAGAAGGTTTCTCTGGGGCTTCCCGGGGCTTCCCTGGTGGCGCAGTGGTTGGGAGTTCGCCTGCCAATGCAGGAGACGCGGGTTCGTGCCCCGGTCCAGGAGGATCCCACATGTCGTGGAGCGGCTGGGCCCGTGAGCCATGGCCGCTGAACCTACGCGTCCGGAGCCTGTGCTCCGCAACGGGAGAGGCCACAGCAGTGAGAGGCCCGTGTATTGCAAAAAAAAAAAAGAAGAAGGTTTCTCTGATTATCTTAAGCAGAAGTAATCGTTTTCCTTGGTACCACAAAAGTTCTTTTCTTGTAGTTTCTTTTAAAAAATGGGAATAAGTTACATGATGCCTCATTATAGTTATTTTTTTACTCCTGTTATTCCACCTATTAGGTTGTGCACTCATGGTGGCAGATATTGTATTCAACCATTTTGATTAGAGTGCCTTGAACTCAGTAAATACTATTGAATAAATGATCCCATAGTGTTGTCATTTTTTTCACCATCTTGCTTCTACGCTCTTAAAAAGTCACGGGTTCCCTAATAATGAACAGTTCCCTTTTATACCACAAATGCCTTCAAGTATTTGCCTCTTAGAAAAATATCTGAGGAGGAGAAGTAAATGATTTTCCCTTTTAACAAATTGAGAGAAAATAATTTTAACCATAAAATTGAATCAGTGAAACCAGTTTCAGTTTAAGCCACTGTTTTGTATGTTTGTGGGTAAAGGAAAGCAATGTGGGATTGCTTTGAACTGAATTCAGCCCTCATGGAAGCTTGGTGCTTAGTGGAGGAACGGACACAAATAAGGTCAGAAAACATGAACATTTGGAAGGAACAGTGATAACTAAAATGACTTCCATGAATTCTATATGAATTTTGTTGAATGCGTGAGCTATTTTGGTCAACGTGTTAAGAGTGGTTAAGAATTGGGCTCTGGTGCCAGTGGTCAAGGTTAGAATCCCAGGACTGCCACTCATGTCTGCTTGGCTAGATTGTTCTATTGTGATGGTAAAAGCGTGGGAAGCCTTTAGCACAGAGCCTGGCACAGAATAGGCTCTCATCACACTTTCTCTGCTATTAAGTTTAGGTTGTAAATTCATACGGCTATTTTAAGGGTGCTATATGCCAATGTCACTTGTAGAAAATTCGTAAAACTTAGTTTCATTTCTGGTGCAATTATTTTTTTTAAAGTTATAAATTTTGTGTAATTAGTAGCATCAACTAGAAGAGATCAAGTACTGTTCTTCAGGGTCTCAATTAATCATGTGAGTAGTTATTCTCCAAGCAGATATTGCATCATACATGGCCAACAGCCTCTTAAAGTATTCAAAATTAATAAAGCACTGAAGACATTAATCAGGGATGGTATCTAGCTGATTTGCATAAATTAATTAACGTCAACAGCTACACCAAGCTGCAGCATGGCCACACCTGGGAAAACCATTATTCCCAGTGAAATAAGGTAGTGAGCCTGCAGAGTGGAGAGGGATTCTGTCTCCAAATACACACCAAGGTCACCGTTTACATAACACAAGTGACACCGTGGAGCCCATTCATTATGATGCATAGCTCCAAAGCAGGGGCATAGCAAGGAAAGTGTGGTGATTGCAAAGCCATTTAGTGACACCCTTAATGGATTTTCAGGTGGTTATATTTTAGCAGTGCACTGAGATTCTGTGTCTTAGCACTGTACTACTGAAAGTGAGTATTCATATTTATTTAGTCTTGCTTTATTCTTTGTAAATTCAGCAAGTTCTTTTTGTGAATTGAGGTATAAGACTAGGAGGGAGGGCAATAGGGGAGAGAATATAGAGACCAATTCTTATCTCCACATTTATAGAGAGTTAAAGAAAACCTTTACTTGCTGACATTCTTGTTCCCATGTCAAGACCAACCCTGTTCAATTGGTAGACATTACTGTAGTCTCAGGGTTACTCATTCATTCATTCACTTACCCAACATGTGTTACTGCAAGCCTTACTAGCCAACTGTTACTGTTTTGGGTGGTGGGCATGCAAAACTGAAGAGTCCCGATTTCAAAGTGCCCCGAGTCTGAAATTTGGTGCTTTATGTAAACAAATAATCACAGATTGACTATTTATGTGCTAAAATGGTGATACTTGGAAATGTGTTGCTGGTCCTCCTGAAGGGACCTTGAGAAGGTTTCACAGAGAAAGCACAATTTAAAATGACTTGTATATGTCATTCTAGAAAGAACCTTCTAGAGGGTAGAAACATGTTAGTTATTCTTCATAGTTGCTAGAGTTACTCTCTTCGTGCATTTGCCATGCTGAGATTGGTGTCCTTGCTGATGTTAGTTAATTTATGTAGCTTGTATTGGCAAGGGATGAGGAAGGGCAAGGGGAAGTGTAGAAGGGAGTATGTTGCCTCTTTCACAACCTTGAATAAGTCGCACCCACTTCACACTGGCAGATGTTGGAGCACTGATTCATTGAACTTTGTTCCTATCAGCTCCAGGGGACACAGCTTCTTATAGCTTGTGGATAACTGGGAGATTGTTACAATAATGGTTCCTCCTTCCCCAGCACAAATGCAGCCTTAGAGAGATGAAGATCCGAGACATGCTGTGGCCAGGACATCTTTCACTGGCCAGTTGGGATGGTTCTTTTAGCCAGATCCAACACCAACTAGGACTTCCCTAGATGTCTACAAATGGCAGCCATTTTTGGAGCATCACATTAACATTAGCCCTGATAGATTGTTCATTTGACAAGTTGACTAGAACTATTAAATGTAACGAACAAGATTATCTTAGCAATTTTCACACCCCTGCAAAGCTTCCTCTTATGAACTTGGTTTAGTCATACAAAAATCAAATAGGATTTATTCAGACTTCTGAAAAGAAGATCAAAATTAGGTCACTGTGTATTTTCCTCTGTGAATACAGAAAGCGTTAAGCAAAGTGTTATGAAGGCCTGTTTATAAATGGGAATGGGATGTGGGAATGCTGTGGGAACACTTTCTTTTCTAGCTAATGGGATGTTACTATTTTAAGCATTAAATTCTGAAATGTGTGGGATGTGGTATGTTTCCTGCCTGAGATAGTGTGTATTAATTGACTTCAGTCTTCTTGATTGTAAAAATCTTTAATTTGTACTGGTAAATGATGAAAAAGCACAGAGTTCATCTATTTCTGGAATACCATTCAAGTGGTCTGGTTACTCTTTGGCTCCATCTCCTTTTCCAGTGAACTTCCATATGGAATGGAAGACATTTCTCAGGTGTTCTTTAGGAATAGCACTTTGTATTCAATGAGGAGTATATGGTAAAGTAATTTAGATAGTGCAGTATTGGCATTCTTTGTGTATAGTGTAAGTTGACAAAGAATAACTTGATTGCCACGGGGCTGAATATCAGGGAAGAGTCATTACGTCCCTCATAGGGTCAGAGAGGTCTTTAGCAAACTAGGAAACATACATGGTTGAATGGAAGTTCTGGAGTAGAGTTTGTCTGCCATTAAAATCCACTTTTGAGTGTGGGTAGCATACCTGTAGCAGAAGTAAAAGATGAGAATATATTTGTATTGGCCTCAATCCTTTCCCTCCAGGAGTAGTTAGGGCATAGAACGTGGTGAGAGGAAGACAGAATGCTGTAGTGGGAAACCCTAGGCTTTGATATCACACAGATTTTGGTTCAGATTCTGATTCTGCTATTTATTAGCTTGTGAACTTGGGTAACATATTCAGCCCACTTGAACCTTGGTTCCTTAATAATTCTTCTTTCCTATGAATGTTGGGAAAAATTAAGTTAATACATATAAAGTGTTTAGGAAGGCATCAATAACTGATACCAGTAACTGCTATATGAATTATTATTATTAGTATTAGTGGTAATATCTATAAACATAAAATCTCATGAGTTTTTGAGCATATCAAACATAAATACCCAACCTATAACAATAGCTTTCGACGTAAAGCCCAGGTGATGACAAGACTTGGGTTGATGAAGAGCTTGAGCCCAGTTTTCAATCAGTCAGAGTGAACGTAGATGATACAATGTGGAGGAACAAAGCGTTCTTAAATGGAATGGGTGAATTTCATTCTATTTTTAAAGTTCTAAGATAATATAATAATGGAATTAGCAATGCAGAGTTGGGAGGATGCCAACCCCATTCATTGATCCCAGGGTCCAAATGGAGTGAGAGAAGAGTAGGCATCAGGGGCAGTGTCTACAGGATTTGCATTTAAGGTAAACGATGGATTTTATATACAAACAAAGGATTTGAGGGGCTTCCCTGGTGGCGCAGTGGTTGAGAGTCCACCTGCTGATGCAGGGGACACGGGTTCCTGCCCCGGTCCGGGAAGATCCCACATGCCCCGGAGCGGCTGGGCCTGTGAGCCATGGCCACTGAGCCTGCACGTCCGGAGCCTGTGCTCTGCAACGGGAGAGCCCACAACAGTGAGAGGCCCGCGTACCACAAAAAAAAAAAGAAAAAAAAAAAGATTTGAAAATACAGAGGAGACTATTGAAAGAGATTTCAAAATACACAATGCAAAGGAGGTGTTTCTTGGGACTTGTTCAGAGGAGAGGAAATACTACCATCAAAAAAATGCTATCATAGGACTTAAATCTGGGATGTGACCAAGGGTAATGGGGCTGTGAAGGATTAGTCATTGCAACCAGTGCAAGATTTACAAAGACTTCTTCCTGGCGTGTCTGCTGGCAGTTGATGGTTGGTAGCCTCATCTTTAGGCACTCTTCTTGGCCTTCACAGAGCCCTGCTCAGATCTCTTCTAGAAAATCTCTATAGAAACTTCCCCATTTATCTGGTCTTGCCTTCGTTTGCTTTTCTTTCCCTGATCCAAGGAATCTGGCTCCGTACCTAGACTTCTACATGGAGTTAAGTTTCTGGTAGTTTTGGCTATATTTTGGAGAATATAGGAAATTTTAAAGTATTATTCTGGTGCTTGTTAGAACAGCAAGACATTTTATTAGAGCTACTGTAGTAGGGGAGAGAGACTTAAGTATAGAACTGAGCTCAACTCCAAATACAGCAAAGGTAGATTGGGATTTATAGCAAATGGACAGAGCAAGGGGGTGAGTGGATGGAACTTTACTAAGAGGAACTTGATTAGACATCAAGGATGGGTGGGGGATTCTTGCTACACTGGGCTCAGCAGGCTAAGGACAATGCTACTGTAGAACAGGGCTCAGGACTTCCCTGGTGGCTCAGTGGTTAAGAATCCACCTGCCAATGCAGGGCACATGGGTTCGAGCCCTGGTCCGGGAAGATCCCACATGCCGCGGAGCAACTAAGTCCATGCGCCACAGCTACTGAGCCTGCGATCTAGAGCCCATGAGCCACAACTACTGAGCCTGTGCTCTAGAGCCCGCGAGCCACAACTACTGAAGCCCACATGCCTGGAAGCCCATACTTCTCAAGAGAAGCCACCGCAATAAGAAGCCCGTGCACCGCAACGAAGAGTAGCTCCCACTCACCGCAAATAGATAAAGCCTGTGCGCAGCAATGAAGACCCAATGCAGCCAAAAAAAACCCCAAATAAATAAATAAATAAATAAATAAATAAAATAAAAAGATGAGGGCTCAAAAGAGACTGACTGAAGTTTGGTTAAGGAGGGAGTCATTGTCATTTCAGAGAGGCTCTTCTCTCTCTGTTTTGGCAACTTACCTTTGTGCTGGCTGAGAACTTCTCACTTCAGCCTTTATTTCTGAACTTAGGATCCTTGAAACCCACAATAGGATCACTCCCTACTTCCTACTGGAGATCATGGGGTTGGAGTAGGTGATGGGCACCAGGATTCAGATAATTTGCATTTGAGTTACAGCAGCGGTTCTTAACATGGCTGCTCATTAGAATCATCCAGGGGTGCTTTAATACAACCAACCAACAAATACACAACAATGCAACTCTATCAGGACTCATACCAGGCCAATGAAATCTGAATCTCTGGAGTTGGGTCCAAGCACTGGTATTTCTTGTCAAGCTTCTCTGTTGATTCTGAAGAGCAGCTTGGGCTGAGGACCAACCACACAAGGTCTCCTGGTCAGCATCTGATGGGGATTTCAGTTTGCTCTCATTTTGGGACCATGACTGGTGGTTATTGTTAGAAGAGTTATGAGGAGAAACTGGCACTCTCCCCAGTTAACTAGGACACTCTGCTAGGTCACTTATTCCTTCTGGGCTTGGGGCTGCTGCCCTGCAAAGTGAGTCTTCATTTGTAAACTGGTAGTTGACTGTAGCATTAATCACATCCCTAAAGTTTTAGAGGAGGGAGCAGAACATAAAATCCTGTACTGACTACATATTAAGGGTCATGTGAGCTCATCAATGCATATCATTTAACTTAATCTTCCCAACAATCTTATGAGGCATGATTATCCTATTATTATTAGAAGGGTTAAATGATTGATTCAAGGTGACAGAATTAGTGAGGGAGCTGAAACCCTCTCTGATGTCCAAAGCCATGCCACCTCTATCCTTGAAACAGCCACAGAGACACTACTGAAGGCAGAGAGCATCGTCTCTTCTTATTTCTTGCATATTACTTTAGCCTATATGAGTATTTCTTTTTACATATTTCTCTTCTAGTCATGTTGTCTTACATTAGGGTCCACAGATGTGTTATGGATGACTTAACAACTTTATTTTTCTAAAGTTTTTTTTTTTTTTTTTGCGTTACGCGGGCCTCTCACTGCTGTGGCCTCTCCTGTTGCGGAGCACAGGCTCCGGACGCGCAGGCTTAGCGGCCATGGCTCACGGATCCAGCTGTTCCGCGGCATGTGGGATCTTCCCAGACCGGGGCATGAACCCGTGTCCCCTGCATCGGCAGGCGGCCTCTCAACCACTGCGCCACCAGGGAAGCCCTATTTTTCTAAAGTTTTTATGTTGCATTTCGTACCAAAAAGCACTCCAGATTTGATTTTAGTTTGCTCATATTTCCTAAATGACTTTATCAAGCAATCTACTTTCCAGATTTGTTTTTATTTTTCTCATATTTTTCTAAATGTGCTTATCAAGTAGTCAACTTTCTGTTTCCCATATGCACTGAACTATATTAGAAAATAAAATATTAAAACCAAAGAGCAGAAAGTAGAGATCACTGAAAGATTAAAGTAGTCATGTGTGCTTATTTCCTATGTAAATGAATGGACGGTTAGTTTATTCAGTTCAAACTATGTTTAGAATATTAATAAATAGGCTTCATAACAACCTGTGCATAGTACATAACTTCAACTAATGCAGTTGGGGATCTAACAGTCACATTCCAACACAGAGTTATTGCATATCTTTTGTTAAAGAGCTATAATTTTATAGTAAAAAGTTGAAATGTAGAAACTAATGATCAAGGGTTTAGCATGTGATGAAAACTGATGATGAAAGTAAATGCTGAATTTAAAAAGTTTTGCTATTACAGTGACCTAGTTTTTTCTGTGTGTGTGACTTCTGATGTTTATGAGTGGGAAAATTCTATTTATTAGCCAATATATAATTAAAATAGAGCCAACTTATTTTACTCATTGTTTAGTTGGGTCTTAAATATATTCAGACATATCTTTTATTTAACTGCTTGATGGATCTGATGACCTGATTTTTTAGAAGAGATTTCAGAGAGGAAAATGGAATATAATAATTCTAATTTTAAGAGCAAAAGTAAACAGATTTAATACTTTACCATAGGAAATAAAGTTGTTAAATATTTCATATAATTGATCGATCTAAGATTTCACTTCAAATAAGTTCTATCTCCAAGAGAGTCATATGAAACTATCTGATATTACTTAAGATTCAAGGGAAGCTAAATTCATTGAATCATGGGATTAAAAAGAATCTTGTCAAGTCATTTTGTCTATCCATCTTTTTTTAAGTTGCATATAAAAACATACTGTATGGTTGAGAGTTTTTCTTTGTGATCCTGTAGGACTGGGCTCTTATTACATTTTCCACAGTGCATATTTGTTTTTCTTTTTGAATAAGTCTGCCCCCTACCAAACTTGAAGTTTGAATAGGGCAGGGAGCATGTCCTATCTTTATATCCTTAGTGCTCATAATGGAGCTTAGAAGAGCAATAAATGAAGCTTAGAAGATTAATGGAGCTTAGAAGCTTAATAAATCCTTTTGAATTTTTATTTTTCATTTCTCTTTTAAACTATTGCCAGTGAAAGAGGTATCCTAGCTTCCCTTGGTAATCAGTTGTAGAATTTTGCTTGTACTTAACCTAACTTTATTCTGAATTGAGGAAAAAGAAAGATTTGACAGATTCATGTATATATATATATATATATATATATATTTTTTTTTTTTTTTTCAGTACATGGGCCTCTCACTGCTGTGGCCTCTCCCGTTGCAGAGCGGAGGTTCCGGACGCGCAGGCTCAGCGGCCATGGCTCACGGGCCCAGCCGCTCTGCGGCATGTGGGATTTTCCCGGACCGGGGCACGAACTAGTGTCCCCTGCATCGGCGGGCGGACTCTCAACCACTGTGCCACCAGGGGAGCCCTACAGATTCATATTGTTAACAAGATATTATGTAGATGGCAGTAGTAGAAATGTAACTCATGGTATGGGTGGAATTATAGCCTTACGTTTGCCTAAGCAAGTTAAATCCTACCTACCAAAAGTGATCATGTTCTCTCATTGTTATTTCACAACTGCAAAGTCTGCCTCTTCAAATAATTCAGATTTTATGATGAATCAAATGGGAAGTGGGATGAAATTATCCTTGCTTAGTAATCTTAACCACATAGGAAGTTCCATCAATGGTTATTTAGAGGGCAAGGGGAAAAGTTAAAAATATTCAGAGTACTTTAAGCAACTTCCCTGGTGGCACTGTGGTTAAGAATCTGCCTGCCAATGCAGGGGACACGAGTTCGAGCCCTGATCCAGGAAGATCCCACAAGCAACTAAGCCCGTGTGCCATAACTACTGAGCCTGTGCTCTAGAGCCCGCGAGCCACAACTACTGAGGCCATGTGCCACAAGTCCTGAAGCCCGTGCACCTAGAGCCCCTGCTCCACAACAAGAGAAGGCACTGCAATGAGAAGCCCATGCACCACTAAAGAGAGTATCCCCCATTCGCTGCAACTAGAGAAATCCCGCATGCAACAATGAAGACCTTACGCAGCCAAAAATAAATAAATTAATTAATTTAAAAAAATTCAGAGTACTTTAAAAATCATCATAATAAATATGCTAATTATAAATCATTCATAATTGTGCATGAAGAGAGACACAGGTGAAGTGAGACACAGGTGAAGTGTGAAGGGCTCTTTCTATTAAACCAGGAGAGTTTATGTATATGGTTGAGAATGGTTTTAGAAATCACTATACAAATGTTATAAACCAAGCTTACCTCCTGATCAGTTTGAGTCATGAGGCTTTCATGTAATAAAATTTTATAATAATACTCATTTTAATTTAGAAATGTTATTGTTAAGACAAAAAGTTGCTGGAGGGCATAAGTTACTCTTTTGTATCCACAGTGACTGAGAGGTAATTTGTTCATAGTAAATCCTCTGATGTTGGTAGAAATTCTTAACCAAATTTAAATAACTGGATCTATAACTATATATAATTTAATTTCTGAAACTTTGGTACAGCCACATAAGACTTGACTCTATAATTTTAATTTAAAATGTTAATGTTTCTTTATGCTATATGGTTAAGAAATATAAAGAGCAAATTGCAATACTATGATTTAGATGCAATAAATACTATGTTTTAGATGCATTTAGTTTGTTTCCACTGGGAATATTGATGATCATTGAATAGTTATCATCTTAAACATTTCCCTGTGAGATTGCTGGTTCATTCATTCATTCATTCAGTCAATCATCCAGTGTGTTATTTAATGAGCATTTACTGAGTAGGTACTATTATGAGCCAAGTACTAAACTGGAACAATGAATGGATTCAGATATTTTCCTCCCTTCAAAGAGGTCTTAAGTTTTTTCAGAAGACTGTACAGCCTATAGGCAGATTATACAAAATAATTCTTATTTTAAATATAAACAATGTGTTTTTTTCAAAAAGTTTTAAAGGGTCTGAGTAGAGCCAACATTTGAATATGTAACTATCTCTGTTTTCCATAAAGAATGACTTTAAAAATAGCCATTTTACTATTAGACTTGAAATATAAACATAAGGATAATTCATGACATTGCTAATATTTTGGTTGGTATGAATATACCCCTTCATGCTTGTTCTTATTTTTAGATGGCTGATTCTAATAAGATTACATATATCAAATCACTTTGAGACCACTCTGGTAACGTAATATATTATAATGTGCAATATGATATATTTATATATGTATTTTCCTAAATTAATGAAGCCTTAAATTTAATAATATGATATTTTAAACTATAATTGGTGTAAGTAATTTATAAAGTATACATGCTTTAGTATAAACATAGTCATCTAGCAAATATATTACTTGGGAAAAATACATAGGAATATAGTAAGTTCTAATTATTTTCACAATGCCATAATTTTGGGTTTTAACTCTTAAAATAAATATAGGAGAAAAAAAGCCCTGAATAGTTAGGCAGTCATAGGGGAATATTATTTATTTAGTAATGCTACTGTTCCTTGGTGGTTCTTCTTTACTTAGAAATAAATTCCAACATAGATACAGTAAACACAGGTCCAGTTTTGCCTGGGACAGTCAGTCCTGGTTTATATGTGTTGTACCAGGTAATTCATTAAGAGCTTCTACTTGCACTATCAGAGTGACCTGATTTGGCTGACTATAGGGTACATTGTGAGAAGGGTTATGTGGGAACTAGCTGTGAGAGTTGACAGCTCTACCCTAGATTCCTTGGAAGCCTGATTTGACCAGTTACCATGGTGAATACACATTTTACATGGTCTCAGGGAATCATAGATGTCCAAATCCCTACTTGTCTTCTTTGTGAATGGTCATCCAGCCTCTGCTTGGGTACCACCTGTGACCAACTGGAAACTACAACCTCCCTCTGCTTCTGAACTGTGCCCTTAGATGCTCAGGAGAGAGGTACAGCTGCAGAAACTATGTAAAAACCACTGCAGCTAATTGTCCTTTCATTGAAGGAACTCTTCCAGGCCTCAACTTTCATCTACCTACTTCCTTCTACATCAGTTTCCCTCAGCTTTGGGTTCTGACTTCCCTTTATTGTTGAATCTGCAAATGAAAGTCCATCTCAATGGGGTGGCTGTATTATTCAGGGTTTTCTGGAGAGACAGAATATTGATATAGGTGTGTAGGTAAATAGGTATATAGATAAATAGATATATAGATATGAAGAGGGGATTCATTATAGGAATTGGCTCATGTGCTTATGGAGACCGAGGAGTCCCAAAATATGCCATTTGCAAACTGGAGACCCAGGAAAGCCAGTGGTTTAACTTAGTCCCAATCTGAAGGCCTTAGAACCAGGGGTCTCTGATTTTACTGCCTGAGTCTGAAGGCTGAGAACCAGGAGCGCCGGGTGTCCCAGGACAGGGGAAGATGGATGTCCCAGCTCAGGAAGGGAGACAGGGAATTAGCCCTTTCTCAGCCTTTTTGTTCTATCCAGGGCCTTAAGGGATTGGATGCTACCCACCAACACTGAGGAGGGCAGATCTCTTTCTCAGTCTAGTGCTTCAAATGATCATCTCCTCCAGAAACACTGTCATAGATACACCCAGAAATAATGTTTTACCAGCTATCTGGGTGTCTCTTAGCCCAATCAAGTTGACACATAGAATTAACCAGCACAATAAGCAAAACCAGGATTGCCCACAGGGGCACTTTGGAAACATGACATATCTGTGTCACAGCAGTTGAGTGCGTGCCACTGGTTTGCAGTGGTTGGGAAGTAGAGCTGCTTGACTTCTTGCAATGCACAGAGTTTTCTCATATCTTGCAAGCCTTTCAAATATCCTTGAAGACATTCCTGTAAATGAAAAACCTGTATATAATGTTCTGAGTTTGGAAACTAACTCTACTATACGTTAAAAAAATATTTTCCCACTGTTTTATTATACAGTAAAGTTTTCAGAAATGCAACTACCATGTAAATTGAGAAAAGACTATACTTTGTTGTGTTCCATATTTTACGAAGCATTATTCACTCTTGTAACAAATCAGGCGACTGATGGCTAAACTGCTCTTAGTACTGGAATAACTGATATGACACATTTTGTTCATCGGCAGTTGTAGCTGTCCTTTCATTATATTAATGGCCTTCTTGTGAAGTCTAGCCTCAGCTACTACTTTTTTATTACAAATAATTTTTACAAACTGCAAAATCCTTTTGTTTTATGGTTAGAACATTTTGCTGATTAAAAAATATGTGAGTAGGTGGGTGATATTGTCTATGAATTTCATTTCTGGTATAAAAAGGAGTTGTTGAGTCTCAGAGAATTAAGCACCACTATATCCTCACCATTTTAGGAATTCAGATATTGCCTTAACCATGGCCCTGAAGCCTAGACCTCCAGGATCAGAACAGGATAGGGCAGGGCTAGCTGGCCCTCTCTATGTCTGTGGAGGAAATTCTCATACCCTATCTCTGGAAAGCTCTGATTTTCAGGTAATTCTTTTGCAGAGAACGAAATATGCCTAGTTGCATCTTCTACCCATTGATTTTACATTTTCCCTGCGGGGATATGCAGAAGAAACCCTTTCCTTTCATGGACGATCCTTTAGATATTTGAATACAGCTGGCATCCAGTATCTTCTCCCAAGCCTCCTATGAATGTTTTCAAGGCTCCAACACATCTTCAGTCATAGGGGGAGACCAAGTTTTCAGACACAGGACCTCATACTTCTACTATTACAAGCACAGACAGCACCACTTATGTATTTATTTGTTCTGGTAGTACCATCACAGTATTGACGCGCACTGCTTTTGAAATCAGCCATGCCTTAGGAAGTCTATTATAATTACCATATAATTGCTGTGGCTAAGCTATACTTCCTTCAAATGTTGTATGGTTAACTTGTGATGCTTGGAACTTCATGAAAACCTGTAGAGGTAGTCCCTTTGTAAACGAATAATGAAATAAATAGACGAAGATGCAACTCTTGACCTGTACGAAGCACCCACACTCTAACCCGGAAGGCTATCAAAGAGATGGTGGAAGTTATGACAGACTCCAAATCTGATGCAAATTCATGGTTCGGGAACTGTTAAGAATCCACCCTTCTAAAATTCTCATCTGGATGTCAGGTAACTGTTGAGGGTTCAGGGGCAGGAGTGTCTTTGGGGTAGTCAGATAGAAGAATGATTTTTAGCTCCTGATCTGGGGTAAAAAGAAAGAGAAGCTAAGGAAGAAATGGATCCCCTCATAGAACGCTCAAAGAAAGTTATGTGCAATACTTGTCAATAGTATGTGAGTAATAAACCATTCAGAAAGTTACTGTGGCAAAAAAAAAAAGAGTTACTATGGCTTAGAAAACACCTAAGCATCCTAATTATATAGTCATTTCACATCTATCTCATGTGAAATTGGCAGTACTTCAGAAAGCATTACAAAACCAGATAGCCTCTCATTTCTTCTCCTTTTTATAGTTTCTTGAAAATAATCATTTTTTCCCTCTGGTAGATTTGAATTCTTTTCTTTTGTTGAAATTGATTGTTTTTATGCTTTTCACTTTTCAGCATATTTCCTCATATTTCTTTGTATCAAAGTGTCAATAGATTCTGAGAATAGGGTACACTCCCATTCCTGTTTATACTGTGTATGGCCAAAGGGTCTTACTCTCAGGTCAGTTTCCTTTTGCATTGTGAGTTACGTAAGTCTACCTATTATGTCCTATTTTGAGTTTTTAACTAAGCAAGAAAGACTGAAACTGATTAAATATCAGTGGTTTCTATTATATTACTACCATTTTTATTATTTTACAATCCTACAGCTTAATCAGTTTCCTGCTTTCTTTTTCTTTTTTACACTTTTCTTCATTTCATATAGCCTGGAGATTGCTTTGACAAGCCCGCAGCATTCTTCCATCATTAGGTAACAATTTCCTTCTCCAAGTGGATAACCTGCTTTAGGTTCTTAAGTCAGTATCCCTATACCGAGCCATTTATTAAAGAGGTGTTCATTGTGAATAGCACGGTCAATTAAATGCAGAATAATTTATTTAGTTGAGCACTTTGAAATCTTTAGCTACTTCTGCAGGAACTCAACAGTTGTTCCATCTGCTGGTGTGTGACTTTACCTTCTCTAAACCCTTAAGTGCCCAAGCAGATTTACCCTGCCAGTGGATGGTTTAATTTGATTTTAATGATATCCTCTTTGGCCCTACAAACCATACTGTAGCCATCTTTGCAATGCAGTTAATAATGTAATTTAGTCTATGATGATATTAGGTGATAATGTAAGCAGATATTAGAGAAATAACCATTTTCACATTTAATAGAGAAGCAATGTGTTCTAAGTAATGAAGTTAGGACACTAACATGCCATTGTTAGCATGTTAACTGTTTTAGAGATTCTTTTTTGGATCTAAGTAAATATAATTCTGAAATGTACTCATATACTCATCTATCTGTTAGATGATTTGCTGCTGTATTTTTGACATAATAACTTCTAGGATCATTTATTCGACAGAGCCCAAGAATAAAACCCGCCCAAACCAAACAAATAAACAAATGAAAATGAAGAACCAATAAAACCTTTGAGGCTTGAAACCCAGAAATGAAGTAGTGTTTTTTTCTCCTGGGACAAGTAAAACCAATCCATTATTTGAACATCAAATAGCTAGCAGTGTTTGTACACTTTCTTTTGAAATAAGATGGGAACGTTTTTCATCAGTTTCTCAGCATTTGGTTGGAATATGGGAGATCACTTTAAAGTGTGACCACAACAACTTGATTTGACCAACAGCATGGCTTTCGGCACTTTTGCGCCCTTTTTAAAACATGCTTTTATTGAATAATTAATACATGTCAAGGCACTGCAATGTGGAGGTAGGAGTTTCTCATGTACTCCAATGTAACCAGTGTAAATAGTTGCTTGTGTTTACTCTCTATATATTGTTTATTCATATACAAGCATACATATAATTTTATCATCTAAGAGTTATATAAATGAGATTATACTGCATATGCTATTCTCCAACTTGCTTTCTCACAAACAAATATACAGTGGGAATTTTTCTGTGTTGGCACAGACTTCATTTTTCTTTAATGGATGCCCAACTTTAAATTGTAGGTATGAATTCCATGCTCATCTTTAGATTGTACTTGATTGTTTTTCTAGTTGTAAGTTTGATGCAATTACAGGAAGCAAAACCATCCCCTAGTTTGAGCTGTCTGGAGAACTCTATTCTGGTTTTCCTTGCTCTAAAATGTGTCTTTTTGTCTTCAGTTTGTATGTCACCAGAGATGAACAAAGAAAACTTGTAGGCAGGCTGAATTGTATGGAAGAATTATTTATTTTTTCTTTTTTTTTCCCCCCCAACAATTTCTTTACCCCTTGAAATTGCACAATGTAATGAGTCAGACAGTTGACATGTGCTTTTGAACCAAGCCATTGTTGGTGAGACTGGTCTGGAAACAAATGCAGGATCAAAGTGACCAAATTGATTAAATGCATTAACCTACCTTCTTAACCCTGAACATGGATTTTAGCAGTTCATAAGTATGAGGGGTGAAACATGGTTGGGTTGAGGGTTCAGAACAGGTGACCAGGCGTGGGGTAAAAACTTAATATCTCATGGTCTCCACATAGCATTCTTGTGTTCTTTATGCCCCACTGTATAAAATGGAAGCATTTAATCTAGGCTATCAGTTTTGTCTTTGATATTCAAATTGGACTGAGATTCAGTAGACCTTGGTTCTTTTGTACTGTTAGCAACTAGTGAAGTCATGTGAAGCTGGATGGGTATGACTGCATCAGACGTTGCAGGGCCGTGGAGTTCAAGGAAGAATTCTGGACCTCATTAGATAGGAAACAAGGAGCAGGGGTGTGTATACTGAGAAGTGAGGAGGCTGGTTATGATGCTGTACGGTAAATCATGTCACATAAGAAGGTTACTTGGGAATAGACAGTGAACCCAAAGGATCACATGGCTAAATACTTTTTGGAGGGTAACTTGGTCTGAGGTTGATGAGAACCTAGACTCCTGTGGTGACAGTAGAAAAAGAATGAAGAGTTTGAGAGAATTAGAACTAAAAGTTGAAAACCAGCATATTGTTAATTTTGCAGGATGATTAAGGTGCTTTCAGTTTTTGATTATTTTGAGGAGTAGTGAGAGGTAGGGGACTTCTTTATCCAATATTTATGTCCTTTAAAAAAAAACTCACCAAGGTATTTAATATTTTGATATCCAAATTTTAAAATATACATTTAAAACTGTACTTTCTATTTAAAATGATAATTGTAATTATATACATTTAAGACTATAATTTTTCTCTGGCCACCAAAAATGAGTGTGGTCATATTGTAGAGAAATTGTCTTAACTTTAAGTATCATTCTGTTTTCTAGGGAAGTGATAAAATGTATTATTGGAAGAGAATAGGTATATAAAATGCCCTTAATTGCCCGAATTAGTACATTATTAGCTATTGAAAATTATAATTATTACCAATTAATAGATAAGGCTCTACCTATTCAGTCATTTAATTAGTGGTTAAATATATTTTTCAGAAACATTTGACAAGTAAATTATTTATTTTTAGAGATTTAAGCCAACCACAAAATATTCATATTTTTTATAGAATTTGCATTGTTTCAGTAAAACCAGAAGCATACCTAAGATTGACAGTTAGGAAGTTTTAAAAATGCATATTCTTTTATAATACATAATTAGAATATTTACTTGACAGAATATTTGTTTCCTTAATTTATCTTCACTGTTTATGTAATCAATCATTACTAACTGATATTTGAGGAATTTGAGAGTTTTCCCTCCTTTCTCTGTGTTTACCACTTTTATAGCAGACACTTTATTGATGATATATAAGAGCTAGGTATTAGTACAAACTGTCTTTGCCTGGTCCTCTAGCTAATGTGTGTACGCACGAAAAAAAAAGAAAGAGAGAAATGAATAACATTCTTAAGTGTGCTGTTGCTTATTCATGATCAAAGCAATTCCAAAAATGTCTTTTTCACAAGCTGTCCTTCTTTTCACACTTAAGACCATCAGACTTTTAAACCTAAGCTTGGAATATTGAATATACTTGGTTTACCCTCTTTCTTCATCCACAGTGTGTTGCAACCCTTGATACTGTATACCTAAATTCATTATGAGAACCCCTTTTAACAACATCCTTTAGGATGCAGTCTCCAGTTGATTAAATTTATTACTTGAGGGGGAAACTATTTGGTCTTCATGCCCTAGACCATTACCAAGGAAAGGGCTTTAGGGTAGTCTATTGTCCAAACAAAGAAATAAAATCAACATTTATGCCTGGGTTGCCTAATATCTGGGCACTTGTTATCCATTCCTGGTGTGCCTTTCATAGGCCAGGCCTCGTGTTTGAGACTCAAAGAGGCCTAATATTTCCCTGATCTCAAAGGGCTGCTGATCAAGTATTTCAGGGGGACATATGAATAAATGATAATGCAGTAGGGTGCTGTTAGGGATGTATAAAAAACATGCTCTAGGCAGAGAGGGAAAGAACCAGCTAGACTATATCTATACTTTAAACTACTATCTTCATTGGAAAACTGCAGCTTTTAAATGGAGTTATTTCTTTGATAATCACTAAATAGTAATTAAAATAAAAGAACCATCACTTTAGCCCTTATTACATGCTAGGCGTCTACACACATTTGTCGAACATCTCTTTAAGACTGGCATTATACTAAAGTATTTTACCTTGTTAAATCAGACTTATAAGCCTTTTCCCCAAAAGCAATAACTCAAAATCTTTAATGTTATCAGGAACTCGTGGCTTAAATGTTTATTTCATTGCTCAGCATATACTTTAATGCACTTTACTCTTCTGAGAAGGTGTCATACCTTGTTTTCATTTGATTTCTACAGCTTATACACTAAAATGCTAAAGCTCTCATTATCTGATCTCCATTTGAGGAGCAAGCTATCTTAGTACTTTGAGCCATTCTCATTAGCAAGTCAATTTCGACAGCACTTCCAAGTATGTAGACCTGTATTATAAACGTGAGGGGAGGTTTAGAAGTGTAATGGGAGAGGTGGTCCCCTGTTCTTATCCTTTATGTTATTAAAAATCGGCTGACTTTTAACATATTCACGGGATGGTTCATAGGTTGTCCTGCATTTAGAAATCAGATTTAGATTTTAACAGTCCTTTTTTTGAAGTATTTTTTCCATTAAAAAAATCAGAATTTGTACATACCGAGTCACGTAATACTGCATCTGTTATAATTAAATGGAAAAGAATATAAAAAAAGAATGTACATATGTGGATACCTGAGTCACTTTGCTGTACAGCAGAGATGGGCACAACATTGTAAATCAACTCTACTTCAATTTAAAAAAGTATTTGGTAAATGCAGTGGGTAGCTTGATGTTTTTTCTGAACAGAAAAAGAAAAACAAAGATAATTTTTAACAGTAGAGATTTTGGGAAAATCATGCTTTGATTAGCTGGAAACTTCCCTGCTTCTGTGTATGCTGCTTAAGGTGGTCTTAACTATTTTGATAACTAGGCCATACTTCCAACTCTCACAAGGATGTTTGTGATCAGTGTAAACCTCCCGCACCTCCTTTGGTCATCCCAAGCCCTGAGTTTTTGTGAGAAACCTGCTTTTCTGTTTTGTTTTATTTGTTTTCTTTTTCTTTGGTTTGTTTGTTTGCTTTTTCCCAGTTGGATTTATGACAGCCTTTAATTTAGAGGAAGGGAAATATCTGGGGAATCAGTGCTGACCTTCTGTGGCCCCTACATTTACTTTTTTCTTGATTTTAACAGAAAACTGACAGGATCATGGTGAATTCTCAATTGGTTTCGTTAAAATTACCAGTGGAGAGTGAAGTAAACGGAGGAGGCTTGAACCTTGATTGAAATCCAACTTCAAATATTTCTTCTTGTTATAAAGTCGGTCTCTTTTTTCATTTTGGACTTTCCTCTGGCTGTTATTGTACTATGATGAGCCCAGCTGCTGTTTCAGCACACAGGAAGAAATGTCTTTATGATGGTGTGGAGGAGGGAGGATGAATGATAAATGACAAGGGAAACCACTGACTCTTAATGCTTTTTGTCATAGTCATGTCCCCTTGTCCCATCACACATGCCTTTCCTCCAGTGAGTTCAACTGTTATTATGTGGCGTTGTCATTTTAGAAGGAAGGACTGGCCCCGAAATTTCTGATGGATGCCAAGAAGATGGAGTAGCCCTCTGTACTTTGCAGATGATTGATAGGCTTCGTATCCTGAATTGTAAAAAGTGGACCCACGGAAGAGAACAGCCCATTGGAGGCTCCCCTCCCTCTCTCACAGCCAAATACATTTTAAGAATCATTCTAGATAGTTGAATTATTTGTAAGTATGTGCCAGTTTTTGTTTGTAAATATGTGTTGGTTTTTATTGTTTGTTGCTGGTGGACTCTTCCACCCCACCCTCCCCAAAGCAAACTCTCATTTTAAATCAGGAGGGTGAATGAATAATATGATGAATAGGGTTCTTTTCTGCTTTCAATGTCAGATAACTTGATTCAATTCAATTAGCACAGTTTCTGACACAGAAAAAAAGATCTTGAGATTCCAACTGAACACGGCAACTCGAGCAGATGTGTTTGCCTCCGCTAGTTCCTGAACACCTTCTTGAAACAAAAGGAGTAAAAAAGGCTAGAAACACACAGGAGCAAAGAGAATGGGAGAGGAGATAACGGATTGGAAATGCCCTGAATTTTTGGGTAAAATAAATTGGAAGGAGGGATTACTAGAACAGAGAGAGTTGAATCCCTAGTGCTTGCAGAGGAAGGGGTCAACGAGCAGGAACAAATTTACTCTTCAGAACCCTGGAAAAGACAGGAATGGACAATATTAGATACTGCAGAAGCTGGGAGTGAATTGTGGGACAACAACAGGGAATTTGTTGAAAGTCTGAATAGGATATCTTATAGCTCCCCATGCCCTCTTCCGCTGTATGAGCAGACAACTGATTACCAGAGTGCTGTTACTCTTAGTCAGAGGTGAGATTTATTCTGTGGAGACCAAGAACTGGAGTGATTCTAGACATGGGAACATGGCACACAGCTGAGGGTAGTCTGTGTAATTAGCAGTGAGATTTCCCAGCTCTCTCCTGCCATGTTTCTTTAATAACATTGGCAGACAGGCCTGTAACTCCCAAACAGAAGATAAGTAGTGAATGTTTATTTTCTGGAGAAACTAGCTCTAAAGAAAAGATCTACAGATCTTTGATATTTGAAGACTCAGGTCCCTGCCTACTCACCCTGCAGTGAAATCCATCAGTTGATAAGCTGCAGTGTTTGCCCACAGTGTTCCCAGTCATTATTTTATTTTCTCTTAAATATAGGAAGGATCACCAAGTATTTGGAGTATACTCCAACAAGAAAGAAAAAGGTCATCTAAGGGGCAAGAGCTACTAAAATGGAGCTTGGAGAAATTAAATTAATAGTTAGTTGAGGAGAAGAAATGACGCAAATAAGCAAAAAAGAAAGTTAATGTAGGGAAATAAGAGAGGACATTGCATCTATGAAAAGGAATGTGATGCTTTGACTTTCGGAACAGTTAAAGAACAAGAGAGACCGTGAAAATTTTAAAAAATTGAAAGCAGAAATAAACTTAATCAATAGAATAGTATGACCATTAAAGGGAATAATATCCTGGAAAATATACTGGTTGATCACATAATCTCCAGCTGACAGTGTTTTTGTTAAAAGAGCTGAGCAAATGAAAAAAAATAAATCTTCAAAGTAAAAAAAAAAAAAAATTGTCCCAGAACTGAAGGACACAAGCTTCTACATTCTAATTCATGACCAAGTTAATGAAAAAACAAAGCCAAGAACATGATTTTGAAATTTCACAACTTTATAGGCATGAAGATCAGATCCTAAAGGCTTTTAAATGAGAAAACTATGTGTGCTGTATACAATGGATTAAGAATGCAAATGATATAGGATGCCCCTGCAGTAATGTGGAAACTAGTAGTAAAGGAGAAATCACAGGTCAGTAGCTGTTGGACAGGTCTAGGGATCAACCATCCAAACTGGAGCAGGAGAAATGAGGGCGCGGAGACTATGAATTACCTGATGGCATCTTTGACCATAGGAAAACCTGTATGTTAAGTGCTTTTAATGCTGGAGAGTTTGGCAAGATTCTAAGCATAAGGAAAAAAAGAGAGGCAAAAATTAAATCCAGGAAAATAATGAAGTTTTCCAAAAAATAAATATCACAGTACACTCTTTGGCTCATCAGAGAAAATATATACTCCTAACAAAGCAAATACTGCACATTACCTTAACAAAAAGTAGAGTTTTTATATATTCCAGAAGAATTGACTCTTAAGAGCTGTGCATTCATTTACTCTTAAGAAGGAATAATAAGTTACCAATCATAGTTTTAACTACATTTTAAAGTGATTCCTTTTTTTTTTTTTTTGGTGTGGAAAAGACATTTTATTTCTTTTTCAGTTTATGTATTTTTTTTTCGTTTTTTTATTGGAGTATAATTGCTTTACAATGAATGTATTAATTTTTTTTGAGTTAAGCTATCTATTACAGAAGACGCTTCTCAAAGAAAAGGGCTTTAAATCATGAGAGAACAACAAATAATATTAGTAAACAATTGTAATCAAGTTATTTTGAGAGGAAACAAATTATTTTGTAGCAGGTAGATATTTCAGCATTTTAAATGGCATTAAATATATGGACTAAGAGGAATGGTTTGAGGGAGAATGCTGTAACCTTCACAAATAATAATAGCAACCATATTGGAAAAATATTTCTGGAAAGTATGTACATATATCTAAGCCTGATGATTTTTTTTTTTTTTCGCGGCACGCGGGCCTCTCACTGCTGTGGCCTCTCCCGTCGCAGAGCACAGGCTCTGGACACGCAGGCTCAGCGGCCATGGCTCATGGGCGCAGCCACTCTGCGGCATGTGGGATCCTCCCGGATCGGGGCACGAACCCGTGTCCCCTGCATCGGCAGGCGGACTCCCAACCACTGCACCACCAGGGAAGCCCCTGATGATATATTTTTGATGGCATGTAATTGTTTGGAAAAAAACACTGGATTCAGTTTGGGAAACATTCCACAATATTATCTGATATAGCAATTCATTGATGAGCAGTTTATTAAATTGCAAAACCAAATTCTATAGCTTTCTTTACTGCTCAACTACTAATACTTTACCAAAAAAATTGGTCTCCATCAACAAATCTTCATGGCAGGGGAGGGAGTGATTTTTTAATGACAGGTGATTTTTTAGTGATTTTTAAAATTTTTCATTGCTTGTTCAGCTAATTTCTATTTTAACAATAGCAATTTAAAAAGATTGTGGTTTCGCTTTTTTCTCTAATCAGCACCATGCTGGTTATAAGCAAAAGGTTCATTTAAATTTTTTTCCTACAATATGCTTGATTGTTAATTTTCAGGTCAGTGTCCAGTCTATCAAAGTTTCATGGGGTGATAATTTATGCTTATAATGGGCAGTCTATTTAGAACTGTGGTGAGGTCACCCTGCCTAAAGCCGCTGAAGTACCAAATCCCACTCTCTCACTTACTCAGAATCCCATCACGCTAGAGTCTGCTAATTTTCCATCTTTAATGACTGTGTTTTGTTCAAATAAAACTTCAACCTTCTCACAGCCTAATTGATCACTAGCAGCTCACATTTTATTTATTGTGTCCCTCCCTTCCTTTCTTCCTTCCTTCTTTAATACCATCACACAAGTAAAGGAATGGTTTCTCTTTCCCAAGTAATGCCTTTCCCTATTATTTCTTGGACTTGAGAGTTCCAGTCTTATATTATGTTGTATATAGTACAGATTAACTGAAAATTCTTTCCTTGATTCTAGTCTCAAACTAGTTTTTCAAACCACAGTGAAATCCATTGAGCACAGTTTTCAGCAGTAAAGCCAACGATAGAATCAGAGAATTTTAGGGTTGAAATGGACCCCAGAAAGTATTTACTCTATATCCATCAGTTTCAAATTTAAAAAAAGACTATTTTTCTTAAAAGGGGGAAATTTTCATTTCCCCCAAGAAAATAGTGCCAAATGCACTCATCTAATACATAAAAGAAGTTGCATCACTAAGGAACTGCCTCCAGTGCTCCATATCTTGATTGGTTTAAGCAACCAAATTCAAGTGCCTGTGATCTTTTTGTTTGTTTGTTTGTTTTTAATGCGGTATGCGGACCTCTCACCGCTGTGGCCTCTCCCATTGTGGAGCACAGGCTCCGGACGCGCAGGCTCAGCGGCCATGGCTCACCGGCCCAGCCGCTCCACGGCATGTGGGATCTTCCCGGACCGGGGCACGAACCCGTGTACCCTGCATCGGCAGGTGAACTCTCAACCACTGCGCCACCAGGGAAGCCCCCTGTGATCTTTTAGCTTGAATTGTCAGCCCATGGCAAGTTCTAGTGTGAGACCAGAGTTAGCCACTGACTGTTGGGATTACATCTAACAGTGCGTGTTCTCAAACTCTCTGCCATGAAGGAGCAGTCCTCCCTTTTTTCTTCTTCCTTCTATTCTTCCTCCTCCTTCCAATCCATCACAGATTGATTCTTTCATAAAATACAATAAAATTGATTTTTAAATTAATAAAAAAACGCAAGTACATTAGTGTTAGATTCAATAAATATGAAATGTCACCTTAATATAAAAAATTGTTTTTACCCTTAATATTTGTATTTATCTCATTAGGGTCTGGTCAAAAGCAGTTCAGTTTGAGTATCAATGCTGTGGTCTCCTCGACCTGATGCTGGGTAACAAGCTTTCCAATTTTTCTTTGTGCTGGAGTTGGATAGATCTTAAAGTTTGGTCCAGCAATACAAAAGTTTGTTCTATATTTTTATATCTGTTTTTGTAACTATTATTAGACATTATTTATGTCATTTTATGTTAGAGTATACAATGTTAAATTGATTTTGTAATACAAATCTCTTAGTAGTCAACTCATCAGCAGTTGTCTTATTAATGTTTCTGTTATGGCAACCCGCATGTACTTAAGAGATGTATGATAGCATCACTGATGACGTATTAATGTGAACAAACTTATTATGTAATAGGCACAATATGTGATGTGTGTGTATTATTCAAGTCCCATTTGGTGTCCAGCCTATGGTTCCCTGGGGTTCATCTCAGGTCCCAGAGAGATTCAGTTTTTGACTTTAAATCAGAACACTTAGGGCTCAGAAAGTTCTACCTCTTCAACAGGACTGTGCATTTGTGGTTCTTTTTGCTATTTTACCTACATCAAAAGTTTGCTTAGGGAATTCCCTGGCGGTCCAGAGGTTAAGAGTCTGTGCTTGCATTGCAGGGGGCATGGGCTCGATTTCTGGTTGGGGAACTAAGAGGCCACATGCTGTGCAGCACCGCCAAAAAAAAAAAAAAAGTTTGCTTATTCAATGTGAGGTACCATGCCAAGTGTTTGGGAAAAAAAGATGAAGACATGCGCCCTGCAGCAAAGCAAAGGGTTGGAGTTTAGTAAGAGATAGACATGTGAATAACTTGTTATCAGAAGCTATGATAGAAGTCTTTTAGGGTATGAGGAGGACATAAAAAAGGGAGTAGGGGGCTTCCTTGGTGGCGCAGTGGTTGAGAGTCCGCCTGCCGATGCAGGGGACACGGGTTCGTGCCCCGGTCCGGGAAGATCCCACATGCCGCGGAGCGGCTGGGCCGGTGAGCCATGGCCGCTGAGCTTGCGCATCCGGAGCCTGTGCTCCGCAACGGGAGAGGCCACAACAGTGAGAGGCCCGCGTACCGCAAAAAAAAAAAAAAAAAAAAAAAGGAATAGATAATTTATGGTGGCATAAATCAAGAAAGACTTAACCAAAGTGCCACAGTTAAGCTGCGTGAAGGTGATTCAATGGTGGAGGATGTGGATGTTTTGGGGAGGGGTTTTGGGTGTGCAATATATTTTTGGGCAGATAAATCTGAAAAAGACGGTGAGATGTGAAAATGGTAGATTTGGGGTTTGGAGCTCAATGTTCAGGCACCTCAATTCATCCAGCTTTAGTGGTGGCTCCCAGTTTTATGCTGTTTGGAAAACCCCTATACTAAGAACCAAAACTTACTTGAGACTCACCTGGAGCCACTGTGGTATTTACCTGGAAAACAAATATTGGAAGAATTCATGCACAGCAAGTGGGCAATTACAATTCTGTAGACACTTGTCTCTGTTTTGAAAGACTTAGGAAGATATTTGGAGAAAAGAAAAAGTCCCATGCTTAAGAACCCTCTAAGAATGAAGAAAGTGTATACAGACCTGGCTTTGTCTATTCAGAAGTTTCAGCTAGTTAGCCCATGCAGAAACATAAATAAAAACCCCAATAAAATCAAAAGGTAGGTTTTATATTAACGACTCTTTATAGAAATGTATTTGTGTGGAGTCTGAATTTGCATGATGAATTGCAGTATTTTTAAGGCCTAATAGAGCTTTGCAGAAGTGGAAACGCAATGTTACTTGATCCTTACAGGCAAATTAGGATTCAGTTTATGTGGGCTTGAGTTGGGGAGTTGAGAATTCAGATGAGAACAAGGAATGACTTATATTTCTGGAAAGGAGGAACACAGGGGCTGTGCCTGGGGCCACATGAGCGGTACAGGTAGCAGTCATGCTGCCAGTGGCTGTACTAAGGACTGAACTTGATTTTCCAGGCCGTGGGAGACCTTAGAGTTTTAAAGCGTGATGGAGGCTGTGAGTGGGAGAGGAGCGTCTGATTTGTGTCTTAGAAAAATCAGTCTGGTAGCGATGCTGGCTACATCCGGATAGAAGGAGTCGGAGCCTAATTAAGGGACTCCAGCAGTGTGGCTGCAGGGGAGGGATGTGGGGAGGTGTCTCCTCACTTACTTGTTTTCTTCTTTCAGCGGATGATAGTCAGGAAGTCACCAGGTGCTAGGACTTAATGAAGAGCAATACAGACATGTTTTTTTGCCTTCATGGAACATAGAGGGAGGTCTTAGCCAGCCTCCAGGTCTCCACTCAGGTGACTAGATGGAAACTGATGCACTCGGAAGAGGCTGAGGCTCACGTGTGTAGTTGGGGTGACTTCTAAGCAGTTGTAGATGACGTGCAGTTTTGAACCAGCTGAGCTAAAGTACTTGGGAAGCAGTTGGGAGACTTTGGTGTTGAAAGGTCTGGGCCGGTGCTTCTTAGACCTTAATGTGTGTTGGGAGCTCTCTGGAATCTTGTGAAAATGCAAATTTAGATGCAGATAGGATTGGGGTGGAGCTTGAGATTCTTCAGTTCTAACAAGCTCCTAGGTGATGCTGATGATTCTGGTCCATGGACTATACTGGAAGCAATAGAATTGTAGTTTTAAAACTGATTAAAAGTAGTTAAATAGTTTAAAAAATAGGATAGATAAACAGCCTGCTTTGGGAGAATAACCACATTATTTCTCTCTATCTCTGTCTTTCTCTGTCTGCGTGCGCGCACACACACACACACACACACACACATTTAAAGGTTTAGAAGAAACTTATAAACAAATTCTTTAAGAGCAGAACCACTCACAGACTGGGGAATGCCTACATATGTGTACGTATACATTCATTTACAATGACATTGCTTTTGCAGAAAGTCCATAATCTCCAGGTCATCTGGAAAATATTTCTTTATGTCAAACATGGACAGAACATATTTTGTTGACTTAGGGTTATCAAAGGGGAATAATCAACTCATATTTACAGATAACTATTTCCAAGCCACACTTTATTTTTAAGTGTTGCCTTTTCAACTCTAATCCATAAAATCTGAAAGGCGGTAAAGAAGAGAAACCAGCATGTCCAGCTAACATTTTTAAGAAGTGTGTTTCTGTGAGGGAAATGCTGTGTAGTGTTTCTTGCTTCAGGGGAAGAAGATAGCAAATGTCATTCGTGGAATAAAAGTATATAATTGCATGTCATATTCTGAGCCTGCACTAAAAAACAGTAGATGTTATTGGTTTTTCACTTGTTAGTTGCCTCACTAGGCAGAGCAGTGGAGAAGGAATCCTCAGGTTTTTGTTTTCTGCATCTTTGATAAGAACAAGGACGAGAGTACAGAAAAGAGCTTTCCTAAGATGCTGAAATTAACAGAAAGGGAGGAGTCCTTCTAATAGTTTTTGATGTGTTGACATTCAGTCAATGTCCAGGTAGCAACTAGGTCCTTGACTTAAATCTATCTTTTCATAAGCATTAGTTATTCTTGCGGTGACTGGAAAACATTCTCTTTGCTCTGAGCATTGACCAGATAAATTATTGGGGGGAAAAGAGTAAATATCACTCTCCTTTTAATGGAAATATTTCTCTGATTGGGATTCTTTTTTTTTACTGTGCCTGGCGGGATGACATGGTCTGTATAACACTGAAGATATTCGAGGGGTAAGGCTTTCCTCTGCTTGGTTGGGTTTGTAGTTCTACTTCCTCTTACACTTGTTCATTGACTCTACTCTTACTTAACAGGGAAGAAAAAGTCAATTGCCTAGAGGGAGATAGAGACGTTTCAGTCCCATTAATAGACCAGAACCTCATTAGGGAGACAACTACTGTGTAATGAAAGGGGCTTCACATCAGAAGATGTGGATTAAAATCCTGGCTCAGTTCCTGGCCAGTTTAATAACTATTTCAGAGCGTCAGTCTCCTCAGCATGGAATACTGCACAGGCAAAACATATTTATAATATAGTAATATGTGTGCCTGCCAGGAAAGCATATCTTATGCAGGCAGTACTCCTAAGGAAGTGGCTCTGATTGAGAAATACATAAGTAATAAATTGAATGATAAGCATTGAAATTTTTTAAACTTTTATACAGTTTTTAAAGGTTACTTTCCATTTACAGTTATTACAAAATATTGGCTATGTTCCCTGTGTTGTAAAACGATAAGTATTTAAATATCTCATCTAATGGCATGGAAGGCAAAGACCTTAAAAAAGTTTTATATTTTAAGATTTATATTTTAAGATTTCTAAATGTTTCGTGAGGAAATTGGTGCCAAAATTACATGTAGTTCTCTGATAAAAGAGCTGTTAAACTGAATGATCCATGGATTCAGGGGAAATAATGCAGAATGTTGAGGAAATAAGTAAGTAAGTATAAAAAAAAGTCTTTGGAAAAGACCATTTTGACCACAGTGTTATTTTTTGTACATTCTCAGTTATAATCCTCCCAGACTATTAGGTCTTTTCTTTCTCTAGCATGATCCCACAGATTTTACTTTCCTGTTACTCTCTTTCAGAAGACATCCTTATTCTTTGCTTGGGTCCTTATTAAAAATAGTTTAATTAAATATATAAAGACATAAAGCAAATTCCCAGGTGTGCTTACATGTATAAAGCTTAGAGTCACTCACAGTCTACCTTTCTATATACTAGAAAAGAAAACTCTAGCTTCTGTTCCACTAAGGTTAAAGATTGTGTGTGTGTGTGTGTGTGTGTGTGTGTGTGTGTGTTGTATTTCATATAATAAAAACAAACAAAATAATTAGCTCGAGTCTACAGAGGTTATTTTGTTTGTTTCTATTCTTTTACTTGAAAAAATATGGCTCATACAGAAATGAAATTAACCTCATCACTAGTTAGAATCTATAAACTATGCTGGCAAATATGAGATATGTCTGTGTTTTTACCTTGTGTTTATTAAGTGCTGAAATAATGTTTTAGAAGACTATGTACTACTGGAAAAGTCAGGTATTTCCCCGCAAACATCCACCAAATAGCTCTGTGCTTCCTGTTGATGGTATTGAAATGCCAGAAATAGATTTTGCATTTAGTTTTAGTCATCAGATCTCAGGGCTGCAGAATCTGATTCTGTGTATAGGTGAAAGACCAAGGTAGATTGTGTGTTTTCACACATTAGAGGAAATCTTTACAAGAATTATCTTGGCTAAAATTGCCTATAAATATTTCTCTCGTGGTGACCTCGACTAAATTTTGGGGTCCTGAGACATAATAACTAAAAATAAGTACTGAGGAATTTGTTTATTGCTCTTAATACATTGGGCTGAGGGAAACTCTGACACAGATTCCTTAGGTTGTGTGGTAAACCTAACTGCCCACAGAGAAATTTTCTTAATTTCCCTTCCAATTCTGCTACTAACTACAAACAACATAATTTATGGCAGGTAGGCAGCATTTTGATACTAACGTAAGAAAGTAAAAGCCAGCTTACTAGTCACTATTGGCAGCTATTATAAATCACAAATGGATTAAAAGGCTCATAATTATATAAAAAATGTTAGTCTTTTCTTTGCAATTTAATTAGGAACAGGATTGGGTACTCTGTAAACACTATCTCCCTACTTCTGGCTCTGTTGATCAGCTACAATATAAAAAGTTGAATTGCATATTTAAATTAATTTTGATAGCTAATAAGGATTTATGTTATTTCCTAAAGTTCCTTAGATTAGACTTTCTCAGTGAATCTTCTCGGTTTCAGTAGTAAATGGTGAAAAAATGGCTTAAAACATAAAGAGCCTGTCTACTGGTCTTGCTGAAAAGAATGGAGCATGTTATTGATATTTTTAGGGTTTCCTTACTATAACTATATTCTTCTAGGCTTTTTTTTTTTTTTGCCAAACAGCTACCAGGAGAGGCAAATGTTTAATGGAAATAAGTTCCCTGAAAGTGTTGTGTATGTCAAACACGATCAGTGTGTTTCGTTTTTTCCTGGTTACCTTAAACCCAGTAAATAAAGGAATGAACACATAAAATCTCTGTTACAAAGTTTTCATAACATTTAACTTTGTAAGACAATGAAATTATAAGTAAATCCATTGTTAAGAAAAATTCCAGAGAGCTTAGGTCAGATTTTATTAAGATTGAAATGATCTACTTTACAAGTGGAAGTTTTATGAGTCTTGGAAGTTGTACTTTAATGATCTTACTTCACAATAATTAAGACCAAAGTCAGTATAAGCATAAAAAAAGACAAAGACTCGTAGTGTGTCTTAACATGGAAGCTTTTTGCATTTGTAGTGAGGTCATTCTTCATTGTGCAAGAATGCCTTGCGTAGTGTAGGGTGTTCAGTATCTCAGGTCCACACTCACTGAATGCCAGTGGAGCCTACCTGTCATTATGACCATTTAAACTGCCTGCATAGATTTCCAGACACTCCCAGTGGGGTTGCTAATTCATCCACTGCAAATTGCTGCTTTATCATAAAGACTTCATGGTTCTTATTTTAATTATCACCCATTATTTTCTCCCTCAGGTACCCAGCTCTTTTCTTCCACCCTTGATCTTGATACCCCTGCCTCCCAAAACCTCATTCCAGGGCTTGCTTTATTGATTACAAAGATTCTCTTGCTTCATTCATTTTTTCTTTCTCTACTGGCTTCTTTCTGTCAGCATATAGATATAATCTTATATGTCTAAACATACATAAATCCAAATAAAACAATGAACATTCAAACAAAAATTTGCATTCTAAAATTTTATCTTGTTATGCTTCTATCACTTTTTTAGGTTGTAAATTCTGGGAATTAGCCTGATTTTTATAGGCCTCATCATAAATATAAAGGAGAACTTGTTTTGTTTGTTTAGTGGGAAAAGGAATGTAATGCTAATAACTATTTGATAAGACTCACCTGCTCATTGTACTTCCAGGGGGGCTTGGGGACCACTCTTTGGGGATAGGAATTTTTGGCTTCGTTTCAACCTTGTTTGTTATTCTCTAGGATGTTATGCCTGTTAATGATGAGTGGTACACTTTTAACTAATTTCTTCCTTCCTTCCCCCCTCTTCCTCCCTTCCTCCCTTCCTCTCTTCTCTCTCTTTTTCCTTTCTTTCTAAAAATACTTTTGTACAACATTTTTTCAGGTCCCAGGTAGCCCAAGTTTAATTATATTCCCATCAGTTCTGCCCTTTGGAAGGAATTTTATCCTGTCTCACTGGCATCTCCCAAATTGAAATTTTCTTCTACTATTATTTTTAAATGTGTATTTAAAAAATGATGCCATTTAGCTCTCTTCCTTAAGAAGCTTGGTAGATGATGATTCATCATCAAATTGGAAAAGGTTTGCTATGGAAATAATTTACATGAGAAACATCAGTTGATTTTTATCACCTTTTGGAGCAAATGTATTTGTCTTTCTCTTCTAATATAAGCACATCAATATCTGGAGAATTTATTTGCATAATGAATACTTTCCTAATATGGAAGACATTTGAAACCATCTTCTCTGGCCCCTGAAGGCATTGTTCTTTTTTTAAATTTTTTAAATTTTTGGCTGTGTTGGGTCTTCTTTGCTGCACACGGGCTTTCTCTAGTTGCAGTGAGCGGGGGCTACTCTTTGTTGTTTTGCGCGGGCTTCTCATTGTGGTGGCTTCTCTTGTCGCGGAGCATGGGCTCTAGGTACGTGGGCTCAGTAGTTGTGGCTCGCGGGCTCAGCAGTTGTGGCGCACAGGCTTAGTTGCTCCGTGGTATGTGGCATCTTCCTGGACCAGGGATCGAACCCGTGTCCCCTGCATTGACAGGCGGATTCTTAACCACTGCGCCACCAGGGAAGTCCCAAAGCATTGTTCTTTTCTCTTTTTTCTGTTTTTCATTATTGAAATTTCATGAAGGAATGAAGTTGTAACTTATTTGTCCTTTGCATTACCCTGCTGCTTCAAAATATGCTTATACCTAATTACTTGTTATAGTCATTTCATTATCTGTTACAAACTTACATACTTTGATAATCATTTCTTCTTTAAAAAATATTTATAATACTATTTATCATATACATAAGTTATTTAATGTGTATATGTGGTTGGCATAGTAATAAGAAGGCAAACACTGTGTGCTCACCACATGCTGGTTAAGAAAAAACATTATTAGAACCTTGCAAGCATCCTGTATCCCTTCCCTGATCACTTTTCTCTCCAGAGAGAGAACTGAATTTTGTGTAAATCACTCTCATGCTTTTATGTTTAGTTTTACTACCTATGTATGTATCTAAAAGCAATATTATGTTAGTTTTGCCTGGTTTTGAAATTTATATAAATATAATGATATTTAATGATTTCTTTGAAGACTTCTACTCACTATTATGTCTGCAGAATTCAGCCATGCTGCTGCCTGTAACAATTAGCTCATGTTCTGTGCTCCAGAGTATGTTTTTGAATGGATACACCACACTTTATTTCCCTAGTGTACTGTTGGTTGGCATTAGAGTTATGATTCTCACATTTTTGATATTATCAACACTGCTTCTATGAACATCCTTGTTCAAGTCTCCTGGTTAAAGCATGCAGGAGTTATTTATAGGGTTTACATGTGGGTTAAAATTCCTGGTCCTAGGATATGCATATGTTTAACCTTGCTAGAAAATGCCCAGTTGTTTTCCAAGTGGTTGTTCCAATTTGCACACCATCTAGTAGCAGATGTTGTAGTTTAAAACTTTTGCCAAAATATTGGCTGTAAAGTGTTTGGGGGTCATTCGTATTTACTCTTCTGCAAAATTCCTGTTTGTGTGTTTAAACATTTTTCTCCTTCCTGGCACCTTTTAAGATTGATTTGTAGCAGTTTTAATCTATTCTAGATGTGAGTCTTTTGCTAGTGTTTTAAGCTACAGATATCCCAGTTTGTGGCTTTTCTTTTGCTCTTTATTTATTTATTTTTATTTTTGACAAACCTGATATCCTTAATTTAATGTAATTGGATTCATCAGACTGTTCCTTTTACAATATTTTTTGTGTGTATTGATTAAGAAATTCTCCTCTATCATAGCTTTATAAAGATGTCCTGTTGTGACGTTTTATGTTGGTTGGAAGTTGAGAGCCATTTCATTTATTTCTGTATATATATCCAATTTCCATCTCCATTTATTGATTAATCCATCTATTCCTCACCCATCTGCAATGCCTGCTCTGTCATAGTTTTCTTATATGTTTATTTCTGGATTTTATTCTCTGCTATTAGTCTGTTTATCTGGATGTGTAGCAAAAGCATATTATTTTAATTACTGTAGTTGTACATAGAAATCTTCGTATTCTGTTCACCTTGTGCTTTTGGAGTGTCCTAGTTTTTCATGGCTCTGTACTCTTCCATATACATTATGAAATCAGATAATGAAGTTGAGGAAAATTCCTGCTAAGATTTGGGTTGGAATTGTATCAGATCTCTTTCTCAATATGGGGAAAAGAAATCTTTCTGTATTGCAAATTATTATCTAACAATGTGTATAATTCACCATTGATTTAGGTTTTTTTAATGTCCTCCAATGAATTTTTTCATAAAAGACTTGAACAAAAACATTAATCCCAACCCTTAAAATCAGTCACGCTTCTCTGAATATTTTCAGTTATTCACCTTCAAAAATTCCATTTTACTTTAATGTTATTTGACCCCCCTCCCCCCAGATAAAGTAAATAGAGTGACCAAAATTAAATGGGCAATTAGTGGCAGAGCCTTCTCTCTCTACAGGATGAATGTTTCTTCCAGCTATTGATCCATCTTGAGAGACACTCATCAAGTCGATTATCGTCCACATTCTCCATGCCAGTGGTGTGGCTAATTATGTAGAAGGCAGGTGTTTCTTCAGCTAGTAATAATTAGTTGTGTATGCAATTACTTTTTCTAAAGTGTGTGTCATGTGCAGGACAGATACCCCATCATACTGTACAGTGCAATAAATAGCAAATACAAGATTTCCTACTTAGCTGATGCTAACTGTACATAATTCTCTGGCTTATTATCAGAATAATGTCCATCACGTTGTTGAGATCTCTTCAAGTGTTCCAAGTTCTTTCATCCACAGCATTTCTTTTGGGTCTTCCAATGACATCATCACGGCCAAGCATTAGTTGTTATCCTCATTTTGAAGAGGAGGAAAGTGAAACCTAGAAAGATTAGGTAACTTCCTCAAGATTGCATCATTGGTTTCCAGTAGAGGTGAGCATCAAAATCAGGTTTCCTGAACTCAGAGTCAGTATTCCTGCCTCTGTACGGCAGGGGTGGTGGTAGTAGGGATGGTGGGACCATAGGCCAAATAGGTCCTCTGGCTTTTTTCTTAATTGTTATTCAGTTATAATGTGGAAGTCTTTGTCGGGGCTTACCAACTGCAGTGAGTCCTTGGGAGGCTTCCTGCCTCTGTCTAGTATTACACCCAGCTAATTTGTATTTCTTTGCCTTCCCAGTCCCCGTGGGCATTCGAGTTTATGACCTATGCCCTAGAATAAGCCCCACGTTCTCTATTGTGTGTATACATTTTTTCTTCCTTGTATTCTTCTGATTACTTACCACTAGACAAATCTTCTAGACTGCTTTGCAACTGTATTATGAAAAGGTAGATAAATTATTATTCTCCTAAGAATAGGCATAGGACACATAATACAGAGGCTTGCACTCAACGTGTGCTTGCTTAATGCTAATTGATGATGAAAAAGATTGAAATCTTCCTCTAAAAATAAGATTTTGTAGTTATCTCTCAAAATCTAATTTTGCTAGAGTCATTTCCCCTCATAAGAGAAAGTGGCTCAGTTCAAGAGAGAAAATGTTATCAGCTCATAAAATCAAACCTGCTCTTTGTTTGGTACTGTATGGAATTTTATCAGAAAAGGTTTGGCTTATGTTGCTACTATTGGCAGAAACGTTGTATAAAACCAGTGCATTGGAAGGATCATTGCACAAGACATTTTTGACACTCCACATTATTATACTGATGTCACTTTCCCTCCAAGTGTAGCTGTTCCTCTTTGTCTTCTCCTTATAGGACATCTCTTACAGTCTTAACCAGAGCAATATTTGTTCCTCCAGATTTGAATGCCTTCTAGTAGTTCACAGTTTTACTTAGCACCCAAAATTAATAGAGCTACAATTAAGATGAGTAATTATTGATGAAAATGATGCCCCATTAACTCCAGAAAGCTCGGATGGTTTCATCCATCCCTACCTTCAAGGTTGGCTTTTGAATTCTAAACAATGGAATTCAGTGTAATCCTTTATCTATTTGTAGGAAGCTCCATTTTATTTGGAATTTATAAAGGAATCTCTGTTGGGGAAAAGTGCTGTACAAGTCCTGTTTAATGTGAGTCCATGTATTAATCAAAACAACTGTGTAGGTAACTAGGTAGACTGTAACACCAGGCAGCAATAGAATGTCTTCCTCATTACAATCAATAGCGAAGAGTTGTGGAGACCTCCTGTACATGATGGCCTTTTTCAATGGGCATCCTCACTTGGTGGTAGGGAAAATGAGTACGGGCTGTATGAAACCATTTCAGCACCATCCTGAGCTTAATAGTGCTGTCTTTCATTGCCTAACAAGCTGCACTGGTGCCATAAAATGTTCAAGCTGACAGTCACTGTCAAAGCTCCTTCAATGCAAAGATTTCTGCTGTATTTAACATGTTCACTTTTATTTTAATGATGTCCAAACACACATCAGTTGGTGTTTGTTCAACACACAGTGTGGTCTCTGGAGTTATCCCATTAGGCACGAAGTATAATCACTGTCCTGTTCCAGTGACCATTAACGGCAAAATTCTTAAATTAAAAGCTGGGAACTTGTGCTAATTCTTAACAATTCACTTTCTCCCAGAAGTGAAAGGGATAAAGATACCTGCTGTGACGTCGTTGAGTTTGTTTAGTTTGATTTTCAGTGCATAATATTAGACATGAATTTATCATAGAGACTAAGGTACAAGCTAAGAATAACTCCATGAAGACTTTTTAAAAAGTGAGATGCCCATATGGGGCTCAGGGTTCAAGATTATACAGCTGCTTAGTACTAGTTTACCAGTTCCACTGTTGTGATTACTAATTAACACAAGCATTGTGCTTATTCTGTGCCAGACACTGTTCTGAGTGCTTTACTTATGTGTATGTTTACCTTTTATAACAAACCTATTCATTAGGTGTCATTGTCCTCATTTCACAGATTAAAAAAAAAAAAACCTAAGGTAGAGAGATTAAACAGTCTGTCTGAGGCCATATATAGGGCATGGAAGAACCTCTGTTGGAACCCAGATATTCTGGTTCCAAAGTTTGTGTACTTAACCAAAATTAATGATTAAGTCGACTGAAATGACATCAAAGACACTCTTGGCATTGAAAGGGAGCACACATACTGAATGCCTGCCTGTCCGATGGAGATGTTTTTTTACAGTTAGCAAAGAGAACAGATTTCTTCTCTAAATGTAGTTTAGGATTACAGACTTTAGATTACCCTTCTGGTCACATTTTCTAAGGCTGAAAATGGAGAAGAGTTGAGAGGAAGAGTGGACTTTTCTGGGTTCCAGCTTCCTCCTCTTTATCACGGATCTTTCATCTCCCAAAGCATTACTGCACTCGGCAACCTCAGATGGTGCTACATTTACAACAGAATTGAATTGCAGTTGCTGCCTTTAATAACTCTAGGGCACCCCTTTGGAAAGGACCCACTAAAGATTCTTTTTGTTTGTTTGTCTTTTGCTATCTTGAACATTAATATTTTACAATATTTTGAGGAAGGGATTGATTTTTAAGAATTGGGATTCTTGCTTCCTTTTCCTTTTTTTATTCTGTAAATATAAATCAGCAAGTAACAAAAAGAGTGACTTCGACTGCAAAGTTATTACCCCAGTGAGTTGAACATGGGCATTATAATTCACCAGTAGCTGATGACTGAATGGGTCTAGAGAAAGAATGGAAAGGTAGATTTTAAAGATAAATATACAACAATAATAATTTCTTCAATAAGGTATGTATGGAACTGAAATTTATGATTGGAAGCCAGACCAGGAAATCAGGAAGTTTGGATTTTCTCTCCATCCTAATCAGCTTCTCAACTTCCTTTTCTGATTAGTGCCCTCATTAAGGCTTCTTACATGGATCCCTGACACGTTTCCAGGAGACCTTTGGGATCACACTTTGGTTTCCAGGCAGTGATTTCTGCCCTAGCTGAATTTTAGAACAAGAAGGTCATTCATCTCCATCCTGGAAGGATGATTCACATATTTGTGTTCTAGAAAGTAGGCTGAGAAGAAAAATTTGCTACTTTATTAATTAGGGCCCTTTAACATTTTGTATTCTCAAGCTTAATCATTTGCTTGTTTGAACTAAAGTCATCTTCCTTAATCACCATCATTAGTGGCTGTCCATGAGTGATTACCTCTCTGAATTCTATAAGCATGTTAGAATTTAATGCATTTTAAATTCTGAATTTATAAGCATGAATTTTATAAGCATGTTAGAATTTAATGCATTGTACATTCCCCATTAGGGATTAGATAGCATTCAGTATTTTACTATACCTATATATATATATATATATATATATATATATATATATATATATTTTTTTTTTTTTTTTTTTTTTTTTTTTTTTTTTTTTTTTGCGGTACACGGGCCTCTCACTGTTGTGGCCTCTCCCGTTGCAGAGCACAGGCTCCGGATGCGCAGGCTCAATGGCCATGGCCCACGGGCCCAGTCGCTCCGTGGCATGTGGGATCCTCCCGGACCGGGGCACGAACCCGTGTCCCCTGCATCGGCAGGCGGACCCTCAACCACTGTGCCACCAGGGAAGCCCCCAATATATTTTTTAAAACATGAGATTAACTGTAGGTCTGTTCTACTTCAGTGGTAGAGGAGAACCCTGCTCCCCTCATTGATTCTCAAATTGGTGTGGAGGTGGCATTGGGAGGGCAGGGAGAGAGCGATTGGGTGACTTTGTGATCTAGAGTTGGTGTTATTTTATAGTTTAAGTTCCCCAGGAGATTTCAAAGAGTTTTCCTTTATCAGAAATGAGAACCACTGCTTTAGTCTTGAACTTTTCCAGTGGTGAACAGTTTATTCACTCTCTTTTGGAAATAGCCCATTACCCTTTGGGAATCGCACATTCACTAGTTCCGACTTCTGATTTTTAAGATGACACAGAATGAATCTATTCCTTTTCTACTGATACAAAGTAGTCTTTCAAATATCTGGAGTCATCTTAATATCCCTACTGATTATTCTGATGCACACTGGATCATGCCACTGTTTTCTATTTTCCATACTTTGAAAGTCTCTCATGATTGTGGTTCTCCATCTTTGTATCTTCTGCATGTGGAAATGGACACCATATTCCAAAATTAAACACCACCATCACCCACACACATTTACCACTTTCTGGTGTACCCAGTGCTTAATAGGTGTTTATGTGTTTTCTCATTTTATCCTCATGATGACCCTGGCAGACATGGACCTCTACTTGTATACTCATTTTTCTCTTTCTCCTGAACAGACCAGAAGCTCCAGGCAGGCAGGATCTGACCTTATTTTTTATTATGTCCCAACGTCCATGCACGGTGCTTTGTACACAGTAGTGACTTAATAAATAATTGTTGAATGAATAAACCCTCACTCCTCACCCTGGGCTTGGAAACTGGCAATTGAATTGGCAGTCAGAGTTGGAGTAACTTTCAGAGCTTGGGAGAGTGGTCACTTTTGCATAATGCTCAGTAAAAAGGCTTTGCAAGTTTATCTTTGTTGTTCGTATTGTTAGCTTGTTTCAGTTACTTCTGATTTTTTCCTGGGCTTAAAATGACTATCAGACTGTCCTGCACACTCAAAGCAATCATGTTTTAGTCAAATATAAGCATATATATATATATATATATATATACACACACACACACACACACATATATATATATATATATATATATATATAAAATATATGACTTACCTTTTCTCAGTATGAAGTTAGGAGTTAAAAAAAATTGCTTGTAAAAGGAGTATTAATCCAAAAGAATAAGTGGGCTTCCCTGGTGGCACAGTGGTTGAGAATCTGCCTGCTAATACAGGGGACACGAGTTCGAACACTGGTCTGGGAGGATCCCACATGCTGCGGAGCAACTAGGCCCGTGAGCCACAACTACTGAGCCTGCACATCTGGAACCTGTGCTTCACAACAAGAGAGACCATGATAGAGGCCCGCACACAGCGATGAAGAGTAGCCCCCACTTGCCACAACTAGAGAAGGCCCTCGCACAGAAACGAAGACCCAACACAGCAAAAATAAATAAATTAATTAATAAACTCCTACCCCCAACATCTTCTTAAAAAAAAAAAAAAAAGAGAGAGGTCCAGGGTCAGTGTCTCTTCTTTGACAAGTGCCATCTTTAAAAAAAAGAAAAAAAGAATAAGTGAATTGAAGTATCTGTTGGAAAATTAGCATCAGGCACTTAACTCAAAATGTTTATTGGGTAAATGTGTTGTGTGCTTTAGTTAATAATAATTCATTCAAGAACAAATATTTATTTGAATGTATTATATATGGTAAGCATTTATCAAGGTTCTTGACACTTAAAATTGAGGACAAAACCTCTACTTCTTTGGGCCTTATATTCTACTTGAGGAAAGACAATTTACAATTAAACAAATAAATAAGACAGATAAGGTAATTTTTGACAGTGATAACTGAAGGAAATATATGGAGTAATGTGCAAAAACAGCAGCAAGGAGGTGGAACAATGAGCTGAGAGCTGAGGGGTGAGAAAGTGCCCATCATTTCAGGGGAAGGAAGGAAAGCAAAGGTCCTGAGGTGGGAGAGAGCTTGGTGCCCTCAAGAAATAGAAAGTTGGGTGGGCTGTAGGGGAAGAATGGCAGTGTGGATGTTTGGATGAGGTTGGAGGCCTACAGGCCTCATCAGGAAGTCCTTCTGGGCCATGATGAGGACTTTGACACATTTCAAAGTGGATTTCTGGCGGTGGGCGGACAGTGGATTCTAGGGACGCAAGGGTAAGATGTGAGACCCATAAAAGGTGCTGAAAGTCAACTAGGAGAGAAATGATGGTGGCTTAGTTTAGCATAGTTGAGGATAGTCAAGAAGAGAAGTGGATGGATTGGAGGTGGGTATTGAAAGTTAGCACTGACAGGGTGTTACTGCAGGACGGGTTGGGGGACATTGCAGCAGGAAGAGAAGAAATAAGAATGGCACTTACCATGTGATGGTAGGTACTTAAGGAAAAAGCCCACTAAATCCTGTTCCTACGATTATCAGTTATATAAATGGGTTTTGGGGTCCATGAATTGATATTCCCATTTTGAGGTACAACCATGCAGGAAGGCAACTTGGAGATACGTGCTGTGGAAGTCTTAAAAATGTCTTACCCCCATTCCCAGTCCTAAATCTTAGCAGCCTCCTCCTGCGTATGTGGAAAGAAATAATGTCGACAACCAGTCAGTCAGCGATGCACGTTGGATTTTTCCCTTTCACAGCTCTCCCTGACTGTTACTTAATTCATTAGAAATATGAATATATCTGATACTTTTTTGTTCCTTATTTCTGAGAAATAATGACAGCTCTTCTCTACCACTGGCTAGCATCCACCTGCACACGTATAAATTTGCCTAGTGTTCCAAAACCACGCAAGGTTTTACAAAGATAAGACAGTTCATTTATATAACTCAGAATAACTTGGCTGGCATACTCAAGGAGATAGAGCACATGGATCAAGTTTAATACATTCATTTAGGTTGGCTCCTTCCCATGCGTTCCTTGTACTTGCAGAGGGCCCCATCTGTTCGGCTCCTGGCCAGAGACCATTGCGTCCATGAGCATTGGTATTTCTTACTGCAGACGCCCAGTGCTTCATAATTGGTTTAGGGTGCCCCAGATACTTACCAGTAACATTGTTAATTAGTACCAATGTAATGACAGTTATTCTAGAACTAGGATACCTGTCTGTTGCTGATGTACTCAGAAGATTGCAAAACCCAACACACTTCTTTCTTGCATTTTTCCCCTTTTGCATTGTGACTTTTTTATAACTCAAAGATTCTGTCTCCATTTCCCCCAAACTACTCAGCTCAGCCTTCAAGACCCTCATAATGACTTCCCAAGACCTGCTGTAGAACTAGAATCCTTTAATCTCCCAGAAGGCGAACTTGACTGACATTTCCTCAACAAACCCTGTTTCCACCTTTTGCATCTCTGTTCCTTGAGTTCCTTCTGTTTGAAATCGCCTTTTCACCCCCATAGTCCCCGCCTGTCACAAATTATACTCATTTCAGATGCCTGCCTAATGTGCCATCCTCTGATCTCCCAATAATTTGTTCCTCTTTTTTGATATTTTACCTCTTCCCTCTTGTCCTAGCTGGACATCTTAAGGGTTTTATTGCTTCTTCCCTGCATACTCTTCAAATGCTTTCTAGTGCCAGCACAGTGCCTTACACATAGGATGTTGCAAATTGGAATTTGATGACTTTAATTGAATTTTCAGTGTCTAATTACCATCTCACTGTAAGCAACAGAAAAAGAAATCATTTCAAGGCAAAGTTTTGAAATAATGCAGCCAGAGGCATGCTTTTTAGTTCCCACTTCCCAACCTGGAAGGGATCAGGCTGCCAGCAAGGCCATTCGAACCTTTAATCTTCGTTGTTCTTCTGTGTTCAAAGTGACCCAGCCTCTTCGGTTTCTGAGTGGAAAATAAATTCAAAGAGGGGAACGTCCTGCAGAGTGGGCTGGGCCAGGGACAGGACAGGTATATCTTCAGCAGGGATGCCCTTAGAGGGCCCAATGGACACATTACATTCCAGGGCAAGCTTTCTCTTGGATTACATTGTTTACCTTTGAATTCTCCAAAACCTGCAGGTGTTTTCTTCCTTCCCTCCCTTGAATACCTCCAGTTAATCTAAGATTAGCCTGACAGCCCCTATTTTCCAGGTCTCTGGTTTCATCAATAAAGCAGGTTACATCTTTTTTTTTTTTTTTTTTGCGGTACGCGGGCCTCTCACTGTTGTGGCCTCTCCCGTTGCGGAGCACAGGCTCCAGACGCGCAGGCTCAGCGGCCATGGCTCACGGGCCCAGCCGCTCCATGGCATGTGGGATCTTCCCGGACTGGGGCACGAACCCGTGTCCCCCGCATCAGCAGGCAGACTCTCAACCACTGCGCCAACAGGGAAACCCAGGTTACATCTTTTTTGAGCTCGATTACCTCCTTCATAATCTTGTTGTCTTGATCCACATTGTGGCTTATTCTTCATTCCGCTTTTGCCCCATCTATTTCTGGCTATGTTCCCACTTCCTAGTCCCACTCTTGAATGGGACCATTTAATTCAGTGATTGCTGGGTCTGTAGAAGGCTGACGATCCCTGACCTTTTGTGTGGTGTTTTCACCCCACTGCTCTTCTGGTTGCCACCACTGGCTTTGAGCTGAATGAGCGAAGTGCCTAACAGTATCAGAATTACCAGCAAATTGCCACCTTTACTTTCTGAGTATTAACGATGAACAGATTGATTGCACTTATCATAAAAGCCTATTTTCTAGAAATTTGGGAGAAGTCATATAGACCCTTACTTGTTTCATATAGAGGTAATATCTTTAAAGTGGAGTGTACACAACCCCTTGAGGGATGCATATGTTATCCCATTATATTTATCTTGATAGTAGGCCTCTTTATTCCTATTTTAAAATATACATGAAATATTGACATAGTACAATGGGAACATACTTTATAAAAATGCATGCAATCAATTTTACATGAAGGTGGTTTTACTGGTAGGCTGTGTGATCAAAATGTTTGGGGGCCATTGGTTTTCAGAGCATGGATTCTCGAGTCAGACTTGGATCCCAGATCCTTTTTTTGCCCCCTTACTCCATGTATAACCTTGGATCTGCTCTTTGGGTCTTAAAGTCCTCGTCTGCAAATTGAAGGGAAAACCATATCATAGGGTTGTTGAGTGGATTCAGTGAAGTAATGCATGTGAAGAAGTAATGCATAGTGTATACTTGTTACTGTGGTCATGCAGTTATTATTTCTGTTATGATTGCTGTTGTTCTTATATTGCTCCCTTGTCCTATATTTCACTGTTTCTAATAGCAGAGGAACTGAGCCTACCTTACATGTTAAATAATAAAAAAAAACTCATACCAAACACATTAAAAGGGTGAATGATAAAAATTAGAATTTTTAAAACTGCATACACACACTCCCCCCACCTTAGAATGAGTAAGAAAAAGACGTTTTGTAATACATTTACATAACTTCCATAAGAAAGGCCAAGTAATTCACTGGCACTTTGAAAAACGCTAAATCTATACTGCATTCAGTAGGGCCATTTTATTGGTAAAATTAGCTTATAATGAAATTCCTTTGGTCTTTTGGAAATTAAACTCTTTTGGATAATGATAAGCCTACCTTTTATTGAATGTTGCCACATTGTGTATGGTTTTAAGGTTGATGTTCTGGTACAAGATATCTTAAAAAATAAAAAGCTTTAGTAGGCATTTATCTGGTATGTTGGCTGAGATCTGAGGATGTAAGAGAATTCTTCAGTGAGGTAAAGAAAAGTTCACCATAGTTTGCAAGACTGGTTCATGTGGAATTTATAAGAATGGACTGACCAGCATGCCCTTTTAAAATTCCATAGTTAATCTCTTTATTGAAAGCTGCTGGGCTAGTTGATTAAGAAAGCCTTATGGGATGACTGCTTTTAGTGTCATACAAATGAAGCTGAATTGTTGCTAAGTAAATCACTATAGATCAAAGTGCCTTATGGTCAGAGTCCTGCAGTTATTATTATTTTTTTCATTAAGTTTTAAAGAGAAGGTGAAGGGTTGAAGAATGAAACACACCAAATTTGACATTTGTGATGTCCATTTACATCCATATGCACTTCTTTAAGTATCTAATCTGAGTGATTGGGCAAGTAGGGCAGCAAAGCATGAACAGGTAAGTGTAGAGCTAAGTCAGTTAATACTTGTTTCCCATTTATAATTGCTGGGATCCTTTTTAGCCATTATGAAGTCAATCGGCTTGTAGAGAAGGCTTCAAGGGCTCCCAGGGAAACCAGTGAAGTGCATCTGTTGGCTTGTCCATGGTGTGAAATCATTACTGTCATATTCATCTCAGCTTTAAGGGTACACAGGACCATTAGATGTTACCCTGTGATCTCAGAGGTACTAAGGAGTAATATTTCTTGTCCTTTGAGCCCCCCTGAAGTATAGAGCATGTATCTTGTTCCTCCTCATTGTCCACTGCCTAAAGTAGTATACGAACAAGTTTGGATGGATCAGATAAATATATGAACATACGTTTTGCTGGATTAGGATGACGCCTAGGAAAGAAATAAGAACAAAGGACTAAAAGAGTGGACTGAAAATGGAAATTGAATCTACCATATGAATGCTACATGGGTTTTAGTTCTGTGCTGTGATTTTACTTGTTGTGAAAAGTTCAGGCATTGCTATGTTGACGTTTGTTTCTGTATAGTGTAAAGCATTTTGTAGGTATAATTTAGTGGTATAATAAATGCAGTTTTGGAAAGGACTCCTGTTGACTATGTGCATTTCAGTATTTTCCAGGACAACTCGTAAAAAACCTATTTTATAATGCTCATTTGACGTACTAGTAAGCAATGATCTTTCTTTCAGATTCTAAAATCAACAAATACACACTAAATGTCTCATTCAAGGTCATAAGGAAAACCAGTGTTAAACTTAGAAACAAAATCCATAAATCTGGGTGCCATTCTCATGCTTTCTCCAGAAACCTGCAGCCTGCCTCACAGAACTAGAATAAGACCATTACCGGTCATAGATTCTTCTAGAGCCTGACCAATACCATTGGTCATTTTCTATAATTTTACTTTGCTATCACCATTGTTAACACCTTCAATCTTTCCGTTTGGTTGACTAGTCATAAATTAATGATAGGTTAATGTTAATTTATTATTCTAATTTTTCCACTGGTGATAAGTACAGTGACTAAAAAGGGACCAAGTGACATACCAAATATTACTTGCATGTATCGGGAAGAGGATTTACAGAAGCATGAAATGAATGAAAGGAGTCCACATGAAATTTTTATGAAAATATGTGTGAGCAAAGTGAATTCTTTAATATCTAACTAATTTAGGAAATGGCCTTGTATTGCATTAGACAAAATACCTGACCTACATGTGGACTTATTTGTGCTGACACAACTGGGTCAGGAAGAAAGAATTTCTTCATACTTCACCATTTTCAAGTTCCATGGTGACATATTTTTGTAGGAAGCTTTGTGTGGGTTTTTTTTTTTTTTTTTTTTTGCCGTACACGGGCCTCTCACTGTTGTGGCCTCTCCCGTTGCGGAGCACAGGCTCCGGACGCACAGGCTCAGCGGCCATGGCTCACGGGCCCAGCCGCTCCGTGGCATGTGGGATCTTCCCGGACCGGGGCACGAACCCCTGTCCCCTGCATCGGCAGGCAGACTCTCAACCACTGCGCCACCAGGGAAGCCCAACTTTCTTCTCTTGATGTTTCAAGATATTGCAAACACATTAGCAAATACTTTCTAATGTGAATGCATATTCCCACCATAAAACACGTGGCGAGAGAAAGAATGTTAGCACTGTCTTTAGTGTTATAGTGACCAAAACATTCACTCAGTTGTCTTTTTCATGAGAAGGATGAGGTACAGTGCTTACTGAATCCTGGGGGTGTCCCAGCGTAGGGTCTGGCGCTCCTCCATGCCAGGGCCCACCTTAATAAAAGTGCTAAGCACTGTAGGTTTCCCTTCTTCTTCTTCTTCTTCTTCTTCTTTTTTTTTTTTTTTAATGATGCACTTGTGTTGCATCCTGCAGCCTGGAACCTTTGCTTTTTATTATTTTTTGGTTCTGTGATCCTAACTCAAGATCCCTGTTGCTCTTCAGACTCACTCCGGTGAGAGATGATGCTATGAATGTTATAAATGCTCTGAGTGACTGAGTCCTGCCAGAAACTTCCCTGTGAGGACAGTAGGTCAGCATTTCCAGTGCTTTTATGAAACATGAGCCATAGTGAGATGCACCAGGCAGGTGCAGGTTCCCATGAATAAACCAGGGAGGGGAAAGCTCAGGCTTTTCTCTGCAGGATGTGCGATGCTCTCCCCAGGTCAAGGGTCTGAGGTGCCCTGCAGTTGTACAAACCTTGGACTGTTCAGTCTAGACTTTGCACAGCTTCGTTGACTGTGGAACTGATTTTTTTTTCTTTCTTAATGCTTTTTAATATATCATAATTTGGAGAACTCTCTCCCGTGAATGATACAAAAATGGAAATTGGATTATGAACCCAGGAAAGTGAACCAAGAGTCCCAGTGATATATTCGTCAGCTTGCAGGTACTGATGGGCCAATAATGAGCAATCTTTAGTCCTCTAACTGCAAGTTAATTACAAGTAAATATAAAATCACAACATTATTAGAGACAGAGCTTTTTAAACTAGAGAAAGATATGTTTTGGATTAAAAAAAGAAGCTTTTGAATGTTTTGTCAAGTTAATGGTGAGTTTTTCTAATAGATAAAGTAGGTAGAAGTTACATGTTTCATTTTCAACATCTCATTTTTTTACCTTTCTAATCCTTCTGGATCTTTCTTGCATTATTTATTTGTTTGTGAAGATTTTGCTCATAGATGTGGAGTATGAAGTTAACTGTCACCCTACCTCTGATTAAAGCATCAGGCACTCAAAATTAGTAATGTTTGTATGATTGGATGCATTTTACCCTGTAGCACCCAGAAACAATTTCAGAAACAAAAACTGCTCCTTCATTTCTGATCAAAGTGTTTTAGAAAATATGTTGTCTTTTAGGGATATTTTTAATAGACCGCAAAAAGTACAAGGTTAACCAAATCTTGGTTGGATAAAACATTCTGTCATACTAACTTTTTTTTTTTTCACTAGCAGTAAAAAAGCCCATACAAATTTAATGAACAGAAGTTAGAATCACATTTCTTCTTAGTTTGGTCTTTTGTTCTCTCCCTTAGGCTTGGTATAAATGAGTAGATGCCCAAACATGGGGATTTTTTTTCCTCCTTAGAGAATATGTAGGTCACTAATGTCACTGTTTTGTGTCAGAAATAACATTCTGCTTGAATATGCTTCTAGTACATGATCATCAAAGCAATAGCCCCAATTTTGCAGTCCTTGGTGGAGCAATGTGCCAAGATGTGACATTATGTTTGCTCTATAAGTTATATTCCTGGCATCATCATAAGTAAGGTCTTTACTAGTTCAGGAGAGGAATGAATAAGGTCCTATCCAACATGCATTGATAATTGCTCTGAACCGAGGACCTCATTTAACAAGTTCTTTGAATCTTTTGCCAAAATTTAGGGAGTGTGTTGATCTTTGTAGTCTCCCAGAATATATTAGGATTCATTTTTCCCCATAAAAGTTACTAAATTGTGCCATTGACAAATATGATATCAAGGAGATTTTCAAGAATCTGTCCTGTTTTAAATACTAATTACCTTCAGAAAAATTGATTTTGTTTTGTACACAAACTCTAAAGAACCTTATTCATTAAATAAATTGGCTCTCTCTCTGCTGGCGACAGTAAATGTCTAGGATAAAAATGTGTAATGCCCTAGAAAATGTATCTAAGATGCTTACTTTAATATAGATTCTGTGTATGACTAATTTGCCAGGCAGACTATTTATACTGATACATCTGAGGAAATATGCCAAAGTTTAAAACTTTCAAGGGAAGGTGTTTAGAAAGTTTCAGTTAAATACTTTGCAATACATCAATCTTCTAAAAATACTTTTACATTAGTACTGAAAGATGCATCTTCACTTTGTACAGAAAAGTAAATATATTAAATCAAGTGACTTTTTCTTTCCTTCTCATCTTAATGTTCCTTATATCAGACACTAGTTTTAATTTTTCTCCCTTATACTAATATATTGCAAATATATTTGTGCCAAATGTCAAAGATGACTTGAACTCAGGCTAATATAAAATAAATTAGTAATAATAAAAACAAATTTAAAATAAATGTTAAAAATAAATTTTAATTAGTAAATTTAAAAATAAATGTTAATTAGTAAATCAAATTCAATAGCCATTAGGTAAGTATATAATATATGTCAAGTATTGGGTTAAATGTGAACAGATAGAAAACGCTGACTAGTACTTTATTGAAATTTTTAATGTTATGGTGTTTTTACTTTTTCTTAATTTTAACAACAACCTCATGAAGCAGTGTTTATTCCAATTGACCATTTTGCGATGAGTAAATAGGCAGAACCCAATGAATTAGAACAGAAGTGTATAATGTAATTGGTTCATTTTTGGTTTTAAAAGTATAGAAACCTTCAAATGTCTTGATTTCTATCGCAAGTATTTTTGGTTGAAGTTTCTAAAGTACACTCTTTAATGCAGACAGTGATTTTCTTGGTCATATAATTACAAAGCACTGACCTACATTGTTTTTAAGATATCATAGTGGTTCTGGACCATTTGGGTCTAAAATATTCCATGATCTACAGAATTTTACCAGCTCATTTCTCACTGTAATCTATCCTAATTGTACTTGCAATTGTAGAATATTTTGTATTAAGACTCAGAGAACCTCAAGTAGAGTGAAATATATTTATATGTTTGGACTTGAAACCTTATGAGAAATGCTAAAACAAGTATTAAGAAGATATTAACCCACCTTCATAGCTATGTCCCTCATATTGACTTTGAATGAATCCATTAGGTAGGAGGTATCCCATTGATTTGTGAGTTGTGTTTATTCTTTTTATTGCTTTTCAAATGAAGACACAAAGCCACATGCATGCACAGGCACCTACAGATACACATTCACAGAGGCACAAATAGATAGCATGTAAATGAAGTCTGGAATGTAGCTGAATCCTGGAAATTTGGGTCAGGGACTTCATTGTTATAAAGTAAAACATATCAGTAATAAACATGTGTCTTAATGGAATATTTGGTAGCAGTAGAGTAGATATAGAAAGTAAAAAGACATTTATTATAATAGAACAATGTCATTATACCTTAAAAAATTCAAATGCAACTATGTTAAACTAGTCTGAAAAGCAGTGAGTGGCATTCCCAACAAGTAGAATATCAATTTTATTCTGTTCGTAATAGTAATTGCAGTTAAACAAACTAATATAACAATCTTCATGATTAATATCTCAGGCATTTTGCAATAAAATAAAAATATGAGATGAATCATAATGCATTATATAATTATGTAATAGTGTTTGTGGGACAATATTTTTGAAACATTTTGCTACCCTGCAAAGTAGATAATCACTATAAAAAAGTGATTATAAAAACAAAATAAGAAAAGATTATTTTAAGGTGGCTTTCTTAGTTTCAGTAGTCAAAATAGTTGTCTAAATTTTCCCTTCTTTCACAATGCGTGTATACATTTTGGTGACAGTAATTAACTTCCCATTTCATACTTCTCTCAGCCATCTGACTAAATGAACATCCATTTTAAACTTAGGCTGTAGGATTATAGATTTATCAGATTTTTGCAGATAAATTAACATTTAGCATATCCCAAGGATTAAGTTACTTGTCCATGACTGGTTTGTAGATCTCCTAAGCTCTGAAAATACCAAACCATATTGCTACTTCTGCTTCAACGCAGAATTACCAAGAGGGCCTCAAAGAATTATCATTAATACTCTGGATTTACGCTTGCCAAGCTCCCTTTTAACATTAATTGTATATATACATTCATGCAGAGATTAAGACTATATACACTTGATATGCACTTATTTTCTTCAATACTTTACAGCACTTTAACTTTTTAAAAATACACATCTCTTAGGGAATACTCTGATACATACTCATTTGCACTTCAAAAAATTATTCTTGTTTGTTTCTCGTAAGGTTCAACATAGAATTACCATATGACCCAGAAATTCCCTTCCTTTCCTAGATATGTACCCCAAAGAGTTGAAAACAGGTATGCAAACAAGTACAGGTGTATGCATGTTCATAGCAGCACAGTTCACACTAGCCAAAAGGTGGAAACAACCCAAATGTACATCAGTGGATGAAGGATAAGCCAATGGTGATATATTGATTCCATGGAATGTTATTTGGCCATAAAAAGGAGTGGAGTACTGATACATGCTAAAATGTGGATGAACCTTGAAAACATCATGCTAAGTGAAAGAAGCCAGACACAAAAGATCACATGTTATATGATTCCTATTGTATGAAGTATCTAGAATAAGTAAATCCATAGAGACAGAAAGCAGATTTGGGGAGGGGGTGGGCTAAGGGTTGGGGGAAGGGGTAATGGGTAGTAATCTCTTAACCGGCATGGAATTTCCTTTTGGGGTGACGAAATATTTTGAAACCAGACAGAGGTGGTGGTTGCAAAACACTGTGAATGTACTAAATGCTACCGAATTTTTCACTTTAAAATGTTTAATTTTATGTTATCTGAATTTCACCTCAAATTATTTTAGAAAACAATGGGTGTGGCAGTGTTCCAATAAAATTTTACTCACAATTTATTGTTTTTTTAAAATTAATTAATTAATTTATTTATTTTTGGCTGCATTGGGTCTTCGTTGCTGCATGTGGGCTTTCTCCAGTTGCGGCGAGCAGAGGCTGTTCTTCCTTGCGGTGCGCAGGCTTCTCATTGTGGTGGCTTCTCTTGTTGTGCACGGGCTCTAGGCACACGGGCTTCAGTAGTTGTGGCTCGTGGGCTCTAGACCACAGGCTCAGTAGTTGTGGCGCATGGGCTTAGTTGTTCCGCGGCATGTGGGATCTTCCCGGACTGGGGCACGAACCCGTGTCCCCTGAGTTGGCAGGCGGACTCTCAACTACTGAGCCACCAGGAAAGCCCATGGCAGGCGGATTCTTAACAACTGCGCCACCAGGGATGCCCGACAATTTGTGGTTTTTAAAATTGATTTTTTTAACACCTTTATTGGAGTATATTTGCTTTACAATGGTGTGTTTGTTCTTGCTTTATAACAAAGTGAATCAGCTATACGTTTACATATATCCCTATATCCTCTCCCTCCTGCGTCTCCCTCCCACCCTCCCTATCCCACCCCTCTAGGTGGTCAAAAGGCGCCGAGCTGATCTCCCTGTGCTGTGCGGCTGCTTCCCACTAGCTGTCTATTTTATATTTGGTAGTGTACAAAATTGAGCACTCTTCACTTAACAAGTTAATGTTAACAATGCAGCACTGGGAATTATTTAAGGTTATTTAGATTATAATAATTTATAATTTCTTAAACAAAGTACCTAACTAACCTAAACCTAACATTTTGAACAATTGAACTATTATTTAGCTTAGTGAATTCTATCAATTTACCTTTTACAAACTTCTTTGGTCTGAATTGAATTTTTTGACTTTGAAGGCTCCAGGAGGAGGTCTCACAATTGGCATTTCACCATGTATGTTCCTATACATTTGCTCGCTATTGGGCATTTACTGCTTGCTGGTACTGAGCCAAGTTCTTTACATGAATTATCTGATTTACTTCTGAAAGCAACTTTATGAAGTATACTATTTTACCAAGTTAATAGCTGAGAAAACCAAGGTTTATATTCGATTGATCTGGACTGATCCCAAAGCTTTTTCTGTAACCATTAAACTAGCTTTTCTCTAATCTGCTACATCCCACAAAGATGAATTAGTCTCAGTGGAGTCAGAGTTCCCAACTCCAGCACCAAAAGAAGCAAAGTGAAAAATAAGCTATTTCTTTTTTGGGGAAAAGTATTTGTTACTGAGTTTGCTGAAAGAGCCATGCTGAAATTTATTCAGTGGCATGTTTTGTTGGGGTATGTTAAGGTCTTATTGTATTGTAATTAAAGTATTAAATATACAGGGGAGCTTGACAAAAGTGGTAGACCATAGTATTTGTGAATATCTTTTAAAATTTATGTTTATATTGTATTCAAAAGTATGTTCTTTTATTCAATACATATTTACAGAGTCCAAATACACTGAACAGCAAAGTCCTTGCCATTAATGGAGATCTCAGATTAGAGAAGACATATAATAAATAATACTTAATAAACTATTAGGTATGATGAGAAAACTGTAGCAAGGTAAGATCTGGAAAGTATATGTGTATATGCCTATGTGTGCTGCTTGCTGAGCTTTATATAGTATGCTCAGGGTAGAGCTTGTTGAGAGAAGATTGACCAGAGGCATGAAGAAAGTGACCAAACAGTTCATGTGGATGTCTGGGGAAAGAACATTTAAGGCAGAGGGAACATCTTATTCAAATGGCCTGAGGTAGGAGTGTGCTTGGCATTTTTTTTTTTTTTTTTTTTTTTTTGCGGTACGCGGGCCTCTCACTGTTGTGGCCTCTCCCGTGGCGGAGCACAGGCTCTGGACATGCAGGCTCAGCGGCCATGGCTCACGGGCCCAGCCGCTGTGTGGCATGTGGGATCTTCCCAGACTGGGGCACGAACCTGTGTCCCCTGCATCGGCAGGCGGACTCTCAACCACTGCACCACCAGGGAAACCTGATGCTTGGCATTTTTAACGGACTGGCATTTGGGATGGCATTTTGTCTGAGTTGGAGTGAGGGAAGGAGGAATGGAAAGAGGTACCTTTATAGAGCTAAGCAGGTGCCAGATTTTGCAAAACCCTGAAGGCCTGATAGGACCTTAAGGTTTTAGTCTAAGTGACATAGCAAGCTTTCAGAATGAGCTTTGAGCAGGAGAGAGTCTCGTCAGATTTACATCATAAATGTGATGCCCTGCTTGTAGCACGGAGAGGTAGAGACGGAATAAAGAAGACAGTTAGGAGGGTCTTGCAGTTGTCTGCAGCAGCAGCAGCATCATTTGGGACCTTTCCTAGAAATGCAGACTCTCAGGCCCCACCCCAGACCTACTGCGGCGTATCCCCAGACGAATCTCAAACTTTCAAGCTTGAGGAGAGCTGATTTAGACAAGAAATGGGGGTGACTTGGGATAGGGTTGTCCAGGCAAAGGTGTTAACTGGTGGTAGCATACTGGGTATATCTTAAGATTATGATTTGCTGATGTATTGTGTGTGGTTGTGAGATAAGAGAAGGGTGATTGGGGTGCCTTGTATTGCAAAAGAGAAAGCAAAGAATGTCAGAGATTTCTTGGAGAGATTGGAAATCAAGAATCTAGTTTGGGATGCCTTTAGATATACAAGGAAGAGATTGGATAGGTGTACCTGGAGAGGACCGGGGCTAGCACTAGAAGTTTGGAAGCTATTAGCATAAAGATGGTATATACATCCACTAGGCTAGAAGAGATCACCCAGAGAATGAGGTGAGTCCAAGGGCTGAGGTCTGAAACACTCCAACACTGGTCTCAGGAAGAAGAGAAATATCCAAAAAGTGACACTGACAGTGGGTCCCAGGTGAAATTGTAGGATGATCATTAGGAACATGCCGCATCCTGGTGCTCCTAGCATCAGGTATAGGCACCATCAAAAACTTATGAGCTCATGAAATTATTGGTTACTCATTTATTTCCCCCATTACAGTCTAAGCCCTTCAAAATAGTGTCAGAATAGTGCCTAGCATTCGAAAAGTGTTAAAAAATAAGCCATTGGATAAATGAAGAACGATTGCCTGTTTTATGTTAGTACTTTACTTGGCATTTTTAGGACTCCCAGATTTATGTGATTCTGCAGTTCATCAGGCTCGGGGTCATCTGGTTTTTTGGGCATGATTACTCACCCAAATGCTATCGGTAACTTGGGTGGAAATCTTTGCTATTATGTTTAATGTCCCCTGCCATTTTCACTCCTTTAGCATTCCCCCTTTGCTGATTGGATGTAAATATTCACAATCCTCCCTTTTCTTGAAGTACTTTCTTATCTGTCTCTAACAAAAGTCATATACATCTCTACAAAGAAAGACTATTTTGTCCAATCATAGCTTTTAGTCACAAAGGTGAGTTTCTTGACAGATAATCTGAAGAGAAGAGAGTGGAACTCTTGACATTTTCCAAACAACTGATTTGGCAAATCAGATTTACTATATTGTGATCTGTTTTTCTAAGAACCAGACAAGAACTATGAAGTAAGACTCATAAGTCAAACAGTGGGCTTTTTTTACTTGAAGCTTTGATCATTAGTTTTCTTCCCAGAAATTTAAGCTTAAGGTCCCAGGTCTGACACATTTGGTTGCTGGGGTCATGGATGGGGGTGAGGGAATAGTGATTAGGAATATAGGGTGATATACCGATTGATAACGGAATAGTCCCAGAACTGTAACTCCCAGATGTTGTTTACCAGCATCAGCTTAATATAATGTAAAAGACCAGTCACAATCAGAAGTGCTTCTGTTGGTCCAAAATGTACTCTATATTAAAAGACCAAGGCTGGTTTAGAATAAAGAGTGTAAAGACATTTGCTTTGTGAAGAGGGTTATGCGGGCATTTCTCTGTCCAGCCGTCGGTGTGAGTATGGAAACCTGGGAAGAGCACGAGGACCTGAGAGGGGAACTGTAAGAGGCAAGCGGGAACTTTCAGGAAACAGAGAGACCCCAAAACCAACTTAACCGCTCTCTGGTTTTATCAGTTAAGAAAATGAATGGTAACAGTTGTAGTCAACAAATTCAAAGAAATAATTCTGGACCATATACCGTTGTTCACACAGCTGTGGATGTTGCAGGAGCTACAGAGCATTGTTCATCCTAACACCTGGACTCAGGTTCATTACAGGAAGTAGAGGTGATTCATTGTCTTCCAAAAATAAGCAACCGGTATATATCTTGATGAGTATTAGCACTCATCTTCCATTTTTTCTTTTCCCGTTCTCTTCCCCTTCACAGTTAGAGTAGGCATAAGCCCTTATTGTTCTCAAGATAAAAACATTTTCAGGGGAGAAAGAGCCATTTTCAGCAGGCTGGTATGACTGTTGCTTAGAAGGGAGTGGTGGGGGTGACCATACTAAGGTAATAGGGCAAGAACATATATGACACAAGGTGAAATATGCTGTGACATAAACAGAATGACAGACTCAAGGAAGAGCAGCTATGCTAATTTGGGCAAATCAGGAAGAGGCAGGCTTTGGATTAGCCTCAAAGGATAAATACGGTGAGCATGTAGGTAGATGGATCAGATGAGCAATGAATTGACATCAGGAGATAGAGAGGTTTGGGATGTGAGCAGGCAGACAGGGATGTCACTGGAAGTCAGTTCAAGGTGAAGTGTTTCTTCACTCCAGAGACTGGAGTGTTTGAAAGCCTTTGAGCAGAGAAATGATGTAATTAGAACTATAGTCTAAGGAGATAAGTGTGCAAGAATTTAGAGAATGGAGTCTGGTGCAAAAGTTGGGAACCAGAGAGAGAGTGGTATTGGTCCAGTCTGTAAGTGGTGAGGTCCTGAAGGGTAGGGTGGTGATGGAAGTTATTGGGTGGGGGGCAAGGGAAATAGAAAAGACATAGGGGGTGGATATGAGAAATATTGTGGAGAAAAATGTTGGGATGTGAAAAATATGACTGGACAGAGGTTGGGTTAGGGGTCAACCAAAGGGAAGGATTCTGGGGCAGTGGTAGAGAAGATAGGAGACTGAGAGAATGAAAGTGTCTTACCTAGAAAGAAGGATGCTATGAGCAAGAGTTGGTGTGAAGAGGAGGGAGATGAGTTTAATTCTGCACTTGTACCTGAAGCATGTACAGGTGGAACTGTCCTACAGCCAACTGCAAATATAAGCTTGGGCTTGGCAGACAGACCAGAGGCATAGAAAGAGATTTGGTCCTTATTTGTTGCAAGGTAAATGAAGCTAGGTGAAATAACAGCATCCTTTTAGGTAAATTTATACAATTAATCTTCTAGCTTGTTAAAAGAAACCTCAGACTTGAACTAAGCAATACAGTGTGAAATACAACACACTTCCTTTTGTCTCCAGTAGAGCAAGGATTCAAGATAATTTCCTTGAACACGGTTTGTCACAAGAACTCTGTCGAAATCAGCTTTAGTCTTTGCACCTGTAAAGGCAGGGTCTTCTGTAAGTGTGAGCTGTGATCCAGTGAAGAGGCATTTCCCTTTCAGGCATGACACACGTTTGATTTCCAAGGGCAAGGTTTCTCATTTGATTACAAACCTCCCTAATTAGGAGGCCTTGAAGATCATTGCCTCAAGGTTGTTCAAGCTGAAAAAGCATACACAAGCACAAACATATTTTATGTCCAGTAAAAGGCTCTCTAGTTGACTGAATGCAGTTAGTTATCATAGAGACTTACCCGGTAGCTCCAGGAAAACACTGCTAGCAGCATTGGTATTCAAGACAAAGACAGCCATCAGTGTAAATTATTGTCTACTATGCAAGGTGTATCTTTTGATCTTTTCAGAAAGAGCTAGAAAATTGGATGGTATTTTCAGGAGCCTTTCAGCTGAGAAATGTCAATAATGTAATCATGTTAAGACCAGTACATGGAATTGACTTGTTGGGAGATGGATACAGGTGCAAGGATGATGAAATGTGTATCTATCTGATTATTATATAGAACTGAGTTTGGGCATGAGATCCAGGGTCGCCAGGCTACATCAGGAAGCAACATTAGGAGAATTTGATGAATCCCCTAAGCAGATATCTGTTTTTAGAAAACAAAGAAATAAGGATGTAAATTTCCTGCTGCCATTTGCAGGTTTAGCATATAACCCAGTTTCCTCCATTTGGAGGATAATGTGGTGACTGTAAAATTCTGTTTCCCTCAAACAGAGTGAATCACCTTGATTGTGTACTGAATTTCTGCATGCTGAACAAGTAGGAGTTTTATGTTGCTCTTGGGTGGTTTGTGGATGCTGCAGGTTGTGTCTGCCTACTTTTAAAGCTATAGGCAAAATAAAAAGCATCGGTAAATAAAAGTGTTCAATTTTGTAATTGCATCGATGTACTTTTTGATTTTACTTTCCCCCCTCCCTATTAAGTTATTTGGAACTATAATCAAATTTGTGTCTCATGACCTGCTATTGAATTATCTGTGACTAGAAAGAAGATAAAAAAATAACTCATATAATCCTAACAACATTAGCTTGTTTAATGCTTGACTCTGTCTCCATAGACAGATAATGGTTTTGGCACCACAGTATTCTTCAGGCAAAATGAGTATTTTATCTTAAAAATGTAAGGAGTTCTATAATTGAATACCACAATTCTTTGGTCACACTAGCATTTGAACTTGCATACATTGATGTTACCTGATTATCTCTGAGATCTTACTCATCTATATCTTGGAAGTGACCTGTGAATGGCTTCCTCATGGGATACTACGCACTGGTAAACCTTCTCCTTCCTAGAAAGACATCCGCGATTGCAAGCCTCATGATAATAGTGAATACTTACTGAGTGTTAACAACGTACCAGCGACTACTGTCAATGCTTCTTTGCATTCTCTCGTGTAATCTTTACAAGGCCATGAGGTAGTCAATATTATCATCCCCTTTTTATTCCTGAGGCAACTGAGACACAGAGAAGTTAAGATCCCAGGCCTTTAAGTAGTGACAGGTTGGCTCCGGATCCTGCATTGAAGAACTCACCTTGAAGCAATTAATAAAGATTTGAACCACCAATTTTGTCCTGTAGGAATATGCAGTCATCATCCAACACACATTTCTTGAGGTCCTAATGTGACTTGACCTGTGTTTTCTCAAAAGAAAGAACATTTTGGAAGGTGGATTCCTTCTGTTGTTGTTTCCATGACTTTTGGGAAAATAAATTCAGCTATTTATTCATTTTATAACACAGGGCCTCAGCAAGTGTGAAAACTTCATAAGAGCAGAGGTTTTAATTTTTCTAGTCATTTCTTCCCGTCCCCATGGTGTTCAGTGCATAACTGGGTAACAGGTGCTTAATCAGTCAGAGTGTCTTAATTGTGTAAATGCAGTTTGTGGAATTGTGAGCATGCAGGAGAAATAAAGTTCTATATATGTCTCTTTGTGTGTATGTGTATATGTACATATGGATGTGCGTTTATAATAAATATATATTTGATCTGTAAAATTCTTGAGTGCTCAACCTGCAATGGGCTTACATATAGAAATTGTATCACTATGCCTGGAGTTTAAACAATATTAAGTATATTTTGAAGTGCTTTTGAAACTTGGAGAACATTTCTGAGGCGTTGGAGACATGAATTCAAAAGTTATCTGCTAATGTGAGTAAACAATTCATGATAACGTGATGGGTCTGAGGCAGAGGTTATCTGGTTTACCTGGAGGAAGGTAGGGCAAGTCTAGGGCACAGCACACAGAGAGCATGTGAGTCTTCTACTGTATGTCACTGTGTTTGATGCAGAGTAGATGCTGGACATTTTGAACATTTGATTTCTTGATCTATGTGTTTTACCATCTTGAGTAAATGATAGGTAACTGGGCAAGAAAAACATTTTAAAACTTAAAGCACGTTGTTGGAAAAGAAACCATCAAAATGCAAGCTGTTCTTCCCCAGTTCCTGAATTAAACATAGACATTTTACTACTTACCCCGAGTCACTGTGAGAAGAGGAAAATTTTTCAAAGGAGACATTTAGAATCACTATTATACAGAAAATCTGTTGCTCCTCAAGACAGTCTGAAAAGAAGCGTCATTCCAGAAGCTACTGTCTCCAATTTAAAAACATCAGAGCAGGATAGAGAGTGTCTCCTACTGAGCAGAAAGTGGAGACCAGAAGCTTCACTGAAATCTCAGAATGAAAACCACTTAGAGAATCAGGATAGTGAAGCATAAGGTCGTGGTAAGGATTTGGAGAGTGCCCCGGAACGCAGATCCGCTGATCTGTGTAATCACAGTGGATGGCAAAAAAGACAGGGTCAGCAGAGCAACACGGGCAGTGGCTCTTAGGACAGGTATCCAGGGCCTGAGAGTGGATATGTGAGTACAATAAGCCCCCTACATATGAACAAGTTCTGTTCTAAGAGCACACTCATAAGTCCAATTTGTTCGTAAGTCCAACAAAGTTAGCCTAGGTACCCAACTAACACGATTGGCTACATAGAATTGTACTGCAATGGGCTTATAATACTTTTCACACAAATAATACATAAAAAACAAACAAACACAAAAAATAAAGAAAACATTTTTAATCTTACAGTACAGTACCTTGAAAAGTACACTAGTACAGTACAACAGCTGGCATACAGGGGCTGGCATCGAGTGAACAGGCAAGAAGAGTTACTGACTGGAGGAGGGAGAGGAGGTGGGAGATGGTAGAGCTGAAGGATCGTCAGCAACAGGAGATGGAGGGCAAGCTGCAATCTCACTCATGCCTGATGCTGATGGCACAGATGCTGGTTCCTTGATGGATTCAATTCTATCTACCTTCTTGAAAAAAGGATCCAGTGACGTCTGGGTAGTGGCTCTTTTTTTCTCGTCATAGATGACACGGTAGCACTGGATTGCATTCTGAATGGCCGCTGCAACCTTCATGTACTGTCCCGCGTTCCGGTCCTGTGCCTCAAAAACTAACAGTGCCTCCTCAAATAAAGAAAGTCCCCTTGCCATTTCCTGCATCGTGAGTCTCTTTGGTTCTCCAGTTACTTCTTCCTCTTGTCTCTCTTCGTCCTTTCTCTGGGCCTCCAATTTCATCAGGTCTTCATTCGTAAGCTCCACGTGTTGCATAGCAACAGTACTGTACAGTAAAGTACACAAAAGCACAACCACTTGTAGAGGATGCACGCACGTGACAATGTATGCCAGACACGTGAACTAACTTACGTGATTGGACATGGAACACACGTTCACATCTTTGAAGGCTTGCAACTTGCAGGTTCATATGTAGGGGACTTACTGCACATTTCAGAGCACCTCACAAGAAAGCAGACACACAGAGCAACATAGAAAAAGAGGACAGTTTACCACAGCCCAAGGACAGGAGTGCATATAAAATAATATAATGGATTTATGAAATATGAGATTACTATTGTGCAGCATATGTGTGTGTATTGGAATAAAAAATGGAACCCCTACATATTAGATATGCAGGAAAATAGAATCTTTTAAGTTTTCTGTAATTGATATTAATCTCCTCTTGAGTCCTCTTGCCCTACTTGGTAGAGATGGTGGAAGTGGGATGGAACTTTTTTTTTTTTTTTGGTACGCAGGCCTCTCACTGTTGTGGCCTCTCCCGTTGCGGAGCACAGGCTCCGGATGCGCAGGCTCAGTGGCCATGGCTCACGGGCCCAGCCGCTCCGTGGCATGTGGGATCTTCCCAGACCGGGGCACGAACCCATGTCCCCTGCATCAGCAGGCGGACTTTCAACCACTGCGCCACCAGGGAAGCCCAGGATGGAACTTTTTTGAGTTGGTAAATTGATGTCATATCATTCTTCTCCAAAGTAGCTTTTGATTTCCAAACACTTTCTATTGGATAATTTTCTGGTAAATTCATAGTTTAACTTCCTATCACAGTTACTCCTCTCTCTCTTCCCTTCCCAAGAGCCATGCATGGGGGAAGACTTAGGGGTCTCTGGTGGGAGGGATGTGGAAGTCCTTTGATTATGCCTTGCCCATGGTGGAGCTAGTGCTGTGCATCTGGGTTGTGGACATTGCATCTACTGTGGAGGGTTTGGTCTGATGGTATCCTCGTAAATCTTGCTTGTGTTTCCTCTTGAAATCTGCAGATGGGGTCCCTCTCTTGATGACCACCTTTGTCTTGGTCACACAGATTCCCTCTGAAATCTGGCCGTGATTTATATTTGTTCATCAACTCAGGCGGCCCATTCCTTAAGGCTAGACTGCAGTGCCTTTGGTTTCCACCAGAGTTCAGACCTCATAGGCACTCCTTTCTGCTTGCTTGAACTTCTGAAACTTTCGTGCCATGTGTGAGCCATAGGAGCCAGGATGAGTTTCCCTCCTAGAGTTCTAAACAGGGGAAATGTTCAAAAGTATGTGGGTTCTGTCTGTTCCCACCCCATTTCCAAGATATTAGGCCAAAGTGAGGAAAATTCTGGTGGCCAGATTCTCCTACCTTTTTCTCTAATTCCTTCCCACAAATTCCTGTTACAAAAAGAGTTTCCTTTCCTGCTGTGTGAGACTTGGCCTGTAACATAGAAACCTCATCCAAGGAAATATACATCATGCCATAGATATTCATGAGGTACAGACCAGACTTGGGTTGTGGGACGACAGGAGATTAAATATATTTTTTCTTTACTCTTTGTTTTTTTTTTTTTTTTTGGTATTTTCCAAACCTTGTACCATGAGCAGGTGCTGCATATATTCAGAAAATGAAAAATAGTATTTAAAAGTTCCACAGAACGTAACTGAAAAGAAATCTCTATTTTGCTGCTTATAGAAGTACCCCTTCTTCTATTATGAAATGTAACACTGTGCAAATGCTAATAGACTGAGCTGGATGAAACATACAGGACCAGCAGTCGTGGTCGGGCAGAAAACCTTGGGTGTTAAAAAACATGACTTCAGTAAGGGCCAAAGGAGTGACACCCAGGAGTCTGGGTCAGTGTTCTTTCAGAGATGTTGCCAGTCAAAGCGGACAGTCTTTACTGGTAGAATTCTAAGAGAAAGAATACTAAGATCGCCCACTTGTAGGATTGTCTCTCAGTGTTGTGTCTACTCTCCATTGTTTATCTCCCACCTAGAGAATCATACCACGTCTCAATAAGTGGTGAATTAGTAGTGATAGGAGAGCCTTGTTTTCATTATAAATAAAGTGACGTTCATAACTTCTGCTTTGGGGATGCAGTGAGGGGGTATTTGGGGCATTTATTAACTCCATAATATCTCTGCCAGTTTCCTTCCACAGGCCACTTCCAATAAATAATCAAAGAGAAGCCCATGGACTTGCTATGTAAACTCACTGTATGCCCCCAGCTCCTCTGTACGGCAGATTACGTCTGCTGAGCTCTTCCAAGAGAAATTCTGGAGCTGTCACTGTTTAACTAGCATGTTCTGGTTCTTCTCAAGCAACCCTTTTGCTTTTAAGTTTCCAAGTGGTAGATCAGTATACTATCTACTTTGGTACTTGTGCCCTGAAAGATATTACCTGTGATGGAGTCTCTTTGATCATCAAGAGCTGGAAACCCAACAATGGGGAGAGAAGGATGGGAAGAAGCATTTCCTACTACATCAGGACCAAATAACTTCAAGGGAAAGGTGCTGAATATATTAAATATTGTCTTACTGACTGTTACTAAAAAAACTGTATGATGGAGTTCGGCTGTGTGTATGATTAGGCACTTAATAAATTCCAAGTAAATATGGGTAGAATTGGATTGATTGAACTGAGAGGTAACAGGAATTTGGAAGTGACTTGGTCAACAGGGTTTGCAATTTGCAGTCTTACATGGGAGAAGGGATTTTCTAATGTTCTAACTTTAGTTTTCTAATCTTCAGGAAGCAACCGTGGTACATTTTGTCCTAAATAAGTATTTCTCAAGGGAGTACTCAAGTGGCTATTAAAATTTTAAGTGCCCTGCATCTTTTTTAATAAATGCTTTTGTTTAACAAGTACAAATGTGAGTCTCCAAGATTCCCTCCTCCTGCTGACTTCTGCCTAACAGAGCAAGTATTCATTTCTGGTGAAAAGAGAAGTCAGGACAGTTAGAAATCAAAGTTATACTGATGAATGGCTATTTCCTAAATGGTTGCAAAATTTATTAGCAACTCTACTGGGACATTTCATAAGTACTGAATGATGTCAGTGGGTTTTGTGCCTTAGCAAATATCACTAATAAAATTGCCAAAGAGATAACTCCTGTTGAATGAAGAAAAAATGATTTTTGGCTTAATCACCATGTGCAGAAATTAGAACTGAAAGATCAAGTTCATGGAGAATTTATGTCATATAGCTAGAGTTGTAAGAAAAACACAGTGTTGCATGGTAAGTCAATAATTTTTAAAACACTAAAGCAATTTTAATGTTTCCACGTTTTATGAAGGAAATATCATATTAATAAAACTGCTCTTCAGAGTTAATTATTGGTGCTACATATTGCTCTGGTATGACATTTAGTAGCATTTTTTCCCTTTTTTATTCCATTAGCAAGTGATATGATAGTAAACACTATGAATTAAGTGAATCTTGTTTGAAATCAAAGAACTACGTATCTCTGAAATTTAAAACAACTTCCTGTATCTCACTTCTCCAAACGTGGGGTCAGGCACACTCAATGAGGTCAATGACAAGCACCTCTATGTTTAACTCTCCTTTCTGACCTCATTTGTAAGTCCTGGACCAGGATGTGTGACATCCTGCAGCACATCTTCATTAGGACCTCCTAGAGTCTCCTGAAGTTCATCCCTCGAAAGGTTAACTTGTCATTTCTCTTCCACCCTTCCTGACACCCTTCCTTGACACCTATCCAATAATAAATACTTGGGATGGTCTAATCTCTGTTATTGGCAACAGAATTCTCCTGGATCATTCCTTCCCACATCTCATCATGTGCCAAGTTCTATTGATCTGGCTTTGCAGATCCTCTGTCTAATCCTCAGTCTCTTATTTCCAAGCCCACTCTCACTACTTCAATGCTAGTAGTCAAGTGTGTCACCTTTAAAAATCAGCATCAATACTTTACATGCAAGTATGATGATCCAGAGAAGTGTTATATATATTAGTCTAAATATCCTCATCATACATGTACATTATACATGTATGTCATTCATGTATGTATTTTAATAAAACATAGATCCTAAATTTTAGAGGGACTTTTAACCTAATTACCTTAAGAGAGCAATCACTGTGTTTTTGACTTGGCAATGAAGTAGTGCTCTGTTAATGAACAGACTATGGATGGCATTGCTTTGCATCTCTTCACCTGGCAGATTCCAACCAAAAGTTTTTTCCGGACAGAGCTGACATTATATCCATGTGACAATATTGAGAACGAATGGATGATTCATTCAGTTCCAGGGGAAAGTAATATTCAATATATAATAAAGACTTAGTACATTGTGTGAAATATAGGTGGAAAATATCATTTATACTTTATCTTCTGTCTTCAAGATTTTAGTGTCATAGAAGTATTTTTTTAATAGTATTCTGATTAGGCTGAAATTCTCTTTTAAATTTATTTATTTATTTATTTATTTATTTATTTATTTATTTATGGCTGTGTTGGGTCTTCGTTTCTGTGCGAGGGCTTTCTCTAGTGTGGCGAGCGGGGGCCACTCTTCATCGTGGTGCGCGGGCCTCTCACTATCGCGGCCTCTCTTGTTGCGGAGCACAGGCTCCAGATGCGCAGGCTCAGTAGTTGTGGCTCACAGGCTCAGTTGCTCCGCGGCACATAGGATCTTCCCAGACCAGGGCTTGAACCCGTGCCCCCTGCATTGGCAGATGGATTCTCAACCACTGCGCCACCAGGGAAGCCCCATAGAAGTATTTTACAAGCTCTTACTAGGGTTCTGTATCAGGGAACAAGGATAAAAGCAATCCAAGCTGCGGAGCAGGAGGTACACTATATATATCTTGTCAACTCAGCAACCTGATTTGTCTTCAGCAAAACACAATCTGTGGTTGAGTGGATCCCCTTGTAATTATGCTTCCTTTATGCCTCAGTTTCTCCTTGAGTCACCATTTAGTTAGGGCCTTGTATTTACAGAATTCTGTAAATTCTATCCTACATGGAAAACCCCCAACAAATAAATAAATCGAGTGATATTTGAAAAGAAGTAGAAGTGCTAGACAGCACCTTTGGGTATGTTGTCATTTGGTGATAACAAAACCAAAAACAATCAACTAAACCTGATGGAGCAGCATGTCATCAACAATGACATTTCCAAACCTGATGTTACAGATAGGAGTTTTACTAGTTAATTAAATGTGTGCAAATTACACGCACTGTTGCAGATAATGTAGAAGAGGACCTGCATGCTTCATTGAAGCTCAATTTCCTTTTTAGAAATTATCACTGAGTTAAATCACTTAACTTTCTAAAATCAGCCACCTATATTTTTCCGGTCTTTTTGTTCTATATTCTAGTACATTTTTCACTAAAAAGTTAGTTTGTTTACGGTTTATTTTCAGTAAGTCTTTTAATATTTTGAGGGGAAATGTTAGGGGAAAAATTCTGATTCAAATAGAGCAGATGCCAGTGAACTGTAATCCATGTATTTGAGTGGGTTTGAGATACAGCAGGGAAACTGAGAAGTTTGAGCAAGAATTTATGTCATATCGATTTGTAAGCCAACTTTCATTCCCCAGTTTTCTGCCCTTCCCATGACTCTTACTCTGATTTGTGGATTTCTTTTTACTAAAATCAAGTAAATCAAACATTTATTTAAACTCCTACTCTGTTTCCTAATTTATACTGTTTTTACCTCTTCCAATTTCTAATTCCTTCAATTATTCATTCAGCAAATATTGACTGTCTCTAAGATACAGTGGACACTGTTCTTGATGATGGGAATGTACTGGTGATTACAAAAGAAACAATGTCCCAACCCTTGGGGAGCTTATTCATTATTTGTACTTTTGAACCTTAAAATTTCATCGTCACTGAGAAGCATCTGTTTCATTGCTTAGTTGAGGTTGCAGTAGTGGAATCTAGGTTAGAAAAGAACTGTACATTCAGAATTCCTACTGTACAAGCTTACCTTTTAAACTACTATCAGAAAGAAATTCAGCCCTTCTAAAGAATAGCATTAATTGTGCAACAGTTACCCTGATACTAGAGATTACATAGCACAAAGAGAAACAAGTGCTATCCCTTGTTGATATCCCCTGTTTCATTCCTGATAGTAATAATTTGCGTGTTCTCCAAGAAAATTTCCTTTGTTAATCTTGCTAGAGGTTTGTCTATTTTATTGGTCTTTCCAAAGATCAATTGCTTGTTCTAGTTCTAGTTGTTCTACCAATTGTTGAGAAACAGTTGTTGAAGTCTCTCACTACAGTTGTCAGTTTGTCTATTTTGCCTTTCTGTTCTGTTTTTGCTTCACATATTTTGCAGCTCTGTTTTTTGGAGTATACATATTTGAGATTGATATGTCTTCTTGGTGGATTGACCATTTTATAATTATATAATGTCTTTGTCTTCGGTAATTTTCTTTGCTCTGAGGTGTATTTTATGTGATATTAAAACATACACTCCTGTTTTCATTTGATTAGTGTTTGCATGATATATGATGACTGGGAGTTCTGGCTCTTCATATGGCCTCTGACGGCACCATGGAGGAAAGGGTGGTATTATTACTGGTGGATGGTGGTGAAGTGCTTATTCTTTACTAGGTCTCCTCTGACACCACCCAGTGGGGAAGGGGAGGAGTGCCTTGTTCCTAGTGGGTTGGGGTGGAAGCACAGGTTCACTGTGTGTTCTCCACTGATACCACAGACTAAGCCCTAACATATCAGTAGTTGCATTAAGTGTAAATGGGCTAAATATACTAATTACAAGACAGAGATTGGTAGAATGGGTTACAGAACATTTTCTAACTTTATGCTGTCTACAAGTAAGCCTCTACAGATATAATGATATAGACCTGTTAAAAATAAAAGGATGGGAAAAGGTATATCACGCAAACATTAATCCAAAAGAAGCAAGAGTGTCTATATTAAGAAATAAATCTGACCAGAAAACATAGCAATTCTAAATATGTATGTACCGAACAATGGAACATTAAAAAAATTTTTATATTGTGTTTCAAATTACATTTTAATTTTCAAAAGCACGAATAAAAATGACATTTTGTTATTGTAATGTATCATTTTTTATTGGAATACCATTGATGTCATGTAAGGTTATTAATAAATAAAATAGTAGTTGGTTATAATCATATTTGGATATTCCAGTTTGAGCAGAATTAGAAACCCAAAAGTATGCTGATTTTGTTCACATTTGCTATTATTTTAATGACATTTTCAGCAATAGTTTAAACGTTTTTGCCACTTGAGACAACTGTCGGTATTTACAAGAAGGAATGAAAATACCAGAACTATAAAAAAAAAGTTCAAAATCTTCTATCAACCGTTTTGTTAATATTCCTAGCTTTAAAATTATCATCATTAAATCCATATCTATCAAGACAGTGTATTTCAAACAATCAGTTTTCTCCATGGCCTGCTGTACCCAAGTTAACTGACAAGTGATCATGCAGATTGTGTCATTATTTTTTTCTGAAATGTCCGTAGACATTCCCTCCAAAACAATAAGGAACTACTTTTCAGATTCACTAAATGACACACATTATTTTGCTTTTCTCTGGCAGCCCTTCAGTCGTGCCTAGAGCTTTATGAGTAGATGCGTTTAAATTGTGGAGGAGACGGTACAATGTTACATTCATTATTCTAGACAGTCATCATCATACTGAAATGAAAACTCTTTGAAATTTTAATTAAAGTTACAGAATTGGCATGTCCTTTCAGTTGTTAGACAATATAAAGACTTTTGGACTGTCTGGAAATATAAAAATCTATGTAAACAAAGACCTTTGATATAGAGCAGAACATTCTGCCTGTTTATTCTTTATATATGGCAAACATAAACACTTACAACTCAAAGTTCTCCTGTTATTCCTTGAATAAGACAGACTTAAAAAACAATTTCATAATTTGAACTCATATTAACTTATTAGAAATAATGATTAAAAATAGTTGTATTCTGGGAATTCCCTGGCCGGTCCTGTGGTTAGGACTCTGCACTTCCACTGCAGGGGACACAGGTTCAGTCCCTAGCTGGTGAACTAAGATCCCGCATGCTGTTCAGTGCTGCCAAAAAAGAAAAAAAAAAAAAGTTGCATTCTTCCAGCAAGGGAAAAATAATACCAGATTTTTCAGTTAAAAGTACAGAAGATCAAACTCAATAAGGGGATTGATTGTTCAATCATTAGAAATTTAGATATAGGTGGTGCAGCTGATAGTGAAGCCACATGCTCGCTCGGTGGCCACAGGACCCGCCGCTCACCTGATGCACCGACACCATGGCCTCAACTTGGATTTTCTCTTGATTCTGCACCTCTTGGCTGGGATCTCTTACCATTCTGTGGAAGGTAGCTCCTCACATACCCCCTCCTTGAGGTAAATGCCTAGGAGTGGAATTGATGAGTTTTATGCCATTCTAGTATGTGTAAAGCTTCTGGAAGAAAGAAACATGAGAATATCTTTGTGAACTAGAGTGGTGTGGCTGACAGGGTCTTGGTGCTCTGGCTGGGTGTCAGGCCTGAGCCTCTCAGGTGGGAGAGCCGAGTTCAGGACATTGGTCTACCAGAGACCTCCTAGCCCCATGTGAAATCAAACGGGGAAAATTCTCCCAGAGATCTCTGTCTCAACACTAAGACCCAGCTCCACTCAACGACCACCAAGCTACAGTGTTGGACACCCTATGCCAAACAACTAGCAAGACAGGAACACAAACCCACCCATTAGCAGAGAGGCTGCCTAAAATCATAATAAGGTCACAGACACCCCAAAATACACCACCGGATGTGGTCCTGCCCACCAGAAAGACAAGATCCAGCCTCATCCACCAGAAGACAGGCACCAGTCCCCTCCACCAGGAAGCCTACACAAGCCACTGAACCAACCATACCCACTGGGGGCAGACACCAAAAACAACGGGAACTATGAACCTGCAGCCTGCGAAAAGGAGACCCCAAACACAGTAAGTTAAGCAAAATGAGAAGACAGAGAAACACACAGCAGATGAAGGAGCAAGGTAAAAACCCACCAGACCAAGCAAATGAAGAGGAACTAGGCAGTCTACCTGAAAAAGAATTCAGAGTAATGATAGTAAAGAAGATCCAAAATCTTGGAAATAGAATGGAGAAAATACAAGAAACATTTAACAAGTACCTAGAGCAAAGAAAAAATGATGAACAACACAATAAATGAAATTAAAAATTCTCTAGAAGGAATCAGTAGCAGAATAACTGAGGAAGAAGAACGGAAGAGTGACCTGGAAGATAAAATAGTGGAAATAACTACTGCAGAGCAGAATAAAGAAAAAAGAATGAAGAGAACTGAGGACAGCCTCAGAGACATCTGGGACAACATTAAACACACCAACATTCAAATTATAGGGGTCCCAGAAAAAGAAGAGAAAAGAAAAAGGGACTGAGAAAATATTTGAAGAAATTATAGTTTCAAAGTTCCCTAATATGAGTAAGGAAATAGTCACTCAAGCTGTCCAGGAAGCACAGAGATTCCCATACAGGATAAATCCAAGGAGAAACATGCCAAAACACATATTAATCAAAGTATCAAAAATAAAACACAAAGAAAAAAATATTAAAAGCAGGAAGGGAAAAGCAACAATTAACATACAAAGGAACCCCATAAGGTTAACAGCTGATCTTTCAGCAGAAACTGCAAGCCAGAAGGGAGTGGCAGGACATATTTAAAAGGATAAAAGGGAAAAACCTACAACCAAGATTACTCTACCCAGCAAGGATCTCATTCAGATTTGGTGGAGATATTAAAACCTTTACAGACAAGCAAAAGCTAAGAGAATTCAGTACCACCAAACCAGCTCTACAACAAATGCTAAAGAAACTTATCTAGGCAGGAAACACAAGAGAAGGAAAAGACTTACAATAACAAACCCAAAACAATTAAGAAAATGGTAATAGGAACATACATATCGATAATCACATTGAATGTAAATGTATTAAATGCCTCAACCAAAAGACATAGACTGGTGAAATGGGCACAAAAACAAGACCTGTACATATGCTGTCTACAAGAGACCCACTTCAGACCTAGGGACACATACAGACTGAAGTGAGGGGGTGGAAAAAGATATTCCATGTTAATGGAAATCAAAAGAAAGCTGGAGTAGCAATTCTCATATCAGACAAAATAAACTTTAAAATAAAGACTATTACAAGAGACAAAGAAGGACACTACATAATGATCAAGGGATCAATCCAAGAAGAAGATATAACAATTGTAAATATTTATGCACCCAACATAGGAGCACCTCAATACATAAGGCAAATGCTAAGAGCCATAAAAGGGGAAATCGACAGTAATACAATCAGAGTAGGGTAGTTTAACACCCCACTTTCACCAGTGGACAGATCATCCAAAATGAAAATAAATAACAAAACACAAGCTTTAAATGATACATTAAACAAGATGTACTTAACTGATATTTATAGGACATTCCATCCAAAAACAGCAGATTACAGTTTCTTCTCAAGTGCTTATGGGACATTCTTCAGGATAGATCATATATTGGGTCACAAGTCAAGCCTTGGTAAATTTAAGGAAATTGAAATCATATCAAGTATCTTTTCGGACCACAGCACTATGAGACTATATATCAATTACAGGAAAAAAAACTGTAAAAAATACAAACACATGGAGGCTAAATAATACACAAATAAATAACCAAGAGATCACTGAAGAAATCAAAAAATACCTAGAAACAAATGACAATGAAAACATGATGACCCAAGACCTATGGGATGGAACAAAAGCAGTTTTAAGAGGGAAGTTATAGCAATACAATCCTACCTCTAGAAACAAGAAAAATCTCAAATAAACAGCCTAACCTTACACCTAAAGCAATTAGAGAAAGAGGAATGAAAACATCCCGAAAGTCAGTAGAAAAGAGAAATCATAAAGATCAGATCAGAAATAAATGAAAAAGAAATGAAGGCAACAATAGGAAAGATCAATAAAACTAAAAGCTGGTTCTTTGAGAAGATAAACAAAATTGATAAACCATTAGCCAGACTCATCAAGAAAAAAAGGGAGAAGACTCAAATCAACAGAATTAGAAATGAAAAAGGAGAAGTAACAACTGACACTGCAGAAATACAAAGGATCATCATCATCTTCTTCCAACAAACAAAAGCCCAGGACCACATGGCTTCACAGGTGAATTCTATCAAACATTTAGAGAAGAGCTAACACCTATCCTTCTCAAACTCTTCCAAAATATAACAGAGGGAGAAACACTCCCAAAATCATTCTGTAAGACCACCATCACCCTGATACCAAAACCAGACAAAGATGCCCCCCAAAAAGAAAACTAGAGACCAATATCACTGATGAACATAGATGAAAAAATCCTTAACAAAATACTAGCAAACAGAATGCACATTAAAATGATCATACACCATGATCAAGTGGGGTTTATCCCAGGAATGCAAGAATTCTTCAATATACACAAATCTATCAATGTGATACACCATATTAACAAAGTGAAGGAGAAAAACCATATGATCACCTCAATAGATGCAGAAAAAGCTTTCAACAGAATTCAACACCGATTTTTGATAAAAACCCTCCAGAAAGTAGGCATAGAGGGAAGTTTCCTCAACATAATAAAGGCCATATATGACAAACCCACAGCCAACATCATTCTCAATGGTGAAAAATTGAAACCATTTCCACTAAGATCAGGAACAAGACAAGGTTGCCCACTTTCACCACTATTATTCAACTTAATGTTGGAAGTTTTAGCCACAGCAATCAGAGAAGAACAAGAAATAAATGGAATCCAAATCTGAAAAGAAGAAGGAAAACTTTCACTGTTTGCAGATGCCATGATACTATACATAGTGAATCCTAAAGATGCTACCAGAAAACTACTAGAGCTAATCAATGAATTTGTTAAAATAGCAGGATACAAAAATAATGCACAGAAATCTCTTGCATTCCTATACACTAGTGATGAAAAATCTGAAAGAGAAATTAAAGGAACACTCCCATTACCATTGCAATGAAAAGAATAAAATAGCTAGGAATAAACCTACCTAAGGAGAGAAAAGAACTGTGTGCAGAAAACTATAAGACACTGATGAAAGAAATTAAAGATGATACAAACAAATGGAGAGATATACCATGTTCTTGGATTGGAAGAATCAACATTGTGAAAATGACTATACTACCCACAGCAATCTACAGATTCAATGCAATCCCTATCAAACTACCAATGGCATTTTTCACAGAACTAGAACAAAAATTTCACAATTTGTATGGAAACACAAAAGACCCGAATAGTATATATATAGCTGATTCACTTTGTTATAAAGCAAAAACTAACACACCATTCTAAAACAATTATACTACAATAAACATGTTAAAAAAATACCCTGAATAGCCAAAGCAGTCTTGAGAAAGAAAAACGGAGCTGGAGGAATCAGGCTCCCTGACTTCAGACTACACTACAAAGCTACAGTTATCAAGACAGTACATACTGGCACAAAAAGAAATATAGATCAGTGGAACAGGATAAAAAGTCCAGAGATAAACCCATGCTCATATGGTCACCATATCTTTGATAAAGGAGGCAGGAAAGTACAGTGGAGAAAGGCCAGCCTCTTCAATAAGTGGTGCTGGGCAAACTGGACGGCTACCTGCAAAAGAATGAAATTAGAACACTTCCTAATACCATACACAAAAATAAACTCAAAATGGATTAAAGACCTAAATGTAAGGTCAGACATTATAATACTCTTAGAGGAAAACAGGCAGAACACTCCATGACATAAATCACAGCAAGATCCTTTTGGACCCACTTCCTAGAGAAATGGAAATAAAAACAAAGATAAACTAATTGGACCTAATGAAATTTAAAAGCTTTTGCACAGCATGTTAACTGTAAACAGGATGAAAAGACAATGCTCAGAATGGAAGAAAATATTTGCAAACGAAGCAACTGACAAAGGATTAATCTCCAAAATTTACAAGCAGCTCATGTAACTCAATATCAAAAAAACAAACAACCCAACCCAAAAATGGGTAGAAGACCTAAATAGACATTCCTACAAGGAAGATATACAGATTGCCAACAAGCACATGAAAGGATGCTCAATATCAGTAATCATAAGAGAAATGCAAATCAAAACCACAGTGAGGTATCACCTCACACTGGTCAGAATGGCCATCATCAAAAAATCTACAAACAATAAATGCTGGAGAGAGTGTGGAGAAAGGGAACCCTCTTGCACTGGTGGTGGGAATGTAAATTGATACAGCCACTATGGAGAACAGTATGGAGTTTCCTCAAAAAACTAAAAATAGAGCTACCATACAATGCAGCAATCCCACTACTGGGCATATACCCTGAGAAAACCACAGTTCAAAAAGAGTCATGTACTACAATGTTCATGGCAGCTCTATTTACGATAGCCAGTACATGGAAACAACCTAAGTGTCCATCGACAGATGAATAGATAAAGAAGATGTGGCACATATATACAATGGAATATTACTCAGCCATAAAGAGTAACAAAATTGAGTTATTTGTAGTGAGGTGGATGGACCTAGGGACTGTCATACAGAGTGAAGTAAGTCAGAAAGAGAAAAACAAATACTGTATGCTAACACATATATTTGGAATCTAAAAAAAAAAAAATGGTTCTGAAGATCCTAGGGGCAGGACAGGAAAAAAAAGATGCAGATATAGAGAATGGACTCAAGGACATGGGGAGGAGGAAGGGGAAGCTGGTATAAAGTGCAGGAGTGGCATGGACTTATACACACTACCAAATGTAAAATAGCTAGCTAGTGGGAAGCAGCTGCATAGCACAGGGAGATCAGCTCGGTGCTTTGTGACCACCTGGAGGGGTGGGATAGGGAGTGTGGGAGGGGGACGCAAGAGGGAGGATATATGGGGATGTATGTATATGTATGGCTGATTCACTTTGTTATAGAGCAGAAACTAACACACCATTGTAAAGCAGTTATACTCCAATAATTATGTTAAGAAAAAAAAAAAAGAAATTTAGGTACAGTAAAGTTCCAGGGTCAGTCGTGTATAACTTGTGCAAGAAGCCAGATTTGATTAAAATTAGGCTTCTGCTGTTGAGCAAGAGGCTGGTGGGTGATTGGAATAACCTTTGGATGGGCCTCCTTACAGCCTGCCATAAGCAGCAGGCAAATTATCAAGCATTACATTAAATGGATTTTACCAGCCAAATCTGGTTAGCTTAGATTATTGGGTATGTTTTTAATGTAATAATGAAGGATAATCTTGGTTATTGTTTAACAAAATATTTCATGTATAGGTATCATTAGCTGGTAATTCCTTTGTTAGAAAAGAATCAAAATGTCTCAATATCTTGCACTTCAGTGCTCATTTAGAGAGATGGCATTTATTCCCATTTGTACTGACTTGTTTGGGTTGCTAAGCAGAAGGACTAGCCCTTTTGGTATAGTGAAAAGAGGGTTTGTGAAAATAAGAAAACTAGAACACTAATGGATAATAGATAATCTCATAATTTTGATAACCTGGATCTGCACATATATGGATGGTCAAAACAGCTGTTTTATTCTATTTTTCAAATCTAGGTTGAAATTTAAAATAACTCTTAGCATCTATATTACCTATTCCAAGGATAACCGTCATCCAGATTCATGGCTAGACAGTGTAATGATTCAGATATGTTTTGTTTGAGAAAGAAGCTTGGTTGGGGATTGGTGGTGAAATAGCCTTTGGGTGGGCATCATATAGGCTGCCACGTACACCAGGCAGATCACAAAGGATTATATTAAATGGAATTTTTCAGCCAAATGTAGTTAACTTAAATTTGCACATTATTTGTGCAATAATGAGAGAGAATATTCATTCTTAGTCTCAAACTATATGATTTGGGTGATACGGAAACACATTAAGGAAAAGTCTTACGAGTTATAAAGTATAATAAGTAGTTCGGTGGAAAAATAACATTTTGAAATTGAGGGTTTCTTATAATTCAGTCTATCAATGGGTTATTTAATTTTTTTGTTTTGTTTTTTTATTGGAGCTTAATTACTTTACAATGTTGTATTAGTTTCTGCTGTAGAACAAAGTGAATCAGCTATATGTATACATTTAGCCCCTCCCTCTTGGACCTCCTCCCACCCCCGCATCCCACCCTTCTAGGTTACCACAGAGCACCGAGCTGAGCTCCCTGTGTTATATAGCATCTTCCCACTAGCTATCTATTTTACACATGGTAGTATATATATATCAATGCTGCTCTCTCAGTTCATCCCACCCTTCCCTTCCCCACCGTGTCCACAAGTCTGTTCTCTACGTCTCTGGAAGCCCTGTGAATAGGTTCACCAGTACCATTTTTCTAGATTCCATATATATATGTTAATATACAATATTTTTCTCTTTCTGACTTACTTCACTCTGTATGACAGACTCTAGGTTTATCCGCATCACTACAAACGACCCAGTTTCATTCCTTTTTACGGCTGAGTTATATTCCATTGTATATAAGTACCACATCTTTCTTATCCAGTCATCTGTTGATGGACATTTAGATTCTTTCATGTCCTGGCTATTGTTAATGGTGCTGCAGTGAACATTGGGGTACATGTATCTTTTTAAATTATGTTTTTCTCAGGGTATATGCCCAGTAGTGGGATTGCTCATTATATGGTAGTTCTATCTTTAGTTTTTTAAGGAACCTCCAAACTTTTCTCCAAAGTAGCTGCATCAATCTACATTCCCACCAACAGTGCAAGAGGGTTTCCTTTTCTCCACACCCTCTCCAGCATTTATTGTTTGTAGATTTTTGGGTGATGGCCATCCTGCCTAGTGGGAGGTTATCATTTCAGTCTGATTGATTCATTCAACACTTGTGTGGGAACTGAGTACACGGGATGAACAAGATAACTCTTTGCTCTACAAAGCTAATATGCTAGAGGGGTGGCAGACAATGAACAAGTAAACACATGAAAACATAATTCAATATCAGGTAGCAAGAAGGCTATGAGGGAAACTGGGTGCACAGGTAGAGAAAAGTATAATGTAGTATAGCAATAAGTCCAGGAGGAAATCAAAAGCTGATGGGAGCACCTTTGTGTATGGGTAAAAAAGTCTCAAGAGCAGAGATCTGAGTATCTCTCATGTCATTTAAAAATTCATCTTTAGGGACTTCCCTGGTGGCACAGCGGTTAAGAATCCACCTGACAATGTAGGGGACACAGGTTCAAGCCCTGGTCTGGGAAGATCCCACATGCCGCGGAGCAACTAAGCCCGTGCGCCACAACTACTGAGCCTGTGCTCCAGAGCCTGTGAGCCACAACTACTGAAGCTTGTGTACCTAGAGACCTTGCTCCGCAGCAAGAGAAGCCACCGCAATGAGAAGCCCACGCACTGCAACGAAGAATAGCCCCCGCTTGCCGCAACTAGAGAAAGCCTGCATGTAGCAACGAAGACCGAATGCCACCAAAAATAAAAGAATAAATAAATGATATTATAAAAAAAAGAATTCATTTTTAGAATTATCTCTGTTAGAACAGAGCTTGCAATTAAAGATCCCTTTTCTCCTTGCTGCATTCTCCACATAGTCCAGTTTGCCTGTGGAACTTTGAGCTACCTTAGTCTTACCCTGATAAAGCGTTATTTGTTGGCCAGTTTCTGGCTTGATGGAAATAAAGATTTACTTTGGTACTAGCTTAACTTTGATGGACTTGGCTTTCATTAATTCATTTAGTCTTTCATCCTTTCATTTTGCGTGTATGCCAAACACCTACTGACCATAAAAGGCTCTATAGTAGACACATGATTTGGACAGAGATACTGCCCTCAAGTGGGTAAGATACAATACGTAAAGAAAGATTTGTAGTAACAGGACAGATTGTTTCAGATGCCTTGAGAGATGTAAAGGTTCTGCTCCTTTGAAGGAGATGGTATGTCTACAGGGAGTTTGCTTGCTAGTGCTTCGCCCTCCCCGCCCCCTGCCCCGTTCTCTCTAGGTCTGCAGCGTCAGTGAGAAGAAATGCTTGAAAAGGTTCTCAGCTAGATTTGCCTGTATACTGATATTGAGGCCCTAGGTATCAGGGGATGTGGGTTCTGTCATTCTCTCTTTGAACTTTACACAAGCCTCTCTGTGTAAAGCCCCTGTGTTTAACCTCTCGGCCACAAAGTGAGGAGTGTGGGGTAGATGCTATTTTAGGTCCTTTCCAATGCAGGTTAGTGTGTATTCTTTTATGTTAGCCATAGAACAAAACAGGCGCAGATGAGTTGAAATGCAGACATTGGATTTTTCATTTTGCCTCTCCCGCACTTTTTTTTTCTTTGCTTGAATTCAGCCTTTATCCCACAAAGCAGTGTTCTCTGTATGATTATGGAGTCTCTTAGAAGGTCTTCACTTTGGTTGAAGCCTTGGAATATCAGATGTACTATCATTCGTAAAGGGTAGAAGTGATGACTGGCAGGCTGTATCTGAGAAGTAGGTGATAGAATGTGTATAATGAGAAAATCATCTTTGAAGGACACACTAAACTATGGCTAGTACTCATAGGTAATTCTGTTGTGACCAGACAGATGGGTGATTGTAAACAAAATATCTCTCTATTCCCTTCTGAGACATATGCAGGGTCGTCCTTCTTTCAGTACTGCCGTGGAGCTATTCGTAATTAGCTACAGAATGTTAGCCACCCTGCTGGATGCAACTCAACATCTCTCTCTGTGGTATATATAGTACAAAAGTGACATTAAACCTATCAAACAATGGTATTTAGGCAGCATGGCATCACACTAATCCAGCTGTTTGTGCTAGTGATTTTGTTTTTCACCAGAGGAGATTTTTGGGGGGAATGTAATAAATGGACAGGCTTATGTTTACTTTTAATGAACCCCAAGTTAATGCTTTGTTCTTTTTCTCTCCATTTAAATGCAAAGGAGCACATTTCACATCACTACGAAATAAACACACTAATACACAACCTCCTTTCTTCATTCTGAGCCTCCGCTTCTAGAATTAATAGCTTCCTAGTAGGGAATGTTTGACATTGTTGCTAAACTCTAAACAGGGATCTAATTCAGAGGCAAATTTACATCAGCTTATATTTTGACTTTTAATTCCTCTGGCAACTGAAAAACAAACAAACCAAGAAAGAGTAACGAATGACTTAAAAAAAATTAGAATGACCAGTGTGTTGAATACATGAGAACATCTCTCATATGCTCCATTTTACTTACATGAGCATGTCCTCCATGATGATAAACTCCGTGAAGCAAAAAATGTAGGTCAGATTAATAAAATGAATGCTAAAACCAATGCCTAGAAGAATGAGCCATTCAAAAAATAGTATGAGCTAAAAAAGTTTGTTAATCCCATAGTTAGTTCCTGATGTATGATTTATAATTCTAACTATTTAGTTAAAGCTGAGTCAGTTTTATGTGTTTATAATTAGGTGACATTAAATAAACGTACCATTTGCCTTCATAATATATCCTCTTTCTCTTTCAGTATGACCCAAAAACAACAAAAATGTGCAAGTTCTGTTTAGTAGATATTTAATCACCGAGCAGTTAAATTACTGAGTGTCTCTAATATTCCAATTCCTGTACAGAGATTTCAAGATGCACAAGATACAGTTGCTGCCCTCGAGGAGTTTAAATCTAACGTAGGGATCTAATGCAGCCTCTGACATCTACAAAATCATCTGGTGTATCATCGGAATCACCTGGGGATTGTTTAGAAAATAATTGTTTAGAAAATAATTCCAAGTGGTCATACCATTCTGATTCAATGGGTCCAAGTTAGAACTCTGAAATCAGTCTTTTCCAGAGTTTCCCTACTGATTTCAATAAACACTCAGAATTGGAAGCTTCCTTTTTAACTCAAATATATTTGACATGTAATATTTGGTAAATTTAAGGTGTATGACATGTTAATTTGATACATTTACATATTGTAATATGATTGCTATTGTAGCAATAATTAGCAGCTCTATCATGTTTCATAGTTATCGTTTCTTTCTAGTGGTTAAAATAAAAACTTGTGAACTTCTGACATAAGTCAAGTACTTTAGATCTGGAAAAGACTTAGAGAATATCTATTCTAGCACCTCCATTGTAATGGAAAGCCTAGAGATAACAGAGCTGGCAGCAGAACCAAACCTAGAATTATGAGTCTTGGTTAAGGATGTTCCCTGTGTTTAAACAGTTTCCATCTCTGTGGCAGCTGGGAAGTTGATGTGTAGTAAGGTTATTCACAATTCTACTTCTCTACATTTCTGTCCAGGGCATCTTCTCCTGAAACAGAGAGTCTTTTCCTTGTGCTGGAGGTGGGAGTGATCCAAGGAATCAATGAATAAGTACTAGTAATATTAAATCATGGAAGAAATGATAAGAAGGGCAAGAAGAAGCTGAGATGTAGTTTAGCTAAAATATTATTAATGTGGTCTTTGCTGCTATTTGGAATTACTGTCACCACCCCACAATAATTCTACCTCTTTTAATCTCATTCTCCTTTATTCTAGAAGCAGGTTGAATAAAAATAACTAAGAAAAAAAAAGAAACAGACAATGAAATAAAAATATTAAGAAAATTACTGCTCTAGTTTTCCTGTCTTGCTCATCAGTTAAGTTTGGGTGTGGTAATCCCATTTTTTGTTTTATTTAAAATGATGGTAAGTTTAGGTGTCATTTTATTTTATTTTAATTAATTAAGGTTTTTTTTTTTTTTTTTTTTTTTTTGCGGTACGTGGGCCTCTCACTGTCGTGGCCTCTCCCGTTGCGGAGCACAGGCTCCAGACACGCAGGGTCAGTAGTTGTGGCTCACGGGCCCAGCCGCTCCGCGGCATGTGGGATCTTCCCAGACCGGGGCACGAACCCGTGTCCCCTGCATTGGCAGGCGGACTCTCAACCACTGCGCCACCAGGGAAGCCCTAGGTGTCATTTTAATCTTCCCATGAATAGAAAAAATTTTCTTACTCAAAATTAAACCTATGTCCTGAGACATGTTATGATGCATTTGGTCTCTGATTTGATTTCTAATTGTCTTATTTTTGTGGCATGCAGTGGAATTCAGTCAGAGACGATATAGCCCTTGGTAAGCAGTCAGTTCTCCCATCAGTCAGCCTCTTTAATTGCTGCATGTCCCTTCTTACTTTGAAATCCATGTTATCCTAGCCTTTGTCCATTAAAAATAGCTCGTCTCTAATACGGCATCAGGCCTAGTTAATTATTCATAAATTATTATTTTCCTGATTATTCTTCTGACTCAGATGTAAATGACACTAAAAGTCTAGACTATTTTTGGAATGCATAAGAGCAGGCAAAACAATGGCTCTAAGGGAGGTGAACCGGATGTTGTATTTGTGTGCAGTAATGTAATAACAAAGCAAAGCTCAGAGTAGGAGAGAGATTTTTCTATAACCTTGAGCGCTGCTTAAAGAACTTGTATTTTGTGATGCGCAGAAGAATAATTTCTTTTTCCCTCAGCTGTACTTAAATATTAGAAGAAGTGGTGTAGTTACACGGGAGTAGAAGGCTGTCTGAGTGCATCTGGGTCTTCCAGTGCACTGCCCCCACCTGCACCGACATATACAAGGGACGAGGAGACTGTGGGTCATCAGAAATCCTCCCGTGTACTCCTGCCACCGTTTCACAACAGCACGGAAGAATGAGTCCTTCTCACCCTCCCTTCCCCCAGGACAGCTTCAGAGGACCCTTGGCCCGATGGCCGTCCTGGCTGTAGAGCCTGTACGTGGAGGGGACCTGAAAGTGGTCAGGGGTTCCTGGCAGTTTTTTTTTTTTTTTTGCGGTACGCAGGCCTCTCACTGCTGTGGCCTCTCCCATTGCGGAGCACAGGCTCCGGACGCGCAGGCTCAGCGGCCGTGGCTCACGGGCCCAGCCGCTCCGCGGCATGTGGGATCTTCCCAGACCGGGGCACGAACCCGTGTCCCCTGCATCGGCAGGCGGACTCTCAACCACTGCGCCACCAGGGAGGCCCTCTGGCAGTTTTGCTTGCTTCCCATGGCCCCTCTTTCATAACAGCTTCCTGTGCCAGGGCAATTAATTTTAAAAATTCCCTACAACTGACAGCAGAAGTTGGATAAAATGGGAAGGAGGCAGACATACGGGTTTTCCCTCTTTGCAACTTCTCTAAAGTAAAAGGAAAAGATAACTGATGAATCTAGGGATCTTTTCTGTTCTGGAGAGTGAAAATCAGAACTTTTTAAAGATGAAAATAACAACCTCAAAGACTTGTTTATACATTATAGAATCTGTAATAGGTGGCGGGTTATCTCAGCATACAGCTGACTGCATCCCTACTTATTTATGGAAAAGATATACATTTGGGGGGTAGGGATTGAGGTTGGGGAGGAGAAGACGATACAGAACAAGCTTTTCCTGGTCCTGCTTTCAAATGTTGTGTACATATGTAGTAAGAACAGAGACCCTTCCATGGAACACTAGTCTCAGTCTTGGTTGTTACTGTGAGCTCTGGATCTAGGAAAGGTCATGGTGTCAAGATAGTATGGGCTGCTTTCACTGAATTCATGTAACCCAACCTCTTTTAAACATAATATCCACAGTATAAAGCATGTAATCATAAAAATTAGAATTGAATGAGTATAGTACTGGACATAGGAAATTAATTTAAAAAATGAATTCAGGATTGGGTTTCCCAACTTCATGGTGAAATAAAGTCAAGATTTACATAATTATCATCAAACAGGTTAATTCTGCTCAAACACTGCCTTGGTCTGTGAAGATAATATCACAAGTACTTTATTCCTGCCAAGCCCTTTGTTTTGCTTTGTTTGTGCTTCATATACCATACAGTCTTTTATACCATTAGGGTTCTATCAGTAATGCAAACAAGCTTTGACAAAACAGAACACTTGACAACTTTGTAAATGTTGGTTAAACTTTCATCTTATTATATAACTGCTGTATTATTTTGGTTTGTATTCTATGGCCAGTAACTCTCTATGTGAAAACTTATTTCTGTATCAGTTTTCTGTTTGAACCATCCTTTTATTTCTCCCCTGCATTTACTTCTTGGTTTCTACTCAGTTTTTTTCCATGGGGACACCCTCAATAGGATAGAGGGTACACAGACACCTCTAGAGAGAGAGAGAGAGCACATATAATATATAATATATATAATATATTAGAGAGAGAGAGTACATATAATATATAATATATATAATATATTAGAGAGAGAGAGAGTACATATACTATATAATATATATAATATTGTTGCAGCTGTGCCCAGTTTAGGCATTTCCAAACACTCCCATGTGCATAGAGGTTATTTTCAACTTCATTTCAATGAATACTTATAAAATAAATAGCTGAATATGTGAACAATCATTAAAAATATAATTTTAATATTTTCAGAGGGGCATCTTCTATTAATTTCTTTTTCTTGCTCTCTTTTTTTCCACTTAAATAATTTCTTTTCTAACATGTAGCCTTCAAATAAGTTTAATCCTTATAGCTGACCTAGATAGTTGTACAAACTTTACACAAACACACAGAAGTCATCTCCCACAAACCTCATTCAGGCTACGACTGCAGAAAAGGCAAGTGAGCCTTTCTCAGTAGCTCTGAAGTGTTGAAGGTCACTTTACGTTTAGGGTCAGGATGGTCTGTAGAAAGATCAGAGTTCGAAAGCGAATCTCCCATGACTTCCTTCGTAAGCTAGAATCTGTATGAAAGTTCAAGAAGTCGGGAGCAGAAACTTGTGATGACCCAGATCACGGAGGGTATGAAGCTCTGTGTCCCGGCCAAGGTAGATGAGGAAAGAATGTGGAAGTGTTTAGTGTCAGGAAAGGGGCAAGAAGGAAGGGAGGGTCCCACGCTATCCCCTCAACTGGACAGCTGTTGGAGTTTACAACTCACTTTTATGAGCCCTACAGAGAATTAGTTTGTGGAGGGTCAGCCTAGTATAAAGGGTCAGAGGTGGAGAGTTCATTGGTCTGGTTTGAGAAAACAGTGATAAAACAAAAAAGAATCCATCTCTTTAGAGCTCCCTTTGTTAGCAGCAGTGTTCCAGTGAACAGCTCTAGATAAAATTCTGTGAAGCAAAAGAAGCTCTTCTGTTCATACTGTAGTTCCTTGACTTCAGTTTGGTTTGAAACAAATAAACTGTTACATGTGTGTCTCCTTATTAAGAACTTGCTTTTAAGTGGAGAGCCCTCACCGCTGTCCTATCCAAGAAAGGAGATAAAGTATCTATGCTACGTAAAACAGAATGTTTAATAAATAATTTCCTCTGGAAACTTCCAAAATGAAGGCTGTATTTCAAAAGGAGCACCTTTTGCTACAAAGGAAGCAACAAGGCAAAATTGAAAAGTTAATTAAACAAACGTGTATTTTAATTTAAGTAAATTGGTTGCATTTTCATGTGGAATAGCATTTTCAAAGGCATATTTCTGAAAGAACACTGTAGATTTAAACTCGATACTCCTTTTCTGATTCCTTTTTATTGGCATTCAAAATCGTGGTCTCGCTTTGAACATTTTAAGGTATTTTAAAAGCCTGTAGCGGAATAAATAAGCCTTTGAAATAATATAGTAAGCAAAATATAAATATGAAGACTCTAATAATTATTTCTCCAGGCAAAGGATTGAACATAATTATATATTTTTGAAATCAGAAACGACCAGAGAAATTATTCTGCAATTTGATGGCTTTCTGCTGTCTACTTGATAAGCATGAAACTCCTTAGCGTGAAACACACAGACACTCGCTCCAGCTGAACATATTAACTTCATGCTCTGGCTCAATTGTTTGCTCTTCCTGTTTCTTCTGCTACAGCTTGGTGCCTCTGTTGTTCTTCCCACAGCCTAGGCTGGCCTTGGCACTTCTCTAGCTTTGTATATAGTGATGTTTCAGTATTTAGTATATTTCACATTGTACTTTTATAGGGCTGCATGTCTATCCCTCTAGATTGTGCTTGTTACTCCTACACTGTAAGTCCCTTTTTATAATAATCATTTTATAATGCCCTCTTATTATCTAGACATGAAACCCTTAGATGTATGACCTACCCATCCACATTATTTTTTGAAATCAATATAATCCACCAACTGTAATATAAAGGGAAATAAAACTATTTTTTTTTGGTTTTGTGTTGTACTTTTTTTTTTTACATCTTTATTGGAGTATAATTGCTTTACAATGGTGTGTTAGTTTCTGCTTTATAACAAAGTGAATCAGTTATACATATACAGCTGTTCCCATATCTTTTCCCTCTTGTGTCTCCCTCCCTCCCACCCTCCCTATCCCACCCCTCTAGGTGGTCACAAAGCACCAAGCTGATCTCCCTGTGCTATGCGGCAGCTTCCCACTAGCTGTCTATTTTATGTTTGGTAGTGTATAGATGTCCATGCCACTCTCGCTTTGTCACAGCTTACCCTTCCCCCCATATCTGCAAAACAACAACAACAACAACAACAAATTATTTTATAATATACTTACATAATAAGATTTTCAATAATAAGTGCTCTCCTGCAAAGTAGAAACGACCCCTACAAATTTCCAAAATGTATCCTGGGCAGCAGTGTCTTCCCCACTGAGAAACACTAACATAGACTCTGAGCCCCATTATAGCCAAGACTACCTCTGTGTAATTTACCATTTGCCCAATGACCTATACAGTGAGTAAAGGATCATGTCTGTAATACTAGAGTGAGAGTTACCTGAAAATGAGTAATTAAGATGTCATACTCCTTTTTTATCCCACATGTGTAGTGCTCACTAGTTTCAGTTGAGTATGTCAACTGAACATTGGCTTGATCTATATCAAAAATCTATTAAGAAATTAAAATAAGTGGATGAATGAAAATGAGTGACCAGTTTTCTGGTTTTAGATGCATTTAGATTTCTTATATATGCACCTCTAGCTTTTTCAAAGAAAGCAGGAGTAAATGGAAAAAAATTAAAATACACATATTGAATTGTCATTATTATATACTTATATGCTCTGGGGTTTGTCATATACGTTTATACCCTGGGGTTTAGAGAACTTGGGATCTAATCTTTTTGAGACACTTTTCTTAGTTCCCTAAAATAGGGGCTAGGATACCCCTCATAAGGCTACTGAATGCTATAAAACTATTAAGAATATCCAAATAGATTGTCTTTCTAGTTCACTTGCTTTTTTTTTAATGGTGTTTTACCTCCAATTTTTTAAGCAGTGGGAAAATAAATACATGTAGCTTTTATTAATCCCATACATTGCCTATAGATCATGAAAATTTGGTGTACAGTCTAATTAATGAAACAAAATAGTCCCACAGTGTCTAAAAATAATGGGACTACATAATTGGAGAAGCAGCCAAGAAACTTTGCTTTGGGTTATAGAATAGTTGAACAACTTAAAAAGCTTAAAAAAGAACCTTGGAAGTCTTCCTTTGCCCCTCTCCTTGCAGAGATAATGTTGAATGTTACTTTAAGTGGCAAAATGTTGGCAATCGGTATTACATATTCTTTATGCTCTTGATATTCAGGAACAAGAATCTCCTGTGTTTATTGCCTGTGTTTATCAACTTAAGCTTAAAAATTGCTGATGAGAAAAATGGAAAAAAAGTATAGATAAGTTTAAATCACAGAAATGATTTCAGCTAATTAAATTAGAAGCATAAGAAATTGTGAGGAAGATCCATCGCAGGAGAGTTACAAAGACTGGTTTCATTAAATACCTAGACATCAGTTTTGTGACCAAGCACTGAGGTGCATTGAAAACCAGGAAACATTGGGGAAATTGATTTGGGATAAATTCTGAATAGACTGATATGTTTTGTACATTTAGAAATAAAGGTACCAATATAAGAATGCGCAGGGTCATATAAATGTTCTAGAATACATCCCTGGGTGATGTATAAAGGGAAGCGTCCTCTCTAAATTATTCCTCATGTTCTCCAAGATCTAGAGAATAAGAAGTGGGATATTTTTGACTTCTAGGACACTCTTGTTGAACACGTACAAAGAACATTGTGATTTGCCTCAGAGGCAGCAAGCCCTTAGAGGAGTCAATAACCAGAGATGTTTTTGAAGAAAATAGACAGCCAGCTATTGTCTGTAGTTGAGAGAAGGGGAGCTGGGGTGTGACTGTCAATGAATGTCAGTGGGGAAAATTGTTGGTGACATTAATGCTCTGTTCTCTATGACTCTACTTTTCTTCTTTGTCCTTTCCTTGCTTCCTTCTTATTTTTCTCATTTCTCACTCATTGTAAGGTAAGGTATTTTCTTATACTGGCTCTATCCAAGGTACCCCATGCAGTTTGGGCTCATGCATTTATTAATTGAACAGATCTTTTTTGGTCATTGCCTCTATGCTCATTGGTTTGTCTTTGGGTAGAGGGTTGGTCTAGATTAACTCCAGGTAGTTTCTTAAAGTCTCTTCACACATAGGCTGTCATTCTACTAAGCTAGCTAGGATCCAAATTTTATCTTTAGTGTGTCCTTGGAAATTTTTAATTTGAAAATGTTTCTTTTAGGCCAGCCTAAAGATTTAACTTTATGAGATGCTAATGGAAACATGAATGAATTTTTTAAAGAAGGAAGTAATCAGAAATCAAATTTTTATATCAGCCTTAAATCATTTCACATTGAAAAGCAAACTATGTTAACAAAGAATGCTAGAATCATCTTGTGTATCTGAGGTCACAGTCTGTCCCATTCTTCAGTGTTTATGATGTCGTATTTTCTCTACACAGTGGACATTGTGGTCCTACTTACTCATAACTGGTACTGTCATTGCTCAGGGCAAAATCCTTACTAAGAGAGTTTAGGGTGGAGTTGTTTATGATGCTGTTGACTTGAACTGGACTTCTTACGCTTTTAAAAATGGGAAGAATTGTCAGAAGACATTGTCTAATAAGCTATGTTTTAAATTATGATGATCAATTCTTCAAGGTAGTTTCAAGAGGACCAGTATGACTATTGGCTAACAAGTAGTTCACTGAAATAGACATTGAGCATTGTGTTCATTACCTTGGTTCGGGGAGCTTATGGGTAATAGCCTTCCCTGAAGCATTTATAAGATGGATCTTGCTTTCTGTCTGGTAACGTGGCATGAAATCATAGTGAAGAGGTCTTATACATCACCTAGCTCAGTTTTCTAATTTCATAGGTAATGAAACTGAAGTAGAATGGATTTCAGTATCTTTCCTGGTGTCATTCCATGGGATTGACTATAGAGGTGGCACCAGAATGCAGACCTCCTAATTTCTAATTCTGGGATTTTTTTTCACCACATCACACTGTTTCATTCCTTGTTTCATCCACTCAACCATCTGATACATACATTTTAGTGCTTACTGTTTTCTAATCATTGTGCCAGGTCGAAGGCTGTACCAGGGGCTTATTACTTCATCACTTAGAATGTGTTATTTTCTTAGATATTCTTCAGTGAAAATATTTGAAGTGCTTCCATTTTAGGGAAGCAATGACATACCATCCAACTTAAATTTGTTTTAATAAATATATGTATTTGATCAATAGGTATATATTTCAGAACCTTATTCAGAGAGGTCACATTGAAGGAAGAGATTCCACTTTCCAATGTTTGGACAAGCTCATCAGGCAGTCTTCCAAATGGTGTTTTGACTGATTTCTTACTGATGCTGATGTTGACCAGCATTGTAATCTAACCTGACATCAGCAGGCATATCTGTTCAGTGAACTGTAATAGATACTCAACAATAATGTTTTCTAATTAACTGGAATCCTAGAAATGATATAATGGGTCATTCTTTTTCATTCCTCATTGAATGTTGTGATTAATTATTGATCAGATATGAATGTTTCAAACTTTTTATTTCAAATTGATGATAACATTAAACTTAAAAAATTGACTTTAGCTTTTTTCAATTGATTTAAAGTAATTCTTCATAATTTTTAATGCAGACATCATTTATATTTGGTATTAATGAATCTAGTACCACAGATTAATTTAGTGTCTATATTATTATTAGCCTGTGATTCTGTGGAAAAGTCACTGGCAATTACATTGTCATAATTTATTAAATAGTACTAAGGAAAAGAAAATATCTGATCCAATCCAATTTTTTTCCAGTATTAAGAACAATTATTTTATAAAGCAAAAAGTCACAAAATGAGCAGAGTTCCAACATGTCTTTGTTGTTTCACTGTTCTTTGTTAAAGAAAACAATAGCCAAAATTCATAGAAGAATAGGTATAAGATATGAACAAATATTTTGCTAAAGATATATAGCAAAGGCACATCTGAAAAATGCTCAGCATGAATCCTTAGGGAAATGTAATTAAAACAACAGTGAGATAGCATGACAAACTTACAACAGGGGTTAAAATTAAGAACAGTTGACCAATCTGTGAACCTTTAGGTTTCTTGAGTTTTGTTGCCAGTAACATCATCTCATAAAGATATAAAAGGTGCTGTATATTTGTACATCTTAAAATTTGCCATATTGTGCTATTACTTTTGTTAGTAGGAATATCATTCATGTTTTTAAAAAAAATTAGTTTCTATGTCTAGGACTAATTCCAATAGAAATGGTGAATGAAGCTAAGCTTATCTTCAGGATTATTCCATTTCCTTCATTATCTTACCCTTACTCAGTCTTTCTTTACCTACAGAGTGCATACTCTTTCTCTATCTCTCTGGGATTCCTCTAATACTAGACTAATGTTGGTATCATATTTCCAGATCAATCCATAATTGTGGTCTAGAGTCGTGTGTTGGCAAAGATCTTAGGGTTACAGCTCCAATCAGTGGGAAAGACTGCCGTGATCAGATGGTGATATCTGTCCTGTGACCATGTTACCATTGTATTTGGTGTATCTATTTAACATTTTGACAACTAACTAATCTGATAAAGAAAACTCTACTAATGTACTGAGAATGGTTGACTGCCAGCTTTTCATTCCTCTTCCCATTACCATAGCTTGTGCATAGTTTAACAGTGACCTTCTGAGGACTATATGACCTATTTGTTTTTAATGCAGTTTTGGCTAGTGCTGGGAAATTGCATTTCCCCCAGTCATACCACTTTGAGAAAAATCTGCTTCTTGGTCCTCTAGATTTTACCTTAGGTATTATATCTACCAAGAATATTTTTTATATGATACCTGAATGCACTTAGAAATTTCCAATATTTTTTTCTTTGGGATTTAATGTCTTCTATGGTGTTTATTTAATTATTCTGAATGCTTATGATTTTACTTTCTGAATGCTCCAGCATTATGTCTTCCTTTTGGTTATTTTACTGTTGATGTATAAACAATATATTTAATCATTATTCTTAAGAAACTGGCAAACAATTGTATATCTTGGTTTGGTGTTTGGTGTTTCCTCTCATTTATAAAAGGCTGGAATGATACCATGGAAGTATCAGTTATTTTATGACATTTCTTAGATTCAGTCATCAACTGAGAAAAAAAAAGACAGATGTTGATATTAAAGTTAATTTATGTGAAAACTGCTTTAGAACACCAAAGCACTCTCTAGATCTACTAATATTCAATTAACTATGAGATTTCTTAAAAGTCTGTATGTCTTGCTTTAGAGACTAAAATGAGATTAGGGGAAAGGAAGTCAGTGGCCTTTGTGACCGGATGGGGTCTAGTTCATCCTTGTTTCCGTCCTGAGATATATGGGGAGATTTTCATTTTAGATATTTTACTATTTATGAGTTTGAATTTGTACAGTGAGATTAATGTCGTCTTCATGCCTACTTACAAAACATCCATTTTTCAGCCCATGGATCAAGAAGTAATTTTGACATTCAAGTCTTATTATTTAAGAAATAGTTTGTAAGGCTATAGCTGTCATAGTTAATGGTTCCTCTGATGGATCTGGGCAAAGTAAATTAAAAACCTTCTGGAAGGAATTCACCATTCTTGATGCCATTAAGGACGTGTGTGATTCATAGGAAAAGGTCAAAATAGAACATTTAAGAGTTTGAAAGAAGCTGATTTCAACCCTCATGGATGACTTATGAGGAGTTGCTTCTTATGGATGATCAAAGAAAGTGGTTTCTTGAGCTGGTCTTTACTCCTGGTGAAGATGCTGTGCAGATTGTTGAAATGACAACAAAGGATTCAGAATATGATAGAAATTTATTTGATAAAGCAGAGGCAGGGTTTGAGAGGACTGACTACAATTTTGAAAGAAGTTCTACTGTGGATAAAATTCTATCAAACAGCATTGCATGCTGCAGAGAAATTGTTTGTGAGAGGAAGAGTCAATCAATGGGGCAAACTTCATTGTTGTCTTATTTTAAGAAATTGCTGAGCTACCCTAGCCTTCAGCATCCACCACCCTGGTCAGTCAGCAGCCATCAGCATGGAGGCGAGACACTCCACCAGCAAAAAACAAAACAACACAAAAACTTGCTGAAGGTTCAGATGGTTAGCAATTTTTAGCAATAAAGTATTTTTAGTTGTTATGTACATTGTTTTTTTTTTAGACATAATATTGCACATTTAATGGACTATAGAATAGTGTGAACATAACTTTTATATGCCTGGGGAAACCAAAAAATTCATGTGACTCACTCTCCTGGGATATTTACTTTATTGTGGTGGTCTGGAACCGAACCCACAATATCTCCGAGGTGTACCTGTAGTAGAAAGATAGAATGATGGAAAAAAAAAAGATTCTTTAAGACATTGACCTGGTTTGAGCCACTCTGCATATTATGTTAGCCCTTATACAGAATTAGTTCCTATTTGTGTATTGAGTTTTTGAAGATTGGAGTGGTGGAAAAGAGGAAGAGGTGTAAAGGTATATGCCCATGAGCTTTCACATGATACCAGACAGGCAGTGAACAAGCTGGGTGTGTTTTTACTGTGCAATGAGATACCCCTCTGTGGTTTAGAAAGACTGCCTTTTTCAGCATCTAGTCTCCTAAATTTGAATCAGATATTCATTCATTTATTCACTCATGAGATATTTGTTGAATGCTGATCTTGGGCCAGGCACTGTGCTAGCCATTATGTATACTGTATTGAGGTCATTGCCTCCAGGGAGATTCTATTCTACTGGAGTGACCCAGAAAGTAAACAAGTCATCCAAACTATTATATGCAAAGATTGAGAAAAAACATTAAGGAATACACAGGGAGCTATGATGGTTAAGAATGTTACCGAGAGATGGGAGTGGGCCCAGAGACCATAAAAAGGGGATTTGAAGAATATGGAACCAGCCATACAAAGAGCTGGGACCGTGTGGGTAGCTCTGAGTTTGGCATGATCCAGGTATGGAGATCTGGACAGTGTGGCTGGAGGACTGGCGAGGGGAAGGACAAGAAATGGGAGAGGTTGGCAGGGGCCATATCATGCAGGGTTTCCTAAGCTATGGCCAGGACCTTGGAGTGTGTGCAACAGTAAGGGAATCCATACTAGGTTTTAAGCAAAGAGTGCATTGACCTATTTGATCTATGCTTTGAGAAGATCCCTCTAACTGCTGTGGAAGAAATGGATTGGAGAGACATCTAAAGAGGAAGTGGAGAACTGTTAGACAGTCGAACAGTGGAAATGGCAGTGTGGAGAGACAGAACTGAACACAATTCCAAATTCATTTTTAACTCAACAATTGGAAAAATGTGGAGAAATGAATGTTTCAGAACACACTTTTCAGTTTCTATTCCTTGTTGTGGCTCCTCCTCTTCAAATATCTAAAACTTATTGTGCATTTCTAATTAATGCTCTTTTGTTTCCCAGATTTTAGTTCTAAGAGAAATTCCCTTATTATACTTATAGTTCACATGGTAATAAATAAAGTACATTTTTTATTAGATTGTCATTTTTGTAGTTGCCATTTTTGTGGGTGATATTGGTTGAGTATGGGCTGATTCATATGGTTCAACCTAGTGGATTCAGAATTTGACTATTCTCATGGAAACATTTGTGTACTGTCAATGTGGTCTACAGTAAGAGAAATATTCTCCTTTTCTATGTATAAATAAATGAAGGGTCCAGATGGCACTGCAGTGATGAAAGATGCATTATGGTTCTCTTCAGTCCTTAGACACATAGAGCACCCTCTCTGGATAATCCAGGATAAAGGGGGAAATGAAATGACCACTTTATTGAAAAAGCCCACCTTTCCAATATAGTCAGTCAAATGCTATTATCCTTTTATTACTCTGTAATTTTGAGGGCAAGTTCAGTGAATAACTGTAGAGGCTATTAAGAGCTGTCATGAAAAATTTATCTGTCTTTAAATGGAAGGTAGAAACATTACTGCAGGAACAGCACTGCTTCAAGGTAGATAATTCTCCTCTTTGAGCCCTTTAAAACGCTGTTTATTGTTTCCTACTACATCTCCCCAGACTGTTCTAACACTCGTAATTGTGATCCTGCCTTTTTTTTTCTCTTGTCAGGAATAAAATTTATGGAAGAAACATGGCCCATGGGAACCAATCCTGTTTTGTGTTAGTTTCATGTTAGTGTCTACACTGATAACACACAATGAAGGTCAGTAGTAACCTACAGAAAACATGATTAAATCCACCCAGCTCCCTAAAGGGTAGAAGTTCCAGAAAGGGCCTCTGCCATCCTCTACTCTTTAGTCTTATCCTGGGCCTCTGAGGGTAAAACTGTGGCTAGTGGAGGCCATCATAATGATAGAAAGAACTGGATATTTCAGAACATCACTGTTTTATTTTTCTCTGGCTGCTGTACAAACCTGGTGTCTTAAAACAACAGAAATTTATGCTTTCACAGCTCTGGGTGCCAAAAGTTCAAAATCAAGGTGTCTGCATGGCCATGCTCCCCTCCCAAGGCTCTAGGGGAGAATCCCTCCTTGCTTCTTCCAGCTTATGGTGGCTCCAGGCATTGTTTGGCATGTGACTGTATCAGTTCACTCTCTGCCTCTGTCTTCACATGTCTTTTTGCCCTGAGTCTCAGTGTGTCCTTTTCTGTCTCTCATATGAACATTCTGATTGGATCTAGGGCTCTCCCAAATCCAGCATTTGCTCAGCTTCATACTCATACTCATTTGCATAAACGCTACTTCCAAATAAGGCCACATGCTGAGGTTTCTGGCGGATCTGAATGGGGGGACACTCTTCCTACCCACTATAGTCACTAACTCAGAACACAAAGACATGCTAGTTGGCAGTTTTATTTTCTCATCCCAATTTTATCAACAATAAGAATAACGTATGCTTTCCCTCCAAGAATAAAATGGAGTAAAGAGAATTAATTCATAGGATTGTCAGAAGATCAAATTGCCAAAAATCTCTACACATTTTTAGTAAGAGAGTAGAATTCAACAAGGTAGTATTTTCTTCTAATTGTAAAATGTTAAAAATTTGCTCAATTGAACTCCTGTAAAGGAGACTTTGAAAGAAATTCATTTCCAAATATGATTCACATTTATGACTTTTTTTCATTTAACTGGGCTTGGAGTATTCGTTCTTGGATGTAGAATTAGGCTCTAGGTTTGAGGAATGCTTGTCTTTTATGTATTTATATAAAGTTCTAGTCTTTCAGTTCTATTTATTACCAGTTATTGTTCAGTCTCAGTTTTGGTAATCATAGTCCTAGAGCTCTGCGAGATTCCCATCCATCCATCTTATTATGCAGTCTGCATCAAAACAGCCCTTTGGAGTAGGTATCATTGCCCCTGTTTTACAGATGATGGAACTGAAGGGTCAGTGACTTGCCCAAGGATATACAGGGTGTCTGCAAAAGAACTGGTTTTCTAATCCAGGTCTGTCGGCTTTTCACCACTGCCTGATGCTTCCCTCAAGAATGTCAACCGTGAGTTTCGGAGGAGGTTGATATGTTTATCTGCTGTTAACCCAGTGTCACTTGGAGCCTATGTTCCTGAACCTGAGGCATCTTGCTGGATTCAGTGTGCCCCTCCTGCTCACTCAGGAAGAAGGCTTCAGTTCTATCATATAGGAGTCACGTTGTTTATCCAGACTCCTGGCTGGCAGCTTCAAATACTAGCAGCTGGTGCTGAGTGAGGGGCAGAGATTTTTTTTTTGCCTTTGGGACATCTTTCCCTTTTCATCTTCTTCCAGAAACAGAATTTGTTTGGATGCAGGTCACCGAGCCGGGTGAATAGAGCATATCGCCAAGCTTGGTGTGTTTGCCAGGTTGGAAGGTGGCCTCACACTCGGATCACATGTCCTGGGGGCTGCCTTCCTGACAGCTGTAAGGAACACAGCCTCCTCCTGTCGTCCCCATCCCTCCTGTCTGCTGATTCTGCTCCATTTCTCCCCATAGTACTTATCACTACTTCATACATTTTAGATGTTTATTGCTTTATTTTCTGCCCATCACTAGACTGTAAGCTTCATGAGAGCAAGAACTTTGCCTTTTTCACTCCTGTGTCTTCAGTATGTTGAAAAGAGCTTGGCACAAATGCTCCCAGACTATGTGACTGAGTGAATGAGCATGCCCTGTCACCGTGATTAAACTAGTGATTCATACCTACTTGTCTTCTTCCTTTGCTGATTTTGAGAAAATTATAGGACTTCACTGAGCCCTAAGCACTGGAAAAATGTTGGTATTAAAATATCTATTGGGCAGCAGTATTCTCACTTGATATAATGATGTGGGGTGAAGGTTATGATTACTTCTGGGTGAGATTCAACAAGAGAGCTGAAAAAATAAAAATCCTAGAACAAAGTAGTAGGAAGGTAAATATGCTGAGTGGGTAAATATGCTGGAAACAGCAATGATTAGACATAAATATATGCTGCTTGTAGTAAATATATGTATGTTGCCATTTATATATATATATATATATACACACATACTATACATAGTATATATACATGTTTTTAAAACATATATATATATCTTTAAATTTCTTATTTTCCCTTTCATTAGAGGAAAATCAGCACAGAATAGTGTTAAATTACTTATGTATTAATACATGTCTACTCTCAGAAAAAGCCAATGGGGAAATAAATGTTAGATCCATTAAATAAAGTCCAGGCTGGGAATATTCCTTTAAATTTAATTATTGATTCCTACAGAATATGAGTCTGCAATGATTTTACTGGGAAAAAGACCAAAAAAAGAATGGTGACTCTTGCTTGCTTTTACCATTAGTGGTTTTCAAGAGTCTGAGAAGTTGTGTAATTCTAGTGGGAGACGAACATCATGGTAGGAGATTCAGGCATTTCTTTTCTCTACCAGGTGCCTGAGTCTCTTGGTAAGTGATGGGTTAACTTGAAGGAGAGACTGGGAGGTGATGAACAGAGAGGAGAAATAGGACTTATTTGGCTGAGGAGAAGAAAGAGGAGATAGAAGAGGAAAATTCTATTTTTTTCTTGTTCCCTTGACTAGAAGGCTTGGCTTTCCAAGTTGCCTTCCTTACAGGACTGAGTGGAGATTATTGATAACCAGTTCTGAGAGCAGTAATAGAGAAGGAGGGTCAAAGCACGGGGTGTGGCCGATGGGAGAGAAAGGAGACATTTACTTAGAGCTCAGCTCTGCGTCTGTGCTGCTGTTGAATTTCTATTCCATTACGACTTCCTCCTTTTCCGTAATGGAACTTATAGAGACAATGAAAAAGGTAATAGAGCCCTCAATACAGTATATTCTGGAAACCCAGCTGAGGTGCTAAAGTAGCTCCTGAGGCTTACAAAGCACATCAAAATGGATCAAGTTCACTGTCTTTCAGGGCAGTCTGGCGAGGAGTGGAAAGAGACTGGCGGTGTGTTCAAGCACAGCTCCAGGAACTTTGTGTGTGACCTTCACCCCTTCACATTTCTAGACGGGGGGCTCTGCTAAGCCATTATGTATTAATTTTTCCTTCGGAGTATTAATTCTTTCCTCTCTGGTAATGCTATGTGTTCAAAATATGTTCTTTAAAAATAACGTTTTATCAGCTTACGTGTGGAGTGTGCTTTGTGTGCCTTTCTTTGATTACTGAGATTTTTTCCCCTTAAGTGAGGGATATGCTCGTTGTCCTCTTCTCATGCCTGTTGCATATTCACCATCACTCAGGTCACACAATTTTTATTTACTATTGTCATATAAACTCTGTGGAAAGTCACTAGAACATCACACTTGTCTTGGTCTCCTTGGGTTCGTTTTTGTGATCCCTTAAATTTAAAATGTCTCTTTTTTTAAAGAAACTGCTATTTATTTATTTATTTATTTTTGGCTGTGTTGGGTCTTCATTTCTGTGCAAGGGCTTTCTCTAGTTGCAGCAAGCGGGGGCCACTCTTCATCGCGGTGCGCAGGCCTTTCACTGTCGCGGCCTCTCTTGTTGAGGGGCACAGGCTCCAGACGCGCAGGCTCAGTAGTTGTGGCTCACGGGCCTAGTTGCTCCACTGGCATGTGGGATCTTCCCAGACCAGGGCTCGAACTCGTGTCCCCTGCATTGGCAGGCAGATTCTCAACCACTGTTCCACCTAGGAAGCCCAAGGCATCTGCTTTATTATGGATAATGTGTTTGGTGATTGAGGAAGAACTTTTACCAACTTTTCCATCATCAAGTTTATTATAATAATACAGGCAAAGCGTGTATTTTAGAGCAGTGCCCATATCCCAGAAGTAGATCATCATCTCAGTAGGGAACAGCATAATTTGGAAACCTGAGGAATATGCAGAGCTATTAAGAGAGGGACCATGGGCTCCTACAGCTCTAAAAACTATCTTCTAAGCTGTGACTTTAGTATAAATTTAACTTGTCCTTTTTCAGGGACATGGTGGAAAGATTTTACATGATACAATTACAACCAGTGTCACTCCATATAACGAATGTCTACCTACATCAGATTGATTGTGAGCCTTGAAGACAAGTGCCAACTACCTTTGGTCACTGGAGAAAGACAGTATTTCTCAAGTGTGCTTTTGCTTTCAAAAATACAAATCCATTACTGGATTTTACACTAATGTAAAAGTCTTTCAGAGGAAACATTATTTTGTACAATACAGGTTTTTAATTTGATCTCAGTTTCAGATACAAGGATAAGCATACATGCATATGTATGTATTTGTTTTTGTTAAAAAGAAAACATTTAAGGATAATTTAGTTGGCACCTCTTGTCGTCACTTTTTCTGAATTTCAACTTTTCTTTTGATTTTACCACCCATTATAGTGGGTTTTCACTTTTTGGGTTTCTTTTTCTTAGCTTTTAGGTTTAATGGCTTATGCTAAAAAGCACTTATGTTGCTACTGGCTAGCATGTTTCACTGGCTACACTCAGTCTGGCAGATGAGTTATAGCAGATTCTTTAATATATGTATATTTTTTTCTTTTTTCCTATAGATGGACCCTCATCGTGTTTTGACAGTTAAAAAGGATGGGGGTTACTGAGCGTCTAGTTTCTCAGCTGCTCAGCTGTATATTTTGAGCTATATATCAGCAAAATTACCCAGCTCTCTTACAGAAGGTGTTCTGTTGCCAGATGGTACTCTGCAGGAAAGAACTTCTTAGTTTTCTTAAATCAGGATTTATAGTAAAAGAGAATAGCACTCAAATATAGAAGACAGGTTTCTCTGGAAATCTTGGAGTCTCAAATATCCGTCCTTTCTCTGTCTTCATTGCTTTCTTCCTATTCAATTAAGCTGATAACAAAATGTTGACACTGCTATTCAATAACTGAAGGGCACATTCGGAGCAATTTTCACCGTCCTGTCTGCCCGAGACCCGACTGAAAGGTTCAGCTTCAATTGCACCATTAGCCCGGCAACTGCAGCCAATCGTTACCAATGATTTTTTGGTCGCCCTAGTTTTTTTTTTTTTTTTTTACTTTATTGAGCTTATTCAGAAATAATGAAACTCCATCCGTCCTTTTCTTAAAAGATATTTGCGCAAAGTGCAGTGGCTGTTTCTTTTATAAACTTATCAGCATTGCCTTAAGGGGTGCCCTTAACTATCGATTTTCTGGTCTGGCTAATAGATCTCCTAATTCGCAGAAATACCCCAATGCAAGATTTTAACAATTTGAAAGTTACAAAAGAAAGTCCCAGGTGCCTCCCAGCTTCTGCACAGACTGGTGGCTCAGCATCAATCTCACTGTTGGAAGTGGTGGAGTTAGTTGACCTGGGAGAGAAAAATACAAATTTAAATAAGTGGGCAGCTCTTCCTTATTTTCCAAATCCTGCAGCTGTTTCAAAGGAACATCTTCTTGCTTGGATTGAAAATGGCACTGTTCAAGAACCATACTGAAATATTGTTTACGTGAAGTCTTTCAGTACTTAACTCACAGCCACAAAACAGGGAAGACTAAAATCAAGTTTCACTAAATGCTTTTGGGAACATATGTGTGATTAATTGTTATAGTCTTCCATGGCTTAAAATCTAAACCTTTATATTTTAAGCAGAAGTTAACTGGTTTTCAAATTTCAAAATTGCCTTGGCCTGTGTTTTAATAGAGAAGTTTCTTGCAGATTAGCACATAGCTTCTATGCTGCCTTAACACTTATTGTTAATTAAAACTTTGTTATAACTTTGTGACCCACTTGAGAACATTAAAATTGCCAGAGTATTAAATGTTTTTGTAAACCAACAGGCAGTTTTGACATCCTCTAGAATGGCTAGTTTGCTTGTGATTAATTCCAAAGCTTGAAAATATATATTCAAGATATTAAAAGTTGGATGCACAAATAGGGACTTAGCCCTTTTTTTAAATTTTTTTTATTTTTTGCAGTACGCTGGCCTCTCACTGCTGTGGCCTCTCCCGTTGCGGAGCACAGGCTCCCGACACGCAGGCCAAGCGGCCATGGCTCACGGGCCCAGCCGCTCCGCGGCATGTGGGATCTTCCCAGACCGGGGCACGAACTTGCGTCCCCTGCATCGGCAGGCGGACTCTCAACCACTGCGCCACCAGGGAAGACCAGCCCTTTTTTCTCTCCTATTTTTGCCCATCCCAGGTTCCCTCAATTTTCTACCTAGAATTTCTCATGCTCTCTCTCACTTAAAGATTTTCAGTACTTCCCATTGTCCCCGGGGGATGGCTTACAGACCCCATGATGTAATCCTGCCTGTGGAAACACTCTTTCCTAATTCATCTATATGCCATTTTCCATTTGGTAATCACTGAGTGTTTCCAACCCACATTTATGCTATTGCTCATGTCCTGAATGGACGCCCCTTTCTCTAACTTTCCCAAATGTTGAAATTGCTCCCCTAAGAATTTGTGCAGAAGTGACCATCTCTATGAAGCTTTATCTCTACCTCTGACTTGGCTTCACCAGAAGATACTGGTTTCTCATCTTTGCTTGTCACTCTTGTAGAGCTCATCACATGTGCTCATCAGCATGCATTTACATGTACGTCTTCCACAATGAACCGTGAGTTTCTATAGAGAAGGGGCTCTGCCTTACCCATTTTTGAATTCCTTATGTCTGGCACGTGATAGTTCCCCTTTTGTGTTATTGGTTTCCTGCTACTTAAAAATAATGCAAATTGAAAATTCATAAAAATGCACTGTGTAGTGCTTTCTATTTTCAGCATGCTTTTATCTGCTTCAAATTGGTGAGGTTGACAGGGTGGGAAGTATTTCCCCCATATTACAGATGTAGGACAAAAGGCTTAAGTGAGTCAATCAAGATGGTGGGTGGAAATGCAAGCACTTGAATTAGGGCCTGATTCTAACCCTTCATGGGTCCTTCAGTCATCACTGGAAGTTGAAAGATGACCCTAGCCTTGTTTCTCTATGTGGCATTAGGCAATTTCATAGGTCTTGTTGGAAAAGCATTAAGTTTTATTTATTTTCCCCGCTGAAAGTAGAGAGTTGTGTGTTGGACTATTCCTGGAAAAAAATGCCTTGGGGAGAATTTAGCCTCAGTGGTTTAGAGCAGGAAGCTCAGACTTTAGAGCCTGCCTTACATCCTGGGGGTAGAAATTAGGTGGAAGTGAATTTGACCCTTGCTCATTTCCAGAGCTAAACACACAATGATAAAGTCCATCTGAAGTTTTTTGTTTTTACTTTTTATTTTTGGTTATAAAATGTGATACATGTTTATTGCAGCCATTTTAGAAAACTTAGAAAAATACAGAGAAGAAAATTTAGAATGTCCCTAATTTATCACCAGGAATCTGCTATTAACATCTTAATATAACTGTAAACTCTGGAACTAGGCTGCTGGGTTTTAAATCCTGGTTCTGCAACTTACTAGTTTAAGGACAATGGAAAAGTTACCTTACCTTTTGAGGTCTGAGTATACTTATTTACAAAATGGGAATAATAATATTGCTTATGTCAGAAGGTCCTTATGAGCATTAAGTGAATTTATAGCTTAAAGAGCTTAGAATAGTTCTTGATATACTCATGTAGTATGTACTCACCTAATTTAACTATTATTATATCTCCAGTCATTTTATTTAACAAAAGTCTGGAACATAACACTGGTGTAACTTTTTACCCTACATTTTCCACTTAATATATCATAAACATTCTTGACACTCACTTAAATATTCTTTTAGAACTTGAATTTATTAATTACATTACACCACTGTTCTCTCCTATCATAATTGGTCTAACCAGTTCCTAATTATTTGTTTCTAATCCCTGTTGTAAATTACACTTTGATATACAGTTATGTTATATATTGTTGTGGGTAGCCCTGATAATTTCCTTGGGATAGATTCCTAGTAGGAGAATTAATGGTTCAAGAGAGTATAATTCTCTAAAATATTTTTGAGTTATTTACCTTAAAAACATAGTCTATTGAGATATAATTTACATATCATACAGTTCACACAAAGTGTACAATTCAGTGGTAACTAATACCACTGAATTGTACACTTAAAAATTCTTAAAATGGTAAATATTATGTTATCTATATATTACATTATTTTAAAAATTATGGTAAAATATACATAATATATACCATTTTAAGAATTTTTAAGTGTATAATTCAGTGGTATAAATTATATTCATGAAGTTATGCAACCATCACTGCTATTTCCAAAACTTTTTAATTACCTCAAAATTTAATCATTAAGCAGTAGCTCCCACTCCCTTCTTCCCTCAGACCCTGGTTGCCTCTAATCTACCTTCTGTTTGTATGAATTTACTTATTCTAGCTATTTCACATAAATGGAATTGTAAGGTATTTGTCCTTTTGTGTCTGTCTTATTTCGTTTAACAGATGCTTTCAACGTTCATGTTGTAGCGTTTATCAGAACTTCTTTCCTGTTTATAGCTAAATAATATTCCATTGTATGCTTATACCATATTTTGTTTATCCATTCATGCGTTGATGGACATCTGGTTTGTTCCTACCTTTTGGCTATTTTGAATAATGCTGCAATGAACATAGACATTAAGCTATCTGTTCAACTCCCTGCATTCAGTTCTTCTGGGTATATACCTATATGGGACTGCTAGGTCATATGGTAATTCTATGTTTAGCTTTTGGAAGAACCACCAAACTATTTCCACAGCAGCGCCACCCTTTTACATTTCCACCAGCAATGGTTGAGTGTTTCAGTTTCTCCACACTAAGGGCAACGCTTGCTATTCCCCCGTGCCCTTTTTCTTTTGTTTGTTTTTTTTTCTTTTTTTCTTTTTTTTTCTTATAGCTATCTAGAGTGTGTGAAGTGGTATCTCACTGTGGTTTTTATTTACATTTCAGTAATGATTAATGATGCTGGACATCTTTCAAGTGCTTATTCACCATTTGGATATGTTCTTTGGAGAAATGTCTATTCAAGTCCTCTGCCCATTTTTAAACTAGGTTGTTTATCTTTTTCTTGTTTGAATTACTTGCCTTTTAAGGGATGATTTTCTAAATTTGTGCTTGTAAATATTTACCATAGAAGAGATATTTTTAGGCTCCTTAGATTTTGTATTTGCAATCTCTTTTGGTAGTAGAATAACGGTTCATTAAGGTCCTTCCTTCATATAAAGAGCACGGTTATGTGCCAGGGACCGTGTTAGGTTTGCGCTGGGCACAAAGATATGTGTCTTGCTTTTAAGGTGTCTTTTTTATTCCCGTTGCTAGATATCCACGTTATTTTTTTTTCCTGCTCAGAAGCTGTTTCTTTACCAGAAAGTCCTCCTCATCTTGGAAGCATGTCTTTTGCCAAGTATAATTATATAGTATTTTGTGACCCTGTACAGAGTGTGAAATGTATATTCTTAGCGCAAACTGACAGCGTTTCCCTAACACTGTACGATGCTGCTAAAGTATCTGAAAAGGATTATATGAAACCAAGGGAGAGTTTTAATACTTTGGATCCAATGTTGATTCTGTCAATAGTAAATTTGTTCTGGGTTTCCTTCTGGCTTGCTCTATTCCAATCCCCATTTCAGCACTTTGAAACTACATTGAGGCAATATTTTTCAATACACCTTGAATTAGTCCCAAAACACATCAGAGCATAGAGTGATATTGAAATAATATAACCAGAAGGAAAGATAATTTGTTGATAGAACCACCCACAAGAAAGACTGAGTCCACTGAAGCAAACACATGTATGTTCCTTTTACTTTTAAAAATCTCATCTGCAGTTCACCCCCATTAAGCTTGCTGGCAGGGTTTTCCAGGTAGGAGTCAAATTTGGATCTGGTCTGGGCTGATTGCACCCTAGGGAGGGACATAGGCTCAGAATGAGTAATGGTGATTTAAGAAGTGATGTGCTTTTTTTCCTAGTCTGCAAACTCCACTGGGCTTTCCCGAAACTAACTCTCCAACATCCTGTTTTCCTTCACTGTTGTCGTCTGACTGTAGCAAGGCAGGAACGTTGAGGACAGAAAAGTTTGGGAGGTACCTAAAGTCCCCAATGTCTGATTCTGTCTGTGGGTCTGCACCCCATGCCCTGAGCTAGAGTAACAGTCAGGTGAGTTCAAGTTTGTTCTCAAGCAGGAAGTTGGGTCAGGGACTAGGCCGGCATGCAAGTGTGTGGGATTCGTGGGCACAGTGTTAATGGCAGCTCATGTGCACTGAGCTCTTCCTACAGGTCAAAACAGGCACTGTGCTAAATACTTGACTTGAATTATCTTGTTTAATTCTCCCATCAACTTCAAGAGGCAGACAGTTACTCTCTGCATTTTAAAGACATGGAGACTCTCAGAGTGAATAAGTGATGTTTCCAAGATCATGTGTATCCCAGGTGGTGGGGTTGGGATTCTGAACTGAGTATGTCTGCAAGCATAGCCTGGGCACTTGACCCTGTACTAAACAGTTCTCTCCAGAGTGAGTACTTTTCAGATACAGAGAACAACCTAGAGGTTACCAGTGGGGAGGAGGGTAGGGAGAGGGGGGAGGGAGGAGGAGGCGGGGGAGGAAGAAGGAGGGGAGGGGGGAGGGAGGGGGAGGGGCGGGGAGGGGCTATATAGAGATGGGGGAATAGGAGGTACAAACTATTGGGTATAAGATAGGCTACAAGGATTTATTGTATAAGATGGGGAATATAGCCAATATTTTGTAATGACTGTAAATGGAGCGTAACCTTTAAACATTGTATAAAAAGTTTTAAAAAATAAAATAGAAAAAAAAAGGGAGGGGCTTCCCTGGTGGCGCAGTGGTTGAGAGTCCGCCTGCCGATGCGGGGGATACGGGTTCGTGCCCCGGTCCGGGGGGATCCCACGTGCTGCGGGGCAGCTGGGCCCGTGGGCCATGGCCGCTGGGCCTGCGCGTCTGGAGCCTGTGCTCCGCAACGGGAGAGGCCACAACAGTGAGAGACCCGCGTACCGCAAAAAAAAAAAAAAAAAAAAAAAAGGAGAGCGCTTTTGTCTATTGCCATATCAGTTCCCACTAGCCACTGATGGTATTCCATGTTGATGATCTTTTTTTGATGTTGCAATAATTGCCTCAGGTGAGAAAGAGGAAAAGAAACCTTTCTTCAATTGTGACCTTGACCCATTCCCTCTCCTGATGCCCACCCCCCCCAGCACATGTGAGGCATTTCCCACCTGTCTACCCTGGCCTCTTGTTCTTCCTTCTCATCTCATGTGCGTGATTTTAGATGCTCAAGAGGAATCTCTTTGGTGATGCTTGTTTTGATGGGAAACATGCAAGCGGTAGACACTGGGAATGAGCCTTACAAAGCTGCTTCTCTTCATCATTCTCGTTGCATTTTGTAATTTCATTTTTTGTTGATCTGGGAAGTTGAGGACTGAAGGATGGAGCTCAGTTTGATATGTCTGGAATTAAGTAAGAGGGTGGGAGAGGAGCAAGCCTATAATTGGTGCAGGAAGAGGTTGGTTCCTGGTAGTAACTGAAAGAAGACCAACCACAACACAGCTCATCTCCCTCCCTGCTCTTTTTCTTCATAGCACTATTCCATGTCTAACTCAAGATAAATAGAATTTATTTATCTTTTTTCTTTTACTATCTTTTCCCATAGAATTTAAGCATTATGAGGGCAGAGATATTTCTCTGTTTAGTGTGTGTGTGTTTTATACTTTTACTGCTGTATCTCTGGTATGCAGAATAGCACCTGGCAAACAGTAGGTGCCCAATATTGTTCAAATCCAGGGGAATTGGCCCACAGTGAGTCCAGTGAGCTAGAGAGAAAAGGGCATACGGTGGCAACGGAAGAGGGTGGAGTCTGGTTACATGGGATCACTTCAGGCTGTGCTCTGGATTTAGGATTTTATCCCAAGTGCAGTAGAAAACGTTGCATTAAATGTGGAATGTGATGTCAATTACCATTTTTTCCCCAATAGGGAACTACCACAATTTCTCTTCGTAAGTTATGTTAGGTTGCAGTTAAAAAAGCAATATTATTTCAAATGCTAGCACTTACTTTCTAACACAGTGGATTAGAACCCAGAGAGAAAGGGGTTAGAAAGGTTTTACTATGAATCTCTACGAGTGTGAGAAAGAGCTGCAGAGAAATCAAGCTCTGGGTAATATTTTTGCCTCTTTTTCAATGAATGACCTTTTTTTTAATGAAAGGCATGCCATTATGAGCTTTCAAAAAGCATTGGTGAGTTTACTGTGTGTGTATATTTGAAATGATTACGTGGTTCTAGTTATTTATTTATATACCTGCCCTTGGGTTAATACCCATTGACAAGAAACACTAGTCAAATAGAGCAGGTTGTACCCTTATTTTGCACATGAATACATTTACACTAAGGATGTGGGAAGGAAACTAGCATCTGAGCATCTACCATGTCTCTGGCATTTTGCGTGTTCATCTCATTTAATCCTCACAAAAACCTTTGAGAAAGGGGCATTATTTCCCTTACTCAGACGAGATGATGAATCCCACATAGATTAACAAACACGCCCAGTCCCACCAGACAAGTGAAAGGAAGAGTCTGGATGCAAGGCCAGGTGTTCCTAAAATCCATGATCATAGTCGTTACATCTTCCAGCTTTTAGGGAATTTCAACAACTTGCTGGAATAGCGGTGCTAATCAGGAGTGCAGGTATGTCTGAAACCTGGGTCTTCTGACTCCTGAGCCATTCCTGCTCTTTTCCACTGTAAGAGGATGCATCGGTTACTGCTTCTAATTAATTCTCCAAGTGCCCAGCCAACATCACAAGCACCACGACAAAGCACAAGGGAGCCCTCAAAATAGCCAGCGAGTGTGTTGAGCTCTCCAGTCCAGTTGTGCGGTGTGACCTTTCACCTTATTCTTAAAGACAGATTTTTTAATCTGTGAAAGGAGGGCCCTGGATGAGATATTCTCTGGGGCCCCTTTTATTGCTAGTCTTCAATGAAATACAAAGTTAATTGCATTTGATGTACAAAATGTATTAGGTCTGGGAAACCTCAGAGAAACTGGGCAGCAAGTGGGTCTGAATTCAGGGCTATTTTCTTAGCACCACACTCTCCTGACTGTAGCCATCATGGGCCTTGATTTCCACCTGGAAAGCTCTACATATCTAGAACATGGTATTGTCTAGTGGTCAGTTAAAATGCATACAAAATGAGTCCTCCTCTGGATCTTTCTTGGGGGTCCCATGAAATTGACTCTATAAGAAGTAAATTGAAGCTTACTTATTGGACTCATTTTCCAGCATAAAAGAAATACAGAACTCACTCGCTTCCTACCCTGTGGCTTCCCAGATGATCTGACTGGGCTTTGGAAATTGTATACTTAGGAATATACGTATCTTAAAAAATAAGCAATTGCTTTGAGATAATGTTTTTTCAAGGCATTTGGAGCCTTCTTTGATTTAGCTTAATCATGTTAACTGTTCTTTCTCTGTCTCTAAAGTCTGTCCTTTTATGAGCTACATAGTTAACTCAACATGAGCTTTTCAGTTGAGAACAAATGTACATTTAAAAACTTTCCCTTTTATTAAATAGACTTTTGTCTAAATATACCTTTCCTTTTTTTTTTTTTTTTTTTTTTTTTTGCGGTACGTGGGCCTCTCACTGTTGTGGCCTCTCCCGTTGCGGAGCACAGGCTCTGGACGCGCAGGCTCAGCAGCCATGGCTCACCGGCCCAGCCGCTCCACGGCATGTGGGATCCTCCCGGACCCGGGCACGAACCCGTGTGCCCTGCATCGGCAGGCGGACTCTCAACCACTGCACCACCAGGGGAAGCCCTGAATTAAGCTTTAACCCATTGTAATGGTCGTCATCAGAAAAAGTGTTCATTCTTCCCACCTTTCTAATTCCCTGCATTGGTATTTTAAAAATTAAATTACTTTAGAAGAGGCTCGTTGAAAATAGAAATAAGCATTTTATTATCTTTTGTGTAGAAAGGCAGATTTTTGGTAGATTGCATGTTTAATTGGCTTCCTTAATCACGCTTTTTAATCAGCCTGATTTTCTGCTGGGCGTATTTGTGATCACTACAATGATTAGTCATTTTCAGGAAAAATTGGGGGATTCACTAGTATCTTTTGTCAGATGATCTTTCTGATGGAGGTAATACAACTCCTCTTCCTTATGAAACTTTTCTATATGATAACAAAATTGGGTTCAGAATTGATTAGATTGGTGAGATTCAATAACTGTAATTATTAATTCATTTATTAATTTTTTAACTGCAGTAACATTTCTGACAGTCTTGGTTTCTTAAAAAAAAATTCAATTGCTTAGAAGATATAAAGCCCATTCTGGTTAATCACCTCATTTATTGAATACTTAGAGAAGAGAATAGCAAGACAAAGATGAAGCATAGGAAGTTCTTTAATGACAGGTGAAAATTAATGAATACTGAGAGAAACCAGTGCTTCCACTTGATTTTTAGTGTGGGTATGAAGCAAATAAGCAAAAAAGAGAACCTAGCCAGAGATGCACATCAGTCTTTACTATGTCCTGTCCGTACATGTTCCAAGCTTCCTTTTTTCCAAAACCCGTGTGTGTCTATCTCCTGGCATGTGCCATTTTAATTGGGGAAGCTGAGATATTTAGCCGAGCTGAGGCACCGTCAGGGTGAACACAAGGTATGGGGATCAAAAGTGGATCAGGGCTTCCCTGGTGGCGCAGTGGTTGAGAGTCCGCCTGCTGATTCAGGGGACGTGGGTTCGTGCCCCGGTCCAGGAAGATCCCACATGCCGCGGAGTGGCTGGGCCCGTGAGCCATGGCTGCTGAGCCTGCGCGTCCGGAGCCTGTGCTCTGCAACAGGAGAGGCCACAACAGTGAGAGGCCCGCGTACAGCCAAAAAAAAAGAAAAAAAAAGGATCAGATCCAGCTGTGTTCTGGCCATTGTTTTGAGGAAGTTGCAATGCCAGAGTTTGCCACTAGCTTGCTTATGTTATTAGACAAATCATTTCAGAGCTGGGTCCTTGGTTCTCTCAACTTCATGATGAAAGGTTTGGACCAGTATTTTCCAAGGTCCTTTCTAGACAGAGCATTCTCAGTTTCTACTGTACTCCTTTTCTTTTTATTCTCTTGGCCGTGAAATCTGTGTGTGGGTTCCCTTGAATAGAACTGAGAGTGCCAATCTAAGTCTAGCCTGGAATCTTCCACCGAAAGGCTCCTTAATCTTAATAGGAAGAACCCTTTTGCTTCATAGGTGAGTAAGCTGATGACTGGCAGAGTTAAGGGAGATATTGACCAGGGTCAAAAAATAGAGGCTTGTTATGTAAGTTATCTACTGCTATGAAACTTAGTGCCTTTTGAAACATCACAGGGTTATTATTTCCAGCAATGCTGTTGGACTGGCTTCTTTATATGCAGCCCCAGCTCAGAGTTCTAAGAAGGTGAAGACCTACATTGCAAAGCTTTGTGAAGCTTAGGTTCTGAGATTTGAACAGCGGCACTTCTCATACATTCTACTGGTCAAAAGTCAAAGGACAGTCCAAATTTAAGGCTTGGGGAAATAGAGTTCATCTCTTGTTGGGACGGGTGGCAAAGAATTTGTGGCCATATTTAATCTACCACACATAGACTATCATTTCTTCCTTCAAGATCTGTGCCACATGATTAGTTAAGGCGCTTTTTTGGCCAAGTCATTATGCAGCCTTAAAATCCTTTTTAACACAGTGCTCCAGGCAGCCAGAACAAATCAATCATAACTGCCACAAGAAATGAAATGTATCTGCCATCTGGACTCTGCAGTGAGCTGTTGATGGGGTCTGTATGGGAAATTCAGAATTCCTGGCTTTCAGTCCCGGGTGTTTCTTTCTCCATCACTCTGTTTCCTCACTTTTGGTCAGTTCTTTCACATTTCTCAGGTTATATTTAAGAAGTCATTTATTTCTATCACTAAATTTTCTAAAAATGTGCATCATTTGAGGTTTTGAACAATACCATCATCTGTTATGTGTTTCTGAGATAGATTACGGCATAAACCACTGTTTTAAGTGTTATCAATTTGGATACCGCCTTAACCAATGATAAAACTTGGGTCAATTCAAATAATGACATCTGGATCAATAATGCAAAAATAGGGTATTATGTGACTCTTGATGTGATACGATGAGAAAGTTACATCTGAGACCCCTGAGCATTCTTGCCAAATCTAGTAATTAAGAAGCAGTCAGACAAATACAGATCGTGAGATATTTCACAAAAGGGCTAGGCTAGTCTGAAATCTTAAACAGGTGTCAATTTCATGAAAGATTTCCCTCCCCCCCAAAAAAATAGGTGAAGGATTGTGCTAGACTAAAGTCAATGAAAGAGACATGTAAAAATTGCAATTCATGATTCTATACTCCATTTAATTTTGGATTTTAAAAAATTCTAAAAGATCTTATTGGGACAACTGAGGATTATATACTAGATAGTATTATTGTATCAATGTTACATTTTTTGTATGTTATAAATAGTTTAGCAGTTATGTAGGAGAACATCCTTATTGCTAAAGAAAAAGGATGATATATTTAGAGGGGAAGACTCAAGATATTTGCAGCTTATTTTCAAATGGGTCAACGAAAAATGAATATAATATATATACATGTATATACACAGTGTATGTATGCATATGCATACATATATATTTATTTAGCATTGAAGGAAAGAGAAAGCAAATATGGCAAAAATATTAATTTACAAATGTAGGTGATAGGTCCATATATCTTCATTGTACTTTTAACTTTTTTTAAGGTTAGAACATTTTTAAATTAAAAAGTTAGCGGAGGGCTTCCCTGGTGGTGCAGTTGTTGAGAGTCCACCTGCCGATGCAGGGGACACAGGTTCGTGCCCCGGTCCGGGAAGATCCCACATGCCATGGAGCGGCTGGGCCCTTGAGCCATGGCCACTGAGCCTGCACGTCCGGAGCCTGTGCTCCGCAATGGGAGAGGCCACAACAGTGAGAGGCCCATGTACCGAAAAAAAAAAAAAAAAGTTAGGGGAAAAGTCACCAGCTTGTATTTTGTGGCTGAGACCATGCCTGACTTTGAGCTATTATGATAAAGTATCCAGTGCCAACTATATGATTAAATTCTAAGGAATTCAATTGCAAAATGCTGCATTTCTAAAAAGGCACATTTTCTTTACTTATAGACATATGCAAGGAGAAAAATCTCAAGTACAGGCAGTTGTTTGAATATGGTAATTGATAAAAAAAGTTAACCAAGTAGAAAACTGTAATGTGTCATAATAAAAGATGTTGAGATTTGTCTATATGTTATGTGGGCATTATGGTTCACAGAGTTATATATTATGCAAGAAGCCCTGGATGACAAGGGTTTCATTTCATTCCGCTCATACTCTGTGGATGACTTTGAGCAAGTCATTTTAACTTGTGTGGAACTTGGTCATCCTATAAAATGAAGAAGCGAATTCTGGTTTACATTCTGGGTTAATTACCTATCTGCAGAGTTTGGTAAACAGCTTTTCCTATCTAAATGTTCAGTCTTAGAAACACATTGAGTATTGCTGTACTGAGGAGCTAAGGTAGTATTTACTGATTCTGTGCCTGTTTAGAGGTTGTTCTTACTGGATCCTGTGCAAGGTTTTATCCTGTCTGTAAGTTACTATACTAAGAGAAAGCTACCTGTGTTTTGACAACTCTGTTTTCCTGCACAACTCTTAATTTTTTCTCGTGCTCTAGAAGTGTAGGTGGTTGAAAGCCTATGAAATAATTAGCCACTCTAAACTGTGTTTCACAATATATGAAAATCCAGCTCCTTTGAGAGAAGGCTGAGTCTTTTGTAGACAGAGTAGAAGAGGGAAGACATGATCTGGGTGTAGCAGGTTTGGGAAGGCTTTGGATGGATGAAGGAGATCTGAGAAAAGAAGTCTGGTATGCATGTTCATTATGTGCACAGACATTGTAGGGGGAACTCCTGTGCTGAAACTAAGGAGATATAATTGGAGTCCTATCTGCTGGAGGAAACTGAGCAGTATTGTTGGATAGGTGTAGTGAAAGCAGTGCAAAACTCAATTGGAGTTAACACGTAGTAGGCAACAGGAGACAACAAAGGTTGCTGAATAGGGGATTGACGGGGGCAGGAGTAAATCTGAAACTAAGTAATGCATGACAACATTATGCAGAGAAAGACTAGCAAAGATCTTTCCCTCGGAAGTTTTGGGTGAGGATGAATATTCAGCTGTGACATACAGGCTCTAGCAAGGCGCCATTAAGGGAGTATAAGAGAAAGAGTAAGGTTCTATGGAGGTAGGAGGTAAGGAGAGTTGTGATTGATTAGCGATGTCTGCAAAGGGCAAGGGCGGCCCCATAGAAGAACACAAGTCATGTATTTGCTGATCCTGAACTAGAGGGAAGAATAAACCCAAAATTCCAACCTATGTGATGAAAAGAATAATTGGGAACTGGGTTGGGAGAAAGTTGATGATTTAGTTTCAGTTATACTTCTATTCGAGGACAGCACATTAAGTACATCTGAGGTCTCTGTCACTAGTTCCTGCCGTGGACTTTGTTGCATTTACTAGACAGTGTTCGGAGTAGAGAGAGTGTAAGTGCTGGAACTCCTATGTAGGTCAAGTGAATAAACAAGTTTGCTCTATGAAGCTGCTTATTTGTACACACACATATTTTCTTGTAATTATCACTCAGTTCCATGTATCTGGTTAATTCAGGCATCATTTTGGTGTACAGTCACCATACACTACTGTCAGCCATCTGGCAGCTGCATTAATCCATTCATTAGTGATTAAGAAGGACAAAGAATATAGTGTTCTTATTTAGTCCAAAATAATCTTTCAGGAATTATAAACAATAATCATTGAAACTTGATAGTCATAGCAGGGAGGAAACAGTACTTAATTTTGAGATGCTGTGATTGGCACTTGTGTCTGGGACCTAGTTCTGCTTCCATCTTTAACTTACAAGCTCTGTGCCTTGGAATCACACTTCCTTGTGCTGGGCCTTGGTTTCTAAGCTGAAAAAAAGAAGGTGTTGTGTACTAGGGATGGTGAGGATGTGCTGCCTCTCTTTTATCCTGCATCGCTGGCAAACAGGGTCCTCTTTGCCTCTGATCTTGGATGAGGTGTCACAGCCATTTCAGTACTTGGCACCAGTTGGCTTGTGACCTGGAAATTTTTGTTGTCCATGGGATAGTGAATCCCAAAAGAAAAATAATTAACAAAATAACCGTGGCAAATATTTGTTGAGCTTTTTTATTGCGGTACCCGGGCCTCTCACTGTTGTGGCCTCTCCTGTTGCGGAGCACAGGCTCCGGACGTGCAGGCTCAGCGGCCATGGCTCACGGGCCCAGCCGCTCCGTGGCATGTGGGATCTTCCCAGACTGGGGCACGAACCCGCATCCCCTGCATTGGCAGGTGGACTCTCAACCACTGTGCCACCAGGGAAGCCCTGTTGAGCTTTTATATGTGTTGGGTCCTATGCTAAGCACTTTACATGTAATATGTTAAGATTTGTATAAACTTGTATGTGTTTTCAGTTAAGGAGGATGGTTAAAAGCAAGTGGAATTTCAGGCTCAAACTATGGGATAGAGTATTGAAATTAGTTGGAATAACTTAAGAAAATGGCCAGAAGTGTAAAGTTAAGAAAAAATAAGACTCACTTTTTCATTTCTAAAACCTAGCCTTGTAGAACATCACTGATTAGTGTTTGACCCAGGAAATTAATGATTGGGTGAATGAACAAAATTGTGAGGCAAGGATTGTCCTCAGCTCATGGATCCAGCCTCTTTCCTTACTGTTGGATTAAAATCTGCTAACCTGTTAATAATTTTATTCTATAGTGTTCAGTTGATTCTCTCCACTAGGAACTTTCCACTCCTAAAATAAGGCCTAATTGATGATTCATAGGTTGCGTTCTTCTAATTAAAACCCATCAACTATAGACTGTACTTCTTTCAACTGCTATGTAAGAAGAGGTTTTAGAAAGTACTTCCATCAGTATATTCATTTATCATCACTAAGCAATAAAGCCCAAATTCATTATCTTTCTTCCTTAGAGCTAAGGTTTTGAGTGTCCATCAAGTGAAAGAACAGCTGGTCAAGCTTTTATAAGTTAATGGCATGATCCTGGGTCCTAATAGGAATATCATGCCTACATTAGGACTGTACCCTGCCTTAAAGAATATAGGCCAATTATTTAAATAAGTTATACATAGTTTCACCTGTTAATACTTTGAAAAGAAAGTCAGCTGAGGACAGCATTAGTGAATTCTGACAGTCGGGATACAAATTTATTATGACAAGTCAATTTTCCTTTTAGTTTCTAGGACTGTTGTAAAACAAATGGACCTACCCAGTGTATTAAATTAATGGATTTAATTTTTCATCTGAAGGAAGAGAAAAAAAAAGCTTATGAAATGCTACCCTAGAACTCCAGGACATTCATTGGATTTCCGGCTCATAATATACCTTCTAAAATGCAATTATAACTTTCATCTTAAACTTTATCCAGTGACAAATCTCTCTGGAGTGACTGTCACTGGATTCTTTCCTTAGAGAGCATCTCTTTTCTCAGGGAAAATGATACTCAGCAGCATCCAAAATAGTTCTAGCCAAAATTAAACTATGGAAATTTGATCCAACCCAGATTTTCAGTGATTGCATCCATATATATCAATAGCATCTCCTGCCCTTTAGACTTCACCAGCTTCTCGTGTTTCCTGTATGACATAAGCACCTGTCTGCCACAAATACATGTTGCTGCCTTCTGTCCTATGGCTCTCCATACCAGAAATGAAGCTATTACATATTTAGCTAAGATTCTTCCCAGCAGACTGCCTAAGCCCAAAGTTGGCTACCATTTCTTGATACTTGAGCTGTAGCTGAGATTAATCCAGCTGCTAATATGGTCCTACCTTTGTTAGAGTCTCATCATAAGGCACCAAGCCTGCTGGGGATAAGGAGATACTGGGTGTCTATTGATGACCTGTTTCCCTCATCATTGCCTGCACTGTCAAGCCAATGTCCCACACAATGTGGGTGCAAGGATTATTATGACAGTGTCTGTCCACATCCATTTATTCCCAGCACCCAAGGCAGACTCTACGGCTGCACTGCATGTCAGTTTGATTATCTTAGTGGCTGGAGACATGGAGCAGAGAGTGAAATTTTTCAAACGCTGATTGAGAAAGACCCACTTAGTGCAGTCAGACAGAAGTGGGCGGATAAGAGGTTTCCAGATAGTGGAAGCACAGCATACTCGGTGATTATTACTATTACTATTATCATTATTGTTATTCTCTAATCTGTGTGATTTCCTAGGCACATTCCTAAAACATCATTATTTAATAGAGTTCTACACGAGAAATAAAAAAGTGGACAGCTCTATCTTGCCTCTGTAATAAAGACTTGTTGACAAAGCTTCTATCCACCCATGTAACTGAAAAAGCACTTCATTCTTTTCTCCGTTATTCAGGCATGACCAGATGGAAAAAACCTACACCAACCACTTTAATGTCTTGATAGACTCCTTATGTGGAGAGTAAAGATGTACATCATAAGCGGGTAGAACTTAATTTTAGAAGGGGACTGGGTGGCTACTAGCATCAGCTTCATTGTCCATGTGATGCTTGGCTCAGTGGCATTTCCAGTACCCAGCTGAAAGTTGTAGAGCCATCATCTTTTCAAAGTAATCATAATTTCCAGCTTTTTTAATAACTATCAAAGGTACCACTTAAGAAATCTTTCATAAACAGTGCCAGATCATTAATTGATGCATTTCTGGCTCATAAAGTAGAAACAAATTTCCCCCAGAAGAAATGTGTTTTTTAAACAAAATCGAGCATCGTATATATAATAAAGCAAAACCCAGCAGGAAGGGTTGGCTAGTAGAGTGACAACACCAATTAGGTCCTAAATTATTTATTGATTATATGTGAATCTGAGTGCCTCTTTTAATCCTCTTTCCGTATATCTACAATGAGTAACAAAAAAATGCTTGGAAAATAAGCACAAGGTCGTTTTATAAATTATATCTGGGAACCTGCCTAGACCCTGTAATAGCTGGTTCCTTCATTTCTATATTTATATAAGCATGGAACTGACTCGTGTGGGGATTGGTGTTAGATGTTAGGTTGTTTACAAGAGAAAAAGAAAAGAAAATATGATTATCAGTGATAAAATAAATCCAAGTTTTGTTGTTCTGGCTTTTTTAAGGAAAAATTATTTACACAGGAAAACATTAGGTACTGGATTTGTTTAATGAGCACTATGAAGAAAACATCGGTTTTTCTTTACGTTTGGGGTTATCCTAGCACATGTTAAACCTCAAATGCTTATTTTACATTACAAAGAGATCTTTAATGAATATCTCATAGCAATGAGTGTTGCAGGGCTTAATAATCAATATCTCTACAATGGAGTGTGTGTTAATTCTATTTAAGTAAATGACTGTGTGTGACCATCTGAGTGAACCAATTACACTAGCACTTTTTTAAGTACTGACTGTGTACCCAGCACTGTGTGTAGCTGAGATATGAATCAACAAGCAAACCAGGTTAATGATCCTTCTATGCCATTTCATTGCAGATGTAGTGAATATATAAGGTTTGGCCTGTCATAGAAATTAATAGACATTTACTTAACTTTCATCTCCTAGTTCTTTTATGAAATAGGGCTTTTTACCTGAAGAGAGAGTTGTAAAACTGGGAAATTAATGGATTTTATGCTGTTCTTAATTAATGCAACCATGTCATATATTTTGAGGAAACACTATGATTTTAATAGTATTTGTGGATGAATGCAGGATATGTTTACTCATTTTCAAGAATGTAGACTATAGCTAAATTGATAGAGTATTCTTTTCAGAATCTTTTCCTTCATTCTCATTTTGTCCCTTCAACTCACTCCTTGAATTTTTTCAAATTAAAATTTGTTTAGAAATAATAAAAAGTTGCTCTACTTTGAATAACTCTGTACTTAAATGAAAGGAAAATATTCTTCTTTTCATATTTTTTCAAATATCTTCCTCCAAAAACATGTATGGTAAAAATCAAATTAGTTTGGATTTCATTATTTTAGAATTTGTTTTATTTCACTTATCTTTATTGTGACACAAAATAATTTGCTGGAAAAGATGCTGATGTTGGAAATTTCCCATGAAAAAGAATAAACCTTCTCTCTCTGGCACCTCCCACCCCCATTAAATTAAAGGTTGATCAGGGGCCATATATCTCTTCCTATGCTGATTATAAACCATTCCTTCCTGGAGAGGGGGGAGAGGGGCAGGACTAGTGATTAGTTACTTGGTTTAGGTGACCACATCAACCACGTAATTCTGCTCCCTTGTGCCTTCTGTTTTTCCTATCTAGGTTGTTCACAGTGCTTTCAATTTCCCAAAGTCTACTCATCTTCCATTACCAGATAAGATCCTTCAATCTCTGTGAATTCTACCAGTTGTCCCTCCTAAGGCAATCTATTAGTCTGCCATCACAGACTCCGAGCTCTGCATTCACATTCTGGCTCCGCTATCTGCCGTGTGATTTTGGCAAAATGTGCTTCACTGTCCTCCTGTGTACAGCGAGGATCATAATAACTGAACTCATTTCGTGGAATTGTTCTGATGATTATGGAAGCTAATGCATTTAAAGAGCTAAGTCTAGTTCCTGGCACATAGGATATTTATAAATGTATACACTGTTCATATGTATACCAACTATATCAACTTATAAGCATGGTTTATATTCTAAACTTTCTTGCTTCTTCATGGTATAAATAAGCACCTTCCATAATTGTCTAAAACATCCATTTTAATGATTGCATAGTATTCATTTGTATGTCAGACCCTCATTTTTTTTATCATGTTTTACTTTAAAAATAAAGGCTTAACGGTATAATTGTCATTGCATAGTTAAATGCTTCTGCAAATCTAAGATTGCTTTGCTATGATTAATTTCCAGGAGAAGAGTTACTAGGTCAAAAAGTATGAATATTTTTAATGGTTTTGAATCAGATTCCAGTTTGCCTTTACAGAACATCACTCTTTCCAGCACTGAGTTTTATTGAAAAAACAAAACACAACTGAGTAAATGTTAAAGATCTTGTTGACTGTATTCAATGATTCATGTATCCAGTCCAGCAGATAGAGAGTAGATGGTTTGGAGATGTGGGTCTTAACGTAAGGGACTCCATTTTGTTCCTCTGTTATTGTCTTTAACATTATTATAGTTTCTTTTCACTTTGGGCCAATTTAGTGGGTGACAAAAAAGATTTTTGTTTAAATTTACATTTCTTTGAATGCTGAGGAAGATAAAAATTGTTAGTATTCTTGGGCTTCCCTGGTGGTGCAGTGGTTGAGAGTCCGCCTGCCGATGCAGGGGACACGGGTTCGTGCCCCGGTCCGGGAAGATCCCAAATGTCGCAGAGCGGCTAGGCCCGTGAGCCATGGCCGCTGAGCCTGCGCGTCCGGAGCCTGTGCTCCGTAACAGGAGAGGCCACAGCAGTGAGAGACCTGCGTACTGCCAAAAAAAAAAAAAAAAAATTGTTAGTATTCTTTTACGTCTTCAGGATTTCTTTTTCTGTGAACTGCTTCTCTGTATGTATCCTTTCCAACTTTTCTATTGGTGTGTGCATCTTTTTCTGTATTGAGAATGTGACAGAAACATAATTATCACTAGATTTGTTTTTTAGGGTGAGGGAGTTCAAAGGGTCCAAAATGACTGCATTGAGTATTTGATATATTTAGTTTATCAACATGAAATTAACAATATTGTTCAAGTCTTGACTTAGAGGACAGCAACTTTATGTGGTTTAACCTAATAATTTAAGGTTTTGTGAAACTGTTAAGCAGTTGAGTAGACTGCCTCAGACTTGTACATGAATTTTGCTATTTGGCTTATGAAAGTCTATTAGACTACTTTCAATCATATTTTGGCTTGAGAAATAAAGATTATTAAGAATCTTCTTCTAAATGATTGGGTGCCATTTCCCTATTGCAGTGACAAAAGATTTTTAATATAGTTTCCAAAATATAACATATAATCGGATTTAATTTTTCAACAAATTGTGAATGACATTATCCTATTATTGCATTGTGGATTGCAGATATTTCAACTGGAAGTTATGGAGCTTCAGTTTATAAACACTTATGTTGCCTAGTGTTTTAAAGTTTGCTTGTAACTTTCATACATTATCTCATTTGATTTTGACAATAACCCAATGAGGGACACAGAGCAGTGCCCTGTTATTATAGAAGTGAAGGCTAAGGCTCAGAGAGGTTAAGGAACACCCAAAAGCCAGACAGCTAATATACTGCAGACACTGGCTAAGAACCCAGGTCTTCAGACTTTGAATCTAGTGCTTTTTCTTTTCTCTTCCTTGATCATTGAATCACTTGACCTGGAAATATGTGCCTTCACCTTTGTTAGAAAAATAAAACCAGTGGGATTCTAAACCTCGTGAGAAGCAATAATGTGAAGCTCCCAAGTTCCATTGCTCTGTTTTTGTTGTGTCTCTCTTATTTTAAGAACATGTGTTTCAGAATTTGCTGTGTAAATGCCAGTTTGAATTTTACAATGAAAAGTGAAAAACAACGGCATAAGAACATGTTTATTTTATTTAATATGTATAGTGTTCACAGGGCTTGCTTCACTTTCAATTGATTTCACAGTTTGTTTGTTGTTTTTTTTAGCAGCGTAGCCTTGGGGTAATGTCAAGTTACTCGTAAAGAAGGGATTTTAATGAATATCCATGGAAGTACTCTCCTCCTCATTTATTTCTGGTGCCTTTTTTCCTCTAACTAAATGCTATAGCTGGTCTCTGGAGCTCAATGTGATACTAAATCAGTTTCCCATCACTAGTTTCAATTCTTTCTTGAGCTCTCATACCCAGAAACTATCATGCCAAGGATCAGTGCCCTTGTGGTAGAATATATTGGTTCAGGGAATTACTGTTCTAGTCTGAGTTTTCCTGTGCAATTATTCCCTTCATGAAATAAGTTAAATAGGGTGGGAGGCAGATTGGGGCAGAATCTCAGTATTTCTTGAAAAATTGTAAAGAATAATTGAAAATTTAAACAAAATTGAAGAGAGAAAGCATGGCCAAGCTGTGACTGGGCCATTATTATAAATTTCTTGTTCATGGTCATGTCGTTAAATATATAACAAGTTAAGAAATAATGCTTGCAAGAACAGATTGGAACTGAGATGGATTTAAATTAAGCATCTGTGTGCGTGTGTGTATGTGTGTGTGTGTGTGTGTGTATAAAATAGAGGATATATCCTCTATTCTCTTATAGTCTGGCTTTTTGGCAAAAAAAAATTCCCATCTTCCCTTTCAGAAGCCTCTTGGAAGAGACCAATTTCTCTGATGGCCATTTGTTTCTTATTCAACTATTCACTTTTACCTGCTGATTTACAGACTTTTTTTTTTTTTTTGGCGGTATGCGGGCCTCTCACTGTTGTGGCCTCTCCCGTTGCAGAGCACAGGCTCCGGACGCGCAGGCTCAGCGGCCAAGGCTCACGGGCCCAGCCGCTCTGCCACATGTGGGATCTTCCCGGACCGGGGCACGAACCCATGTCCCCTGCATTGGCAGGCGGACTCTCAACCACTGTGCCACCACAGAAGCCCTTGATTTATAGACTTTTGATTGACTTTTATACATTATAAAAATAGATATTTTATTTGTGAAACAATTCTATTGTACTTAGAAATAAAACTATTCAAAATATGCTGGATTATCAGAGGATGTCCAAATTCCTGTTTTTTTTTTCTTTTTAATTAGCAGCACAGTAGAGCAAAACTATTTAGAAATTAAAAGACGAAAAGCTATATACGTTTTAGTAAATCTGATCATAGGATAGTACTTCTAGAAGTCTGTGGAGAAATATTTGACCCTGTTTTTTACATAAAGGTCAAAATCTGAGTAAAAATGAGGATAGAAGAAGAATATGCATATATGTTCTCTGTAATTATTTGGGAGCTAGGTCACCAAATTAAAAAGGATGGATTCAGTTCTAATTGAGTGTAGGTTTTTGAGCTTTTTATGGCTCAGTTTCATAGATAAAGGCACTTGAAAATTATTAGCATTTTCTTATATCAAGAACATTTACTGCAGTTAGAAAGTATGCTAATGACAAATAACATGAACAGGTTGTATCCATCTATGCCCCTTTATTTTGGCTGCCATTTTGAAACCTAGTCCCTTATGGACTTGGCCACTGTGGAGCTCAGTGCTTGAAATATTTATTGAAGTGTGAATTTATATGAAAACTAATGAATACATGCATTTTTACATTTGCCTTTCTACTGATATGTAGTGTGGCACTCTCTCTGTAAGGTTTGAATCCAAGCCTTTGATGTAGTGAAACTTTCCATTAGCAACAGTTCTGTGAGGCTACCTGCCTCTTGGTAGGGAATTGTTCCTTCATGACAGCCATCCTGCTTTGATGAAGATATTCCTTTCATTGTGTTTATGTGCCTTACTTGTTAAGAATACTAAGAGCTCTGTTTACAGATGACACTGAGTTTTATGTTAAACCTTCGAAATTATGGTAAATGGAAATAAATACAAGCAGAACTGAAACTATGAAGCACTTCTGCCCTCCTGTGTGTAGGATGTTAGGAGGGAAAGAGAATTGTAGACAGGTTATAAGAAGGAAAGGTTAATTGCTTAATTAAAGGCAAATAGGAGAATAAAGGTAAGTCAGACTCATTGAATAATACCCAGTAATACTCCCCCAACACACATGCAATGGAAGTATACTACATTTCCTCCAAATTACTGTTGTAGAGAAAACATTTATAATTATAGAACTGGAAAATAAGGTTCTAGAAAGATTAATGTGTAAATAGCACCAACAACGTTGTCAAATTTAAGCTGAGTTTTAACCATCCTAAAAAATGAATAGGAGTTATTCTTAACCATCCTAGTCAAAGTTATTCATCCTGCTCTTTTATAAATATAGGTATTCAAATAAAAACCATGTCCTAGTTGTTTATCTGATTCCAGTTTAGCTGAGGTGGTCAAGGAAGGCTTTTTGAGGAAGTGCTATTTGAATTGAGCCCTAATGGGACCACCAGGGAAGCAGGCATCCATGCCAAGAGTGGGAGAATGGCTTTTGAAGCAGAAGGAATTGAAAATATGAATGTCTTCAGAGGGACTGAGCTTAGTCTGGGGATGAAGGACAGGAAAGAAGGAAGAAGGATGGGAGTGACATGACATTGAAACAGGAGTCAGATTTTGCTGGACCTTGAAGACTATGGTAAGGAATTTAGATTTTTAATTACAAAGTGAACCCATTGAAATGTATGAAGCAGGAAAGTGACATCTGATATTCAATTTAGAAAGATCAACCTTGTTTCTCTGTGGAGAACAGAATATGGGGAGAAAAGAGGGCGAGGATTTTTACAGTCATTTGAGCAAAAGATTCTGGTTCAGGTATTTATTTATTTATCTAGTCACAAAAAATCCAATGAACTCCTACTGCAAGCTAGGGCACAGTAGTTTGTCCTGGGGGCCCCAGGGTTATTAAGAGAGGTAAGGACTCTACTCTGACAAACTTTTGCCTCTATTAGAGGTGCAGGTAGTGTTAAGCCCTGTGAAGACAATAAAACAAGCTAGTGCAGTGGAGGAGGTGTGTCCATTTAAATAGAATGTCATGGCCATGGTGGAACCTGAATGACTAGAAACAGCCAGGCATGAAAGAGCCTCATGAAAGAAGTTCCAAGTACAGGAAAGAGCAAGTGCAAAGGCACTAATGGGGAGCAAGTTTGGCAAAAAAAAAAAAAAAAAAAAAAAAAACCCACTATTGTGGCTGGAGGGACCAAATGAGAGGCGATTACAGCCCCAAAGAAGTCAGCTGGGGCCTCATCATATAGAATAAGAAGTCATTTCTTATGAGACTTTTGGGCAAGTGGACATGGAGACAGAGAATGAGGTAAAGACTGGGGAAGACTTTATGGTGCTGTGTCAACTATTTATGTCTTCTGGGGACAAGTTACAGGATGTATCCACCGGGTTGGGAGCCTTATACTCCTCATGTGTCGTTCATTGTATAAAGTAATTGATTCATGAACATCCTTGTTGTCTCTTTCCATTAGTTTATTCAAATGGGGGTGTTGGCTCTTAGCCTCCTTCTCATTTAGTTGTTTTAAGAAACTGTTGTTCATGATAATTGTCAGGAATTTGATTTTCTTCTCACCACTTTATAAATTCCAAAATGATGATTGCTTATAGGGAAACAGAAACTTCCTTGTTCTTAAAAGAACAAAATGAGCCATATACATGGAGAATATGTCTCCCACTGTTTAAAGTAGTATTGCTTTAAGTGGTGTATAATATAACATTTACTTTACTCTTTGAAAATCCCTAATGCACAGATGCATTTGAAATGACCCCAGTGTCTAGTTTGCTCCAGTTGACATTCTCTTTAATAGGAGCAGGTGGAAAACTTGAAAGAAGAATTACTAAAATGGCTGTTTTGGCTATTATTTGAACTTGTAAGTTGTTCCGACCAGAAAGTGAAAATTATTGGAAAGGAAAGTTATTTTTCCTTAACTTGAAGACCTGGTCCAGAACTGTTATGAAAGTGGATGTTAAGTGGGGTCTGTGCTGTCTGCTTCATATGCACGATGGATGATTGATGTCCGCAGCCCAACTAATAGAATATTTTTCCACCGACCCTGGTGCAATTGCATTATATAGTTGCAATTTTTTTTTTTTTTCAGTATGTGGGCCTCTCACTGTTGTGGCCTCTCCCATTGCGGAGCACAGGCTCCGGACGCGCAGGCTCAGCGGCCATGGCTCACGGGCCCAGCTGCTCCGCAGCATGTGGGATCTTCCCAGACTGGGGCACGAACCCGTGTCCCCTGCATTGGCAGGCGGACTCTCAACCACTGCGCCACCAGGGAAGCCCTATAGTTGCAATTTTTAACATTACATTTTAATAGAATTTTGGGGGCCTCTTTGTTATTAATAAAGTTAAATATAATCAGAAATGAACATCTCCGCTGAAATATTCACCTTGTCGCCCTTGACAAACAGGGGAGACCTTTGTACTCTTCTTGTTTCCTGTCACTGCTTTGCCTAGAGGAAGCAGTACATGCACATTTGTTGAATCAGATTGACTCTTCTTCCCCAGATTCATTCTGCCTCAAAAAGACCAAGATTTTTTCCTTCCAATGGGAAAAAAATTCTAATCAACACCCTCAAAATATGAAATCAACCACAAAATTCATTACTTGGGATTTTTCATTTAGAGAAATGATCATAATGACATGCTGTGTTCATGAGTGAGATTTTCTGTCTTTAAGCTCTTAATGTATAGTTTGCCTTTAAAATTAAGTTGCCTACTTTTCTAAATCAAACATAGATTAAACAGCCACGTAATTACTTTCTGGATCGTTTCTTTGCCACTGCAGGGATATGGCATATGTTTAACATTGTGGATCTTATTATTTTAATTTTAAGAGATAACATGAGAAAATAATTATTAAAATAAAAAATCACTCCAGCCTATTAGGGTAATATAGGGTGTGTTTCCTTTCAGTCTTTTTTCTGTTAATAATATTGTTTGAACTTAATTTTAATATAAGAAATTTTGAAGATGTGTGAATGGATACCAGCATTTAGTCAGAACAAAAGACAGAAGATATAGCTGGCAGAATATTCATACTTAAGGCAATAATTAACTGATATTTAAAACATGTTTTACGGTAGAATAATATCCCTGCACTGAGCTAACTGTCCAAAATATAGACAAAATTAAAAAAAAAAGAGTACTCAAAGGCATTCTTAGTAAAAAACTGCCTGCCCTTAACTTGAAGGATCTAGTTAACATGAGACAGAATATGATCACACAAATTAAACAAAAGCCTTAAAAAGCACAGAGCAGAGATTTAATTAAAGACTGTTTTCCATAGAAATTTGTGCTCAAAAGGCAATGTTGTTTGCCTGGGATGTGTTTTATCTTACTCTTGGGAGTCAGTGCTGGGCGCTGGTTAAAATCTCAAGACATGGTGGTCAGATCTACCCAGCTCCCCATTTTCTTACCTGAGTGGAGTGGGGCAAATTACAGAAACTCTTTAAGAGTCTCAGATTTTTCATCTGTTAAACAGCCAGTAGTAGTATCTGCCTCATACAGTCTGGTAAGGATTCCCTGAGGTAATGCATGCTTTGTAGTTTTCTGGGACATGGGAAGATTAATAATAACCATTCAACAGGACTGAATCCTTTCTTATAGGGCCAGGTGTATCTAACCACATAATTATGAATATATTGGAGAAAATGTTATCTAAGCAGGAGAGAAACTTGGAAGAGGGCTAAAAATATCTGTGGATCCCATGTTTATAAAAAAAAAAAATGAAACATCCCTGAATATTGAGTAATAAATTTCTCATTGCTTAAGGTTGGAAGGATGACTCAGAAACACTAAATTTCAAAAAATATTCCATTCTATTTGCCTCCAGAAATTGCATAAAGTGAAAATGTTTTGGTTATTCCATGAAGGAATAGCTTGAATTTTAAGTAATTAATGCTTTCAGTTGTTTCCAAATTTATAGAAATGTGTGTTTTTTTAAACTGGTAGTTGTGTAACATTTTTTTAATAAGTTACTGTGATTGGAATTGATTGTGTCTCTGGCAATGATTTCTTCTTGAGCATACTTTTCTCTGCCCAGACGATTCCATCACCTCCACCACATTGGCATCAACAGACTTCTGATATATCCTTGACTGATAGAGGTGTGGCCATTTTCTCTTTTGACCTTAGAAAGTAATGAGAGCCACTGGTGTGCCCTTTCCGTTAAATTGATGGAAAGTGCTTCAGTGTGTAATATCTCATTAATAGAGATGGGTAATGACAAACTTGGGACAGTTTATGTAGCCGACAAACAAAGCACCTGCTCATGTTAAAGGGATGGATGACCCATGACCACACGGACACTTTAGACAAAGTAGAACTTTGACAACTGGTAGAAATCACCCCCTTCACCAAATGCGATATCGTGTCTGCCTTTTCTTTTCTCACAACTGTGACTCTTCTTTTTTTTTCCCTGTACATTCTAAGGATTTCAGTGTGTTGCATGCTGGGTTCCCTGAGATGCATAGTGGCTTGTAGGAAGTCTGCCCTGAGAGCAAAATGTGTTGGGGAACAGCACTGGACAGAGGAAACTTTGAACGTTCTAAAGTTGATACGGGGCCTCCGCTGGTCTCAGCTCTGAGGCTGCCTGGAGCTGAAATGTCCCTTCGGAGGTGTCTCAGATTGAGGCAAGTGGGCCACGTCATTGTTAAGGGATGCAGGTTGCTCCAGAGTTAAGGCATTAAGCTTGGACAGAGCAGCTCCCTTCAGCTGAGTTCAGGTCCTGGAGAGAGACACAGCGGTGAATTGTTGGCTGTAGACTGACAGCTAAGGAACCATCCTTTCCATCCATTCCTCCATCCTGAGGGCGGATCTGGGGGACCCACCGCCATAACTACTCCACAGCGCAGCCTGAGGGAGTTGTCTTGAATGAGCTCTTAAATTTCCACCCAATTCTAAACATCCTGTAAAATTTAGTTCTAATAGTAAAAATGATAAAGATATTCTTATGATTATTATTGTTTAAGGTACATGTAATACTGAGGTGGAATTTGTTCTTTTGTCTATAAGTAAAGGAAAATAATGTCTGGGATAGAGGTTTTTAGTCTTATTAGTGAAACATTTTCATTGAATTATTTTATTCCAGGTTAGCTTTGCTTTTGAAACTCAAAATTAAGAAGGCTTGACTTCTGTGGCGTGTGTTTCAAGGGAGATGACAGGGAAACAGGACTCCAAGCACAGAGCTGTGAAGTGATTGGAAACATCGGGCCCTTCTCTGGAGAAACACTGTCCTTTTTCCGTGGCTGCTTGGAACGCTGCTTGGCACGGTGCATTCTGAATTTTGTGCATCCGTTACCCAACACACAGCCCACCCGATCCCAGCATGTGGTGTTGGAATATATCCGCTACTTTCAGGGCTGGGACGAGGGTAGGGTAAGTGAGGTACTCAGCTTGGGTGCCAAACTTAAGGAGTAATCAACAGAAAACATATTTTAATGCAATATTTTAAAAAGTCAAAATTACAGCAAACATTTATATGATGATAAATTGTAAATATTATAAATAGCAACCAGATCATTATTACTTATTTTCCCTTCGCCCCAGCTTTCACTGTGGCTTGGCTGGGCACTGGCCACTTATACCTTAGAAATAATCTGATAAACCTATTGTCAACCCCATGGACCTGATTGAATAAGCAATTCTGTAAATGCCCCAAATGAAATCAATGCAGATATTCCTTAGCAATTCTAAGAACATAATGGAAGGAATATATTTAAATGTCTGAGTAAAGTGTACACGAATCACAACAGCCTGAGGCAGACCGATGGGAGCTAGGAGCTGGCATCAGGGCTGCAGATGATGAGATAAGGAGAGGATTGCAGGCTAAACGGGTTTCACTAAATCATCAGTCTAGGGACACAGCCAGTGGTCAAATCCCAGAGCCACTGAGATGTGTGAAAGCTGAGACTCAATCCTGGGGTCAAAGGTGAACTGGAAGAGCAGAAGGCTTGCAGGCCCCAGTACTCCCAGAAGAGTGTGTGTTGTGAAACCACTGTTGCTTTTTTCTTTTTTCTTGTGACTGATCCCACAAGTCCTAACTTAAAAACTGAAAACCTCTCTCCATTCCCTATAGAATAAATTCAAAATTTCTCAATAAGGCATCTGAGGCCCTTCATGCGATATGGCAGTTACGTGTCTCATCTCTTCCCTAACCCCACCTTTATAAAAACTTGACCAAAAGTCACAAATATGAACAGCTTTTGCTCCAGTCACAACCCCCTCTCTACTCCCCAGCTTTAGGGGTGCCTACCCCGCAGCCCCACACTTTTTTTGATTTCTTCTCTGATTTCTCCTCTTGGAGAGGAATTATTCCCAAGGCAAGATTGTATTGAATATCACTTCCTCTTTGGAGACTTTGCTGCCTCTTCCCAGGTTGGGTTAAAAAAAGAAACTTCTTCCTCACTTTGAGCCCACTGTATTGACACAGAATGATATGTTTACATGTTTGTTTCCCAGTAGGCTTTTATTTGTTACTGAGGAATGAAAATTATTATAACAGAAACTGTTTATATAGTACTTCCCGGAGCCTAGGCATTGTGAAAGTGCTTAAATATGATATTTTATGTGATCTCAATACCTTTCATACTATCACACTATCATTTCATACTGTAATACTTCATATTATTGCCATTTTATCTGTGAATAAATCAAGGCCTGGGGAGCCTTCAATTCTGCAGGAAGCTACATTCATCTTTGTACTCCCAGCTCCTAGCACAGCTACAGCCTCAGAGGTACACACGACAGTTCAGTGAGTGAACAATGAATGCATTGATGGTTGTGATCAGCCAGAATAAGTAGAAAAAGCAGATCTTTTGTCCATTTCACGATACATACACATGCACATTTGTACTCATTTTAATAAAGTTTTATTGCAGTTGATAATCTTTGTGGGTAAAACTTTTAGATAAGATATAATGCATTTTCTTTTGCAAAATCATTATTCACACTGTGATAACTCTAGCAGTGTTCTAGTGGAATTTAACTCACATATATAATAGCTAACTAAATTAGCCATCCTAGTTTTGGGAAACTCTGACAACTATATTAAATTGAGGACCCAATATATTTTTTTAAAGCATCAAGATTTTATTTGCATTATTTCAGGTGAAAAGAATATATTTAGCAATTAAATAGAAGTACAATTCTATTGAGGACTTACATGTAATATAATAAGGTAGTAATCACCCAGTCAGTGAGACTTTACAAACAGTGTAGGGTGATATTATGGAAAAAAGGGGCTTCCTTATTTCATAGAAAGCAGGTATTAAAGTGTGGACATATTAAAGGGAGAATGTTGCCTTCCTGGGGGCATCGAACCAACAGCAATCCATCTCTTGCTGTTAAAATTTATCCAAAGAGCTCGGCTTTTCTTTCCATCTCTCAGGGATGAAAATCTGTATTGTCTCCACTGTAATATCATCTGTTGAAAATGTTCAGTGGCTGAAGATTAAAAACTTCTCTACTCTGGAAGTAGACTTTTTAAAATTTCCTGGCCTTTGAGACAAACAGAAGAAAACTACCAATGTATAATGAATATCACCCAGAGTTTTTTTACCTACTACTTATATTCTTAAATATGGTCTGCATTAGCACCTCTGAGATTCATGGAGATATTACATCACTATTAGATCATCTCTTCCTTTTCACTAGTATTCTTCTGAGATTCCCAAGGAATCTCACAAGGAGGAGAAAGCTACCAGGTGTTTCTCCAGCATGTACTCTGCCCCCTGCCTCCACCGTAGAGTTTTATAGCATAAGCTTCTGTGCATTACTGGTTTGAACAAATACTTGAAATGCTAGAGAGAAAAAAACTACCATTTTGAAAATCACTATCTAATCCCATTCTACTCATTTTACAGATAGGAAAACTGAGGCCCAGATAGTACACTGTTGGTTGCTAGTGGCACTAAAGCCAGTCATTATGTGATGGGAGACTTTGAGCATCGAGTGTGTGTCTTCTTCCTTCAGACCAGAATCCTTCCACTAAAGCTAACTCTCTTGTGTACAGTGGCTGGGCTGAATCAACTGGAATCTCAGGCATTGCCATGACATAGATTAGAAAAAGGGGAATGAAATGTTTGCTAAAATGACCTTAAACCTTTTATTCTGCCATTGAACCAGCTGAACATTCTCCTAAAACTAATTTCAGTACCTCTGATGGGCTGCAATACTCATGTATATTTCTGTAAACTTTCTGTTTCTCAGAGCCTCCTCAAAAGAAAAAAAAAATCTGTCCTTTATGAGATTTTGGTTATTTTATTTACTCCATCAATTTCATCACCACCCCAGGCTATGAAGAGTTTTTCTACTCAGAGTAAAGTGAAAACTTGACATTAGTATCTGGATTCATAATGGGGACCACAGCTGAGGGATATGGGTGCTGTCTGGGAGGCTTGTTAAGGGATAGTCCAATGACTGAGGCAAACGTTTCAGCTTCTGATGATTTTTTCTTAACTCCTGGTAATTGCTTTTGTCCTTGCCTTTGCTCCTCAGCCCTAGACTCACTACCAAGCCGTGTAGCTGGTGGGTTAACTAAGCAGTTGATTAAAATACTTGTTTGTTATTCAGGAGAAATCAGAATAGTAGCCCTTAGGCATTCTGGAATAAGGGTCTCAATCTCTTTATTGGTTACTGTTTTAAGAAAAGGGACAAGCAATTACTTGTAGTGGAATTGTCTCTCTCTCTCTCTCTCTCTCTCTCTATATATATATATATATATATATATATATATTTTTTTTTTTTTTTTTTTTTTCTTCCTTCTGGTCTCCGTTATACTGTAAGTTTGTGCTGGGCAAGGCAGTGCATCTCCTGTGGACTGATGGACAGACAGTCTGTCATTTGTGTGTCATGACCGACACAAAAGGAATGACAAATAGGAACATTTGAGCTGGGATTTGAGCTGGGATTGTGTGTCCTCAGGAATTCCAGGTACCTGTGGGAACAATTGCCGGATAGTACACCTGATCCTCAGGCTTTGGATTTGATCACTATGTGAGAACTCCAGGGATGCTTTTTCTTCCTAGCAATACTGGATTGCTGCCTTGCTAATATTCTTTACTCTAGCGTGCCTTGGGCTAACATTGAAGTCAAGAATGCTGTGACGGTTTTACTGTAGTACTTAATTGTAGTGTGAAGAATTCTTCTGGGGAAGGAAAACACTTATGGTAGAAAAACAAGCCAAAAAATATTAAGGTAGCTTTGGATGATTGATAAAATAGCAGTTAATGCTTTTCTTAGTCACATGCCATGTAAATGAAATGATAGATTCTTTTTACAAGTCTCCACTGAGAATGTTTTTTCCTAACGCAAAACAAGAAGCAGAATGTGAAATACATAATTAGGAATAGAGTTCAATTTTACCTTTACTATTATTATACTCTGTATCATTAGCATACTATTAGTTTTGAAAGTGAAAAGAGAAAGAAAAGAAGTTAGGGAGTTACGTAAGCGGATGGAGAGTGCCATTCTGACAGTTGTAGAACTAATTCTGAGTTCTGCCTGAGGAAAGAAAAGGGGAAATGGCTTGGGAAGCTCCATCAGTAGAAAGCAGTAGGCGAAGAGAAATGGCTTAGCAGTTGGCAAGATGGAGAGAGATAAGACAGACTGAACAACTTGTGGAGTAGACCCTGCAGAGGAGGATGGGGGTGAAAATAGGAACAAGGACCAGCAGCCTTACTGAGCTCAGAATTTGCTTGGTAGAACGTAGCAATGATAACACCACACATGACTTTGACACCATAAAGTCCTACTTGTTTGCTCTTTACATCTGCAAAAAACCCTGCAAAGTGCTTCTTTTAAGGAGATTAGGTATTTATATAATTTTACGTTTATATGAAAGCTATATAATTACCAAGCTATTCTGCATTTGAAACTGAGGGAAATACTTTATTCCTTCATGAAATTGTATTGATAGGCAACAGTTTCCCACTGTTCCACAAATATAAAAAATTCAGCTGATAACACTTAGACTGGTAATAATGTATGCAAATATTAGAAGGCTGGTAGTGAGAAAATTAAGCCTAGATGTACCACTAGACTTCTGTGTTTGAAACTTCTACCATTAAGTGTTTTGGGAACGACATAATTTTTTTTTAATTTTATTTTTTCTGTCTAACAAGAATGAACTATCTCTGCTCTCATAATATTTTGAATCCAGGAAATTTTGTTGATCTTTGCCAAAGCAAGCAGTGTTTTGACTATCATGATCTTGAGATATTAATATTTTTAACGCTAGACTAAACACATTTGTGATTATTATGCTAACCTAAAATTTCCTATGAAGCACTTGTATTGAGTTCTATGCAATGCATGATTTATACCCTTAAGGAATTCATGTCTATTTTAAACCAGGTTGGAAAGAGAGATTGGTTATCAGAAAAGACACATTGACCTATAAAGTGTTGGGGAAACAAGGTTTGTCCATATAAGGTCTCCATAAAGTCCTTATTCATTTTTAAACTTGAGTAATTAAAATGATAAATATTTAAACATTATGTCTATACATCACAGATAAAAGCAAATCCAGCTTAATTCAAAAAGTCACTTGCAATTTGCTACTATATACACAACACACATTCTTCAAGTCTTAAAATCTTACAAATACACATGAAAGCCATCTTTATGGAATTATCTGAAAATGATAAGTATATGCTATGAATCTGGATATTAAGGATTTTGAATGAAGAAAAAAAATTTAGATTGAAGAAAAAAGATGGTCAATGTTGGCTTTGAAAGTAATTCTAGGCAAAGTTTATTGAAATATTTATCCGAGTACCTAGCAAATAGTAGGTGATTGGAACATAAAGTGTTGCTTTTCTTCCTGGAATTAAGATATATTTAAGTTGCTATTCTGGAATGGCATTGTGATGATAAAAATGGCTAGAGATCAGAAAGTCAGATATTATTTTTTTAAAGTCTGTTTAATGAACCATGAGAGTCCAGTGAAGTTCAGTGTTCTTTCACCCAAAATGTGCCCTTAGAAGTTTACAAAAAACAAACAAACAAACAAAACTCTTCTCCTATATACATATATCACTGAACACTGCTGTCAAATACAGAATCCTTAGATGGAATATGTAATCAGACTGACTCAGAATGGGACACAAGATGTTTTTCCAAATTTAATTCATCTAATAATTATTGAGAATACCCTGCCAACCTTTAATAAAGACAGATTACACACAGTGAATTATGTATAAGTGCTGCTCTCAGAACGTCCAGATGCTACTGTGTGAACATGGCAAGGGGGTGGAAGGTGGTGGCAGTAGGTGAGAATTATTGATCAGACCCATGAATGACCATATCCCCAGCCAAATCTTTGCTGGGAGCCTTAATAAAGGTGTAAGTTAAATGCATTGATACAACAGCAAATAGGGCGTCAGGCTGTTGAGGGGAAATGATTTTTGAGCGGAGCCAGGCCATGAAGGCCTGAAGACAGTGAACAAAGGGTAAGCAAGAACCCCAGACCCACAGATAAATGAGTTGAAGTTTGGTGGCTTTGCCAAAATATCTTCAAAAGTTCAGTCTTGCCCAAGCATTTTAATGTGTGCTCCTAGGGAATGAAGCACTAAGAACATGTAGTTTAAAGTGGGATGGCAGTACCAATGCCCCAATAAGCTCCCTTGCTAAAAGATGTATTAATTTACTACCTAGCGGGAACAAGCAGTAAATAAAAGCAAAGCGCAGCTTGCACATGTTTTGTGAAGGCGAAATGAGGTAGAAAATGAAAGATATTTATCTCCATTATTCTCCTTTAAAAATTTTTGTTAACTAATCTGCAACCCAAAGAGAAGGATAAAACATTGCTGAGATTCTGAGGGTAAGAAGGGAAAAGCCAAAGGGAGCTTTGGTGAAGATTTTGGTAGGAAAAAAAACTCTCAAAGTTTGTATTTGGAAATTGTTCTTTTCTCCCTTAAAGTGTGACTATGTTTCTTTTTACAAAAACCACTCTACTGAGAGCTAGAGAAGAGTTTCTGTGTTTCAGTAAATCGATACTAGCTAATAGTGTGGCATAAAAATTCGGGGATTTTTTGAACAGTGAATAGATGATATATTTGAAATTGTGATGCGTTATGAAAAATATTTTGGAGCTGGAATCTCTCAGTCTGTGAAATCTGGTTCGATGAGATGTGGAGGGATGTTGGTACAAATTACACTACTGGTGGTCCTGTGAAGCAGAGTCATAGGGAGATTTCTGGCCAGTCTATCTTTGCTGCCCCAGGACCTCCAAAGGTATTTCCTGAGATCCAATCTGTTCTGGGGTCCCCCATAAAACAGCTGAAGTTCTATGTAAATGGGTGTGAAAGGAGGCAGTGGGAAAGATCACAGCCTTTGGAATTAGACAGACTTGGTTTTGAAAATTAGCCAATTGGGGGCTTCCCTGGTGGCGCAGTGGTTGAGAGTCTGCCTGTCGATGCAGGGGACACGGGTTCGTGCCCCGGTCTGGGAAGATCCCACATGCCGCGGAGCAACTGGGCCCGTGAGCCAAAATTACTGAGCCTGCGCGTCTGGAGCCTGTGCTCCGCAACAAGAGAGGCCGCGATAGTGAGAGGCCCGAGCACCACGATGAAGAGTGGCCCCCGCTCGCCACAACTAGAGAAAGCCCTCGCACAGAAACGAAGACCCAACACAGCCAAACATAAATACATAAATAAAGCAAACTGTCAACAAGTAAAAATAAACACTATTATATATATATAAAAAAAAATTAGCCAATTGATCTGACTTCTAGAGTCATTTACCTGACTAATCTGAGCCTCTCAGAGTTGTTATAAGAATCTTAAATTAAATAAACATGCCACATACTGTGCTGATGACAAAGAAATGTGGAACTATAAGTTTAGAGCAAATTTTACTTAACTGTAAGTAAATTATAGAAATGGAAATACTATCAAAATAATAGTACTGGGGCTTCCCTGGTGGCGTAGTGGTTGAGAGTCCGCCTGCCGATGCAGGGAACACGGGTTCGTGCCCCGGTCCGGGAAGATCCCACATGTCGCGGAGCGGCTGGGCCCATGAGCCATGGCCACTGAGCCTGCGCGTCCAGAGCCTGTGCTCCGCAACGGGAGAGGCCACAACAGTGAGAGGCCTGCGTACCGCAAAAAAAAAAAAAAAAAAAAAAAGTACTGAATAAAGGAGAGAGGCAGAGAGATTTTCCAGGGGCTGCTGGGCTATGGTGGGTTTTTACAGGGTGGAGGGTGTGGACATAATCATAGTAGAGTCTTTGCCTTATATCCTACTGATACATGGCAGATAGGAGACGTGAAACTGTTCGAAAGAATACATGATTTAATGTTGAACTGAGGGCAAGAATACCAAGAAAAGTGCCACCCGAACCGAGAGGTGGATTCGAAGTGGTATAATGAGTTAATACCTTATAAAGATGATAGGAGTTGAGAGAAGGGAACCCTCCTACACTCTGGGTGGGAACATAAGTTGGTATAACCACTATGGAGAACAGTATGGAGATTCCTTAAAACACTAAAAATAGAGCTACCATATGACCCTGCAATCCCACTCCTGGGCATATATCCTGAGGAGAACATGGTCCAAGAGGATACAGGCACCCCAATTTTCATTGCAGCACTGTTTACAATAGCCAAGACATAGAAGCAACCTAAATGTCCATCGACAGAGGAATAGCTAAAGCAGAGGTGGTACATCTATACAATGGAATATTACTCAGCCATTAAAAAGAGTGAAATAATGCCATTGGCAGCAGCATGGATAGACCTAGAGATTGTCATACCGAGTGAAGTGAGTCAAACAGAGAAAGTGAAATATCGTATGATATCCCTTATATGCAGACTCTAAAAAGAAATGATACAAATGAACTTATTTACAAAACAGAAACAGACTCACAGACTTAGAGAAAGAACTTATGGTTATCAGGGGGAAGGATGGGGTGAAGGGATAGTTAGGGAGTTTGGGATTGACAGGTATGCACTGCTGTATTTAAGATGGATAACCAACAAGGACCTACTGTACAGCACAGGGAACTCTGCTTAATGTTATGTGGCAGCCTGGATGGGAGGGGAGTTTGGGGGAGAATGGATACGTGTATATGTATGGCTGATTCCCTTTGCTGTGCACCTGAACTGTCACCACATTGTGAATTGTCTATACTCCAATATAAAATAAAAAGTTAAAAAAAAGATGATAGAAGTTGAGTTGGATTCCCAGCAGTGTGATCTTGGGCTGCTTGTTATGTCTCAGTTTCCCCATGTATTAAATGGAGTAATATGTATTATAGGAAGCTATGGGTTGAACCAAAGAGGCCCAAAACACGATCGACTTTTACTCCACTTGATATTGTATGGCATGGAGGAACGGCCCTGGCTCTCAGAGTGGCATTGAAGCGTAATATCGCTATTGGCTTTGCCTCTGCCCAAGTGTTTGTTCTCATCGAGCTACAACCCACGAACATAAGGCCACAGGGCGGATCTGTAGAAATGACAAGTGGTCTAATATTGTTTCCACCCAATTCAGTATAGCACAGTCTAGAGTTTCATATTGTGCCTGAAACCTCACAATCTTTCCAGAAGAACCTTAGCTTGGGAGACCCAGATGACAGTGCACTCAAAGGAGTCTGGCAGAGTTTTGATGGAGACAGAAAGGTAATGGGTAATTGGGGGTGGGAGAAGGGATAGGACATGACCCTTTTATGAGGAAAAGGCTGTGAGTCCAGACAGATAAGATCATCCTTTAAAGTTAAAGGTAAACACATTAGTAAGAATGGATCGTGTGCCCTGAGTAGCTGGGGAGAGAAAATCTGCATAGGATTCTTTAGTTAGTTTGATCCTAATAATACACATTCTGTTCTGGGTGTGAAAGTCACTGGCACATAATCTTCCTGTGGTCTGAGTTTATGTAGTTTGAGGCTGTAAATAACATAGTTTATCCCCAAGTCTGATTCACTGATAGGTTTAATGACTAAAATCAGTTTCTCCCATGGGGAGTTGTTGAAACTAAAAGGTTGTTTATAAACCAGTGACACATGCAAGGTAAGATTTGAATAAAATATTGGTTTTTGTCTTAGAAATTTTGTTTCATATGTCACCAAAGTTATTTTCACCAAATTTTTTTGATTAGTTTATTAGTTTGTTTAGTTTGGCTGCTTTGCTTTGCTTAATACTTCTAGCAGCCTTGGTAAATTGGATACCAGAAGGGTAAGTCTTACTCTTCCCCAAATAGCAGAGAAATTTCATTCCAGTTTACCGTGATCCCATGGACAAGAGAAGAGAAAAGAAACTTCCCCCTTGAGGCATCTGAAGCAAGGATTTAAAAGATCCTTGATGACACAAGGTAGCCGATAAAATCAGAAAGCTTCCCAGTCCATGGCAGTCTTCTTAATTCCTTTACGTCGAAAGCCCAGTGGTGAATAGAGGTAGGATTTGGGACAATTACAACGAAGTAAAACTGTAGAGGCAAGGTACATGCGAAGATCAAGGTACATGGGGAAATTGTCAGCTAACGTGTTCTCAGATATGCAGATTTCCTTTTCGGATAGCAGACACCAGCAGGCTTTGTTTGGAGAAAGATGGACACAGAATGATACCTCCGGGATCTAGATTTGTTGTCTCACTAATAACATCTGCCCTTGGTGTTCCCAGAAATCCACCTTATAGGCTGATCACACTTCCAGAGGATCCTTAACTACACATCTGCCATAATGTACATTGTATTGCTTAAGTAAATCCCCATGATCAAGACCAACTGAAGGGATTTGCATGAATATAACATAGAAGCCAGCAGCTGACTAGGTCAATTTCATATCAAAAATAGAATGGAAGCCCTAACCCTGAACAATCATGGAAACTGACTTGAAAGGCAGAATGCTCTGGAATACATACGGAGGGAAAATGTCATTGTAAATAAGACATTGAAACCATCTGCACATCAATTGTCTGTGGTAAAAATGAAAAACAAGGCTTTGGAATGTATTTATAGTTGTGTGGATAATAAGTCAGGCATTTTCTTGTGCTATGCAATGCTCTTTCCAGACCACACTGAATACATTGTGTACCATCCCAGCACTATGTTATAGTAAGCCTGAAATCCAAATTGATAGGTATTTAAACTTTTTTTTTTTTTTTTTTTTGCGGTACACGGGCCTCTCACTGTTGTGGCCTCTCCCGTTGCGGAGCACAGGCTCCAGACGTGCAGGCCCAGCGGCCATGGCTCAGGGGCCGAGCCGCTCCGCGGCATGTGGGATCCTCCCGGACCAGGGCACGAACCCGTGTCCCCTGCATTGGCAGGCGGACTCTCAACCACTGCGCCACCAGGGAAGCCCCTTAAACTTTTAAAAATGTTTAAATGTTCTATCTGACAGCCAATACTGGGCATTTAGAATGCTAGTAGCAATGAGAAGGGAACAGTATTGCTAAGTGTAGTTTTTGAAGGTTCAACCTGTAAATAGAGGTTCAAAATATCTTAATGCCACACTCACTTCTGTGTGCCAGTGTAAACACAAAAACATGTCTTTTTATTCTATATATATTTATGATGGGCTTTCTCTGTGTACTGCATTTTGAGCAGATCACAATGATGGAAAAATGTCCTCTGCCCTCCAAAAGCTTGCTGTCTGCCTATTAGGGATAATGGACACATTTACAGATTAGTGTCACTCTGTACTGCAAAGGTTTATGTTCCAGAACAGAACTGCACACATTGTTTTCAAGAAGTTTGGAGTAGGGAGTCTAGCAGTTCAGGGTTCAGATCTGAAATATATTTAACATAAAGCTTTTGTAGAAATTAGGTACCTTCTCATTATATGCTTCTGGTTTGTACCTTCTCTCCACCGTTTCCTAGCTGGGGTCCTTGGAAGAGCTATTTAACCTATGAAAGCCTCAGTTTCATCATCTGTGGCATCGGTGATAATGACGCTGTGATTCATAGATTTACTGCAAAGCTTTCATGAACGAATGCTTCTGAAGCGCTTCGTACAGAGTTTGGTGCAGGTAATTGAGAACAGCCACACAGTATTTTATGTATATTGCAGTGTAGTATAACGAACGTTGGCTGACTTGATGAGTGAGTTAATCAACAAATAATCTAGGCGTTGCTTTTATGGCCAGATGATCTCTGGGAACCTAACAGTCAAAGCCAAGGAGTTTCATATAAAAAGCTTTCTCATAATCAGCTTCTGATGATCAGGGTCTTCTTAACAGACGTTTCTTCAGCCACTGGAATATTTTCATGCTTCTTAGAACTCCCTGTCACAAGCTGGGAAAGTACAGATCCGAGTTTTGTTACTTCCTGAGTTTCTGCTACTTGGTCACTTGTGCAGAGAGGCTTTAGTGGAGAAGTACACGGAAGTGATGATTTTCATCTGAGTTTTATCGTTTTGGTTGTAGAAAAAATTTTCTTTACTGTTAACGGCTAGTGAAAGTTCACATTTTTCTTGTAAGAGAAGTGGAACCAAGTAGGGAAGGAATAGCAAAGCAGAAGCTGTTTACGCCTTGATAGGTCCTTGCTAAGCACCCAGGCATCTGCTGGATATCAGGTAAGATATCAAAAAAGATCATCCACCTGGCCTGGGGGGCTTTCAGTTTGGCTGAAGGGCTAGATAGAGAGCAATGAGGCGTTTTGAGGAAACCAGTAGCGACAAGTTAAGGGCATCGGAAATAAACTTGGGGAAGAAGGAAGAGGAAGGGATGAAATAACTCCAGGACGGCTAACTGGGGAGACAAGGTGGTTCTTTGCTGCATGAAATGATCTGGATTTCAAACGGGAAGGGGTGGACATTTGAGCAGGAAGAACGTAGTAAAGACATGGATTCAGCTTGGTTTTAAAGACAGGAAGGAAGAAGGGGTCTTAGGGAAGAGAAGGGAAAGATTAATGGAGGATTCTTTTTTTTTTTTTTTAATGGAGGATTCTGATATCCAGCCTGAGAAGCGTACATTTAGTCTGATCAGTGAAAAAGACCCACCAGAGGCTCCTAAGCAGAGGAAAGACACAATGAAAAGGAATTTAGAAAGATTATTCTGGCAGCATTGTGCCGGTAGAATTGGAGCAAGAAAGGCTCTAAGCAAGGAAGCCAGGTACCATGCTGTCATGGCAACACTGTGTTAAAGTGATGGGATCCCAAGCTGTGGGCATGGGGGAGGGGTGCTGGTAAGAATGGACAAGACTCTGACTTAAGAGACTTTGTGTGCTTTGAAGATTACATGTGAAACCGGGGTAGGTGACTATGCGTTAGAATGACAGTCTCCTTACAATGTAAAGTTTTCTATCACCCTTTTCCCTTTACCAACCCCACCCTCCAACAGAAAACTACACAAATAAGTTCCAGAGAAGCACAAGTTTTACAAGAATACATTTGTTTGCTGTTCAATGCCAAGAGCTTGCGTCAGCACATCCGTTTCTTACAGGGTGGTTGTGCTCAGTGATAGCTGAGAACGTGTATTCCTATCCGCAAATATATTATGGATAGACCAGTATACAGTGCTTTTCTGGGAAAAATGTGACTCATTAAGACAAACTTTGTGTTACTAAAGTCTGACCTTTTCTTTTTGGACATTTGCCTACCATATATATATATATTTCTTATCATTGAAAACATTCAATAAAATCTACTCATTCTTTTTTTTTTTTTTTTTTTTTTTTTTTTTTTTTTTTTTTTTGCGGTACGCGGGTCTCTCACTGTTGTGGCCTCTCCCGTTGCGGAGCACAGGCTCCGGACGCGCAGGCTCAGCGGCCATGCCTCACGGGCCCAGCTGCTCCGTGGCATGTGGGATCCTCGCGGACCGGGGCACGAACCCGTGTCCCCTGCATCGGCAGGCGGACTCTCAACGACTGAGCCACCAGAGAAGCCCAATCTATTCATTCTTTATCCCCTATGTCTATGTAAAAATTAGATATTGATTTGTAATATTATATTTTCATTTCCGTTTTCACTACTGATTATATCATTTGTGTGCTTGCCTTTTGAAGATTGCTTTAAGAGTTTCTAGAAAATAAGTGGAAACCTTTATCTTAACGTCTGTTTTTACATAGCTTGATGAAAAATATTTAAACAGTGCTTGCTACTTAGAGAAGCTAACTCCTACCCACAATCTTCTTACAGTTCAACTACTTATCATGAGATTACTTACCTTTTTTCTGCTTTGCCTATATTACATAAAGGAGTCAACACTAGTAGAAAAAAAAATCAGTTTTAATGATGAGAAAGCACTTAAGGATTTTATCAGTTGTTCAAAATGATATAATGATATAAATGATATAAATCATTTATATATAAATATAAATATTTATATCATTAAGATATATATTTATATCTTAATGATATAAATCACATTTCAGAATCATCTCTAGGAATAAATCATTTTGAATATGGTTTTTCTGCCTGGCCTTTGCTATCATGAGAATATTTTGAGAAGCTGACTGGCCAAATGAGAGCAAAATAAGTAGCTGAACAGGAGTCTGGCTAGATTAACAAGGTTAGTTAGTTAATGAATTCTCACTGAATTTATTTAAGCCATTTTGTTAAGCACCTACTAGGTGTAAAGCACAGTACTTGTCAATTGGGTGATAAAGAGGTGAATAACTTTGGTCTCTAGGGAATATACAGCCTGTCAGGGTACGCAGGCATATTGCAAACTTACTTAATGGAAGTCAGACTTGGGGATACAACAGTACATATTGTTAAAATGAGGATGAAAAAATTTCAGTGGTAGGACTGAAGGAGATCAAGGGTATACCAGGCTGAGGTTATTGAAACACACGCTGTTTTCAGGGACTGGGATAAAGGGGTTTAAGAGAGAGATGGTGGGATGGAAAGCGAGGACTGTAGGTTTTAATAGATTAGACCTAAAATGTGAATAGTCTTAATAATGATCTAAGGAATTTGAACTTGATTCTGAAGACATTAGGGAAGTATCAATGATGTTTGATCAAGGCAGCTGCATTATAATATCCATGTTGTAAATCACTGCTTTGTGAAAATAGAAACCACTTAGACTAGCCATACTCCATATGTATATGCTTGGACTATGAGATTTAATTTTCATTCAGTGACCATATACACAAAATTCGTTATTTCACTATGTTATTTTCTAGATTTTCAAAATTCTTTCAGAGAGTCATAAACATTTATTTGTGAATCCATTTATTATTTTCAGTTGTTAAAAATGTTATCAAAAATACTATTGAAAGGATCCACCACATAAAGTTTCCAATAAAAAGTAAAAATGCAACCCCTCTTCTGTTTTGTTGTGAATAGATGTTGAGTGGCCATGAGGATAGGGGAACTATTCTGCTGTCTAATATCCTAGGTTCATTTTATTAAGAGTATAGAGATGGAAAAATTAACCCATCATCACAAACACAGGCATGCCATGCCTGTAATACAACCCAAACAATATATCTTTATAGCAATTCTTTTAGAATGTCTCCTCTTTAGAACAGAAGTTCTCATAAAATTTTAATTCACAGCTTTGACTTTCACCTTTTGGTTCTGACAGCCAACATAATTATTTCCTTTTAATACCTTTTTTACTTTATACATATGCAGTCTGTTACACATGCATTTGATTATTTCCAAACATGTCTAATACTTTTGGTATTATAATACATTTCAGAAAAAAATGTACAATTCAGGAAAAGAACTTCATGCATTTATTTCACTAAGTGTAGAACTTAGCATTTTCTTTTAAAATTAGAGACAGGAGGGCATTTAGTCTTTCATCCTCAAAATATGTCATTTATTTTGATAAGCTACATCAACTCTTTATATGATTAGAATTTGGTCTTTGCCTACTGTGAGTATGAAGCAAACATTTCTGTTACAGTAAACCTACTTGTTATTTCAATTATATTGCCTCATAGAGTAGAGTGTAGAAGGTATTAGAGAAATGGGAAAAATATACCATACAGGTGTCTAGGTTAGTAAAAATGTTTTATGGATTTCTTCCCTTTAATATTCAGCCTATGTTTAGGTAATAGTGAATATAATATCATTATCTTTACAGAGTAGTTACCTGAGTACATGTAACCTCATTTTCTATAATAGGAGGTTATAGATGAAGAGTATCTCCTGCCTCCATGCTCAGGCCTGGTAAGTCTCATTTCTCTATGTGCTGTGCATATTAAACATAGATCGCAATTCTAGGTAAAATGTAATGCTGGACACATCTAAGTCAGCTCCACTGTTTTCAAAGAGAGCAATAATTCAGATTATTCTTAAAGATGCTCCAGACTTTCAATAGTTGTAGAGTGTATCAGCTCTTTCACTGTCTTCTTCAGCCCTCTGCAGAGCAGATTATTGCCTCTATCACATACCCACCTTCTATGCATATTTATTGTAGCACTAATCATACTATCTTGTAATTAATCCTGTGCATTTCTGTCTCCTATTCTGGCTTGTGAACTTGTTAATGGAGTTGTATTCATCTTCTCTAGCACCTGGCATATGACCATGGACACACTAGGTTTAAGTAAATCCTGAATGAATGAATGGATGAATAATAGAAAGAATGAAAGGCTACAAATCAATGAATGTTAGCTGAGTTATTTGCTAAACCCTGATTTTAAAATGAATTTGGGTGGTTATGCAAGGAACTCTTCAGGAAAGCTATGTTCTTTATTGCCACTGGGGGCAGAGTGAGAGGAAATAGGCCTTCACAGGCAAAGATGGCAAGGAGGGAGAGTGTGAGGAAAAGGAATAGAAAGATCGTCCAACAGAATATGGACAGATAGTGTTTAAGTAATCATGTTAAAATAATAGAAGATATAAGGGATTTAAAGGAATCTTCTTGTTTGATGTTTAGAATTCAGTTGTGCAAGTTTTATTAGAATGTCCTAAGGTTAATGGGAACTGCCACCCACCTAAGATCAAGATGAAGCTTTTTGATGCTGTAGATAGTTTGAAATGCATCTCCCATAATCTCTGCTGGCTGTCTTCTTTCACTCAAAAATGCTCAAACGTGTTGTGATGAGAACCCCACTTTGCATGGCCTACTCCGGAATTACTTTTTTCTGGTTTCTTGACCTGAAAACTCTGCATGCCACTTGGTTCGCTACAGCTCTGAGGTCGCCTTTGTTAGACCATTTGAATGTTTACTCCATTTGAATGTTTACTCAGAAATATTGCAATCACAAATTATGTTGCAGTGACTCTGGGTAGGAAGGTATCAGAAGCTTCTAGAATCATCAATTAAAGGTTTTACAGCCACGTTGGACTTTTATGATCCATTACAAGCCGCCCTTTGTACACATGTGAAGGAGCAGCAGAAGTAGCCTGTCTGATGGGAACAGACATAGCATGATGACTACAATCCAGTTTTCCTGATTCTCCTCAAATATTTTCTCCATGACACCAAAAACTGACCTCTCAAATACTGATCAGGATGCATTTTTCTATTGAAGTAAAAATGTGGTTGAAAGATATATAGAAATTCCTGCTTGCTATTTGATTCAGTGTTTATTTTTCCTTTAAACATCTGACTTGATGAGGGATAATTTTTTTTAACATCTTTATTGCAGTATAATTGCTTCACAATGGTGTGTTACTTTCTGCTTTATAACAAACTGAATCAGTTATACATATACATATGTTCCCATATCTCTTCCCTCTTGCGTCTCCCTCCCTCCCACCCTCCCTATCCCACCCCTCTAGGTGGTCACAAAGCACGGAGCTGATCTTCCTGTGCTATGCAGCTGCTTCCCACTAGCTGTCTGTTTTACGTTTGGTAGTGTATATATGTCCATGCCACTCTCTCACTTTGTCACAGCTTACCCTTCCCTCTCCCCATATCCTCAAGTCCATTCTCTAGTAGGTCTGTGTCTTTATTCCCATCTTACCCCTAGGTTCTTCATGACCTTTTTAAATTTTTTTTTCTTAGATTCCATATATATGTGTTAGCAGACGGTATTTGTTTTTTGCTTTCTGACTTATTTCACTCTGTATGAAAGGCTCTAGGTCCATCCACCTCACTACAAATATCTCAATTTCGTTCTTTTTATGGCTGAGTAATATTCCATTGTATATATGTGCCACATCTTCTTTACCCATTCATCTGATGATGGACACTTAGGTTGCTTTCATGTCCTGGCTAATGTAAATAGAGTTGCAATGAACATTTTGGTACATGACTCTTTTTGAATTATGGTTTTCTCAGGGTATATGCCCAGTAATGGGATGACTGGGTCATATGGTAGTTCTATTTTTAGTTTTTTAAGGAACCTCCATACTGTTCTCCATAGTGGCTGTATCAATTTATAGTCCCACCAACAGTGCAAGAGGGTTCCCTTTTCTCCACACCCTCTCCAGTATTTATTATTTGTAGATTTTTTGATGATGGCCATTCTGACCGGTGTGAGATGATATCTCATTGTAGTTTTGATTTGCATATTTCTCTAATGATTAATGATGTTGAGCATTATTTCATGTGTTTGTTGGCAATCTGTATATCTTCTTTGGAGAGATATCTATTTAGGTCTTCTGCCCATTTTTGGATTGGGTTTTTTGTTTTTTTGTTATTGAGCTGCATGAGCTGCTTGTAAATCTTGGAGATTAATCCTTTGTCAGTTGCTTCATTTGCAAATATTTTCTTCCATTCTGAGGGTTGTCCTTTGGTCTTGTTTATGGTTTCCTTTGCTGTGCAAAAGCTTTTAAGTTTCATTAGGTCCCATTTGTTTATTTTTATTTTTATTTCCATTTCTCTAGGAGGTGGGTCAAAAAGGTTCTTGCTGTGATTTATGTCATAGAGTGTTCTGCCTATGTTTTCCTCTAAGAATTTGATAGTGTCTGGCCTTACATTTAGGTTTTTAATCCATTTTGAGTTTATTTTTGTGTATGGTGTTAGGGAGTGTTCTAATTTCATTCCTTTACATGTAGCTGTCCAGTTTTCCCAGCACCACTTATTGAGAGACTGTCTTTTCTCCATCGTGTATCCTTGCCTCCTTTGTCATAGATTAGTTGACCATAGTTGCATGGGTTTATCTCTGGGCTTTCTGTCCTGTTCCATCGATCTGTATTTCTGTTTTTGTGCCAGTACCATAGTATCTTGATTACTGTAGCTTTATAGTATAGTCTGGAGTCAGGGAGCCTGATTCCTCCAGTTCCATTCTTCTTTCTCAAGATTGCTTTGGCTATTCAGGGTCTTTTGTGTTTCCGTAAAAATTGTGAAAATTTTCTTTTCAACTTCTGTGAAAAGTGCCAGTGGTAGTTTGATAGGGATTGCATTGAATCTGTAGATTGCTTTGCATAGTATAGTCACTTTCACAATATTGATTCTTCCAATCCAAAAACATGGTATATCTCTCCATCTGTTTCTATCATCTTTAATTTCTTTCATCAGTGTCTTATAGTTTTCCACATACAGGTCTTTTGTCTCCTTAGGTAGTTTTACTCCTAGGTATTTTATTTTTTTTGTTGTAGTGGTAAATGGGAGTGTTTCCTTAGTTTCTCTTTCAGATTTTTCATCACTAGTGTATAAGAATGTAAGAGATTTCTGTGCATTAATTTTGTATGCTGCTACTTTACCACATTCATTGATTAGCTCCAGTAGTTTTCTGGTAGTATTATTAGGATTCTCTGTGTATAGTATCATGTCATCTGCAAACAGTGACAGGTTTACTTCTTCTTTTCTGATTTGGATTACTTTTATTTCTCTTTCTTCTCTGATTGCTGTGGCTAAAACTTCCAAAACTATTTTGAATAATAGTGGTAACAGTGGGCATCCTTGTCTTGTTCCTGATTTTAGCAGAAATGGTTTCAGTTTTTCACCATTGAGAACGATGTTGGCTGTGGGTTTGTCATATATGGCCTTTATTATGTTGAGGTAAGTTCCCTCTATGCCTATTTTCTGGAGAGTTTTTATCATAAATGGGTGTCGAATTTTGTTGAAAGCTTTTTCTGCATCTATTGAGATGATCATATGGTTTTTCTCCTTCACTTTGTTAATATGGTGTATCACATTGATTGATTTGCATATATTGAAAAATCCTTGCATTCTGGGATAAACCCCACTTGATCATGGTGTATGATCCTTTTAACGTGCTGTTGGATTCTGTTTGATAGAATTTTGTTGAGGAGTTTTGCATCTATGTTCATCAGTGATATTAGCCTGTAGTTTCCTTTTTTGTGACATCTTTGGTTTTTGTATCAGTGTGATGGTGGCCTTGTAGAATGAGTTTGGGAGTGTCCTTCCCTCTGCTATATTTTGGAAGAGTATGAGAAGGATAGGTGTTAGCTCTTCTCTAAATGTTTGATGAATTCACCTGTGAAGCCATCTGGTCCTGGGCTTTTGTTTGCTGGAAGATTTTTAATCACAGTTTCAATTTCAGTGCTTGTGATTGGTCTGTTTATATTTTCTATTTCTTCCTGGTTCCATCTCAGAAGGTTGTGCTTTTCTAAGGATTTGTAAATTTCTTCCAGGCTGTCCATTTTATTGGCATATAGGTGCTTTTAGTAATTCCTCATGATTCTTTGTATTTCTGCAGTGTCAGTTGTTACTTTTTTTTAATATATAATTCTGTTCATTTGAGTCTCCTTCCTTTTTTTCTTGATGAGTCTGGCTAGTGGTTTATCAATTTTGTTTATCTTCTCAAAGAACCAGCTTTTAGTTTTATTGATCTTTGCTATTGTTTCCTTCATTTCTTTGTCATTTATTTCTGATCTGATCTTTATGATTTCTTTCCTTCTGCTAACTTTGGGTTTTTTTTGTTCTTCTTTCTCTAAGTTTTTTAGGTGTAAGTTTAGGTTGTTTATTTGAGATGTTTCTTGTTTCTTGGGGTAGCAATGTATTGCTATAAACTTCCCACTTAGTAATGCTTTTGCTGCATCCCATAGGATTTGGGTCATCGTGTTTTCATTGACATTTGTGTCTAGGTATTTTTTGATTTCCTCTTTGATTTCTTCAGTTATCTCTTGGTTATTTAATAGCGTATAGTTGAACCCCATGTGTTTGTACTTTTTACACTTTTTTCCTGTAATTGATGTCTAGTCTCATAGTGTTGTGGTCAGAAAAGTTACTTGATACAAGTTCAATTTTCTTAAATTTACCAAGGCTTGATTTGTGACCCAAGATATGATCTATCCTGGAGAATGTTCCATGAGCACTTGAGAAGAAAGTGTATTCTGTTGTTTTTGGATGGAATGCCCTATAAATATCAATTAAGTACATCTTATTTAATGTGTCATTTAAAGCTTGTTTTTCCTTATTTATTTACATTTTGGTTGATCTTTCCATTGGTGAAAGTGGGGTGTTAAAGTGCCCTACTATGATTGTGTTACTTTCAATTTCCCCTTTTATAGCTGTTAGCATTTGCCTTATATACTGAGGTGCTCCTATGTTGGGTGCATAAATATTTACAATTGTTAGCTCTTCTTCTTGGATTGATGCCTGATCATTATGTAATATCCTTCTTTGTCTCTTGTAATAGTCTTTATTTTAAAGTCTATTTTGTCTGATATGAGAATTGCTACCCCAGGTTTCTTTTGATTTCCATTTGCATGGAATATCTTTTTCCATCCCCTCACTTTCAGTCTGTATGTGTCCCTAGGTCTGAAATGGGTCTCTTGTAGACAGCATACGTACGGTGTTTGTTTTCATGTCCACTCAGCCATTCTATGTCTTTTGGTTGGAGTATTTAATCCATTTACATTTAAGGTAATTATCAATATGCATATTCCTATTATCATTTTCTTAATTGTTTTGGGTTTGTTTTTGTAGATCTTTTCCTTTTCTTGTGTTTCCTACCTAGAGAAGTTCCTTTAGCATTTGTTGTAAAGCTGTTTTGGTGGTGCTAAATTCTCTTAAATTTTCCTTGTCTGTAAAGGTTTTAATTGCTCTGTTGAATCTGAATGAGATCCTTCCTAGGTGGAGTAATCTTGGTTGTACCTTTTTCCCTTTTATCGTTTTAAATATGTCCTGCCACTCCCTTCTGGCTTGCAGAGTTTCTGCTGAAAGATCAGCTGTTAACCTTATGGGGATTTCCTTGTATGTTTTTTGTTGCTTTTCCCTTGCTTCTTTTAATAATTTTCTTTGTATTTAATTTTTGATAGTTAATATTTATCTTGGTTTGTTTCTGCTTGGATTTATCCTCTATGGGACTCTCTGTGCTTCCTGGACTTGATTATTTCCTGTCCCATGTTAGGGAAGTTTTCAACTATAATCTCTTCAAATATTTTCTGATCCTTTCTTTTTCTCTTCTTCTTCTGGAACCCCTATAATTTGAATGTTGGTGCCTTTAATGTTTTCCCCGAGGTCTCTGAAACTGTCCTCAATTCTTTTCATTCTTTTTTCTTTATTCTGCTCTGTGGTAGTTATTTGACTATTTTATCTTCCAGGTCACGTATCCTTTCTTCTTCCTCAGTTATTCTGCTACTGATTCCTTCTAGAGAATTTTTAATTTCATTTGTTGTGTTGTTCATCGTTGTTTGTTTGCTCTTTAGTTCTTCCAGTTCCTTTTTAAATGTTTCTTGTATTTTCTCCATTCTATTTCCAAGATTTTGGATCATCTTTACTATCATTATTCTGAATTATTTTTCAAGTAGAATGCCTATTTTCTCTTCATTTGTTTGGTCTGGTGGGTTTTCACCTTGCTCCTTCATCTGCTGCATATTTCACTGTATTCCCATTTTGCTTAACTTAGTGTGTTTGGTGCCTCCTTTTTTCAGGCTGCAGGTTCGTATTTCCCATTGTTTTTGGTGTCTGACCCCAGTGGGTAGGGTTGGTTCAGTGGCTTTTGTAGGCTTACTGGTGGAGGGGACTGGTGCTTGTGTTCTGGTGGATGAGGCTGGATCTTCTCTTTCTGGTGGGCAGGACCGCATCCATTGGTGTGTTTTGGGGTGTCTGTGACCTTATTATGATTTTAGGCAGCCTCTCTGCTAATGGGTGGTGTTGTGTTCCTGTCTTGGTAGTTGTTTGGCATGTGGTGTCCAGCACTGGAGCTTCCTGGCTGTTGGTTGGAGCTGGGTCTTAGCGTTGAGACGGAGATCTCTGGGAAATCTCTCGCCAGTTGATATTACGTGGGGTAGGAGGTCTCTGGTGGTCCAATGTCCTGAACTAGGCTCTGCCACCTCAGAGGCTCAGGCTTGACACCAGGGTGAAGCACCAAGCCCCTGTCAGTGACATGTCTCAGAAAAAAAGGGAGAAAAAACGAAATAAAAAAGATAATAAAAAGTAAAATAAAATAAAGTATTGTAACTCAAATAAAAATATTATTAAAATAAAAAAAATTTTAAAGTAATAAAAAAAAGAAGAGAGCAACCAAACCAAGTTTTTGAGAAGCGTACCAAACCGGTAAAAGCTATACTAAGATAAACTTACAATTCATAAAGAAGTCAGTCACAGACAGCAAACCCCAAGTGTACAGTTGCTCCCAAAGTCCACTGCGTAAATTTTAGGTTGATTCGTTGTCTATTTAAGTATTCCACAGAGGCAGGGTACCTCAAGTTGATTGTGGGCATTTAATCCACTGCTCCTGGGGCTACACAGAGAGATTTCCCTTTCTCTTCTTTGTTCGCACAGCTCCCGGGGTTAGCTTTGGATTTGGCCCCGCCTCTGCGTGTAGGTCGCCGGAGGGCGGCTGTTCTTCGCTCAGACAGGATGGGGTTAAAGGAGCCGCTGCTTCAGCGGCTCTGGCTCACTCAGCCCGGGGGGAGGGAGGGGTAGGGAGGCGGGGCGAGCCTGCGGCGTCAGAGGCGGGCTTGACGTTGCACCAGCCTGAGGCGGGCCGTGCGTTCTCCCGGGGAAGTTTTCCCTGGATCCCGGGACCCTGGCAGTGGCGGGCTACACAGGCTCCCCAGAAGGGAGGTGTGGAGAGTGACCTGTGCTCGCACATAGGCTTTTTGGTGGCGGCAGCAGCAGCCTTAGCGTCTCACGCCCGTCTCTGGGGTCCACGCTGATAGCCGCGGCTCGCGCCCGTCTCTGGAGCTCGTTTAGTCGGTGCTCTGAATCCCCTCTCCTCACGCACCAGGAAGCAATGGTCTCTTGCCTCTTCAGCAGCTCCAGACTTTTCCCCGGACTCCCTCCCGGCTAGCTGTGGTGCACTAACCCCTGCAGGCTGAGTTCACGCCGCCAGCCCCAGTCCTCTCCCTGCGCTCCGACCGCAGCCCGAGCCTCAGCTCCCAGCCCCCACCTATCCCGGCGGGTGAGCAGACAAGCCTCTCGGCCTGGTGAGTGCTGGTCGGCCTCGATCCTCTGTGCGGGAATCTCTCCGCTTTGCCCTCCGCACCCATGTTGCTGTGCTCTCCTCCGCGGCCCCGAAGCTCCCCCTCCTCCGCCACCCGCAGTCTCCGCCCGCGAAGGGGCTCCTAGTGTGTGGAAACCTTTCCTCCTTCACAGCTCTCTCCCACTGGTGCAGGTCCCGTTCCTATTCTTTTGTCCCTGTTTTTTCTTTTTTCTTTTGCCCTCTCCAGTTATGCGGGGAGTTCCTTGTCTTTTGGGAAGTCTGAGCTCTTCTGCCAGCGTTCAGTAGGTGTTCTGTAGGAGTTGTTCCACATGTAGATGTATTTTTGATGTATTTGTGCGGAGGAAGGTGATCTCCATGTCTTACTCCTCCGCCATCTTCTGGAGTAGTCTCATCAATTATCTTTTAATTTTATGAGACCCCCTCATCTGTGATGCCACAGTGCTTTATGTCAATTTGGAATTGGACCATAGGTGCCCTTTCTCATTTTGTAAATAAGGAAAATGGATGTTGTTCAACCAGTGTGAACCCAGAAAAACTCACTGCAGGACTGGGTGTTGCCAGAATCTTCCATTCCCACACAATGCTCAGTATTCTTTGCAGCCTTGGGGGCTGATAAAGGTGTTTCTTCCTGATGCTTCTGCATGTTGGACAGAATTTGTATGTTCTTCACCTTCTGCATCCCCCTGGGACATGGGTACCTCTGTGGATGAACGAGAAGCTGCTGGCATCTCCGTCATTTCCCACCTTTAGTAGCTCTGTTTCATTACATGTTGTGCAAGGTAAGGTTGGATGCTTAGTAAAGCATTTGCTTATGAAGGACCTTGCAAGTCGTGATAAGGAGTTTGCCTTTTATCCTGAGGACAGGAGGAAGCCTTTGGCATCTGTGGAAAAATGAAGATGATCAGATTTGAGGTGGAGAATGACAAAGCTCCAGCTGCAATGAAGAAATTGTCCTGGAGTTAGGTAAGCACGAAGGTGTGGAGATCAGTGAAAAGGCTGTTACAGTAAACTAAGCTTGAGGTGATGGTGGCCCCGATCAGTGTAGTGCATTGCAGAGAGTTCTGTATGTTATTCAGGAGGAAGAAGTGATAGGAGTGAGTGACTCATTGGATGAGAGGTTTAAGAGAGGGAAAGGAGTCAAAGATAATACCTAGTTGGGGCTTCCCTGGTGGCGCAGTGGTTGAGAGTCCGGGGACAGGGGACACGGGTTCGTGCCCCGGTCCGGGAAGATCCCACATGCCGCGGAGCGGCTGGGCCCCTGAGCCATGGCCGCTGAGCCTGCACGTCTGGAGCCTGTGCTCCGCAACGGGAGAGGCCACAACAGTGAGAGGCCCGCGTATCGCAGGAAAAAAAAAAAAAAAAAAAAAAAAGATAATACCTAGTTGAAGGACTGGGCATGGAGATTTCCCTGAGATAGAGAACATGTGGTGAGGATCATGTTGGGGAAAGGAAATGAATTTATTTTCCTGACTAATATTTTATATTATTCACAAAATATGTGCATCTATTTAATATGTGCCAAAACTTTAGATTTTTCTGCAGCTAAAAAATGTATTGCAGATCTTCGAAGTGAGAAAGCATCTGCTCTCTGCCTAGCTACCCATCTAGGTCTTTTCCTACTTCAGTCCTTTAGATGACGTTGTAAAGCCTTTAAGCCAAATGTGGCCTGTTGCCTGGTTTTGTAGGGTCCACAAATAAATGATGATTTCTAAGTTTTTAAATGGTCGGGGAAAAAGTTTGAAAAAGGAGACTATTTCCCAAGTGGAAATTATATAGGAATTAAATTCGTTTTCCACACATTAAAATTTTTTAGAAGACTGCCATGCCCATTCATTTCCATACAGTATATGGCTGCTTTTGTGTTTCAACCTCAGAGTTCAGTAGTTGCAACAGGGACCTTAAAAATCATAAAGCCTAAAATTTTTACCACCTGGCCCTTTGCAAAAATGTATGATGACCCCTGGACTAAATGACTGTTTCATTCTCTAATTTGATGATCCTAAGTTAAAAAAATTTTTTTCTTCAAAAGATGTAATAGCATCCTAGTCGAGGGATCATGTACTTCTGGTTGGGTTTTCAGATTTATGACTATGCCAGCCACCAAGTGCTCCAATGTAAGATTTATTAATGCATTTAATTAGTATTGAATTTCCCCAATATTTATGGACCAGAGCAACAAGGAAGTGTATTTCAGAGAAGGTATAGTTAATTCAAGGGCAAGAAAAAAATAGAGATGCCATCTTAGCTGGGTTTATCTTTATGCTAACAGTAAAAAAAATAATGGCAAATGCTTTCTCTGAGCAGCTTCAAGTTGTAATATCATTAGCAATACAGCAGTGTTTCATGTTATAGTCAACTTTAGTAGAATGTGTTAGGTAGTGAGATGATGCTGTGTGCTACATGGTAGCTGTTAGAGCTGAAATTGGTTTGCAGTCATGCTTCAACCCATTTGCTTTTAGAAAAAAAATAACTTTATCCAACTAACCTAGTAATAATTATTTTTCAAGTAGCATTGCCTACCATTTTCAGGGTTATAAGTAAGACCTGATACTGTGAGGCAGAATTTGCTGCTGCATACAAAGCATGGCACTTGTATGTATACTTGTTCAATTTGCTCAAAGTAATATAAAATATTAGAAAGCATATCAGATATTGGTTCCTTTTCTTAACAGTTTTCCTCAGCCAGTTAACAATGAATGATCTAATCAGTTTTACCATTTGATCTGATAACTCTTAAATCAATTGACGTGTGTTCAACATCATGGTATCTTTTGTTTCAGAGCTCCTTTAGGAATCACTGTTGTCAAATTTATGCAAGTGACATAATTCTAAGGTGTCTATGAATATGGAGATTATTAACCATGAAATAGTAAGTCTCAAGTGAAAGTGTTAGAAACCCTTTGAGAAGAATTGTTTGTCCTCTACTTATGGTCAAGTGTGGCAGATCTTTGGCCCACTGTTTTGATGCTTTTAGTCTTACTATTTTATTTATATTGAAATTCCAAGTAACATCAGAGCAACTAAGACATATTTATAATTCTGCAAAAAGAACATGGATTAAAGTAGATATTGAAAACCACACCTGTAAATGAGCTAACTTTGGTTCCCCTCCAGAACCCTTGCTATTTATGCCCCTGTTAATTCCCTAATCCCTGAAATGTGCTAACCTTTCACTAGCATGGGATACATTTCTAAATGTGAGTTAGTTTTGTATGCTTATCTCATGTCCCTTATTTTTGCGTCATGGCTGCTTTGATATGTGAATCCTAAATAGTAAATTCTATTTGCATGGGCTGAATAAATTCATCATCAAGCCCTGTGTGTAAGTATCCAAGACAACAAGAGAGGGCCATTTCCTGGACACTCTTCAGCTTCAGATGTTGCTTGGTTTCTGAGAATTATTAAATACTCATGATGTCAGAGACTAAGTCATTCCCAAATTGCATTCTCTGGTTCTAAAATCTACGTGGCTTTCCTTCCTCTCCCTCTGCTCCCATACTATGTGCTGTTGTCTTTGACCATTGCTTTCCATTCCAAGCTTTCGTTCCATGGCCTTCCCAGATTTATGGTGTGACAGACAGTTGAAGTCAGGATATTGAGTGAGAACTTCAAGAGTTAGGCATTAGACTTTGTAGAGTGCCTGCTAGGTACTGTGCAATTTACATGTGCTATAGTTAAAGCTCACTTACATCTCATAACTGCCTTCAGAGTATGATCATTTCCAAATGAGGGAGAAGAAATACAGGGGGGTTGATTTGGTTGACTACTTAGCCAATCTGGAGTGCTGACTTCTGTTTGGGTATGTCTGGCTATAAAGCCTGTGATTTTTTTCCATGCCAACTGTCTGTCTCCTCAAGGGAGAAAGTATATACAGAGAAGAACAGAGAGATAAGGAATAAGCCTTGGAGAAATCTCTCCTTACAAGGTAGACTCAAAAACTGGAGCCAGGAAAGGCAACTAAAGGAGACAAAAGCATAGCAAGAAAAATGGTAGTAGTTACCTGAAAAGCCACGGGATGGGGGACTTCTAAGAGAAAAGGATTGTCGGGGTGGTTGAATTGGGGATGTGAGGTGAAGCTTGTGAAAGGAGCTAGTCACTGGCCTAACAGGCACATTTCATTGTGTCTCTTTTCTTCACTTATCCTCCTAGTATGCAAGTCGTCTCCCCGGACGACCTGGTACTCTCTGCAAGGGACTAGGGACACAATCTCAAATATCAAGCATCTCCTGTGTCTCTAAATTCTGCGTCATGAACTTGCTATTCATGGAGTGTTGCATTTCAGAAAGAAAGAGCCCTGTAACATAAAGTTCTCTTTATTTTCTAGGCCAACTGACTGAAAGTAGAATCCGTATTTTTGTCTAGACAGCCTTTCTTTGAAGTTGATGTGTTTAGGTGCTATCTTGAGGAGCCGGTACTGTACTATTTACCATGTTTCCTGAGGCAAACTTGTGTGAGGACTAGAGAATTTTAACAAGTTTCTTGACTTTCTCTGCACCTGGAGATTAGAGTGCTAGTAAAAACGTTATGAGCTCTTAATCATTCATAGCAAACATATAGGATCCTCTGAAGCTAAAAGCTTCAACATTCATAGTTAAGAGACAGCAGAATAGGACCATGTAAATTTGGAAATGGCCTCCCAGAAAATGTAATGAACATTTTCTTTATCTATATTTATATTTATTTCTTTATCAAGTTGTGGGTACTTCAATTTTGAATAGAAGTGTATTTTCTCAGTTATAAAATCTCAAACATAAACCTATCCCCACTTCTAAGATGAGAATAAAAGAAATTTTAAACTACTACTAGATAATCTCATGTAAATAGATCGGATTCCCTTATAAAGATATTACTTGCTACACTATTAGTTGTGCTCTGCTGTTTCCACATGTGTATCATCTTCTGCTTGAAACAATGTATAGTTTTACAGATCTTCCTTGACTTATGATGTGGTTACATCTGGATAAACCTACGTAAATTGACAATATCATTAAGTCGAAAATGCATTTAATACGCCTAATATACCAAACATCATAGCTTGGCCTAGCCTACCTTAAATGTGCTCAGAACACTTACATTAGCCTACAGTTGGGCAAAATCATCTAACACAAAGCCTATTTTTAATAAAGTGTTCAGTATCTCATGTAATTTATTGAATACTGTACTGAAAGGGAAAAACAGAATGGCTGTCTAGGTACAAAGTGGTTGTAAGTGTATCAGTTGTTTACCAATAGTGACTGAGTGTCTGACTGGGAGCCATGGCTCACTGCCACTGCCCAGCATCTCCAGAGAGGTCTCTAGCCCTGGAAAAGATCAAAATTCAAAATTGGAAGTAGGGTTTCCAATGCATATGAGTGCATATCACTTTTGCACCATCGTAAAGTTGAAAAATTGTAAGTCGAACTATTATAAATTAGGGATAGACAATCCTTAATGTATGTATTGGGATAGTGTATTTGTTTATTAAGGCTGCTGTAACAAAGTACCACAAACCAGGTGGCTTAACAGGAGTATATCTTCTCACCGTTCTGAAGGTTAAAAGTCAGGGATCAAGGTGTCAGTAGTGTTGGTTCCTTCTGAGAACAATGAAGGAGAATGTCTTCCAGGGCTCTCTCTCAGCTTCTGGTGTTTTGCTTGAAGTTTTGGTGTTCTGTGGCTTCTGCTACATCACCTCAGTCTCTGCCTTCATCTTCACATGGTGTTCTCCTGTGTGGCTGTCTGAGTCCAGATTTCCCCTTTTTATAAAGACACTGGTAATATTGGATTAGGGACCCACCCTACTCCAGTATGACCTCATCTTAACTTACTATATCTGCAATGACCTATCCGAATAAGGTCACATTCTGAGATACTGTGGGTTATGACTTCAACATGCGAATCTTGGAGGGGATATGATTCTACCTATAACAGATAGTGTAGGCTACTCAGTGATGATAAATGACTCCAAAATTCCAGGAGCTTGAAACAACAAGCTTTATTTCATTCTCAATGTACAGTGGAAATTCCGGTGTGTATTCCACCATCATGTGATAGCTCAGTATTGAGCCTCCATGTTGCATGTGCTCCCCTGATCTCTAGGTCAAGGGAGGAGAGTGTTCGAGGGTCCAGAACCAGCAAAAAAAAAGTCTTTATTGGGAAATGTCACTACTGCTCCAATTTTACTCTGGAATAAGTCATATTTCTCCCCTTAATTCGAAGAGGCAAAGAAATGCAGTTCTTCCCATGTTGCAAGAAAGAGGAGAAGCAGAAATATTTATGAGAAACAATATAGCTTAATCCACATATCTTTAACTGTAGATTAATATTCAAAAACACGGGACATCTATTATGAAGTCTTGAAAAGATTTGTAGCTATCTCGCTAAACAAAGTTGTTTTCCTAGGACTTGAAATGTTGAACCACTAATTATTCTCTCTTTCTGCTTCCCCCTCACTCAAAGAGGATTCATTCCTACAGTGAAAATGGAAGGTGCATCTATATGGGTAAAAGCCATGCTAGTTTATATAGTGAAAAATATTTATTGGATAAACTATGGCAGTACACACGCACAGAAAACCATGGTATGAGGCTGGAAGAATGTGGATGCCAGGGCTTTATGGGTCTAATTTATTTTCTGCAGAAAGGAGAGTCTCAAAGGTGACACATACCAGGACTGTGACCACTGTCCAGGAGAGACACAGATACAGTAACTCTCTAAGTTCTTTATCTAGAAGGAATTCTGGCATAAATATTCTATTTAACCTTCCCTTCCCAAAGTGTCCCCCACTCACCCTCCATGTTATCATTCTTCATAGCGTTTATCACATTCGGACATTTTCTCATTTTTTTACTTGCTTCTTACGTTTCCTGCCATTGGCTGCATGTCTACCTCTTTCCCCCCACCCAAATGTAAGTCCATGGAGGCAGATACCTAGCTCTGTTTTTGCACTTGTAACTCCAGCGTTGAGAATAATACTTGCCTGATATTGAAGGAAATAACGTATTGAATGAATCAATTTAATAATTATTACTTTTAAACTAATATAATGGCAGAAGGCAAGAAACTTGGGAAAATATTTTATCAGTGTTAAGGTCTGGATAATGTGGAGCTAGAGGCTTATAATGTAAACATTTATAATTCTTTCAAAACAACTTATTTTTCTTTCCTACATTCCATAGTACATACATATCTCCTGAGGTCTCTTTATGGTGAAATTATATTCATTTATCTTATTCTCAAGAAACAATACATTTTATGTCCAAAAATATATGCTATCTAGACACAGTGGAGTTATTCCAAAGGGTCCATGATTTAATACCGGTTGTCACTATATTTGTAGGGTAATTTGGGGTAAATGAATTTGGGCAAAAGCCATTAAGTAAGATGATTCTTTTCTAAATTACTTGAAGTGGTGAATTCTATTACTGATAATTTTAAGTGGAGAAGTTTTGCATATGTAGTTTAGGGAAACACTGGAGTATTATTTGATGTTTAATAATAAAAAACAAAAACATTATTTGGCTACTTTTTTCTCTAATACTAGATTATAATTGAAACAATTATGAAAAGATTTATTGACTGCTCAAGTGAAAACAACTGACTATAAAAATAGAGTTGTCATTGCACTACAGCCCAAGGCTCTCCATGCACTATTGCTTTTTTTGCATAGAGGAGTTTAGGGAAATTACTGGTCCTGGGGTTTTCTAAGCTGTAACTGTCAGTTTGTCTTACTTTTTACACTAAATTATGATACAGTGTTATGTTTTGAGATTTTGAATGTACTGTATTTTCTTCTAATTTTTCATTTAGATGCCATGTCTTGGTTATTACCTTAAGATATTCTGACATAGTTAAGGCTCAATCTTTTTAATTGTAAAATTAATGCTGCTAGTCTTTCCAGTTTAACAGGATATAATCATATTGTATTCTAGGTAAATGGCATCCCCTGCAGTTGTACTGTGTGATATCTAAATTTAGGTATAAATGGCCAAGAGAGTGGGAAGTAAACCACACAGACTCTTCTAAATCAGTGATGTTTGTTCAGGATTCAAGTAGACTTTGGGACTGACTCTGCTCTGGTGCCTTCTGATGTGCGTTCACCATTACCTGCTTTATCGTCTTCCGTCTCCACATCGGGGTTGAAATAACTTCAGGGAGTCTCTGGTGGCACCTTTCCTACATGGCAACATCTAGTTGGCTTCTTTACAAAATACTATCTTTGCTTCTTACTCGTTAAAGTCACTCTGCCCAGTTTCTAGCTGTGAACTGTTGTCATTGTGATGGATTTCCTGACCTTGAGAGAGAGGCTGTGGCAGCCAAGTTGATGTCATACTGCATTTGGGGTCTGTTTTTTGACTGGGTAAATGTTCTTTAATTACTGCTGGTTCCTCAACCTTGGGGAGAACTCTGGCAGTATTATCAGTTTTTATATTTGACAGCTTGGAAATAGAGAGCTTTTGGCCATAATGTTTTAAGTTAAAGGTTTAAATTCATATGCTTTTCAATTAATTTTATACAATAGTTAAGTTAAAAATTGCACAAACACTTAAATTTACTCAATAGAGAGCCCTGCATTTAATAGTACATTTAATGATAAGTATTTAAAAGTCACCAAGTTATCCCCATGATCAAATGCTATAGTATAGCACTAGTACACAGAAATATTAAGAAGATTATTCATTTTCTTCAATGAAAAGGAGAACTCTTGATTTATTAGAAAAATATAATGAAAAATATAATTATCTAGCAGTAAAAATAATGAATCATTCCTTTGGAAGATCATAGCCAAATAAACCACAGTTTGTGGCAAAATCATATCAATTGTTTTTTATATTGATCAGATAAACAGAATAATTAATATTATCCCTCTTCTTGTGATGTACTCCTCTTGTCTACAATTCATGATTAATGTTACATCCCGTGTGTAACTCAGTTTTGATTAACATGGTTTAAAAAATATTTTACGTGCATCTTGCACATCAAATCATTTACTGCTGGTTTTGATATTATAATGTGCACATGAATTTATGATTCCATTCCACCAGTTGTTCAATCCCGCCCCCCCCCACTTCCACCCCCAGTAGCCCTAAAACTTAATTCAGCAGGAATAAGGAGTAAACACTTACTGAAGGAATCTGGCAATGACAAATGCAAAGGTGTTTTTGGTTTTGGTCCTCAAATATCTCTTATCTGAAATATATAATACTAGTGCATTAACGTGTATTTTTACTAGACTACATAGTCATTTACAGCTTAATAATTGGTAGGAAGTAAATTGTAGCCCTGGCTCTACCACTAAGGAATTCCAAGTAAGATGTGAACGTAACCGACTCAGCATCTCCATTTCCCAAACCTGACTGTGTGCCAGCATCATCTAGGAAGGCTTTTCAGAACATGGATGTTTAGGCCTCACCCTTGATGTACTGAATTGGAATCTTCAGAGTTGTGTCAGAGAGAGGGTAATTTTTCAAACTCTCAATTGGCTGGCATTTAGAAACCAACATTGAGCCTGAAGCCAAACAGATTAAGTGAAGCTTGTTTATTAGACAACGCTTTTCTTCTCTTAGCCTTACAATAGTCAAACCCTTTTTTGCTTATATCCATGTCCGCTCTTGAGCCATGGTAGAACTTTGAAAATATCAGGAGCTGATGCATTTTATATGTGAAGAAGTGATACCAGTTGGCACCCAGCCTTAGCAGTTAGAGTCTGGACTTTGAGTCTTGTACATATTCCCTGGGAAGCTCATTGCAAACCAGCTTTACTCTGCCAGTGTTGAGCTATATAGTGTATCTCTGATATCTTTTTTAAAGCTTTGCTTACTGAGGAAAGAGCTATACACTTCACTCTTTTTTTTTTTTTTTTTTTTTGCGGTATGCGGGCCTCTCACTGTTGTGGCCTCTCCCGTTGCGGAGCACAGGCTCTGGACACGCAGGCTCAGCGGCCATGGCTCACGGGCCCAGCTGCTCCGTGGCATGTGGGATCTTCCTGGACCAGGGCACGAACCCGTGTCCCTTGCATCGGCAGGCGGACTCTCAACCACTGCGCCACCAGGGAAGCCCTACACTTCACTCTTATACTATATTTAGTGACAATTTGCCTTTGTTAACATCTTCAAAAATTATTTAGATTTCCTTCCAAAATTTTCCATTGATTTTTCTCTGAATTTTTAGAATCAGAAAAATAGTTTAAAAAATTAAATTTAAAAAATCTTATAGTAGCTAGAGACTTGATTCAGCAATCAAGTTTTCCTTCTGAACTTTCAGATGTAAAAAAGCATTTTTTCTTTTATTACAAATACATTTATTAGGCTTATTAAGGAATTTAATCCTTTTACAACAGCTTTAAAATTCACTGATTTCCAAAAGGGTACGTACATACCACTTGGCTGTATAACTATGGCACATAATAGATTCAGTCTACATTGTCTTTTAAAACTATATAGGAAAATTTGAAAACTATAGGGAATCTCAAAGATAGGATAGTTTAAGCCATACATTTCATATCTGAAGTCACTGAGGCCCAGAGGGGTTTGGTGTCTGCCCTAAATCACACTTGTTAAAATCTAAATATCTTCATTGCCAGCCTAATGTTCCCAAGCCAACTTGCTCAGCTCTGATACAATAATGATTTTGATTTTTAAAGTAACCCTATGTCATACCTTTAATGGCCTATTTTATCTTCTTTTTTACATTTCCAACTTTATATGATCTCATCTTTACATTCCCAAGGCCTGGGCACACAGTTGATACAGACATTTGTAGATGCACTGAGATGGATAAACATGAAGGAACGTAGGAAATTGATGTGATTTCTCATCAGACATCAAGCACATTACATACTATCCAACCCACAAGCCATGCCATCTTATGTAGTCTCCATGGGAAGAAAGAAGAAAACTCAGGATAAATGCCTTAACAGCTGTCAGTGTTAAGTAATCCCTTCAAGCTGCCAGGGCCTTCATTTGCCTTCAAGAGCTGTGACATATGGTCAAAAATAGCTTGAAGATTTATTGTGTCATGTCTTTTGGATGAGAGTCAAAATATACTTTAAGAGAGATTCCATCCCTCATCATCCTTGAAAAGATCCTTCAGAACTTATAGAGCATATAGAAAGCAGACGGAGAATGATGAAGTTCAGATGCCTCAAAATGACAGACTCTAATCAGGATTGCCAACCTATCACAGAAAATTATGGGAAAAAAATGCAAATTTTCTACTGACACTTCACTCTTAAACACTGACATCTCATTGACCTAAAGAAGCCACCGGTATAGATAAGACTTTTTATTTATTTTTCTCTACTGTAATATTACAGTAGGATTAGAAGGCAGTTTTTACGATTATATTTTCAAGAAGTGGGCATTCTTTTCAATTTTAAGAATTTAACCTTAAAGATGAAAAAGCTAAGAAACTCAAGTTTGCCAATGGGTTCTGGCTTCTGTAAAGATTGTAAGGAAAAATGTCTCTCTACTTAAATTCTATATCAATTGAAAACCTAAGGAATGAAAAAGAAATACTGAGTACATATAATGAAAGAGCACGAGAACAACTTGTGTAAACATTACAGTAAAGAGATCACCTAACTTAGTTAACTCTCCTGGGTGCAAGCAGAAAATCATCAAGCCTACTGTGTGTGTAAGAAGAAAAGATTGAAAGAATAAAATGTTACAAAGCAGACTTCATTGGTCCCGGCAGTGTCTGCATTTCACCCATGACCTTCCCTTTCCTTGTCCCTGCCCTCTGCCCTGCTTCTGCTCTACTTTCCTGCTGTTTGCCTCCTAAGGTTTCAAAATATTGCTAAACACATTTCTAAAGCTTTCCTGACATATGATGCTTTGTGTATAAATAATTTCACTGAAGAATTAGGGCAATCTTTTCTTTTTGAAGTAGAATAAATTGTGCTTCAATTTCAGGTGCTTATGGAAAATACATTGTGCTTCAACCCAAATATTATGTTTCATAAATCACTCTGGCGACCACATTCTGGGGCAACTTCCAGATTAGAAATTAAATTACATGCTGTATAATCTATTATTATTTTAGGCAAATCCCTGATTATCTCCTACTTGAAATGTTTTATGAGGTGGCCACAGCATCAGACCCCTGCGCTGGTGCTTATTTCAGGAAGAGGAAGAATGTCTGTAGAGATCTGTTGTGTTTAATAGAAGTTTGCCGAAATGGCTACCACAATTCATCTAATAGACCAGAAGACTAGATGGGCAGACGGAGATTCTATTAAATCTTGCAGGAGCTGGACATTTGTTCTAGATTCAATTTGGGTGTAACGTACTGTTCCTAGTGTGATCCAATTACTAAATCTACTTAATGTTAAAGGGTTCTGGTATAGTTCAGGTCACTGCCATGTTTGGTTTTTGACAGTAGTCCTTTTTTTTTTTTTAAAGGTCAAGTCTTTATTTATTTATTTATGGCTGCGTTGGGTCTTCGTTGCTGCATGCAGACTTTCTCTAGTTGCGGCGAGCGGGGGCTACTCTTCGTTGTGGTGCGCGGGCTTCTCATTGCAGTGGCTTCTCGTTGCAGAGCATGGGCTCTAGGTGCACGGGTTTCAGTAGTTGTGGCACGTAGGCTCAGTAGTTGTGGCTCTCGGGCTTAGTTGCTACACGACATGTGGGATCTTCCCGGACCAGGGCTCGAACCTGTGTCTCCTGCATTGGCAGGTGGATTCTTAACCACTGCGCCACCAGGAGAGTCCCTTGACAGTAGTCTTTTTTCAGCTTTTATTGTAGACATCTCATTAGTAATTTTTGGCATGCTGCTCCGTACCAATGTTAAACTTTGTCGATTGAAATAGAGACCATGTTAGGACCTGAATGACAACAACTCTAATTAACCTGAATCACGCTCTGGAACGCCTCTTGAAATAATGTTGCCTTGTAAGTAAACTGCTAGATTTTTTTTTTCCTTTTTCTCTAATAAACTGAGAGGCCATGATCCAAAGATGGTCTTCCATCAATCCTCAAACATCCTAGCTTTTTGTTTTTGTTTTCTAACTCAAGGTTTCTACTTTTACCTCTCTTCTTTCCCTCATCTTTGCCTGGATAAATCTTCACATTTCTGCTTAAATGTCACCATCCCTGACCACCTTATATAAAATAGTTTACCTAGATAGTCTCTGCCTCAGTCTTTTCTTTTTCTTTTTTAAAATTTATTTATTTATTTATTTTTTGTCTGTGTTGGGTCTTTGTTGCTGCGCATGGGCTTTCTCTAGTTGTGGCGTGCAGGGGCTACCCTGTTGCGGTGCGTGGGCTTCTTATTGTGGTAGCTTCTCTTGTTGCAGAGCATGGGCTCTAGGAGCACGGGCTGCAGTAGTTGTGGCTCACGGGCTCAGTAGTTGTGGCTCACGGGCTCTAGAGCATAGGCTAAGTAGTTGTGGTGCACAGGCTTAGTTGCTCTGCAGCATGTGGGATCTTCCTGGCCCAGGGCTGGAACCCGTGTCCCCTGCATTGGCAGTTGGATTCTTAACCACTGCGCCACCAGGGAAGCCCCCTTAGTCTTTTCTTTCCATCACAAAGGTAATGCAATATAGCATTATTTTTTGAGTGTTTACTCACTTTTTAAACAGCTTTTCAGCTGGTATGTAAGGTATGTACAAGGGCAAAGACTGTGTGTACTAGTTTGTGAAGAGAGCTGTGTTTCTAGCACCTGACACCATCCCTGACATGTGGTAGGGGCTTAGACGATGTTTATGGAATGAGTTTCAATGAATGAGGATTGAATGTAAGGATTCAGGTCATCATTCAGATCATTCAGATCATCTATATTGCTCATGTTAGAAGGGGTATTTTTAAGAAATGTACAGTTTGGTTTTTTTTATTAGTTGTATTTGATAAGTGTGATTGTTTATTTAACAAGAATTTATTGAACATCTAGCTGAGTTCTCAGGGGGATTATTAAAGAGTTGGGTATAGTCCTTGTTTCCCTAAGAGTTCATGATCTAGTGGAGGATTGCACATGTATACAGAAGAGTGAATGGAAGAATTGGAAGGAAAAAATAACTAGTGGTTGATGGTAGGGTGTCCAACTCAAGCTTTAACTCCCAAGTGCTGGTAAAGTAATACTGTGGATCTGACAACCGTAAGTTTGTTGTCTCATCGATTTTGTTTTCTTTTCATGTTAATTGAGCTCTAATATTGGGCCACCCTCTAAGTAAATGCAAATCTGCTCTATGATACCATTCTCAAAATAAATGTTGGAGAGCGATTATCATCTGCATTTTACTGACGATAAAAGTGAGGTCAAAAAGGTGAAATCATTTTCCCAAGGTTATACAGCCGGCAAGGTGAAGCATCAGGGTTCAAATCCATGTTTTCCAATTCCAAGTCTAGAATATATTTTTTTTAATTTTTAATAAACTTATTTATTTATTTATTTATTTTTGGCTGTGTTGGGTCTTCGTTTCTGTGCGAGGGCTCTCTCTAGTTGCGGCGAGCAGGGGCCACTCTTCATCGCGGTGCGCGGGCCTCTCACTATCGCGGCCTCTCTTGTTGTGGAGCACAGGCTCCACATGCGCAGGCTCAGTAGTTGTGGCTCACAGGCCCAGTTGCTCTGCGGCATGTGGGATCTTCCGAGACCAGGGCTTAAACCCATGTCCCCTGCATTGGCAGGCAGATTCTCAACCACTGTGCCACCAGGGAAGCCCTAGAATATTTTCTTATATGGTTGTTTACTCTTAATCAAAATGTCAGCAAACCCTTTTATCTTTCTGCATAAGAATATGTCCTTTGGTTAACTCTCTACCTTTGATCACCTGTTAACCTGTTAAGGGTAGTACACCAACTCAGTTACTATGCAATATTGCTTCTGCCATAACCCCTGATGGGTAAATTGCATATATACTGGGAGGAATTATAAATGAATTATAAATAGCTTGTGAAATTGCCATAATGTTGGCCTTCCCTGAGTATGGTGACTTAGAAATGGCATGTCCCATGATTGGTAACCTGGAAGCTATGCTTCTGTGACGGATACAGTCGGTATGGATTTTCACTGGGTGTGAGACTTTTAACCAGGGTGACTCCCATGCCCACTGATAAGCGTCGTCTCCTTGCAGCTGAGCAGCTGTAGGGCTTGCTGTAGAGGGTCCCCAGGAAGGATGCTGGATGCTGCCCAGCTGGCAAGCTGTGATTCCTGCCTTGTAACCTTGTAAGTGACTAATGGCAGGTGTGGTTCATAGTGAATGTTTGGTTGAGCCCCCAGACTGTTAAAGACGGGTGTAGCAAGTAAAACTGTTATGTGTATTTCCACATACGTGACAACTATCTTTGACAATTAGGCTTGACTTTTAATGGTCATTGGCCTGTAATGAATGAATTTGGGCTATTGAATTTTAAGATATTGTTTGGATTAGTGCACCTGCTTTAATGAAGTTTATGCCTTAAAGTAAGAAATTTCATCTGTTTATCCCTATGCTCTAAATGAGACTTTGAATATTATTTTTAATTAAAAATAATTACAGATTCATTGAGGTAAAACATCCCCATAGAACCTGAAGTTTTAATTTGCTTATATATTTTATTGTAATAAAGAAACAAAATGCAATTCTGGTTTGGGGACTGAATTTTGAAAGGAATACTTCTTTTTCTTTTTAAAGATTTAATTAGCTTTCCATAATACTGGCATTTTTTTTAAAAATAGAGCATTGTTCCCATTCACAGGAGTCAGAAAAGACAGCCACGAGTGTGACGTTCACTGTTATAGAAGAGCTTGCATAATACATAGGCCAACCAAAGAGCGTCTTTAAGTTAAACCAACAGAAGTATTAATATCTAAAGTAAACTAACTGGGACAATTTCTAATTAACACAGTTGCACTGTGCAAGGGTAGGCTAGTATGATTCGATTAAAGGATGAAAGTTTGGCTTGGTTGTTGTAAAGTGTGGAAGAAAACCATTGTCACATTTAAGCACCTCAGTATTTCATTGCAAATAACACTAACTAGACCTTTTTTTTTTTTTTTTTAAGATGTTGGGGGTAGGAGTTTATTAATTAATTTATTTATTTTTTTGCTGTGTTAGGTCTTCATTTCTGTGCGTGGGCTTTCTCTAGTTGTAGCAAGCGGGGGCCACTCTTCATCGCAGTGCACGGGCCTCTCATTATCGTGGCCTCTCATGTTGTGGAGCACAGGATCCGGATGTGCAGGCTCAGTAGTTGTGGCTCACGGGGCTAGTTGCTCCGCGGCATGTGGGATCCTCCCAGACCAGGGCTCGAACCCGTGTCCCCTGCATTAGCAGGCAGATTCTCAACCACTGCGCCGCCAGGGAAGCCCTAGACCCTTTTTTGTTCTTGCTTTCTCAGAGGGCAGAGTTCTTAGGCTTCTTTCTCCTTTTAAACCTTGTTACTTTCTGTGACTAATCCCCAAGGGTAATTAGGATCATTTTAAAAGTTACCTAAGAAAATATAAAAATGGCTAGATTGGGCACTATGCAGTTTTACCTCGGACCTTACTAAAAAAATATAGTGTAGCTGGAACTTTTGTATTCATTTTATTCCTTTTTTTGTTTTGTTTTGTCTGGTTTTTTAAATTATCATGTAGTTAATGAAATTGATTTTTTCTTTTTTTAGTGTACAGGTCTGTGAATTTTAAGATGTATAGATTTGGTTAATCACTAATACATTTAGGACATAGAACTAGAAATGTTTTTTGTTGGATATGCGACTATAGAAAAAATTTCCTTGTCTGTACCTGGTCCTTTGATTCTCTAAAGAGTGTCTTTAAAAAACAAAAGCATTTCCACTTGTATGAAGCCCAATTTATCCATTTTTTTCTCTTACAGATCATGAGTTTAGTGTCATATCTTTGCCTAACCCCAAGTCACAAAGATTTTCTCCTATGTGTTCTAGATGTTTTATAGTTTTGCATTTTATTTAGATCTATGGTCCATTTTAAGGTGTGAGGTTTATGTCAATGTTTGTTTGTTTGTTTGTTTATGGCATGTGGATGTTCAGCTGTTCTTACACCATTTCCTGAAAAGGCCACCCTTTCTCTTTTTAATTGCTTAAGTATCTTTGTAAAAAATCCAGTGGCCATCATGGGGTGAGTTTATTTCTGCATTCACTGTTCTGTTGGTCAATGTATACATCCTCCTACCGATTCCACACAGTTTTGATTGCTGTGGTTTTATAGTAAGTTTTAAGAATGGGTAATGTAATTCCTCCAACTGTGTTGTTCTTTTTTTTCTGAGATATTTTACTAATTCTAGGCTCTTTGACTTTCCATATAAATTTTATTTTATTTTTAAAAAATATTTATTATTATTATTATTTTTTTGGCTGCACCGAGCAGCATGTGGGATCTTAGTTCCCTGATCAGGGATCCAACCTGTGCCCCCTACAGTGGGAGCAGGGACTCTTAGCCATTGGACCACCAGGGAAGTCCCTCCATATAAATTTTAGAATCAGATTTTCTATATCTACCAAAGAAAAGAGTCCTTCAGAGGTTTAATTGTAATTGTATTAAATCTATTGGTAATTCAGAGAGAATTGACATCTTTATTACATAAGTCTTCTAATTGGTGTATGTGGTATATCCATTTATTTGGTCTTCTTTGATCTCTTTCATCAATCTTTTAGTTTTCAGCAATAGAATTCGTACATATTTTATTATTTTCTACCTAAATATTTTAGTTTTTAGAGCTATTGTAAATGATACTCTTGAAAAAAATTAGATTTTGAATTGTACATTTCCAGGATATAAAAATACAATGAATTTTGTGTGTCGATCTTGTACGCTGTGGCCTTGCTAAACACAATTGTTAATTCTAAGAAGTTTTTTTGTGTGTGTGTATTTCTTGGGGTTTCTATATAGATAATTATACAGCGAATAGGGACAGATTTATTTCTTCCTTTTCAATCTGTATGCCTCATTTATTTTTCTTATGCACTGGCTAAGGTTATTTAGGACAGTGTTCTGTCTTTTTTCCATAAAGATGGGAGATGTAGGATTTATTAGGTTAAGGAAGTTCTCTCCTACTTCTAGTTTGCTGAGAGAATTTTTGGACAAAAATTTTCTATAAAATTGGTGTTATTTCTTCTTTAAGTGTTTGGTAGAATTTTCCAGTGAAACAATCTGGACCTGGAGATTTCTTTTCAAAAAAATTTTTCCCAAAGTCAATTTCTTTAAAGTTACAGGGTCATAAATGTTATTTATTTCATTTTCAGTCAGTTTTTTTATAGTTTGTATATTTTGAGGATTTAATCCATTTTATCTAAATTATTGGAATTGTGTGCACAGAGTTGTTTATATATTGCCTCATTTCCTATTTAATGCCTCTAAGGTCTGTAGTGATATTTTCTTTTTCATTCCTGATATTGGTAATTTGTGTCTTCTGTCTTCTGTCTTTCCAAAGATTTATCAATTTTATTGATCTTTTAAAATCAGGTTTTTGTTTTACTGACCTTCTGTTTGTTTTACTTTTTTCCATTCCACTGATTTCTGGTTTTATCTTTCTTATATTTTCCTCTCTTCTTGCTTTGTGTTTATTTCCTTTTTTTTTTTTTTTTTTTTTTTTGGTTACTTAAGGTGAAAATTTGGGGACTTTTCTTCTTTCTAATTAAAGCATTTATTTCCTCCTATACTTTATTTATTTATTTATTTATTTATTTATTTATTTATTTATGGCTGCGTTGGGTCTTTGTTGCTGTGTGAAGGCTTTCTCTAGTTCTGGTGAGCAGAGGCTACTCTCCATTGTGGTGCATGGGCTTCTCATTGCAGTGGCTTCTCTTATTGTGGAGCACTGGGCTCTAGGCACATGGGCTCAGTCATTGTGGCGCACGGGCTTAGCTGCTTCTCGGCATGTGGGATCTTCCCGGACTAGGGATCGAACATATGTCCCCTGCATTGGCAGGCATATTTTTAACCACTGCACCACCAGGGATGTCTCTCCTCCTATACTTTAGATACATTTCACAACTTGGACATATTGTATTTTCATCTTCATTTAGTTTAAAATATTTTAAATTTCCCTTGAGATATTTCTCTTTGACCCATAGATTATTTAGAAGTTTATTATTAGCTTCCAAGCGTTTGAGGGGAATTTTCTCTTAATTTTCTGTTAATGATTTCTAGTTTAATTCAATTATGGTCTGATAACATACTGTATATGATTTTAATTATTTTAGTTTTCTCATTATTTGATTTATAACCCAGGACATGGTCTATCCTGGGCAATGTTTGAAGTGCATTTGAGTAGAATATATATTCCATTGTTGTTGGGTTGAATAACCTATAAATATCAGTTAGAATCAGCTGATTGATGATGATCTTCAGTTCTTCTCAATCCTTGCTGACTTTCTTTCTATAGGTTCTATCTATTACTTAAAGAAGAGTGTTGAAATCTTCAGCTATCTTTGTAGATTTGTCTATTTCTCTGTTCAGTATTGTTGTCTTTGGCCTTTTGTATTTAGCTCTGTTTTTTGGTGCATACTCAGGGTGGTTATGAGTTCTTGCTGACTTGACCCTTTATCATTATAGAATTGTGTCTCTTTAATATTTTTCCTGTGCAGTTGGGATTTTTGCTGTTCTTTATGTGCTGAGTAATTTTGGATTCTATCCTGGACATTTTGAATATTACATGAAAGCCCTGGATCTTGTTTAAATTCTATAGAAACTATGATGTTTCTTTTTTATGGTAAGTTAAGCTGGTTTAGGTTTAGGACATGATTTGAACCCACTTTCTGTGGGTTGTAGTAGTTCCAATGTCAGTTCAGTTTTGAAGTCTTTTCAGTGTTATTTGCATCTGTTCCATGTGTGTACCACCCATTGGCCAGCTTGAGTATTGTGTGGTGGTCTGTCTGTTAATTCAGTTCTCAAAGTTTTGGGCGTGCTGAATAGGATCAAATCTACACATGCACAGTTGGAGGTGAGCTCAGGTGTTCATAAAAGAACTTTGTGAGGTCACTTTCCCATGCTTCGCACTTTCCATTTTTACCCCAGAAATTTCCTGTTGACTGACACTGCTCTTTCCTCCAACCAGATGGCTGAGCCTGTAGTAACCTCCCTCTGCCATGTACTCCTGCAACTGGATCAGCATTAGGGCCCAGCTTTGAGGGGGAAGAGAAAAACCAACAGAGGTTGGTCCTACCCTTTTGTAAAGCTAGTTGCATCAAATGAAGAGGACAGTTCCTCTCCCTCAAAGTTGTGGCTCCTGTAAGGTCCCATTGCTGCTGGCTTTGGCTGCCATGACAGGTCACTGTGGGCTGAGGTGCAGAGTGGAGAATGGGGGGAAATGGAATATTTCTGTACCCTGTCCATTCACAGTATCCTTTTCAGATCCGTGGGCCAAACTTGAGGGCTTCTCCTGGAGTTGTCTTTATCTGCGCCCAGTGCCCACTGCCAGTGTGTTGAATTCAGGCCAGGGTATCCCAGAAGGAAAAGAAATGGCAAACTCACCATTGGGTTGGTGGTATTTCGAATCTTGGTCTCCTCCACCCTGCCTGATACTGTTTACTTTTCAGAGTCCTTGGAGAACTGTTCCTTGCATTCTGTCCAGTTGCATTCAATGAGAGATATGGTGATAGCTGTTTACTACCATCTTACACTCGTCTGGAATTTTTTACTCTATTCTTTAAACAATCTTCCATCATCAAGATGCTATTGCTCGGTCAGTGTGATTTAAATTAGTATATAGCAAAGACTGTGGTGATTGAGACATGTCAGAATGCAAAAACATAAACATCTTTACTTGATAAATCTAGTGTTGGAAAATTGATGTGACAACTGTTTGCATTTCTTGTAGACTACCCCAAATTATTAATATTAATTTACTCAGAGTATTTTTTCTTTTAGACTATAGGGTAAAACTCTGACTTTTCTGCTGAATGAAGCTGTATAGACAGTACCTTAATTACGTTTCATACGCTTTTCAGTACTCTACCCACGAGTCAGTATGATTCAATGGGAAATAAGAAAACCTCGTGTCTGTGAAACCCCGGGAAAGGTGATGAGTTTAGAGTTGGATGCACAGTCAGATGTTTTGCTTTCAAACCAAATAGGCCAAGAGAGGCAACGATCTATACGACTTTTACAAGGGAAAGTAATCTGTTGAACTATTTCTTTCACCATGTTCAACAGAGTACTTAGGAAGAAAGAGATTAATTCATTTTTAATGCTAGGAAAATACAGTCATTAAAAAGCAGATAATATAAAATGCCAGAAATGCTTTTAACATTACAAGAAGTGCACTTCTTTCTTAAATAGCTTGCTACTTTTTGAGATCTAGATATGCTGAGATATTAAATATTAAAATAGTGGTTGCTTTTTAAAATGCAGTGTTTCTTATCAGGAAAAAAACAGTTTGAACAAGCATTTCTATTGTATAATTCATGATGTTGCTAATAAGATAGTCTGGAAAAGTTTTTTATTATGTTTTTGAGAATGACTAGATTTTTTTCTTTCTTTTTTTTTTTTTTTAACAAGGGAACGTTCCCTTGTTCACATCCTCTTAAATATATATATGAATACTGTTAAACTATATGGGTTAGTCACCTGGCAGATTTTGTCAGATTGATGGGTTTCTCCATGTTTTACTGCAAAATCCAACCAAACTGGAATATTGATGTGAATTTTGCCACCTTGAACATTATCATAACTCAGCAATACATTCTAAATCATTGATGTAATAGGAAAATAAATGTTGAAAGGATGTTCCTTGAAACACTTAAACTCTCTGATTTTCTGGAATAGAAATGAATATGATTTGTTTTTCCTTTTTTGTGTGTGAACAACTAAATAATATAGATATAGGTGTTGGTCTTAAAAAGAATGCTCCTCTCTTTGATTTCTCTCCATGTGCATTCATCCACTGGCATGTTAATACCATAAAGTAAACAACGAGATGGACAGTTGACCAAACTCTTTAACTATCCAGTGCTTTAGTGTTCTGTGTGCTTCATCAGTTCAAAGAGAAACCCAGTTCACATAAAAGTCATCCATAGGTTTTAGCTGCAGCATACTTGAGTTATCATGGTGGATAAAGTTCTTAATACATAAGTGTTGATTGCTCTAAGTGTTTTTCCAAACTCTCTGCATCTCTATCACTGTATAGCTTTAGCATGTGAAAAATAGAAATAATTTTTTAAGGCATGTTGATTATTGCCTATCTTTATTATATTGTGCCCTTAAAACTAGTTTTCCAATATTAAACAGCTTCTGTGTTTAAAAAAAATAGCAAATCTTTGTTTTTGGTCACTTATATTGTGTAAATATAATATTGGGTTTTATTAACATAAAAATAAAAAATAAAAATACAATATGTCAAAATATGAACATGTGATTATGAAACACGATTATTTTCCTGAAGCCTATCCTATTAATTTAGGAAAAACTTAAATTTAAATATCTTCACGTTCACGTAATAATACAATCCACTTGGGCTTCTAAATGAACTGAAATCAATGCTCATTATTGTAGTGTGTCTGTAAGAACCACATCTAGATATTCTGAGCAAGGTTTTGATGAATAACATCTCACTTTTTCCCCTGACTAGCTATAAATATTGTTGTGTAATGTGTGACCCATTCCTGAATGGTTTCATATTTAACATTACTTATATTTAAAAAAACTTCTTATTTTAGAAAAACAAAAATGGTATTTCAGAGCATCCCCGATTTTAAAATATTAGTTTAATTTTCTTTGAGATGAAACCCCAAAGTTTTTATAAACTCACAGAATTAGACAGTTTTGATTAATTCAAAGTTCTAATTACTTTAATTCTTAAAGCCTATTAACTAGTTTTTCCATGAATGGGAGAAATAAAGATCCCTCTACCCTTTGTGGGTATTTAGTGCCGCATTCACAAGCTAGGTCATTGCTCTGAAATTTTTATTTTGCAACTACCCTCTGGTTTTGGCTGATAATGACATATTTTTATGATGTTTAAACAAGTTTTCATGCTTCCAAAGAAAACTAAAGAGAATGACTGGGTTAGTAAGTTCCTGAAGCTTATTAGAGAAACGTCAAAACCCAGTTAGCTATCATAAGCAAACAGTGCACAAGGAAATTCTTTGTTTATTTTTTTAAAAAAAAGAAGGATGTAATCAGAGGAGCATTTGGAAATGAGCATATAATTTATAGTCGTGAAAGTCTGTACCCTTCTAAGGACAATTCTCATGTGTTGAGGTGGGAATAGAAATACAAGTAAAATCTGACTTATTTTCCGCATAAAATTCTTTTTTTTTCCAAGGGTGCTGAGATTTTGAGAGTTCCTGTAATTACTTCATCCTTAACTATTCGTTTCTTATGCAGAGAGCAAGTACAGCATTAGCAGCAGGTGTTCTTTTTAATATGAGAAAAAATGTATGAAGCCTTTTAATCTTAACATGCTACTGAATATGAGCAGCTTGTTTAGAATTATTAATATATAAGATATGTAATGGCACTTGGATGGTCTATTCTGCATATGTACATTATTTTCTTATTACAACTTTCAAAATGGAGACTTTTAGAAGAGCTAGAGCTCATTTATTTAACATTTTGGGGGACATTTATTATATGCTGGCCACTGGACATGATTAAGCCTGGCCAAGAAATGATTTCACTTCTTAGAAAATATAGCTTAGCAGTCACAGACCCATACTTTAAATATGTTTGATGCTGAGACTGAGTTTTAATCTATGATTTCTGGCACTGTTCTAATCTCCAGTGATAAAAGTCAATAAGACATGACCCAGGCCCTGAAGGCATTTATTCTTTAGCTCTCCTCTTTAGTTGCAATATGGAGCTTGACTTGCAAAATATGCTGCAGAAGGACATTTTAAACGGATGATTCCCTGAGATCCCCATTTACACATCATTCTGAGACAGAATACGGTGAATCGTTTTGTCAGGATTGCATTGACAATGGATATAGGTTACTGAACACATCCTAAAACGATTATGATTGAATAAGTAAATTCTGTATGTGAAGCCCAGTTAATTCAAAATAACCCTCCTCCCACGAAGTGTCTATCTGGATCCTCTGGATCCACGGGACATGAAGGAGAATTTCAGAATGGGCTCACCTAGTATTGGCCCTGAGAGACATGGTGGTGGAGCGGGTAGAGATTGTAAGGGAGATGCTGCTAGAGAAATACAGGAAAGTATTTTACGTCGATGTGTCATGGCCATTCAGAGCATCATGTGCCTACATGGAGTGCACGTGAAATACGGAGGAACACTTTCCAGAACTTGTCAAAACTGAACACAGCAACCTGTTCTACTTTTACTTTAAAGGACAAATAACACCATCAGAAGTGATCTTGGAAATTCCTCGCAAGACTACTAAATCCTAGGCATGTTGGCCCTTTTGAGAGAGAGGGGGATATAAAAAAGTTCTATAGCTGGCTACACGCTGGCTACATAGATAAAATCAGAAAGGGAAATTTGTCCTTGCAGGACTAGAGTTTAAGCTATTTGAATGAGGGAACCATAAAGAATTATTTGCCTGGAGATTGGTTGAACCAGATAACATCTAGAGTTTGAAGGATAGACCTTGCAACCAGAATAAAGCTATATTTGGTTTAGAAGGAGAATACCTACTTGGAAGAAGAGTGGGATAGTATTATATGTCAAGAATCTATCATAAATTTAAAAAATGTGACTTTGGCAGCCCATACATAGTTCCAAAAAAGGATCCAAGAACCAGGATCCAAAAATCATCTGTTCAAACCTGATTGGTGAGCTAAGTTTGACAGTTTTAGCAGGAAGAAGTGCAGAGTTCTGAGCTTGGAAGGAAACACAAAACAGGGCTAAGCAACATCAGACATGATAAACCTATCTAAATATTTACAGGGAAAGCATAAAAGCAGGATCGTGTGTGGCTGTAGAGGACACAAGAAGGACTTGAAAGATTAAAAGTCCATGGGAGAAGAACTTTCTAACAATTAGAGCAGTTCAAAGTGGGACTTAGAATCTCATGAGGCAATACATTCCCCATTGTTGGAGTTTAAACCATTGCTTCACTGGCAGGTTGTAGAGGGATGATTAGTGCTAAAAAGTAGAGGGTTTAATTTAGTAAATATTTATGGATCATCTACTTTGTGCTCTGAGCTAGATTACCTTTAGGATCCTTTGCCATCAGCAGTTCTATGATTTGGGGATCGTCATAAAAGAGGATTCAGGTGGGAGACTGAAAATTGAGTGATCAATTATCATATAGTGTTATTCTGGATGAAAACAGCGATTCATTTCCCAAGGAGACTGAGAGAGAGAGAGACAGCCTGGGCCAAGTTTCTCTGGTTTAATTCATTCTGGAAACAGAAATAAATGAGATGTGCATATAAAGCAGGGAATCTGTGAAGTCATTACTAGGAAATAAAATTTGCAACAAAGGCAAGATAAGAGTTGCATTTTAGAAATATTGATAAGTGAATGTCAAATTATACATTTCTTATGAGACAGTTTGGTTACTTTGGCAACATAGACATTATTCCTCAGTTCTGATGAGCAATATTTCTTTCATCCCCACCTGTGGCTTTTGTCACTGTGTCTCCAAGGGACATTAATGCTTAGAATGAAAACTAATTAACATTTTAAACTGTAATATATACACATTGATTTAGAAGGCACTTGTTTCCTTAATATTCCTCTCAATGCGACATGGAAAGACATCATGGTGATTTCTTTACATACACTTCCAGGGTATAGTTTTGAAATATTTAATTAAATATAATGATCCTTTTATCTTGGTTATCTTTTCTGTTCTTAGTGGCTAACGTTACTTAAATGTGAGCTGAACACTATAAACTAGTGTTTTGCAGCACAAATATTTCTTTTGCTGTCAAGCTATATTATACTGGTGAGTTTAAAAAATAGGTTTTGGACAAGAGCATGTGATTTTAAAAAATAACAGCTTTATTGGGATATCATTCACACACCATAAAGCCAACGATTTGAAAGTATACAGTTCTGTGTTTTTTAGTATGTTCACAAAGTTGCCCATTGATCACCACTACGTATTTTTAGAACATTTTCACCACCCTCAAAAGAAACCCCACTCCTGGGCATATATCAGGAAAAAACCATAATTTGAAAAGATACATGCACCCCAGTGTTCACTGCAGCACTATTTACAATAGCCAGGACATGGAAGCAACCTAAATGTCCATCAGTGGTTAAAGAAGATGTGGTCCATACAATGGAATATTACTCAACTGTAAAAAAACAAATGAAATAATGCCATTTGCAGCAATATGGATGGACCTAGAAATTGTCATACTGAGTGAAGTAAGTCAGACAGAGAAAGACAAATATCAGATGATATTGCTTATATGTGGAATATAAAAAAAAGGGTACAAATGAACCTATCTACAAAACAGAAATAGAGTTACAGATGTAGAAAACAAACTTATGGTTACCAGGGGTAAAGGCAGGGAGGGATAAATTGGAAGATTGGGATTGACATATACACACTACTATATATAAAATATGTAACTGATAAGGACCTATTGTATAGCACAGGGAACTCTACTTAATGCTCTGTAATGGCCTATATGGGAAAAGAATCTAAAAAAGAGTGGATATATGTATATGTATAACTGATTCACTTTGCTGTATACCTGACAGTAACACAACACTGTAAATCAACTTTACTCCAATAAAAATTTTTAAAAAAAGAAACCCCATACGCATTGGCAGTCACTCCCCTTGCCCTCTCCCCCAACACCTGTCAACCACTAATCTGTTTTCTGTCTCTATGGATTTGTGTATTTATCTAAATTCATTTCATCTAAATGCTCTTTTTCTTTCACTTAGCATAATGTGTTCAATGTTCATCCATGATGTAGCACATATCTGAATTTCATTCCTTTTTATTGCTGAATAATATTCCATTGCACGGCTACTTCCTTTGCTTCTCTATTCATCAGCTGATAGACATTTGGGTTGTCTCCACTCTCTGCCTATTATGAATAATGCTGGCATAAGTACTCCTTTACAAGTTTTTGTGTGAAATATATGTTTTGGAGTCAAATTGTTGGGTCATATGGGAACTCTATGTTTAACCATTTGAAAAACTGCCAAACTGTTATCCAAAGTAATTGTGCCATTTTATGTTTCCATCAGCGATATATAAGCGTTCCAATTTTCCGCATCTTTGACAGCACTTGTTATTTTTTGTCCTTTTGAATATAACCATCCTAGTGGTTATAAAGTGGTACCTAATTGTGGTTTTGACTTGCGTTTCCCTGTTGATTAATGTTGTTGAGTATCTTCATATGCGTACTGGTCATCTTCTTTGGAGAAATATGTATTCACCTCCTTTACCCATTTTTTTAATTAGGGAACTTGCTTTTATATTTTTGAGGTGTGAGAATTCTTTATATATTCTGAATTCAAGCCGCTTAAGAGAAATATGGTTTGCATATTTTTTCCCATTCTGTCAGTTGTTTGTTTGCTTTCTGGATGATGTTCTTTGATGTACAAAATTTTTTAATTTTGATGGAGTCTTTGATTTATCCATTTTTTTGTCACGTGTGTTTTTGGAGTTAAATCTAATAAATTATTGCCTAACCTAGGATCATGAATATTTACTCTTGTTTTCTTCAAAGAATTTTATAATTTTGGGTCTTACCTTTAGATGTCAGCTCTTATAGCTATATGATTTGAGATAAATTTTACATATTGTGTGAGGCAAGAGTCCAGCTTCATTCTTTTGTATCTGGATATCCAGTTGTGCTAGCACAATTTGTTGAAAAGCCTGCCTTTTCCCTTTTCAATGGCCTTGGCACTCTTGTCAGAAATCAATTGGTCATAAATATAAGGACTTATATATGGATTCTCAATTCAATTCCATTTTTCTCTATTTCTATCCTTATGCCAGTACCATGTTTTCTTGATTACTTGATTACTGTAGTTTTGTAATAAGACTTGAAATTGCAAAATGTGAGTCCTCAACTCTGTTCTTCTTTTTCAAGGTCATTTCAGCTATTTGGGTTCTCTTACATTTCCATATGAATTTTAGAATTAGCTTGTCCATTCTAAAGGCAGCTGGAATTTTGACACCTATTGGATTGAATTCATAGATTAATTTGGGGAGCATGGCCATCTTAACAATATTAAGTCTCGTCATCCATGATCATGAAATATCTTCCATTTATTTAGGTTTTCTTTAATTTCTTTCAATGGTGTCTTGTAATTATCTATGTAGAAGTCTTACACTTCTTTTGTTACATTTATCCCTAAGTATTTTATTCCTTTAAATGCTGTTGTAAAAGGAATTGTTTCCTTAATTTCATTTTCAAATTGTTCATCACTTGTTTAGAAATGGAAGTGCTTTTTGTACGTTTTGTATGCAAGTGCAACCTTGCTGAACTCGTTTATTAGTTCTATTTTTTAATGGATTCCTTAGGGTTTTCACGATATAGGATCATACATCTGCAAATAGAGTTATCGTTATTTCTTCCTTTCCAATCTAGATGCCTTTTATTTCTTTCCCTTGCTGATTGCCTCTGTGAGTGTGTGATTTAAAAAAATTTAATTCACTAAAGGTAAGATGCCAGCTAATTGGTCATATTCTCCTACATTCTACTACAATTAATTTGAAAATCTATTCATGGAAGATCCTAACAGATAACTCAATGCACCTTATATGAATCAAATCAAAAGTAATCTCTATTTTCAGGACATAAATTTAATACATTTAATAAAATTTTAAAATTTACATATATATTAGTTTCCCTGATTCATAAGCCTAAATTAATGGCTGAGAAATCACTTGCTCAGAAATAGAAAACAAAATCATCCTACAAAAAAAACCCCAAAACCCAAACAAAATGATTTTACATTAGAAGGAAAAGAGAGGCCCAGGAAAATATTTGAGAAACTTGCATATGTTTCTAAAATCGCACTTCCCCGACTGTGTTCTTGGAATACAGATTTTCCTTGACTTAACATGGGGTTATGTCCCAATAAACCCACAGTAAATTGAAAACATCATAAGTCAAAAATGCATTTAATACATCTAACCTACCAAACATCATAGCTTAGTTTAGCCTACCTTAAACATCTCAGAACACTTACATTAGCCTAAAGTTGGGCAAAATCACCTAACACAAAGCCTATTTTATAATTATTGAATATCTCATGTAATTGACTAAATACTGTACTGGCAGTGAAAAACTGAATGGTTGTCTGGGTACAGAGTGGTTGTAAGCGTATTGGTTGTTTATCTCCATGATGGTGTGGCTGGCGGGGAGCTGTGGTTCTTTACTGCTACCCGGCATCACAAGACAGTATAGCACCCCATATAACTAGCCCAGGAAATTATCAAAATTCAAAATTCAAAGTATAGATTTTACTGAATGTGTATTGCTTTCACACCATCGTAAAGTCGAAAAAGTTTAAGTTGAACCATCATAAGTCAGGGAGCGCTGTTCTGAAAATACGTTCTGCATGAAGAAATAGCTTTCTAACTAGTGAAATTCGAAAAACTCTGGATTCAGTAAAGTAAGACAGTCTTCCTTTCTTGGCCTCTCAAGGCCTGTAATGTCCTAATATTCATGTCCAAAACAGGAAATATAATATGCCACGTCTCCTAAACTTTTTAACTGACTGCTGCTTTCAAAGATCTGTTAACATCCTAGTACTGGAAATCATCTCCAAGTCAGACGCACCCAGGTGTGATTTTAGGTGGGGGCACTAACTAGTTGTGTGATCTTAGCCAGGTTACTTAAACTTGCTGAGCTGAGTTATGTCTTCTGTGAAATGGACATAATCTACATACGTACCACGAGGTTGGTATTTGGCAGTTTGCACACTTCCAGCCTTACTCCTTGTTTATGACCAGTGGCCATGGTAATTGGTGTGAAATATCTTGACTGTCATCACCACCTAACCTCCAAGTACTGTTAGGAGGGTTAAAAGAGGTGACTATGCAAGACAGTTAGCATAAGGCCTGCTAGTAATATTTTGTTGTTATACATGTATTAATATTCTTGTGTTGTCCTCCGAAGACACACATTTAAGAAGCCCTTTATTAATTTAAAGGGGGAGGGCAGTAGAGAGGATGAAACAGAGAGGGGAATGATTAAAAACGGAAGGTGTCAGTTGTAGGACACCCCAAATTAAGTGTGGAAGGGTTTTTGAGACTAAAAAACAGTAGAGACAGGTAACATGGGTGTACAACCAATTCTGGAGGGCAGAGGGCTTATAGAAGAGCTAGGAAGTTGAGAGAAAACAAAATTGTTGATTTAAGACAGTTTACAGCGATCTCTCACCTTCCCTGTTCAAGCCCTTTTTGTTTCTTTTCTTTTACCACATCATTTGTATTTGGACACAGTGCTGTTATCAGAAGACAAGTAGGATAGGCATTTAAAAATCAGATACTTTTCTTTCTCTGTTTTCTAGAAACAGACAGTAAGATGTGAAATTATTGTCCTAGGGGAAACAACAGCAGTCACTTAAGAAGCTTATCAAAACCAAATTTAAATTTAAATGTTGAACCTGTTTCATGTATTGAAGATTTTAGAGACAAAGATCTATAATCTACCTTCTCCACCTTATCATATTGCTAAGGCTTTTTCAAAGTAAAAAATATGTATATGTAAATACTATTTTTTCTGTGTCCTTGGTTTGAAGTTGGTCTGCTAGTATTCTCTTTTAACAAGCTTTAACTAGTGTTAATCAAAGGCTTTAAAGGCTGGGTTTTATATCCAACACTGCTTTATAGAGAGAGGCAACCTATTACAGGGGGAGAGTGTACAGACTTTGGAGACAGACTGGCTCTGCCACTGACAAGCTCTGTGACCCTGAGCAACTTACTTAAACTCTCTGTGCCTCAGCTTCTTCATCTGTAAACATTGGTGATAATTTAGAACCTACTCTCTGTACTTATGAAGATTTAATAAGGTAATAGTTTAAAATTAGTGTGCCTAGCTCTGAGGACTTATTATATAAGCAGTATGTGTTAAATATAATAAATAAAAGATGGGGTCTGATAGGGAGAAAAATTTAGAATTAACCATTTTTTCCCTTTTGATCTGAACATTGCTAAGCAATTTGCAAATTATTAACATCAACCCAAACTGAATTTCTGTTCAATGTGCTTTTGGCATGTTAATCCAAGAAAGGCTCTAAAGGCTTATGAAAGGATGACACTGAGGCCATCATGCTGTTCAAACATGACTCTCTGTGGTTGATTCTGTCTGAGTCTCTTTTATGAGTAAAAGATTAAAACAACAAAACTCTAGATTTTTCTCATGTTGGTCGAAAGGGTGATATTTCACTTTTCACATTGGATCAGATAGTAGCCTAGAGCATCTACATTCATATTGTGTTCTGATTGCTCCTGTGCCAGCTAAAGTAACACCATTTTCTTTATCATTATGTGATGAGACTTGTCACCCCGCTTTATGAACAGCAAATTCTTAGCTCAGGGAGCAGCCAGGGGCAGGTCATAAAATAAAGGATTATGGAGCAAAGATATTAGTGAACTAGAAGCATCAGCACTTCTTACTGTATTTAACTCAAAGACGATGAGGTCTGCCTGGGGAGCTAATACTACTTAACTGCGTTTGGGCGAAACGCCAGAAGCAAATTGTATTTCAAAGAGAGAAGGTCTGGCATTCCATATGCTGTGTAATCCTGGTCAGTTAACAGAGATGTATGGCCACTTAACACAGAAAATAAAAGACTAAAATGAAACTTTTATGTTAAGGAACATAATGTTGACATAGTTAGACGCTGAAGGGCAATTGATAACATATCAGGTCCTTAAATTATTCAAGTGAAAATTGTTGGGGAACAGAGCCTGCATCTTTGACTGTGGAATAAGTCTCATATGAACTTAATTTGTGCTTGGCGTCTTCTGACCCAGAGAACCAGTAACGATGATCATGACAAATGGGTGAACCGAAGGTCATTGCAGAAATCTCCTAGTGTCCCAGAGCCAGGATGATCCATAGGGAATGTTGGATGTAGTTCAATTCCAAGTCTGCCCCAAAAAAGTGTGTTGGAGGCTGATGGGCAGGCTAAGCACTGTTCTTAGTTATGTTGGGATAGACTGTGCTAGGAAGAAGGGTGTTATCTCTTTCTAAACCACTGTTGCTTCCTTGGGTTGCTGAAAAGCTGAGGCCAGTTGCCCCAGCTGGCCATGGCTTTAGGATAGCTCTAAGCCATGAAGTCCTATCTGCTGGCTGCCGTGTTTCACTAAATTTGGCAATTTGTCCTAGTTCTGCTCTGTGCGAGCTTCTGAAGCTGCTATTCAGCCTATGCAGTTGCTGATCAAATTATGTCCAGCTCTGGGCTTGGTTTGACTTGCTCAGCTTCTGCTTCTTTCCTGCTAGTCACTCGGGCTGCTTTGTTTCTCCACTAGAGCTCTCAGGGCACTCTTAAATAACATAGTCTTGCTGCCCTTTGAATTGAGGGTGTACCACTTTTGAATTCTTAAATATACCTACAAACACTTGAGGATGCATTTTTAAGTGTCTCATTTTCCCTTCCTCTTGGAGAAATGTACATGCCACATTCTTCTTGGCCTTGATCTGTTCATTGCTTTGAATTCCGTTGCCATTAAGAGCCTGCACCTCAAAAACTTGATCGCAGCCTTTTTTTTTCCCTCAAAATGATTTTTTTTTAAACTGGATTATTCCTCAGTATCCTAAAAACAGTATTGGAATTTAGGGCAGATGATTTAAATATCTATGTAGAAAGACCTGTGTTCCATTTTGTTTTTTATTCATTTGTGTATTTATTCATTCAGCAGTTGTTTTATGGATCCTGGAAATGTATTTAGAATAGGGAGACAAAAGTTAACATGATGCTGTCCACAATCCTTAAGCTTTTTAGTCTCTCTCTCTCTGTCTGTCTGTCTCTCTCTCTCATATCAAGGGCAGAGGCAACTACAGAATCTCATAATGTCACTTACGAGCATGCTGACTATCCCAAGTGATTCTTCTGGATTCCTTAATAATGTGACCTACTGGTTTGAATATAAGAAAAGTTGGTTTACAGATTTGTTATTTTATCAGAGATCCAAATCCACTCTAAACTAGAAGTTCCTGATGTGGCAAAAGAGAATTTGTTAGGAGAAGGCAAAGCTCTTAGACTACATGTGAATATTTGTCAAAGTCATAGGTTAGCTTTGGGTGCCATAAGGGTGTCCATCTTCCATATTTATATTCATTTAATGAGAAAAGGACTGCTGTCCTGGCTTCTGAGCGTGTGCTGAGACAGGATGAGTTAGGGCACATGCCCTCTTGGATGGAAGCCAGTCATGTAATAGGCAATAGAATGGAATATACTGATTGGCTTAGGCCAATGAGGACCCACACTTGGGTTGGGGGTGGGGTTAGCTTCTCCTGCTGGAGGGATGAGTCAGTACCTCAAGGACAATTGGGATACTTTTAGGAAATGGCCTTAGGGAGATAGACACTGGGTAGATAACATGCAGATTTCTGACTCTTAGTAGCACAAATGGCTCTAGGGTCTAGCTTTTTGGAGCCTCAGTTTAAAAAAATGAACATGTCACTCATAGTTTATGATTCTTTTTCTAGGTTTGTCCATGTTTAACTCTTACATCCCCAAATTGCTTTTCTTGTGTTAAAAAGTTAAATGTGGTTCAACTGAGATTTTAGTAGGGTAAACTGTAACTTTTTAAATTTCGAAGTACACAGGAAAAATGGGTGCCTGCACAGACTTTTGCCAGTATCTTCCCAGCTTTATCTCTGCTTATGGAAATCTTCCCCACTCTCAAGGCTGAGTTCCCCGGTGAAGCCTTGACCTATTTCTCCAGCAGAAGTCAGCGCTCCTCAAGGCTCAGGACACTTTGTGCTTGTCATTTTCTCTTCCTTTCTCAATGCTACATCCTCTTATGTCTTGGAGTTCTTTGGCCAGCCCACCAGGAGCCGATGAGACAGATGATGCGAGCCATTCCGTCGGGTGTTTGGTATGAGTGATACCGGAAGAGCTCTATCAAAAAGCCAAGCTCTTGTTCAACTCATCCAAAAGAATTTAGGCAAGGAACACAAAACACAAAGGAACACACACACACACACACACGCACACACACTGAGGCTGAGGGGCTAAGAGAACAAAGAAGCAGTTTGTTTAGGGAAGAAGTGAAAGTCACACACTTGAAGGAGGAGACTGTAGGCGTCCTTGCAGTTGTTGATCCCCCTTTTTGTCTTATTTTTAGCCCTTTGAATGGGTGAGGGTCTTTTTGATTAGGGGTGGAATATTCATGGGGGGTTGAGGTGTGGCCTGGATTGCACCAGGTTGCATCAGCTTCTGGTCCTGAGCATTTGCTTCCGGAAGCCACCTTACACGTGCTCTAAGAGCTGTTTTCCTTTAAATAGTGGAGCGCCACACATAGAAGGTGGTACAGGGTCATCAGCAACCTGTGCACTTTTTTTTTTTTTTTTTTGCGGTACGCGGGCCTCTCACTGTCGTGGCCTCTCCCGTTGCGGAGCACAGGCTCCGGACGCGCAGGCTCAGTGGCCATGGCTCACGGGCCCAGCTGCTCCGCGGCATGTGGGATCCTCCCGGACCGGGGCATGAACCCGCGTCCCCTGCATCGGCAGGCGGACTCTCAACCACTGCGCCACCAGGAAAGCCCAGCCTGTGCACTTTTATTGCGCATGCTGCGCGGTTTTCATGCTCAGAGTGTCTTGCTCAGGGGCTACAAAGTTTCTGTTTTAGATGCCATTCCTCCCTGTGTCATGTCCTCATTAAGTGCAAAATCAGGAGGTGGCTTTGCCTTCTGCCTAATGCCTATACGTGAGGAGGCTGAGCTCGGGCCCTCCCTCCCCTGTCCTGACTTCCCTGCCTCATCAGAAGCAAGGAGCCTGGGGGGCTGGCGGGAGAGTAGCTGTGGAATGAAGTGATTGATCGGACTGTACGGGCTGAGGTTGGAAAGAACTTGGAGAAGAACAAGAACATAAAACACTAGGTTTGGAGAGAGACAGAGAGAGAGGAAGGCTTGCGGTCAGTGAATAAATTCAGAGCTTCATACCTTCGGATAAGGGAGCATTTGAAGAACAGTCAAGGGCAGCAAGTTTTGCCAGGACCGGCAGGGAGAACGTTTCAATTTGTGCTTCTGTGAAGTAGCGAGCAGACTCACTTCTACGTGAAAAGCATCCAAACTGTAAAAAATAATTGCATATTGCTTAATATTCCACGGGCATGTATCTATTTTGCATCCTCAGAGCTCATCTTCAACATTAACTCGTATGTTTTATGTGGAATAAAATGTAAATTAGCCGATGGATGCTAGAAATATTTTTTTTAAGTTTTTAAACAGCTCTGTGTAAACATCATTTTTCCATAATGAAAATCTTGTTCACACACAGTGAAAGGGGTTCCATATAGTCACTTTCTAAAGAGCATAGGAAGCGTTATGGTTAAAAATAGACAATAAGCACTAAGAACATTAAGTTTGCAGCAGCATCCTGGCCTGTTTCTCCTAATACAGTTGCCCAGTCTCCTCCCACAGGAAAGCTTCCTACAAAATGTCACACCCAAGGAACTAATGCGTGTGAATGTGTTAGAAATTACACCTAAGAATGGTGATTACCTCCTTCCCAGTCTGTGATTCTCCTATAAACAAGAACCTCCTATTACTTTTTGTACATTCTCTGTATTATTTTAGATGCCACAGTCCTCTCCTTAAATGGAGACTTCGTTCTGCATATTTCTCAATTTTCCACCTGTAATCAGTGAATTATTAGAAGTACAATGAAATCGATCCTACATTGTTTCCTGTGATGAATATGTTGTTTAATTGGAGAGGATTGCTAAGCCTGAAAATGGAAGGGTAATTGGAATTGGCCTTTCAAGTCATAGAGGGTGTTTTCTAAAATACATAAATCCCAAACTTCTGGGCAATAATTTGATGCAGACTCAAGAGAAGTAGCTCCCTAGGGAATTATCAACCCGAAGAATTATATCCAGCAGAAAATCTCTCGTCTTAAATAAGGCGGAGAACCAGAAGTGGTGAGGGAAATTCCTTCCCTGAAGGAATCAGGGCTTGAGGTCCCACAGGCTTATTTATAAGACAGAAACTGTTTGCAAAATTTTTATGTGAAATCTCCTCTGAATTTTTAAACTGTCAAAGTGAACATCAAAAATGAGTGCTACTTTGCTTTTATTTTGCATTTTGCATGACTTTGTCCATTTGGAAATGTGTGTGTTGGACCACAACACTGATACAGTGCCTACCGAATGTTAAACTGAAAGATGTGGAAAAATTAAGAAGCGATACTTCAAGAGAAGAGTTTAAACATTTGCAGACAAATTTATTGTAAATGGGGCTGGGCTTGGGCAAAACTGCCAAGCAGGTAGAAGACATTTTTATAATCAAAATGTTGTTTTTACCTCCCTTCAACATGGCCTCAGCATGGTCTGCTTATCTCCCGTCCTGGATCATTTATTGTTTCTAGTTATATATTCATATATTTTATATCATTTAATGTGCACCCATTTGACAAGCGGACAGCTGAGCCTCAGAGATGTTATCATGGCTGAGTGACAGGACTGGAACTCAAGTCCCTATATCAGCTGTGACAAATAACCAAATAAACCTCTGTTGCTTCACGCGAGTTTATTTCTTGCTCACACAAGAGGTGCTGTGAGTCTGGGTGACTCTTTAGGGCAGGGGTTAGAGAATTTCTCTGTAAAGGGCCATAGAGTCGATATTTTAAACATTGTGAGCCAAGGGGCAAAGTTGAGTAACTATTTTTACTGAATGAGTAAGAGTCATTTTCATATTTTACATTTCAAAACATAAAAAAAAAATATTTATTTATTTATTTATTTATTTTTTTGCGGTACGTGGACCTCTCACTGCTGTGGCCTGTCCCGTTGTGGAGCACAGGCTCTGGACGCTCAGGCTCAGTGGCCATGGCTCACGGGCCCAGCCTCTCCGTGGCACATGGGATCTTCCCGGACCGGGGCACGAACCCTTGTCCCCTGCATCGGCAGGTGGACTCTCAACCACTGCGCCACCAGGGAAGCCCCGTAAAAACCATTTTTACCTAGTGGGCCATACAAAACTACTCTGCAAGAGGGATTTTGTCCCTGGGTCATAGTTTGCTGACCCCTGCTCTTGGAGGACAGACCTCCCTAAGCTGTTCAGCATCCCAGGCCGTTTCCATCTTATGACTTCCCTGTAAGAGCATGTGGCTTTGCAATCACTATGGCAGTGAACGAGTGGGCTGGAAAGTTGAGCACCAGCAATTAAATGCTTCCATCCAGAAATGGCACCCATCACTTCCACCCTGATCGCAGTGGCTACAGCAAGTCACACAGGCGTATTTAATTTAGTAGGGGGTGTGAGAATAACCTCCGGTGTGCCAGGAAGTAGAGGCCAAGTGGATATTGGTAAATAGTGATAATGCCTATCAGCTGCCTATATCTGGTAAATATCAGACCCTGATTCTGGAGGCCGTAGCAATGCAATCTTGTGAAAAAATCTTCGCAATGAAAGAAGTGCCTAAGAATTTTTGGGCTTGAGTGCTAAAGCAAGTGATACAAGCTCACATCTCTATCAGAATTAGTAAATCGAATGCTAATAAGTTCAGTGACTATGTGTTATGTATCGTGTTTTAAAATAGAACCAGTTATAGAGCAGTTGTTACATTTTTGGTAGACAATGGGGACATTTTCATTTTTGAGATAATAGGAGATATGGTATGTAATCACTTGAAATTTTTGAGAAACAGGATTAACCCTTTAGATTATCTTTTGAATATAGTGTTCTCTGAAGAAGGAAGTTGGTATTTTGCATTTTGGGGAGATTAAATTTTCAAGGAAAGCCAAGTTACAAAACTGTTCATTTTACTTATTCTTTAAAATATAAACAAAACAAAAAAGAATGAATACAACATTAAGGTACTGGAGGATTTTTAACAGGACAGAGAAAATGCCCAAGCCAAAAAGAATGATACCTTTGATTTTAAAATCCTATTGTATTAAAGATTAAAGATATGGAACATGGTAAAAGCAAGGGCAGTTGTTATTTAGATATGCAGGTTAAGAGTTGGTTTTCCCTAATAAGTTGCCCGATTTAGCAAATAAAAATATAGGATGCCTGGTTAGATTTGAATTTCAAATATCACACAGGACATAGTTATTTCTAAAAAAAATATTTACCATTCATCTGAAATTCAAATTTAACTGGATGCCTTGTATTTGTATCTGAGAACTCTATGCCCTATAGTAGAGATTTGAATTGGTAGGTGGTCCTTACTTTAAAGATTTTACATAGAATCACTTCTCATTATGGGTGGTGCTTCTGTAATATAAAGTCACCACAAACACTGAATTAGTGAGTACTGAGCTATCCATTGCTCCTAGGAGAAATAGAAGGTTGGATTCCTGTGAGCCTCTGGTCACAACATTTTTGTCAACTGTTCAGTAAGTAACCTTGTTTTATGTGTACTTCTGTTTAAAGACACCATCTCAAGTCACAGGAGTCAGAAAAATACTGAAAAATGGGCTCTGTTTTCATGCAAATGTGCAGGAAATCATGAAAAGGGGAGGAGAACCCATATAGAAAATGTGGCACTTAGGTCAGCATGTTTTAAAAAAGAAGGTATCAGTCTAAAATTGTCTGAAGTTTTCACTAATCTTAAGCTTGAGTTATATTTTATCCTTCTCTTTTTCTGCCTAATGTTTCAGTCCCTCCCTCTTTCTTTCCCCTACAAATCTCCCAAAAAAGGAGATAATGAAACCCCTTTTCTGGTTTTGATTACAAATAATGACTCTTGGTATAGTCTTTTGCTTCCTAATTTGCTCTTTTGGGTGGAGTATCTACAGATTCCTTCTTTAGAATTGAAAATGTTATGACTCTTGTTTAGTTGTTAAGTGTGGAGTATTATATGTGAGCTGGTATGAAAAGCAGATAACTTTTAAGCATGTCCATACTGAAGATCATGAGCCTTTACAGCTTTTATTTTAAGGTACATACAGTGTTTCACCACTATCACCTAATTATTCTATGCCATATTCCTGAGAAACATGCTAATCTGCTCAATCCAATATTCCTCCAAATTTTTAAACAAAAATTTAAATTTTAGATGATCTATCCTGGGGGACTTCCCTGGCAGTCCAGCGGTTAAGACTTCGCCTTCCAGTGCAGGGGGTGCAGGTTCGATCCCTGGTCGGGGAGCTGAGATCCCACATGTCTCGCAGCCAAAAAACCAAAACATAAAACATAAGCAGTATTGTAACAAATTCAATAAAGACTTTAAAATTGGTCCACATCAAAAAAAAATCTTAAAAAAAATAAAAGATTATCTCTCCTGATAATAAAGCAGCTAAGAGTTAAGAATCATGTAATCTTAATATTTTCTTTTGCTTTGTACACAATAAATATAGATGGTCTTTTTAATTATTGATATTGTATTATTAAAAATTTAATCCTTTAGCGCCTATTCCTAGCACAGAAAAGAATTTCCAGTGTCTACTAATACATGTTCTGAGTTAAGCAGGTAATCTACAAATGCATGTATTTAATGTTTGAGTTTATGCTTAAGCTAACAGTCATCGCTGTGGCCTTTGTTACTCTGTTCCTATTGTAACAGCAGGACATAAATCCCAAAATTCTTCTGGGGAAAAGCTACTGATAATGTATTGATCTGCCAATAGTAGAGGATTTGGTGACTTTCAGAATATTTCTTAATCCTGTATTGAAATAATTAAGAGGTAATTTGCTCTCATTATTAGCTTTAATAATAATAATCGTTATTCTTATAATAGTTATTCAAGTAATAATAATTGTTAATTTCAATTCTCTTTGGCATTCATTAAGTTTATCGAGTAGGTGTGAAATAGTCCTTCTCCATTTCAAAAATATGTGCTGATGTGGTGTTGGTTTCATGATTCTTAAGCAAACATATGACTTTTGAAAAGAAGCATATGTTTTCTTTTTTGTTTAATAATTGCACTGCTTTTGCCGTCAGCTTGCTCATACTGTATTTATACACAGATCATGTGGGATGCTGTGTTTACTTTGTTCCTGCTATCTGTGATGCGAACAACGACTTCTGTAATTTGTCACTTTGACAAATTGAGTGTTTGGCACTTTGAGTGTTGCCCAGCGTCAATTTGCCGGACATTCATTTCACTACCAACACTTTCATTTTGAGGCTGATAGCATCTTGGTTAATTTCTTCAGAGTAATGTCAAATGGTAACAAACCAATTCGTTATTATAGCTGCTATACAAATGAACAAGAAATGGGGGGATTATGGACAAAACTAACACTAAAACAGGATTTGATTTTCAGTCCTTTAGACTTCAGTTTTATTGTAAAAGTGTGACTATCTCAACGTTGACCTGATTTCACTTTCACCAGCCCCTCTGCACATGTGTGGAGCAAATAGTACTGTATTTTGTAGAAATGATAGAACTAGGGAGATAACATAGTCTTGAACAGGTCAACTGAATCAGGAAGGAAAGTCAGAAAAAAGTCCAGACTATGTTCAATTGAATTTTGTAGCATCAACTGTTTTCTACGCTATGCTTATTATATAGTACAACTGGATTTTCTTGCTTCCCTATTAACCAGACGGCTTATGTATCAGAACACCTTCCTTGCCTGGCTGGCCCAGTAGACTTGAATAGTATCAAAGAACAAATAAAATTCATCTCAACTCTCCTCACTTTTCTTACAGGCTGTAAATAATGTATAAAATCCCAAACTGTTTTTGCTTCAGGTTGTTTCGCTCCACAGACTGTGCTCCTATTATTATAAACAGTGCAGTTGAGAGAAAACAGCGTTTGATCACCAATTTGAAAAGTTTCCTTAGAGCTGCAAAGACCAACCAGGTGTAGGTCACTTTGAAATCAATGACTTTAATATTCCATAAGCATTTATGGAATCATCCTCATGCCTCAGGAACTCAAGCCCTCAGGCTGCTCCGACCCACCAGAGCAGCCCAGGCAGGGACCCACCGCAGCCCCTTCACAGCAGCCCTGGGCAATGCCCTTCTGACCTGCCTTCTCCTCTTAATGCATTACAGCCTATTAAGAGTTCTGGACCTTTATTACTTGCTCAAGTAAATGTTTGCTAATTTTATTAAACTAGAGAATATTGGTGGAGCATAATAATTTAGTATGTCCACCCCAAGTTATTTCACTTAATTCATTCCTTCACTGCTACACAGTGGAAGGACTTATACAGAAAATACCAGCACCATAAGCATTTCAAGGCTCCTTCATCTTCATTTTCTAACTCTTTCTCACAACCATGGTGAAGTTCTTGTAAGACCCCAAACTCACTTTTTCTTTTCTTTTTTTTTGCCCCCTGGTCTTTATATACACTGCAACCCCTGTGTGAAATGCCTCTTGATGTTTCCGTGACTATTTTCCACTCACATCAAGAAATAGTAAATGTGACCTTTTATAGGATGACTTTTTTTTAAACTATATTCCCCCCGCCCTTGTACGACTTATAGCATTCTTCATATAATATTATATGCCACAATATTATCCTACTTCATTAAAAAAGTAATACTTATTTTTTTCTGCTTTTCCTCACTGGATTCCAGTCCTTTGGGGGTAAAAACTGGGTTTTATTCATCAATGTGTCATTAGTAATGAGCCCATAGCCTGACACAGAATAAATACTCCATTAAAGTGAGTTAAATTTATAAATGAGCATTGGCTCAGACATTAGAGAGAAGGGTAGAAAAAAAGCAGAAGGCTTCAGTTGAAACTCAGGACCAGTTACATTTGACAGGAAAACTAACAACAGAATTACTAATTGTAAACTAAAGGAAAATAACATTGGAGCTCCTACTCTATGCCATTCAGATGCAGTTTTCTATACAGCATTTAATTTATCCCTCAGACAACCTCAGGAAGCTGAGGAAAGTAACGTTATTTGTTCAGGTTCAGGTAACGAGTGAATATATAGGCAGGGCACAAACCCCAGTTATGTCTACCCTAATTCAGTTCTCTTTACACTGTAAACCCATACCTCTCTGAGTGTGAAATAAACCATGATGATTAATTTAACAAGATAATGGGCCAATGTGATAACGTGTGTTGTTGCTATAGTTTATTCCAAGACATATTTTATGGAAAGGGTTATGAGAGGAGTCCAAAGGCAGTTGATCTGGAATTAATATCACACTAAAAATAAACCCCTAATTGTTATAACAATTTTATAGCTATATAGTTAATATAGCATACTAGCTACCATTTCATATTAGCTGTGACCTAAAATCATTCTTTGGTCTTGATTCAGCCTCATTATTTGCAGTAGCTATGGTCTGTAACGGAGGTGTGCATGCTGTATTAGTGAAACACAGGGCTCCTAAGGAAAATACAGGGTTAGGTTCCTGTGAGCCTCTGCTCTCAACGTTTTCATCTACCAGCCAGTACATAACCTTGTTTTCTGTGGGTTTGTTTAGAGATACCATTTGGTTCAGTCATTCACATTGAACTCATGGCCAACGGCAGTATAACTAATGTCTGAATGAAGCTTGTCCAACACATATGTTTTCCCTCGAAGGCACATCCCAGCCTTCTGTGCTGAGGGAAACCAGACAACAGCACTTCAGCACAGCACTTGAGGGCAATGTTAAGTAGCCACATCACCAACAGAAAAGCACAAACATGCAAAAAAAAATGTGATATTGAATAGAACTCAAAAAGGACACTTGTTTACAGTATGAGAACTGAAAGAAGGCAGAGAGTAGCCTTGTTCCACCTCAGTTGGAAACATGTATGTCAGGTGACTCAAATTTTGTGTTGCTCTGTTCATGTCTAAGACTGAAAGTGCCAGGGGTATTAATTTGGGGATGACAGATATATGTTTGTGATGAGGTGAATTCACAAATGCAGAATCTGCAAAAAATGAGGATTGACTATTTTCTATTATAAAATAGCCTCACTATTTCTATTCCTAAGATTTGGGTCACGTGCTTACTCTCCTTTATCTCATCTTCCTTTTCCTCTTGTTACTGGGTACAGTTATTGTCATCTAAGCAATTTCTTGTGGCCAGTAAGCTTTGCTATAGTCAGTTTCTTCTGGGATGAGATGAGAGAAACCTGTTTATTGGCTGTGGTTCAGTATGTTTGCTTACTTGCAGGGCTCAAAACCCACCCCAGGGCCTAGAGAGATCCATCATTAATGGGGTTAGATAAAGGTTAGGGGCTCTCAGTTTAGTCTACGGAATGTGTTCTAAAATGAGTTCATTCATTTTGAGGATTTGCAAGAGTTGTTAGATTGTATAGTTAGTAGATCGTTGTAAAGACTTTCAGCTAGCCAGTAAGAAATCATCTGTTTTCTCTTGGGAAATATTGCCCTTGTTTTATTTCAGTAGGAAAAACTAAGAGCTCACTATGAAGGTAGCTATTAGGAGATTACTCAAAGCATCACTAAACTGGAATGCCCAGAAGCAAGGAAGAGGTAAAAGGTGACTGTTTCTATATGAGGTCAGCTTCCCCATGTGCACTGTCCATCCTGTATGGGAAGGTTAGGCATTTCTGGAGGCTACAATAGCTCTTCCAGGTTACTGGTGTATCTTTTTTTTTTTTTTTTTTTGCGGTACGCGGGCCTCTCACTGTTGTGGTCTCTCCCGCTGCGGAGCACAGGCTCCGGACGTGCAGGCCCAGTGACCATGCCTCACGGGCCCAGCCGCTCTGTGGCATGTGGGATCCTCCCGGAGCGGGGCACGAACCCGTGTTCCCTGCATCAGCAGGCGGACTCCCAACCACTGTGCCACCAGGGAAGCCCTACTGGTGTATCTTTTAAGCTTTAATTTTTGAAATGGTACCTAGAGGTCTTACACTTGAAGCTCTAAACAGACAATTAATGGTTCCATAACCCACTTTATAAGCATGGTGGTTTCTATTTAAATACCCTGACTCTAACTTTCCCTCCATTCAGACTATAAAGAATGTACTTTTAAAAGCTTAGAGTGTATGCAGGACTCCAAACCAGGGCTGGTCCATTTAGTCCCTCTGTGAAGCACCTTAAGAAGGATAGAGAGCAAAATATGAAGGTGGGAAACAGAGATTCTAAGTGCCCCTCTGCCATTATCTATCCGGAAGACTTGACCAAATCACTGAGATTTTTCTAGATTATGTCAAAAGGGTCAGGTCATAGTCTACTTCTCTTTCTTTTTTTTTCCTGCAGTGATTGTGCCATAATTTGGTGAGTTTTTTTCCTGTTTGTTTGTTTTTACTTCTTGTCACACATCACAGCTTAGATATCATACATCAAATCTTCAAATCTTTTAATCAAAGAAGGTGAAAACCAATTCCTCCTTCCCTCAAATCCAGGAAGATAGTTGATATTATTATGAAAAACCCTTAAAATAGCTATTAAATTCTATAGCTCAACTCACTAAATACTTTTATTCCAATATGGAGTTTCAGTCAATGGAACTTTAATATTATGAACAGTGACATAGATATTAGATATTTATAGATATCACACAACTATATTCTAGGTGATTTGTTTGCTCTTTTTTTTTTTTTTTTTCTTTTTGGTTAGCCAGTATTGGCAAACGTCAGTAGAGTATAAAATATTCCTAATATGAGTTGAATTTATATTCTTAACAGATTGTTTTTTCTCTTCTGGCATGTAGAATATTTTTAGAACTAAGTAGAAAATTCTCACTTCTTTTTTTTGGTGGAGTTGATCAAAATCTGAAATGTTTTTCTGCTTAATAAACACATTGATTAAATTGCTTCTCTCTACCAAGTACTGTGCTTCCCATTGAGCATATGTAAAAGGTGTCTTTTGCAAGTTAAAAGTCTAAGAACTTTGGTAGAGAAGACAGCACACTTAAGTATAATATTCATCCACTCAACCAATATGGATTGAGAGGCTCTGTGTCAGGCACTGTTTTTACCAGCTAGGAATATAGCTTCTGACTTAAAGATTTATATTCTAGTAGCAGAAGAGAGAAAATAAATAAAGTAAGTCATATAGGATTGTCAGCTGGTGATAAATACTGTAAGGAAAAATAAGCAGTGCAAGGGGATAAAGAGTGGTGGGAGGTGTGACTTTAGAGGGGACAGTCAGTTGGTAATATGTGGAGTATACAGGACAGGGAAATCGGGATTGCCTGGGAGTAGGGAAATGTGTTTTGTTGTTTAGACTTGGGTAGTCAGGGAAGGCCTCACTGATGGGTGACATGTGAGCAGAAAACAGGGAAACAGAACAAGTCGTTCAGTCAGTACCTAGGGGAAGAGCGTTCTAGGCAAAGGGAGTACAGAGTGTAAAGTCCCCGAGGGGGGCAAGAACATCCTAGGCTTGGTTAATCAATGACAAAGTGGTGGTGTGGCCAAAGGAAATAGAGAGAGGGGTGTAATACAAGATGAAGTCAGAGGAAAGCCGAAGCTGAAATCGCATTGGGCCACAAAGGCTGGATTTTCTTCTGAGCGAGATGGAATGCCTTTGAAAGTGCTGAATAAAGCACACAAGTGATTTGCCTACTATACTGGAGAATATTGTCAGCAGAGTGTGCAATATAGGAGAAGTGATGGAGGGGTGGTGAATTAATCCCTTCCTGAAGGTAGGCAAGAAGTGTCTTTGTAGATGTCTATGGAAAGCATGGGGGAAAGACATTCCAAGTAGGGGAAGAGCTGGCCTGAGAGGATGAGTGGTGTGAGGTTTTAGCATGAAGTGTGAGGACTGGCCCTGGACTGTGTTGAGGCTGGAAAAGGTACATGTATGTCATTCTGAGAGTTTGGGCTTCACCTGAGAATGTGGTGGAGCCACATTGAAAGCAAGGGAGAGACTTGAAAGCAAGGGAGCAGCAGGGTAACCTGTAGAAATATGGCTCCCCTGGTGAAATGGAGGGTCAGTGATAGCAGAGCAAGCCTCGGGCGCAGGAGGGAAGTGGTGGTCCTGGTGGACTTGGCCCCTGCCAGTTGGGGTGGACGGAAGAGGGAAAATCAACACGTGCATTTAGAAGGTGTATGTAGGTCAAAATCATCTGAGTTAGACCTTCAGGCTAAAAGAACATTACCTTAGCAATTCATTGGAATTGCACAGCTTCACAGTTGAAAGTACATTAATGGCCATTATTTATCTGGCAACAAATCGTGTAATGACACGTTAAATGCTGTTCCAAAATGAAATATGTTCTCCATTTAGTATAAATTCCAAATGAATCTTTAAAACTGTGTATGGGAGCTGGGTTACCTTTGCCTCTCCAAATAGCGTGCCATGTTAACATGGACCACACGTGGATCTGTTGCTGTTTTTCTTGACCCCGATTACCATTGAGTACAAAAGAAAGGGTGCATCTTCATTTAACTAAGCACAGGATCTGAGAGCCAGCCTGTTGTGAAACTCTAGAACAATATCATGAGTAAATATAATGCCTTCCAGTGATGTTATCAGAATGCCCTGCAAGATTATTTGCTTATCCATAATGATAATTATCTTCTCAAAGCTTCTGTCTAAATATCTGTGGAAGTACCAAGGCAGCTTGCCTCAAACATGAGTGTCCCATCGTGTTTCCCAGGCACCTTTGGAGTAAAGGTTTAGCACCATTTACTCAGTACGTTTTGAACGGCAAAAGTAGTGAAAGACATGCAGGTGCTCATCATTGAGAAAAAGAGAATCTCCAATATTCATGAAATGCCTGCTATTGCATTTTAATTTGCTTTAGGAAATTGCCTAGTTTGTTATTCATTTTTGCTTTGCATAATAGTTATGACAGCTCTGGTTGGTTTCTGATTCTTAGGAGACTGTGCAGATGCAGAGTTCTCAGCACACAGATTTTTTTCTGTTGAATCATAAATTGAATTCCTTTCATGAGAAGGTAATTTACACTTTAAGGCATATTTTTGTCAATAAACCAGATTCTTTTGAATGTTGTTTCTTTTCAGCTCTCCTGAAATAAAAAAAATTCTGTCTCCTCTCTAATTTTTTTTTCCTCCCCTCAAACCTATTTTGGCATCATTTTGGTTAGGAGAAGGAAGAACATACTAGTTATTTCTGAGGTTATGTGGTTACCGTAAGTGGATCAATTTTAGGAGGAAATTAAATTTGTAGCTAAATGATAGGTTGTTTTTTTAAAAAAAAATTGGCATTCTCCAGATGTGAAACAATAACAGGCTGGAAGGATTTCCCATACACGAAAAAGCAGGTGTCTATAATATCAGACATGTATTATAGATCTAAGAACAGTGAGCTACCTTTTCTAAGGCATATTTGAAAATCAAATTTAAAAACCATTATAGTACAAAGTGTCCATTTAACTTGAGTAAATTAGCTATATTAGATGCTCATGGCTGATGTACATCAGATGCCGGGAGGACCTGACTTTGTTAGCTGTTATCCTTGAGGAAACCGAGCCTTTGCTGTAGACTAGCTGAAAAACTTGATTCCCTAGGGTAGTGGTGACTCTCTTCTTTTCCCTGGTTCTCTCCTCAGTGGAGACTGTACTGAGAATAAAGACAGGCAAGGTGAACACTTTGGGTACTGCCTTCCTATCTAATGAAGCTAAGCCTTTTAGTCTATATTCTACTTTCCTCCATAGAATAATTCTCACCACCTAATCCCAGTCCCCAGATATCCCTGGGATTATAAACCAACCATGTTTACCTTTTAGCTTTTTTCCTCTCTTCACCTTCTGCCTTTTGTCGGTTGTATGATTGTAAAATGTATGCAACATAAATCTAACCCAATCTAATTGGTGTTCGTTGCTCTGAAAATATATTGCTGTTTTACCATTGTGATCTTCAAATGCTGTGATTCCAGGTTTTACTTCTGTGGCTGGTAATTAGTAAATGTTGGTATTTACAAAATGAGTCATATCACGTCTGCTTTGTGGTGTTTATTCAAACGCAGCAGAGAGATTCTGAAATTAACGTCCAGATTTGGGATCTAAGTAATTACTCAGTTACTCCTCCTGCCCCCTGGAGTCTCTAAAGACACTCAAAGAGCACAGTTGTGTGGTTTTCACGGTGCCAGACTTATCTGATTAAATCTCCACTCTGTGCAGTCTTAATATTTTTATAGTCCTTCAATAAAATCTTTCAATATGTTAAGAATCAACTGCACTGATGATTTTCCCAAACACCAGAGGCATGAAATTCCATGAAAGAAGTCAGGAATGAATCCTTTGCTGATTGATGGCACATCCGTCTTTCAAATCGTAACCACCACGGCTTGGGTTCTCCGAGTAAACTGTTCTAACAGAGATCCGTGTACCAAGAGGGAAGCCAGAGATGCTTTGTGGGTTAGAGAGACTTCACATACTGAATCACAAAAAAGGGCCAACTATTGGCAGTCTCAAGGTCTGTTTCACCTTTTTTTTTTTTTTTTTTTTTTTGCAGTATGCGGGCCTCTCACTGTTGTGGCCCCTCCCGTTGCGGAGCACAGGCTCCGGACGCGCAGACTCAGCGGCCATGGCTCACCGGCCCAGCCGCTCCGCGGCATGTGGGATCCTCCTGGACCGGGGCACTAAGCCGTGTCCCCTGCATTGGCAGGCGGACTCTCAACCACTGCACCACCAGGGAAGCCCCACCTTTTTTTTAAGATCCTCCCAAAGCAAAATAAGGCCCATAGCTACTCCATAACCTCATCAACCAAGAATAAATAGACTCTAAATGTCTTAGGGGAAGAGCCTACAGGAAGCCAGCAGCTACCTGATACAAATAACTTTCAAGCCAGGAATGTAAACACACAATGAGTATAATTTATCATTTCAATGCACTTCACATCGTAAGTAGACATATGCAGTGGTCATTAGAACTGCTTGCAAATACACTCATTCTCCTCTTTATGAACAGGTGGTAGGATTTTATTTCACTGCTTCTTTTAAAGTTAGGGGTTGCTGTGTGACTTATTTCTCTATGTCATGTGAGTGGAAATGCGTTTTCTTGCCTTCAGATGGGAGTTTTAATAGCCAGAGTGTGATTTGGTTTGAGAAGGGATTGGTCAGTGTGAATTCTTGAGTGGCTCTGAGGGCAGAGGCCCCTACCAACCCATATTGGACCTACAGTCTCAGTGAGAAATAGAACTTTGGGGCTGTTTGTAATCTGCAAATTACAGAGAAAATCCTGTTACTATTTTTTAAAATAGCTTTTTAAAATTGCATGAAGTAACACATGCTACCATAGAATGATGAAGCATATTTTTATAATGTATTATATAAAAAAATGTATCTAGCAACTTCTTTTGGAGATGGATTGAGGTTTGGATCTGCTTCCATTAATTACTAGCTTCACACACAAAAAAACACTTAAAATATGTGCATTCCTACCTTTCTCTCTGTTAAATACTGGCTGGTGAGAGGTTGAGGTATCATGTGAAATAAATGGTCTTGCTCTCAAGTACCTTGTAGTAGAGGATATAAAAACACAAATAATCATATATAAATAAATATTATATATATATATATATATATATATATATATATATATATATATATATATATATATATGACATGTAAAACTCACTATTAAGGAAGCACAAACGAAGTACTTGAAATCTCAGATGATTTATACCTATAGAAAAATCAGGGCTTCCCTGGTGGTGCAGTGGTTGAGAGTCCGCCTGCCGATTCAGGGGACACGGGTTCATGCCCCGGTCTGGGAAGATCCCACGTGCCACGGAGCGGCTGGTCCCGTGAGCCATGGCCGCTGAGCCTGCGCGTCCGGAGCTTGTGCTCCGCAGCGGGAGAGGCCACAACAGTGAGAGGCCCGCGTACCGCAAAAAAAAAAAAAAACAATCCCATAGGAATCACTGTAAGCTAGAAGCCTCCATATGGGAAACCAAGGAAAAGACTCAGTAGCAGAACTCAGATAGCAACTCAGTTAAGTCATTTCCTAAAGAAATCCCAAGCTGCTTTTTAGCCGGGTCCATCAAAATCCATCCAGAGATCAACAGCTTGACTTACTTTCAGCAATGGTGAAATCTCTTTCAGAACCCTGCTACTATAAAGTTGCCATTGAAAAATTCATCAGCAGCAAGTATGAAATCTTAAAAGTCTTAATGTGTTTTAGAAGCACGGCCAGCTCTGCAGTTGACAGAAGCAGACCGAAGGCTTCACATCAAAGGAGAAATCTTCCCAGCTCTGATGCTCTCAACCCTCTCCATATGGGTGTTCTTCCACATCACACCCACTTTTTCATGTTTCATTAGCAACCTTATGTCTCACACTTAACATCGTATATGAGAGCAAAGACCCTAGTAAGGAAGACAGTGAGCTTAATCTATTCGTCAAATCTGGTCCTGGAGTCAAAACATTCTGGAACATGAAGGGAGAAGCACCCAGGTTAGTGAAGTTCTGGTGCTGTCAAATTACCACGAGCATTCGGCCAGGAAGTGGAGCACAGGTAATTGGAAACATCCTGGGTACATTTTCCAAGGGACAGTTATAGGCTGTCAACAACAGTAAAAGTTTTCCGAATAAAACCAGAGAATAACAGGAAGAACTGGTGTTGGGAAATAAGAAAACATTTAGTTACAAAAGTAAGAAGAAAAAATGCTTTTGGGATAGAATGATCTTAGATGTGTTATCATGTGCAAAACAAAGTGAAGACAAGTAGATATTTATTTTGCATTGTTATACTTTGCTATCCTCTAAGAAGAGCAGGAGGATAAGGAACTGATACACTGAATGGAGTAACTTACCTGCCTCGGGGCCCCTCTCAATCCAGCAGGCTTATTGGAATAGGAGGGTCATTTACCTTCAGAAGATCAATCAGGACATAGGCAGTAGGGCCAAAACTACCCATTAGTATGAGGGACATTTGAATAAATCTTCTATACCAGGCACTGCATAGCTCTCCCTCACTTGCAAAGGGAAGAGTGGATTTTAAATGAAAAGCACTCTGAGTGCACCTGTTGTTATTTTTAGCTACATTCATAGGTAGAGAGAATTACTATGTACTATTGTCACTAAACTCTAAAGGGAAATAAGAGCTTTAGTAAGGCAGCAAGAGTCACCTGCTACTTTTCCTACTGTACCTTTATCTTAGAAACATTTTCATTCATCACAAGAATGACGGAGTATCTAAAGAAGACTGTATATAGTCTTTGGAAGAACAAAATATAAGGTAATAATATTATTTCCTGTTCCATATTTAATTTCCATGCCACTTGAAAACAATGTGTTTTCAAGGCTAACTCTCCTTTCATGCAACATGATGATAAGATATACTAAATTTTCATACGCTCTACTTGGAAAAATTAATCTCTTTTAGATTGTAATTGCTTTGGATTTAATCTTGAAGTTCATGACTGTAATTTTCAGATGATGTGAATCACTCTGTAGAGGTTTTGTTAGTCATTTGTTTGGAATTAGTCTTTTCCATTCACCGTAATTAATTCATTCATATTGGGTATGCTTTGCATTTTTATGTTCTTTACGTTTTACTTTGGAGAATTAATTGGTAGAAAAATTAACTCCAGCTAAACTTCAGTGGCCGTTGTTGTTTTTCAGTTATATCAGCCTAGAATTTCGCTTAAAAATTACCATTTCATAAATTTGTTCCAACCATCAACACATTGTGGGTTTTCATCCATCCTTGTACTTGAACAAGAGCTCTCGATAGCTCAGATGAGGGAATAAAAGCCTTTCTTTGGATACAGTGATAATGAGTGGCAGGAAAACACCTTAAAGTTAGGTAAGGTTCATCCTTAGAAAAGACACAAATCAGCAATTTTTATCTATGTAATGCTTAAAAATCAGTAGGTATTTTCATTTTTCAGCAAATGCTCTCTGTAATTTTAGTTTTCAGTAATACTTCAGTTGAAGGGTGTTTTTAATTTCCTGGTGTTTTTTCCAGCTTTATTGAGGTATAATATACAAATAAAAATTGTATATATTTAAGTTGTATGAGACGATTATATATATGTGTGTATATATATAGTGACATGATATATATATGTGTATATGTATGTGTGTGTTTGTGTGTGTGTGTGTGTGTGTGTGTGTGTAGGGACATGATTACCACAAGCAAGTTAATTAACACGTCCACCACTTCACAGAGTTACCATTGTGTGTGTGTTTGTGTGTGTGTGTGTAGAATACTTAGAGAGAAATGTGTGACAAGAGTGTAGGATGTTGTCTGTTACATCCAGGTGGTAGATTCAAGGCTTTTAAAATTTTATTTATTTACCTTTTTAATTGAAGTATTTACATAGATTTACATAGATTTACATAGATTTATGGGGTTTTGAATGTCAAATCCTCTCATTTATCCAATCGTTTTTTTTTTAACATCTTTATTAGAGTATAATTGCTTTACAATGGTGTGTTAGTTTCTGCTTTATAACAAAGTGAATTTGCTTTTGAAGTTCTGTCTGAGATACCCAAACTCTTTTAAGGGAGTCCAAGGACACAGATTCCTGAGTTTTACGCCAGTGAGATGGAAAATGGTGGTGGTTCAATGCTGCTTCCTCTCTAGAGACTTCCCAAGGCAGTTTTTATGGTTACTTTGTATCTTCTGTTTTGGAGTCTTCTTGGCTTTTTTATTCCCTTTATGTGGCTACCGTCCAGTTTATACAACATCAGCCCTTTCTTCTGAGCACAGACTGGCCATCGTCTAGACCCATCACCCCTTCTTGCTTCTCCTCTGTATTTCCAGTCTGTTGCTCACCCCACTGTCAGCCACCTTGAGGCAAACCCCACAACTACTTTGACATCTTTCCTACCCTAGCTCCACTTCTTAAAAAGGGAGCCTTTGGCCCCCTGACTGCATCACAATCTAATATTTAAAATATGTATACTTGAAAACTTCCCTAACAATTACCTTTGTAAGCACTGAGTTTCCTCACAGTGAGCTGTACAAGAATGCTGGCAGAGGGGAGCTAGCACTCCATGTGGACTCTCTGAGGCTGATATTTAAGCTTCTTTGAGCCTCAGTTTCTTCATCTCAAATGGGGAATACAATAGGACCTTTCTCACAGATTCTCACAGAATCTCACTGGGATGCTTTACAAGATAAAACATGTGAAAGTCTTTGTTTTCTGAGTAGTAAGATAAATTATATTTATTATGAAGGATTGTATTGACTAGTAATGAAGTGTGGGACATCACTTTAAAATAAGCAGATTGTTATGCTTAAGCAGGGTTGGCAGACTGCATGCAGCGGGCCAGATCTAACCTGCCCCTGTAGGAGTAAATAAAGCTTTATGGGAACATGGCCACACCCATTTGGTTACATATTGTGTATGGCTGCATTCATGCAGGCTACAATGGCAGAGCTGTGTGGTTGTGGTCTTATGTACCATGAAACCTAAAATAGTAACTATCTGGCCTTTTGTAAAAAGTTTGCTGATCTCTGCTTAAAAAAACTACCAAAAAATGTGTAACTTTCTGGATATCTTTCTAAATTCTTACTGTCTACTCTTCAGTAAGTATATTAAATTATATAATAGGTTATGGAATTTGATCCATTTAACTGTTATGATTTTAATGAACAGTTAAAATTTTTCTATATAATACCTTGCATCTGCACACGTGTACTTTCATGTGTTCCTATACACACACACACATGCACACATACCCCTAGACAGACGTCCAAGAATTTCCCTGTAAAAGTCAGGCAGTTTCTACACATTATCAATGTAAAAAGGGCTTAAACTACATTGTGATAGTTCAAGGACAAGATATAAGCACTAAATAAAACTTTAATCTTCAACCTCAAAATGACTTTCTACATAATAGTGTCTTAGTTGATGGAGGGAAAAAAATAAAATGGAAGCACTTTAATTTGCACTTAAGCGGATTATTTTTCTGGTATGATTATGAAAGTTAAAAGAATACATGCACCAAAGTGCATCTTAATGTCATAGTAAATGTTTTAGTTTAATTGCATTCTGATCTGATGGACTCTGAGGGAGTCCATCAGACCAGAATGCCAGGACGGCATTCGCTGCTTAGTGAGAGACAATCCTAATAGAGCCTAGATAGAAGGGGCCCTTTCAGACCTGATTCAGTCTGTAATTAAAAGAAAAATCTAAAAGTCATATCTCTTAAGTCACTCTACATTCCTTGGGAAACACAGAAAACATGTGAAAAATCACAGTCTTTAAAAGAACTATAGTTTTTGTTTTTAAATTGAAGCGTATTTGTCATCAGCTAAAACTAAAGAAATGTATTAAACTGAATATTGTAATGAGACAGTGTAACCATGCTCTGCAAGACATATTTGACGTCTTAATTGTCTTGCCTATTCTAATGTAGAAAGAATCAGCTCTTTGTTCATCATAGAGCTTTTACTAAACTTTAGTATGTAAACTTATGACAAATGATTAAGACACACCAGGCCAACTGGGAAGGCTCTAGTTTTCATTTTCAAGAACCATAAAAAGTTTTGACTTGCAGCTGTTAGAAGCAGGTTAAAATATTATCAGAATACCACCAACTTGCAGAGCATAGCTGATATATTACTGGTGACTGTAAAATTATAGCATTGTCCAATCCAGGAAGCAGATGGTCCATCTCCCTTGATTTGGGGAGCGCTGGTTGACTACAAATTTTACTTGCTGCTCTAGGCTTGGTTTTTACTATTAGCTTGTGAGTTATAGGTTTCTTAAAGTCATTGCCAGGTGACAGATTGACCTGTTAACAAGTCACTTTCTCAAAAAGATTCATTAATGCGTTTTAATCAGAGGGTCAGTTGCAACTAAATAACATTTTATCAAGTACTAGTCTTGCTTTGAAGAAATCAGTAAGTACTCTCACAAGCCAATTTACTGAAATAGGCTTTTAAAAAACTTGAGAATTTAAAAAGAAACATGAAAATTTTTGAAAAAAAGTATTTTTTAAAAATCGACTGAAGATATTAAGGCTCTTCATGTTTTAGTCCTTTTTTACTGTAATAGCACATGCTTTTCTGTAATTTTCTGTAAATGAGTAGCATGTATGTAATATACACAAAGGAAATATGTCATAAATCTGGAGCACCTTTTATAGTAGGTGACTTACGTGGATGAGGCAAAGTACAGAGTCATAGAGAGGGCATTATATCCGGGGCAGGAACCCACCTGATACAGAGGCATCTGTGGCTTAGGAACCAATGAGTTGGACATCAGGATTTTATCTCCATAGCGTGGAGGTCACACAAAGCAATCTCTACCCTATCTTTTACATCTAAAATATCAGAATTTTAACACTTTGATTGTGATTTTAATGGACATGAGTATATGTTTACATATATATGTATAATATATATTGTATATATATTAGATTTTGTATGAGGAACATTTCCATTAAAGGCTTGAAATTTCAGGAAGTTTAAGAAAATCTTTTAGCTGAATACAAAGCTCTCAGAAAACAATCACCTATAAGGCATTTTGTTGAGCAGGTTTTAAGAATTTGTTGAGTCTATTTTGTGAGTCCTAAACTGGAGTGATACCACCTCTCCTTTCAAAGAGAGATAAAGGAGTCGAAGAATCAACTCCAGGGAGAGATTTTATTTTTAAGGTGAAAGTATAGGTACTACAGGAATTACTTTGATGCTAGTAGATCAGTATACCTGGTAAAGCTACTCGATACACTAATTCCATTTACTTAAATGAGACATCCATTCTTTTTTCGAGCAGTACAATATCTTGGACCTATTAATGTTTCAGAAGTTTCTTGCCTTAAGTTGGCAGGTGCCTATGTGCACCGGGGGACTGTGTTGAAGGCTGATTAACTATTGCTTTTACACTTGTCACTTCTGCTTTGAACTGTCTACCACACCTGCCTTATTTCTGCAGGAGGGAGCCCCATGGGCCTCCATGGCTCTTAATACAGCACAGTCACTCCTGAAACATGTTAATAGATTGTGACAAACACTAAGATAATACATGGCAATGTGGTTTCATGGGGTGATTGGTGGCACAACAGTATTTAATGTGATACTCATTGAATTCTCCAGTGGTGTTGGGCTCATTGCCCAGTTATATGTTTAAAAGAATAATGACATATATCAGGTTGTGTTTGCAGGCAGCCGTTAATGGCGGGCTAACTCCAAAAGTTGGGAAGAGGGCAGGATGTACAGTTTATTTTATCACCTGTAAGGTTTTTGGAATAGACTTTCTTTTTTCATTGTTTTCATTTCTTAGTCTGTACTAGATGCCCGTAGAATTACGAGGTTTTGTTTAAGTCAACTTTATCTTTACCATTCCCATAATTTAATTGATTTATGTATGTATTTATTTATTTGAGGATCAAGCTCTTTAATCCATTGATAGCGCTGCCTCAACACATCAGGCATGTCACTAAATTAGAAAAGAAAGAAAGGATTGAGAACATTTTTAGGACAGACGTAATAGGAAGGAGAACTTTATTCCTGCAATGGAATATTCCTTCAAGAATTTTGCTTAACTGCAACTGGATATATATACATCTTTTTCTTTTTTTAATGTTGAACACTTTACTTTTAAAAAAATTTATACAATTTTTAAAGGTTACTTTCCATTTACAGTTGTTACAAAATAATGGCTATATTCCCCGTGTTGTACAATACATCCTTGAGCTTATCTTACACCCAATAGTTCGTACCTCCCACTCTGCACCCCTATCTTGCTGCTCCCACCCTCCCCACTGGTAACCACTAGTTTGTTCTCTATATCTATGAGTCGGCTTCTTTTTTGCTTAACATTCCTTTTAAAATAAGTCTCGGGCTTCCCTGGTGGCGCAGTGGTTGAGAGTCCGCCTGCCGATGCAGGGGACACGGGTTCGTGCCCCAGTCCGGGAAGATCCCACATGCCGCGGAGCGGCTGGACCCGTGAGCCATGGCCGCTGAGCCTGCGCGTCCGGAGCCTGTGCTCCGCAACGGGAGAGGCCACAGCAGTGAGAGGCCCGCGTACCGCAAAAAAAAAAAAAAAAAAAAAAAAAAAGTCTCAATTAACTCCTTGCATTCTGTTTAATTTTATTTTAAATTTATATTTTAGGGGAAAAGTTGTGAAAAACTTTGAAATGGATGAAAATAATTGCTGGGTGTCTTCACTGGAAAGCTAGGCAGTATCTAAGCATGTTTCCTCGGTTATCTGATTCTGTGGGGTCTCCTATCTTATTATCTTTGAGCTATTTTACAACTTTGTATGCTATAGATAATTGATAACAATGCAAATTATTCTTGACAATAGACATACAAATTAATTTTGTCCAGAGGAAATACAATTGATTTTCAACTTCCAGCCCTACCCCGAACCCTCTTCCCAGAATAAGCCAGTTTTATATTCATTTGTAATTCATTTCAGTATTCTTTCTTGCTAGTATATGTGTGGTTCTTTGAATTAACTTTTGAACCAGTTATAACATCTTATTTACTGGTTCTCTCATTAATTAATTAGTTAAATATGATCCTCGATAAATGTTTATCTTATATTTGTAGAAATCATGATTAACCCCCTTTTAAAAGTTATCTTTTGATAATATTCTCTTTGGGGCAGAAATTTTAGATGTATATATTGCATATTTATTATACTCCGGTGTTGCTAGATAAAGGATGATAATCTGGCTTTCAGAAAGACCACGTTCCAGGCAGATGAGTGCTAAATCATCAAAAGAAAGTCTGTGGATGTAGGTAGTGTGGGTCATTCAGTTCTCACCTATTCCTTCCCTGTGTTCTTCAAAAATGCTGAAATCTGGAGGCATTTCTTGGCTATCAAATTTGAATTAGCAGCTCTGAGGCAAACCTATGTTTTGCCATGAAAAGAGGTGGAATCCAAAATATGAGTTAGCCTAGAAAGGGAGAAGCTGGTGGTTCACATCTGAATTGCTACTTGGAAGAACATTCCAGTGATTTCTTTTAGCATCAGGGCTGAAGGAAGAGAAAGGAACAAGGGGTTTGATGTTGAGAACGTTATAGCTCTAATGCCATCTATGGCTTTGGATCAAGAAGGAAAAGAAACAAATATATATGTGTATGTATAAAGTATCACTGCACACCAAATATAAGTTAGACACTTTCCTATAGGTTGTTCTATTATATCTTCCCTTCAAGGCTGTGATTGGGAGTATTGTATCTTGCCTGATTTTACATGTCACACAGCTCCTAAGTTGGAGTTACAAGGATTCAAACTCATGCCTCCATGATTTCAAAGACCAGAAGTCTTTTTTTTTTTTTTTACAGTACACAGGCCTCTCACTGTTGTGGCCTCTCCCGTTGCAGAGCACAGGCTCCGGGCGCGCATGCCCAGCAGCCATGGCTCACGGGCCCAGCCGCTCCATGATACGTGGGATCCTCCCGGACCGGGGCACGAACCCGTGTCCCCTGCATCGGCAGGCAGACTCCCAACCACTGCACCACCAGGGAAGCCCCAGAAGTCTTAATGTTGATTTGCTAAAGCTTTTCCATTCCTTGGGTATTTTTTCTTTGTTCTTTTTTGTTTCTTACAGGAATGAACTTATGAAAATTTTCCACTTTGTCTTATTTTGAATAACTTCTCAAAACCTATACCAGGATCCATGTGTCCCCAGAGACAAGTTGTACTTCAGGATTTGGGAGGGGGGTGGGTTCTGACTGAATTGAATCTGGAATAAGCCTGAGGCAACCTGGGCAAAAACTGTGAGAGCTCAAGAACCCAAGAGAGTTGGAGAGAGATACTTCTGTTAGACTTGGGCAAAGAGAGAGAGGGTAGTCACAGATGAGAAAGCACTCATGGGAGTACAAACCAATTTCATTTGAATTCTGGGCTCACTGCAGAGGAACTCTATAACCTTGGGCCTCACTCCCTTCAACTAGTAAAAATTAAAGATAAAAATATTCAACTCTTTAGGGCAAGGAGGGACTGAAATAACTCATGACAGCACTACCGGGGACCCAGAATCTCCACCCGCCCCCTTAACCACAAATCGCCAGAAATAGGCATGCAATCAAGGGACAAAATAGCATGCTTGCTAAGTGAAGGCAGTTGCAAGAAGGGGTGGGCCTTGGCAGTAAGTTGCTTCACCCCTACAGATGAGTAAATAGGTACAATAAAACCTACCTTGGAGGTTTGGAGTGAGACGATCTTGCAGGGTATGAAGAAGACTGTGTATTAGTTCCTTTGTTTATTTGATTATTGTTCATTATAATTATGGTGACTGTATTTCTGTATTACTTCCTCAGTCCTGGTGTTAACCTCTCCCCCCAGGGCATAGCCTTGAACAAGCTGACCTTGGTCTACTCCTTAACATGGAGAATGAGATCCATGCTTGCTGGTCTTATACTTGTACACACTGTTTACTCAAGTCACTTTAGTCATCCAAATACCATTCTTAATTTGAATCCAATAGTATTCTTAGCTTTTGAGACACTCTTTTAAAGATTGAGACACTTACACCCAAAGGCTATCTTAGAGAAAGAGAAGCCATCATGCTTGAAGCTGGAAGAGAGAATGAGCTTGGCTACATGTGGACTTTGTGAAATGGGGGCAGGCTGATGCCTTTATGACCCTTCAAGCACCAGAGTCTGGTGTCTTTAATTCTCTCTCACAGTGTGAAGTGTCACAGTATCTTTACTCAAACCAGCACTGGATATGGGTGTGTTCCCCGCCATGTGCTGGTGCAATTTTAGTTACAATACTTCTGCAAGAGGTGGTAATTCAACAGAAGACTTTCTTCAGAGGAACTAGAAATGAGCAATTAAAGGTCATTTTTGTTGAAAATGCCCTAGACTCTTCTTAATAGTAAAATTCAGATCTGGTTGTTGGCTTGAACGAGAGCTGTGGCCTTTTCAGCAGGATTTGTTTAAGGATGATGCCTATGGAAGTTGCAAGCATGGCTAGAGTCCACCGTTCCTTGTACATACCATGTCTCTCTCCTATAGCAGGGCAATCATCAAAAGCAAAATTAATTTGGAGGGAGAAGAAAGGAGAATTTACTGTGAATCCTAAGAAGATGTGTGCTTCCAGACTTGTAAATTACAGCCATTTGCACAGCGAGGTGATGAAATGAATTCTTGCTCTACCATTTGCTGTCCACAGTGCATTGGGCAAAGTGTCAGGAACATGCTCCCCAAGAGGTAGCTAAAGATTCTTCTCACAAAATGTGCTCTCAGAAACCCATTGTCTAAGAGCGTGTGTTGGAACAGAAAATGAAACGGAGTGTCAGTGAAATAGAATAGCTTCTAGGAGATTGTCTGGGAAAACTGTCAGATGTTCTTCTAATAGGTTTGTACAGGTTCACTCACCTCTGACTCCCTGCCTTATTTCTGGGACTTTCTCCAGGAAATTGGAAGTATTATGCAGTGTAAAGGATTGGAATCTCCTGGGCACTTTAAATGAGAAACTGAACTAATTTCTCCTCTGTTCGGGAGGAATTCTTTTTCTCCGCCGACCTCAAAGCACCCAGCAGAAAGACACCTGGGAGGATGGTTGAGCTCGAGGTCAATCAATGGGATTTTCAAACTGGAGTGCAAGGCTGATTTTCTGCAGAAAATTCCAAGGTGGTTAATTATTTGGAAGTAACAGCAGACACTCAAATACATGACTAAAAGAACGAGTGGATGAATGTACAGGTGTTGTGAATTGAGGAATGAAAAAAGAACCAGTGGTTTCAGCTCAATGGTTCACACTCTACTCACACTTATGTATTTGCCTTAAATATCTTCTGTCTAGATAAAGAATGTAAAATATTTTAGGAATCCTAGCATTAAAAGGGCTATTAAGTTCATTTAGTCCAACTCTCTTCCAGGGCAGATATCTCTTCTAGAACATTCTAGTCTTGGCAGTTGGTAGGTAGTTACCAAGAGATATCCATCCATGAACGAGAGCTTCCTGCAAAATGCAGACTTGTCCAGCATCCTGCACAACTTTTAAACATCCTATCAGATTCTCTGAAAAAAAAATTGGGTTTACAGTGAAATAAGCCCAGAACCTAAATCCATCTTACTAGAAACATGAAGTACTGTTGTGCAATATTAATACACTCTGAATTTTCTAAGAATATGACTATGATGTAAATCCAAGAGAAAACTGTGTTTGTTTCATTTGGAGATCTTTATCAAGAACTGTTCATTTTTTCCCAGAAAATCTTATCAGTGGGAGCTGTGCCATTTGTAATACTTAATGTGCTTGCCTAATGTACCACTGTTGGTCTGTATCTATACTGTTATGTTTGTAGTGATAGTACTTGTAGGTCAAATATCTTACGTTGCGGAGCACAGGCTCTGGACGCGCAGGCTCAGCGGCCATGGCCCACGGGCCCAGCCGCTCCGTGGCACGTGAGATCCTTCCGGACCGGGGCAGGAACCCATGTTCCCTGCATCGGCAGGCGGGCTCCCAACCACTGCGCCACCAGGGAAAACCCTCGGACTATTCTTTTACCTCAAGTTTAGCCATGGCCCAAGATGACATACTTTCAACTTTTCTCCTTTAGATTCCGGTTGGGGTATTATATTCATTAAAAATTATGTCTATGGACAGTTATACTACCAATAGATTTGTATAAAGGAATGTAAATAGGAGTTCAAATTAATTATTTAAAAAAAGGAAGTTTGGGGATTTACCTGGTGGTGCAGTGGTTAAGAATATGCCTGCCAGTTCAGGGGACACGGGTTCAATCCTTGGTCCGGGAAGATCCCACATGCCGCGGAGCAACAAAGCCCGTGTGCCACAACTACTGAGCCTGCGCTCTAGAGCCCGCAAGCCACAACTAGTGAAGCCCACGCGCCTAGAGCCCGTGCTCCGCAACAAGAGAAACCACCGCAATGAGAAGCCTGGGCACTGCAACGAAGAGTAGTCCCCGCTCGCTGCAACTAGAGAAAACCTGCGCTCAGCAACGAAGACCCAACACAGCCAAAAAAATAAATTAAAAAAAAAAAAGGAAGTTTGATTCAATCCACTTAAAAATCACTAGTACAGACTTTGTGTTTGTGACTGTTACTGGGGCCTTCACCAGCTTTGCTGCCTTCTAGATATGCCATGATTCAACAATGATTCTCTTAAATTATTTTTTATGAGTGAACCTAATATTCTTGTTTTTTAAATTTTATTTAAAAATACTTTTTTTAACATCTTTATTGGAGTATAATTGCTTTACAGTGGTGTGTTAGTTTCTGCTTTATAACAAAGTGAATCAACTATACATGTACATATATCCCCATATCTCTTCCCTCTTGAGTCTCCCTCCTTCCCACGCTCCCTATCCCACCCTTCTAGGTGGTCACAAAGTACCCAGCTGATCTCCCTGTGCTATGAGGCTGCTTCCTACTAGCTATCAGTTTTATATTTGGTAGTGTATATATGTCCATACCACTCTCTCACTTTGTCACAACTTACCCTTCCTCCTCCCCGTATCCTCAAGTCCATTCTCTAGTAGGTCTGCGTCTTTATTTCTGTCCTGCCCCTAGGTTCTTCATGACCTTTTTTTTTTTTTTTAGATTCCATATATATGTGTTAGCATATGGTATTTGTCTTTCTGTTTCTGACTTACTTCACTCTGTATGACAGACTCTAGGTCCATCCACCTCATTACAAATAACTCAATTTTGTTTCTTTTTGTGGCTGAGTAATATTCCATTGTATATATGTGCCACATCTTCTTTATCCACACAATGTTCATTGCAGCTCTATTTACAATAGCCAGGACATGAAAGCAACCTAAGTGTCCTAATATTCTTGTATTCTACTTAGTGCAAAATCCATTACTTACATTACTGAGTCAATTTTAATTTTATTTATTTGCTGAACCAAAATATATTGGGTGTCATTATGGGTCTGGTACTGAGCTAGGCAGTAGAGGTGCAGCTGATGAAGAAAACACAGTCCTGTCCCTCAAGCAGGCTGTGCTCCTGAGAAGGACATGGATGGACAGACTGGTCATTGCAGTGCAGTATAATGCAGGGCCATGTGCACATGTGCTGGGACAGCACGAAGTGGAGTGACACTTCATCTATACTCAAGAGTCTGGGAAGGCTCAGAACAAGTGGTGTTTAAGCTGTGGCCTGATGGATGAAAAGGGATGGAGGGTAGAAGAAGAGGTGTAGAAGAGAAGCTCATAGCTTTCCATCTAGAGAGAATAGCATTGCCAAGGTCCAGAGTATAACTGAGCATAATAATTTTGTGCTTCCAATATTTGTGTTTGGCACAGGACTTAAGGAGGAGTGTGGCAAGAGATGAATGGAAATTAGACTTCTCCATAAATAACTGCAACTCAGATGCATTGGAATGAACACTATAATAAATGCACAGACCAAAAAATAATGCAGTTATGTGGGACGTGTTAGATTAACCTCAATTAAGGTGAACAGTAATACATTTCTTGGAGGAGAAATTATTTAAATTCAGGGGAGTTTTCAAGAATTAAGAGTGTGAACTCCCCAAAATTATATGACCCAAAGAACTATGAAGAAGTCCTGGGAAGACAAACTCAGTAACCCAGATCAAAGAACTTATGCATATATTGTTATTATATAGTAAATTGGGCTAAGTTGGACTTCTATCTTCCATGTGTACTCAATGGTTTACACATGTGCTTATGTATATTTTCTCTTGTCCTAATACAGCAGTATTTAATATAGGAAGTCTGACGACAGAGTATGTAACTTAATGACCAATAACTATGAGGGGATGCATAGACATAGATGAAAGTTACATTTTGAAGCAATATCTGCCCTCCAAAGATTAATCATCCCACTCTAGCCTTTTCGTCAAAACTAAGGCCTGATTCGAGCTCATTTTCCACTAATGTCTTACTCTGAAGGAGCCAATCTGATACATAAAGTATTTCCTTAGATTAAATCATATTGATGTAATCAATTTAATCAGTTATTTTGCATATTTGGATTTTAAGTGCTGGGTAAAAGCAACACTACACGTGGTTTTCATGTCCATTGTAGGATATGGGAAACTATCGATTTCTGCCTCCTTTGAGGCCAGTCTGAGAAATATATTCCCAAAAAAGAGACTATGAAGAAGAAAAGGCTGTGATTATTCCTAGTGTCCCTTAAGTATTGAGTTTTTATTCCTATTGAGATCTGTTTTAAGTTAAAAATAAGGTACTTCTTTAAAACAGTATGTAAAGGCATTTTTAAATTGTCTTTAAGCGGTATGTTCTTTAAAATTCAATTTGGTCTTTCATTTCTCCTTTAAATATATAGGGATATGTGCTTTAATTTCAGGAGAGTTTTTGTTCCTTTCTCTTCTGAGGTTCTATACTCCTTTTGGTTTAAAACCATGGCTGGGCTTTAATCACAAAAATTTTTGAATGATAATGCTTGACTATACCGCTGTCATCTGAGCACTGACATTTTAAAGTCCCAGGTTGGAAAGGATGATGGGATTTATTATAGCATCTGAAGTGGTATCATGTTAAAATCTAGGTCCCCATACACAAATTTTAGAAAGAGACCTCTTGCCCTTTATTAATTGCAAAAGTGACACCAGGGGGAAAGGACTATCTCCTTTTTGTAGGCCTCCCATCACTCACCTGTGAAAAAGAGGCCGAGTGAAATTTACCTATGGGCATCCATCTTAAATGATTAGTGGGAGTTAAAGTAATTATTATAAATTATAATAATTTACAGCTCTATGAGTTGTAAAAGGTTAGATATTACGGAGTTTTGTTGTCATAAAGGCAGACACTTAAAGAAATATACACTTACAGACTGTACCATAGATCTTCCAACATTTCTAGTCACTTTGCCTTTTATTACTTTACTCTATATGATATGATCAGTGTTGCAATCATGGTTTTTACAGATGCCTACTAAAATTGCAGTATTTTATGGGAAAGAAAAATAATCTTTCATACTGGCTTACATGCAGTTCAATTTGATTAGGTTCTTAATCACTCTCACCTAGCCTCAGCCCCTTTACGAAATTGGTCTGCACTAGTTGACAGCCATTGCGCTCTGAACAGTAAATCCTAAGTTCTCAAGTGAGCTGTCATATAATTTATTAAGAATGCTGATCTGCTGTTATCAGGGTCAAAAACAAGCCCTTTGAAGATTGGTTTATTGTATATCACCACAGGATCACCAAATTCAATTGTAAAAATTGCAACTTTGAGTGAGCAAACACGGGTATGGGATTACAGTTGCAATAAACTTGAAATTCATCATCATCTCTGGATGAATTTGTAGGCAGCAATTGGCTTGATTTATGCATATGGGTTACAGAACAAGAGAGACATAAGTCAGCATCTCTCATCAGTTGACATGCAGACGGTCACTGGGAACTGGTGACTGGTGGACTGGAAGTGGAACTGGTGCCTGGATTTGGCAAGCAGTCTCGAAACAGTACAACTAGATTTTTACCAAGCATGCCCATAATGATGCCATTCAGGCTGTAGAATTGTAGATATCTTTGAACATTTGAATATGAAGTTTTGTGGCAATTCCTAAGACAACATGGCAAATGAATTGTGAGCAGGCATGAGACTGGCAACAAACATATTTATCAGTGCTACTTAAAACCGCGTGTTCTAGATTAGCAACTATGAGTCTCTCTTATGGGTCCCAAGACAATGTGTCTATGAAACACAAGTGGAAAATAAGCCTGTATAAAATTTTTTAGGAAGAATGGTAAAGATGTCTCAGACATCTCTAAGAATACTTCTAGGGAGGACATCTTGATATTATCGAAGAAGAAAACATGCATAGTATCAGTTCAACCTATCTAAAGAAACACTGACTATTTATAGTTTCACAAGTATGCATTAGTAATTGGCTCTTTGCCCTCTTTATTATTGCTTCAACACAGTATTGAACTTTGGCTTCCAAACTTTTTGCCTACAATGTACTATAAGAAATAACATTGTTAATTACAAAGCAGTGCATACATACTATACACAACGGTAGCAAAACCTTCACAAGAAACACCCTTAATTCATATGATGAGCTCTGAAATACTCTATTTGTTTTAAACATGAATGCTGGGCTTCCCTGGTGGCGCAGTGGTTGAGAGTCCGCCTGCCGATGCAGGGGATACGGGTTCGTGTCCCGGTCTGGGAGGATCCCACATGCCGCGGAGCGGCTGGGCCTGTGAGCCGTGGCCGCTGAGCCTGCACGTCCGGAGCCTGTGCTCCGCAACGGGAGAGGCCACAACAGTGAGAGGCCCACGTACTGCAAAAAAAAAAACCAAAAAACCTGAATGCTTGTGGACATGTACTAAATGATTTCAGGTCCTGCGGTTTGAAAGATATGCAAGCCAGGGTGAAGTGAGAGAAACAGGTGAAACCTTTACTTGGATGTTCCTGCTTGCTATTGAAACATGAAAGATAGGCAGTACCACAACTGCTTGCCTAGAGATTAAGTAGGCAAAGTTACAATTAAAGAGCTTCTGTAATTAACGCTGTGCCTGTAAGAGTCCTTAGCAGCTGGGAGGTGACTGAATGGTGAGCATTATGTGCTTTTTGCAATAGATCTTATGCTTATCTGTAAGGTAGTCTTAATTCATAGATTTATCTTTCCTTGCTGGACTCCAAGCTTCTTAAGCAGTCTCTTCTTATCCCTTAGCACCAAGCATAGTACTTAACCTGTTGCTTGTGTGTTATAAATGGTAATTGAATAAGTGAATGGATGGATGAATGACTGAAGAGAACAAAAGAGATGTCCTCGTCATTTATTCAGAACTTTCCATGTGCCAAAAGCTGTGCTAGGACAGTGAGTACTACAAACGTAAATAAGACAGGCTCATAATGACTGCTTTGGGGTATAATAGCAGTGGGTATGAGCAAATGGATGTGGGATAATGAACCTTAGGTCTTTCATAACAGTAGCATAGAGGAACAGCTTCCTTCTGGACTCTGTCCCTGTGTCCTGGAATTGCAGCCACAGTCTGGGAATGAAAATTGCAAAATGTGGGTCAATCACTTTGGTTTACCTTTTCGTGACATTAACCCTGCTTGTGATGCATGGTGACTTTTCCTTTAAGCACACCTATTAGCCATGGTCCCCACTCTCCAACGTTCCTGAAATAACTACTCTATTTCACGCCTTTTCGCCTCTCTGGGGAATTCTTTACGGTATGTTAGTAGCTGGAAATGGCTGGGAAGAGCCAATTTTCATTGACATAGATGTCAGTGTGGGTTGTGGAAATGGCAGATTCCACTGGTCTAGGGTCATTTTAATTGAATTTGAGGACTTAACTAATTGAAAGAAAAAGGCAACCAACAACATACAGTACTTGAACTTCATGTCATGGTGCACCTGAACTGGCACATACTAGCCAGTGAGAACTCACTTAAATTTGCAGGAATTTTGGGAACCTATTATTAGGCACAGTCATTATTTAAAAACCACACTGTATAAATTTACAGTTAAATTAATTATTAAGAATAGGGGGTTTTCCTGGTGGCGCAGTGGTTGAGAGTCCGCCTGCCGATGCAGGGGACACGGGTTCGTGCCCCAGTCCGGGAAGATCCCACATGCTGCAGAGCGGCTGGGCCCATGAGCCATGGCTGCTGAGCCTGCGTGTCCGGAGCCTGTGCTCAGCAACGGGAGAGGCCACAACAGTGAGAGGCCCGCGTACCGCAAAAAAACCAAACAAACAAACAAAAAGAATAGGGTAATAAATTCTCAAAATGTATCACTTTCTAATCATTTTATTATTCGTTACACTCTTGAGGTCTTCATATCTGTATGGAGGAAGTGTTATGTGATGGTGTTGCTACACACCTGTTCCCAACTTGAAATTCAGTAACATCATTTTGGTAACTAGAAATGAGAGTATTTATCCCTTGGAAATTGGCAAACGATAAATCGGGGCTCCCCTTAGAAACCTAGAGCTGGTTGTTAAACATTTGCCAACGCAGCGCTGACTCCATCTCCAATATCTCAGATACTGGGATTGATGGGCACTGAGAAGGGAAAAAAAAAGAATAAACAATGGTTCTACACTTTAGTAACCAGTTAATCATGGCCAATCGTAGTAAGTGTCATTGTAGGTAGATGGTTTAGGAGATAGTAGAGCCAGTACACAGGTTTCCATACGTTCTCTGTTCATGGAGTTCTTATTCTTAGTGTCTGTATCACTCATGGTTCTTCAGAGAAACAGAACCAAGAGTATATATCTCTCTATCTATATATAGAGATATATATATACACACACACACACACACATGCTATACCACCTACATATTTATGTGTGTACAGTGTGTGTGTATATATATATATACACACACACTGTGTAACCTACATATATGTGTGTGTGTGTGTGTGTGTGTATACACAGAGAGAGAGAGGTGTATTTTTAGGAACTGGCTCAAGAGATGTGATTGGGGGGCCGGCAGTTCTGAAATCTGTAGGGCAGACAGGCAGTCTGAAAACTCATAGCTGATGTTGCAGTCTTAAGGCAGAATTTCTTTTTTCTCAGGGAAGCCTCAGTTTTTGCTCATGAAGGCTTTCAATCGATTGCATGAGGCCCGCCCTCATCCAATTATAGAGGGTAATCTCCTTTACTTAAAAATCATACATCTTAACCACATCTACAAAATACCTTCACAGCAACACCTAGATTAATGTTTCATTAAATTACTGGATACCATAGCCTAGCCACATTGACACAAAACTGTAATTTTTCTATGATGCTCCTAGACTAGAGGAAATACTATTTTACTTCTTGTTAAATTCAAACAACTCAGTATTTATATCCTGAAGAACTTAGTAACCATTTGAAAACATAATACACATAGAATGTAAGAAAAAGATAGGTGTACATCACAATGAAAGGGGAGATGAGGGTGTGGGGTTTCCGATACCTTGACTTGGCTTTTTGGTTATCTTGTTCTCAGACCCCTACAGATTATAACTGGTTTTCCCTACTTAGATAACTTTCAGTTTGATTTTGAAATACAGAAATAGTGAGATCAAGATTTCTTTACTGGACTTCACTCTCAGAGAACTATCTTGAAACTAAAAATTAACTTTTTGGATGTTGAGGAGATTTTATTATCAGTTAACTGCTTCCTATATGAGCATTTTATATTGAACATACAACCTGGTGAATGTAATACTCAGAGGAGTAGGAAAGGAAAGGTCCCCTTGGGAGACTGCTGAGTTTATCAGGATGGCTATTTATTAGAAGGTGAATCTCTTGGGAAAGCACGCTCATTAATTCTACTGTCCATCTTTCCCCAGTTCATTTTCAAAACACCTCTGGGGTGGGTAGTGCCTTTTGATCATTTCTCACTCCAATGTTTTTCTGATTATATTAATACTTAAAACAATTTTTTAATTAATTTTCATTGGAGTATAGTCGCTTTACAATGTTGTGTTAGTTTCTGCTGTACAGCAAAGTGAATCAGCTATACATATATATCCCCTCCTTTTTGGATTTCCTTCCTGTTTAGGTCACCACAGAGCCCTGAGTTGGGTTCCCTGTGCTGTACAGTAGGTTCTCATTAGTTATCTATTTTATACGTAGTATCAATAGTGTATACATGTAAATCCTTATCTCCCAATTCATCCCACCCCCTTTCCCCCTTGGTATCCATATGTTTGTTCTCTACATCTGTGTCTCTATTTCTTCTTTGCAAATAAGATCATCTAGATTCCACATATATGCGATAATATACGATATTTGTTTTTCTCTTTCTGACTTACTTCACTCTGCATGACAGTCTCTAGGTCCATCCACGTCTCTACAAATGACCCAATTTCATTCCTTTTTAAGGCTGAGTAATATTCCATTGTATATATGTACCACATCTTCTTTATCCATGACAACAAGATTCAGAGATATAATGAGAAGAGGCTGAGAAAACTCAAGGAATGACAAAATAATTCATCTCTTCCCTTTTGCCGTGACCTAGGCTCAAAAAACTTTTACTCTTATTAAATATCCTTCCTCCTATGGATTTAGAATAGTCAACTACAACACTGTGATTCATCAGTTAGCTTTGAGATTACATTTTACATTGGCTTTGCATTAATTTTTTTACCAAAAAAATGGTGTAATAAGTTGAGTGGCTATTTTGTGGCATATTTTGAATTGTGGAATCACATCATTGTTAAGATTTGCTGTTGTCCCTGTGAAATTTAACCACAATTTTGTTGAGCTATTTCCTATGCCAAAGAAGACAAGTTGCAGCAAATAATTTTTTTTTCTGAAATTTTTCTATTCTTTACTTTTTTAAACAAATACTGGGAAATTATATGCTATGTATTCTTGTGTGTGTGTATGTGTATGCACACGTATGTGTCTACACTTACAAATTACTGACAATTGTGTTAGGACAGTGCTTTCATAAAATGTCTCAAAATTTTACATGTATGAATTAAGTAAGATATGTCATGTTAAGACAAGGAGAAACCTCTTCTATTTAAAAATGATCAAACTATTGACAGAGTTAACAATTTTATAATATATTGAGTCAAAGTAAGATGTGAGAAAAAGGAAAGATCACTTTTGGCACTGTCGCTGCTGCATGCTCTGTAAGACCATCTTGATTCAAGCAGTGCCCATTCTCTATCCCCCAGACTCCTCACCCCTTGTTAATTCTATCCACTCTTTATTCTATGCCCCATCTTCACCCTCCAGACCATCAGCTTTTCTAAATAACAGAAGCAAGGAAATGGTAAAGACCAAAATCATTGGCAGAAGATCTATGGAGGTGGGATCTATACCGTCTAGAGCAGAATGTTTGAAATTGTTTCTCTGCAATTCTGGGAACAGATTTAAACAATTAACTCATGGGTGCCACTCAAAGGATTTATTTTTACAAAATGCAGCATGAAAATTTTATAACTAAAAGCATTAGTATTTAAAGTCTTTATCAGCAAGTTGACAACATCAAGGATGACACTATCATAGGTGATTTGAGTGATAAGACCCACTGAAGTATACTGAACATGAATTGAATTTCTTAGTACTTGTGTAAAAGTTTGAAGATTTTTCATCATGGTATTGAACAACTTTGTTAAAGAAAAGCAACCCTTTGCGAAATGGAAGGATCATTTATAATAATGCTTCACAATGAAAAATGTTGAAGAAGTGCTTATTTGGAGGTTTGGGGAATTTGAACTTAAAGAATGAACTAGAACATACATTTGAAAAATGCTTTCCTAAGGTCTGCCGCTTCTTATTAGCTCATATAGGAACTTTATGACACCAAAAACCATCCAGAACTATTAACTCCAATTTAAATTTTCTTAGCTATCAGAAACTCTAGCTGTAAGTTCACTTATTTTAGGGTATTTTCCTTCCCTAAACCTGTTTCCTTGGATTCTTTGCTCCAGTCAACATCCCAGGCACTAGATGAACGAAATGATTGGTTATTTGAGGTGACATATCAAATGATGAGGAGACTCTAGCTTGGTACCAGACACAGCTAATTGACTGCGGGGATTTTAATAGTTCAAGGATGAGAGAACTTTGGCATAGAACGTATGCTCTGAAGAGGGCCAAGTCTAAGACAAGTACTGCACTCTCATCAAATGGTATTTGGAAGTTCAGACGTTGAAGTGCTCTGTGTTGTGAGACCTTGCCATCTTCTTTGTACTTTTTAAAGTGTTTTGATTTCCTACCTACCTTCTAGGAAGTGCCAGTGTAGTAATTTCCCTCCACACTCCCAAACACTATAAAAGCCAAGAGTTTGTCTATAGTCTGTGAAATGTGACTCATTCAGGGTACTTCATTTTTGTTGTTTGTTTATTTGGAATGTGCATTCTGAGGTCCCTGCGTGACACCTCCGAGGGCAGAGAGTCTCCTGCAGGCGACCCACAGAAGCTGACTTCTGTGGTTAATGAGGTCCTCCTGTCTCCTGCTCTTTCCCACCGTGCCACTCACCAAGTCTATTCCTGGCAGCTTTCAGACCCTGGGCCATCCCTCGAGGGAGCTCGATCTGGCAGAAATCACATTTCTGCTGCCACCTCAGCATCTTGGAGTGAAAACAAACACCTGGGCAGACATTTGGGGAAAGACGTTGTAAAGGGTGACACATAGTTGAAAGGAACATGTAGGAGGAACAGCCCCATCTCTTCTGTCTTGGAAAACAGATGACAGTTTATGGTCTGATTGTATGTCCCCAAGCCTTTGCTCACTCTCTAACTTCCTGGTGGAATGCCTTTCTTCCACATTTTCGATTTCTTTTGTTTATTTTAGAGCTAATGAAGATTTCTATAAAAACACAGGGACTCAGGAATTCACTGGCATGAACTTCAGGTGCCCTAAGAAAGCAGGCACCTGTGTAAGCTGATTTCCTGACCTTGTGTCTCATCTTGCGGGATGTGAACCTATCATCATGATTTTCACATAAATTTTTCAATACATGTTTGATATGTCAGGGTACAGTCATCATAGTTTCAATCCCACATTTTCTGCCTGGAACCAGCTATTTAGTATCTTTATTATTAGTGATCTTGGAGGTGCCTGGTGGTACTCCAGTTGAGCTAAATATTGTATCTAGTTATGTAATAGATAACATCTAGAGAACCTAAGGGGATTTGAGAAAGGAGTGTGGGTGGGAAAATCTAAAAGGACAACACATTTTCCTTCCTCATAAATTACAGCTTTGGAAGAATCCCATTGTTAATACAAATACTCTTAAGTGTCAGGAAGTATTTAAGTTGAGAAAAGTTTCATATTCTTGATCTTTGGAGAAATTGGAACAGGAAGGGTGAGAGGTAGTTCTTTATACAGCCAAGTAGCTGTCGTGTCTGATTTCAGAAAGTCAATATTTCAGGTGTTACAGGCCCTGTGGTCTCTAACTACTCTTTTGTTCTAACCCTAAAGCAGCCATAGACAAGGCATGAATGAGTAGGTGGGACTGTTTTCCAATAAAACTTTATTTATGAGGGCGGAGGGGCAACATAGGGGTAGGGGATTAAGAGGTACCAACCATTATGTATAAAATAAGCTACAAGGATATACTGTACATTGCAGGGAATATAGCCAATATTTTATAATAACTATAAATGGATCATAACCTTTAAAAATTGTGAATCGCTATATTGTACACCTGTAACATAATACTGTACATCAACTATTCTTTAATAAAAAATTTAAAAAAAACTTTATTTATGGAGAATTAAATTGGAATTTTGTAAAACTTCACATAGCACAAAATATCATTCTTTTGGTTTTTTAGAACCATTTTGCTCACAGGTCCTACAAAAACATATGGTAGGCTGGATTTGGCCCAGAGGCTATGGTTTGCACACCCCTGTTCTAGGGCCAAAACTAAAATAAATAAATGAACCTACTCACAACAAGTTGTCGAGTTGTCCTAAGTCTTTTTGGCTATTCAAAGTCATCAGGTTGTTTTGGCAGTTAGCAGTGGCCTCAAATTAGGGGAAGAGAGGAGCTGTTCAAGAGTTTAATTCCTCCACAACCTTCTTACCTAGTGATGTGTTAGCAAGGAAGCAAGGCTGTCTCAATGGACCACAGGTTTCATGGGCGCTGGTCCTGTGTGTTTGGGGACATCATCGTGGTCTTTTCCTAGCAACTCTAACAAGAGCTTTGCACCAAAGAGTTACTCTTCCTATAGCAGGATTCTTCAACATTCTGGTGATCTCCACATGTGTTCACTTTCTCTCTCCATCTTTTTTATCTCTGTCTCTCTGTCTCTTTCATTATCTCTCTGCCAGGGACCCGTACAGAGGAGGAGACATGAGTTGACTTCTTAAGGACACTTTACTTCAATTAAAAAAATCTAACACTGCTTTGAATTAATAAGGCAGCCTCTTACATATATTTCCATGACTATACATACACACACACAAGAAATAAATTTGGTTTAAATATGTCCCACTAAGAAGTATCTTTCTCTTTTTATTTATCACTTGACATAAAATACTGATTTTCTTGGAGTGATTAGAGATTATCAGACCTCCAATCCAATCTAATTTCATGAATGTAGATCCACAGGGTTTCTTCCACAAATATCCTAAATACAACTATTTCCCTCAGGTCATAAAATGTTTATTTTCTTTTGGTCAGTTTTTCACCAGAAGTCCCATGCATTTTGTTGTAAACTCAGTTGTAATGATTCAGAAGTAGAATGCAGTCCTGATGTACTAAATCTTGAGAAATGGACAGTTCATTTGTGCATAATATAGTAGGAAATGGAGTAGGGGGAAATAGGAAACAGAGTAGGGGGATTTAAGAAAATGGTTTATAACAGGTCAGGGAAAGGAACATTCTGTAAAGTTGTTAATATTAAATATCCATTTAATCTGGAAAAAGAGAGTTGCTCTTATCAGTTAGCCTTGGTATTTTATAAAAAGAAAATTAGTGATTTGTGGACCATTTGCTTTTGATAAAGCCATACTTACTCCTTCCCAGTGTTTTCAACTCTAGAACTACTTTTCTCAATGGGATGTATCAGAATCACATGTGGGAAAATTGCAAAATTCACATTGTTCTATCCCATCTCTTTCTGGCATGGTCAATACCTTCAAATAGGAGCTCATCAGGAGCACACCTGTAGTTGAACAAGTTGAGTTACCACTCGATGCAGGAAGTGAGGATACACCACGGAGAACCAAAGGGTTTCTCAGTAAGAGGGACTTCAACAGAATCTTCTGTAGGATTTGGATTTGGGTAGGTGATGTTGGGAAGGGTTCCAAGAAGCAGGGCTTCACCCTAGATCGGAGGCTGTCAGAAAGCAGAGGTAATTCTATAATAATGTATCTCAATAAATGTGACCAGCAAGGAGGGAGACTAGGATGAAGATCAATCTGTAAAAGGTAAAGAAGTACAGAGGCTCATTTTGCCTGAGAGAGAAGGTGTTCAGTACTTTTGGGATGGCACAATCACCTTGTTTCTGTCTGTGCTGAGACAATTTTTTAAATTTATTTATTTATTTATTTATGGCTGCATTGGGTCTTCCTGGCTGCGCGCAGGCTTTCTCCAGTTGCGGCGAGTGGGGGCTACTCCTTGCGGTGTGCGGGCTTCCCACTGCGGTGGCCTCTCTTGCTGTGAAGCATAGGCTCTAGGTGTACGGGCTTTGGTAGTTGTGGCACACGGGCTCAGCAGCTGCGGCTCACGGGCTCTAGAGTGCAGGCTCAGTAGTTGTGGCGCACGGGCTTAGTTGCTTCGTGGCATGTGGGATCCTCCTGGACCAGGGCTCGAACCCGTGTCCCCTGCATTAGCAGGCGGGTTCCTAACCACTGTGCCACCAGGGAAGTCCCTGAGACAAAATTTTGATGTGGCCTTGCTTTGTCTCATTTCATCCTGGTCTCAGGATAATCTTGTCTGAGGTGGGTGTTCTGTGAGGTTGTTTAGGTGTAATAGTTACGGTGACCTGGCTGTGGGTACCGGGCAGGCTGGCTTCCGAATGTTAAGGGCAGCTTGTTTTTTCTTTCTGAAAATCTACCCCCTGCCCTCCTTTCTGTCACCACTGTGGTGGCTATTACTTTCTAATGACATATTTCCAAGTTTTTATCAAAAATATTTTAAATGTATAAAAGAGGAATGATAGTAATATAATAAACACCATGTAAATATCAAGCAACTTATGAAATAAAAGATTATAGATAAAAGTATTTGAGCATTTCTCTCAAATCCTAATTCCTCCTGGGAGGAAACCATTATCTTGAATTTGATGTTTATCATTCTCAAGTACAATGCATTTTCCTTTCCTTTTAAAAAAATATATACCTAAGATATTTTGTGGTCTCCTTCCCTTCCAGGAATTATATAAGATCTAACTTTAATACAGACCCATGATTCTTTTTTATTCTGAGGTTGTTTTAAGTAGGCACTAAAGCATCCAAGTGCATGAAACAGACACCCTATACTTCAAACAGGGTCATGGGGACATAATTTTATATAAGTACTGTTAAACATTATAAATGAATTATAATCATCACATCAAGTACTCGTTCATTTGTATTTTCCATGCCCTACAGTGATTTTAATCACAGGAACAATTTGTTGGTTTTATTTAGCAAGATGTTGGATGGATTTTCCTTCTTCCTTCTGCTGGCTCTGTTAAACATTTTTGACACTGACGGAGCTGAATCAATTGGAAATTCACATTTTATGCAATAACAGACCATTTTAATTTCATGAAGCAAGGGCTTGGCTTCCACTTGCAAATAGCACCGAAGAAAGCAATATTGTCAAAAGAAGTGGCCCAGTATATCGAGAGATAAATCTATTGAATTAAGCCCAAGACTTTCATTACCTTTTGCTTTACATTTCCATACAACATAAGCATTAATTAAACCCATCAGTGCCTTCCTCCTTGCAGGAGAACATTTTCTCTCTGACAAGAAATGTTAACCGAGGGAACAAGTGGCACCGGAGTCCAGCCATTAAAATCACACTTGCTTTCACTGGGAGGAAAGCTGATGCGTTCTGACGGTCGGACGAGCAGAAACAGAACACAGCGAATGGTTGCCATCTTTTCTTGGCTGTCTCACAGACTATGGTGATGGGGCTGAATGTCTCTTGCCTCACTTGAGGTTTCCAAAGATAAGCACATGTATAACTGTATTGCATCTCTTGTCACCCGGCGTTACTTGGTACATTTCAAAGGAAAGCAGGAAAATCGTCGTGGTCTTCTGGGGTCTTTAATGTACCTTCACTTACATGACAGGGGCTGGAACTAAATGTCAGGTCTCTTAGTCCCTTTGGGCTGCTACAACAGAAATACCATAAACTGGGTGGCTTATAAACAGCACACATTTACTTCTCACAGTTCTGGAGGCTGGGAAGTTTAAGATCATGTCACTGGTAGATTCAGTGTCTGGTGAGGGTCTGCTCCCTGTTTCACAGACCCCATCTTTTGACTGTGTCCCTAAGTGACAGAAGGGACAAACTAGTTCTCTGGGGTCTCTTCTAGAAGGGCACCAATCCCATTCATGATTAATCACCACCCAAAGGCCCCATCTCCTAATACCATTACCTTGGGGGTTAGGATTTGACATATGAATTTTGGGGGGTCATAGACATTCAAACCATGGGGTGGGTTCAACTTCAGTCTGGAGTATTTGGAAGGTTAGATACGCTGAGGCCCAGATAAAAGTTCATGGGGAGGGCTGGGGGGCTGGTGGAACGAGGACCCCAGGATTTGAGGGAAATGTCAAAGAAGCAAACTCCCTGAACTCCATACTGACGTTTACTTACTTCTTGCAGGGGAACACTTAAGAATCTGTCCTCAGGAGTACACGTGCTGCACCACGGAAATGGAAGACAAGCTAAGCCAGCAAAGCAAACTGGAGTTTGAAAACCTGGTGGAGGAGACGAGTCACTTCGTGCGCACCACCTTCGTGTCCAGGCACAAGAAATTTGACGGTAGGTTACAGTTTTTATTTCTCGTCGTTCTGGGTGCGCTTTGCGATGCGAGATTCTTGATATTATATGAAAAACATTTTTTTAAGTGGAAGCTTTTCTCTCCTTCTCAAACATTTATAACTGTGTCTATTTTTAGAAAAGGCATGAGCGCTCTTGACAATTTTTATTGGAAAAAACCTGAGTTAACAAAGCGCTGTTTGGCATTTGTGGTTCGCCTGTGAGATTTGTTCTGAATGGTTTGGCTGACGTTTTCATTATGAGAGTGATTCTAAGTCAGGTTTTGTCCCACCATAGCTTGTCTTCAGTTTCCATCTAGGGATTTGCTTTGAAGTCATTAAATGTCATTTAAAATTATTTGAAATAGAACATCACTTTTAAGAGGACAGGCTTGTTTTAAAGTGCCCAGTGACACAGACTCCTTTATTTTAGAGTTTTCCCTTCCTATAGTATAACTACATTTTATATTGTAGTTGCAATGCATCCAGCAGAAGGTTTAGACCCTTCATTTATTTCATGATAATAAGCAGTCGACTGCATTTCTGTATTCTATTTGTTAAACAAACATTTTGTATTAGCACAAAGAGAGAAAGTCATTATTACCACGTTTTCAGCATTGAATTTTCCCATCCGAGCCTCAGAAAGATATTCAAAAGCGATCTGACTTTTATCAACTGAATGAACAATAAAAACGATAAAGATACTATTCTTAGGTGGTGAAAGTTGTCAGTGCTCTGTGAAATGAATGCACCTTACTATGGCTCATTGTAAACCAGACTTGCAAATTGTAGGGACCCTTCCTTGTGCGCCTTTGGTCTTAGGAATTTGCCCGAGGGCAACAGAACCTTCATTCATTTCCTCCAGCCTTTCCAATCAATGCACAACAAAGCCAGTTCAGAAAAACCTTGCCAAAGTTCTTTTTTTTCTTGTTTTTTTTTTTTTTTTTTTTTACTCTCTGTAGTAGGCAAAATGTTCTGTTTCATTGCTGTTTTAAACTGGCCACACCATTTTCTTTAAATCAGTCCTCCAGGTTCTAAAAGGCAGGTCCACCTGGTGGTGTTTGAGTACTCAAGATAATGTGACATTTTCCGTGTAAGTAAAGGGACTTATATTTTTGCAAGTATGTTTCAGCATCTTCACATTCTTCCTCTGCATCTCGCTCTGTGTTCAACTTTATATGTGGATGTATATGAAAATAACTTTATTTAGAAGTGATGCTGCAAATGTTGTTCCCTTGAATGCAACTAGGAGTACTTGGGAGTTGGCCTTGATTGACAGATTACAAATCCAGTGACCTTCAGGAGCCCCTGAAGGGGCTCCGTGTTTGAGGAGCTATAATGTATCGGTTCAAACTGAGGCAAATTGAAAGGTCTTATTCTTTGTTACAAAAAGCAAGTGAGGGTGATCGGCTGCTTCTGACTTCTACCTACGTCTTTAGAAAACAACTCCTAGGGCTTTTATAAAGCTGTGCTCCAAAATTAAGTAGGAATAATTCCAGAGCAGTATTCACAGTACATAATATATATTCCTTTAAATAAAAATATTAGACTTAAGGTAGATTTATGGGGAGTTGATTTTGTATTTTTTAATGAGTAAAGCTATTCAGCAAGACTGAGCCAGGTACTTCCTGTATTCTTCTATCAATGACTTTCAATATTTTTGAATTTATAATTGGTAACCCCAGATCTCATTATTCTTACTAAAGAATCCACTCTCTCTTTGTGTGTGTGTGTCTGTCTGTCTCTCTCTCTCTCCCTCTCTCTGTCTCTATCTCTCTCTCTGTCTTTCTCTCTCTGTACAGGTGCGTTTTAAATTATTCTAATGTACTTAGGGGTATTATGTCAATTGGTTTGGCAGGACATTGATTCTGCTAAGATTCAATCTGATGTAGAGGGTGATGAATCCTCTAACAATAGTGCATTTCATTGTAGTTGTGTTAGGCTGGGATGGGAGAGAAGTTAAGATTTTTTTCAAGGAAGTTTTCAGCTAGACTTTAAAAAAAAAATCTAAATGTGATCCTGGTGAGCTCAGCTTCTGAAAAGCTATCTTTAAAAAGCTATAAAAATATATAAATTAAAAAGTCACCATTATAATTTCTGATCTTTCATTAGGCAATTTCATGAAGGTCAGCCATGCAATTGTATGATTTATCTTCTTATCCCACAAAGGTGATCCTGCTAAGTCACCTTTCAGGAACACTGGTGCATTCATGTGGGCAGTTTTCCATTTGTTCCCTTACCTTTCTTTAACCACTTCCTCGTGGCATTTATTGATGACTATCAGTTGGCGTGCAGAGGAGCCCTGTCTGGGATCAGCTGTGGAATGTTACCCTCTGAGTTTTATTTTCCCAGATGAGACCAATGATGCTTTGAGAGACTTTAGGTTTATTTTTAGTAGCTTCCTATTCTGTGGGGCATTTTGCATTATTGCTGGGATCTCTTGATCCAATGTGTTCATTTTGACTTTCTGCCTCTGGTTTAGGTTTATTTTTAGTAGCTTCCTATTCTGTGGGGCATTTTGCATTATTGCTGGGATCTCTTGATCCAGTGTGTTCATTTTGACTTTCTGCCTCTGGTCCCACTTTCTCAGAGATCTTGATTTCTCATCTGGATTTTACAGGTCTTTGTTGGCTATGTGTTCTTTATTATATGAAAGATGACTGTATCATATGAGAAGGTGACCACTTTCCTTCCTATTTTCAATAAGTACAGCAGCTATTTAAATTGCACCTAATATACGTGATTTAGTCCATACTCTATCCAGAGAGGCTAGATTAAATCACTGTTAATCATTAGTCTATAGTCCTGGCATTCCTTATTATACTAGAAATGTTTTGATTCCATTTAGCTTGCATTTTGTGGCAGAGGTGACTTTTAAAATTTGAAATTCAAAAACATGTAACAGAACATAACATTATATTTATTGTCATATTCTTTCCCATTTTCTATGAATATCTTTAGTAATATTTAGAAGATGCTATATAAATTTATAAATATTCATTGCATGGTCAGAAGCTAAACCTGTATGAATATGAATTTTCCCTAACTTGCTTAAATGGCCCAGCTTTACTCCATACCCCCATTAGCCAAAATGTGTGGCTGAGAGGCAATAAATAGAAAAAAAAAGGGTAGCTGAGAGGCAGTGAATTGAAAAACTATATAATATCAGTTGCAGAAATTTCCACTCTTTGGCAGAGAATCTCCTTATAGCTGAGTAGCTTTTTTTTTCTTTTTAAACATAGAGTTGAAATATGATGAATATATATAAAATAAAAGTTTATGTTCTTGGCACTGGTACTTTTCCAAGTGTCTTACAAGGTTTTTATTTGTTTGTTTGTTCTCCCTTTTCTGGCCAAATCTCCACCTCTGGCTGCCGTTACACATCCCTGAAAGCCCCTCACCTGTTGGCCAGGGCCTGGCCACCGCAAATGTTCCCTCAGAATACACAGGGATGCTCTCAATTTGCTCTGTAGCCAAGCCCAGGTTTTCTAACACACCCAGTGGTTAAAATTATGGATGAAGACCCAGCCAGGTACACCTGGAAGAATAATCACAACTCTGTTGCCTTACTTCTTGCCTTTCTCACCTCTGCCAAGTACCCCAGACAGCCAGAAGTACATAAACAAATGAACGAATCATATAAAGATACAGAAAATGTGGCATCTTTGTGTATCCACTCATTTTCCTAGCATTTTTGTGTTTAGTAACTGTCTGACCTGTCCTATTGGTATTTGTATCTAAATCCTAATGGCTGTCATGCTTCTAAGTGGCTAATTTGTTAGGATCCTAGGAAAATGGAGAACAATCCAATACTCTGATAATATTAATGGTAATAATAGGCAACGTCTGGCCATGTTCCTTGCCCATTACAGATGGTAACCTACTTAACAGAAGTGAATTGCAGGGCAAAGCCACACAGACACTCAATGGCAGAGTCAGCATCCCGTCCCAGGCTGAGCACTCCTGGATCCTTGCTCTGAGCTGTAACTACCCCATAATCTCTCTCGAGCTCTCCAGCTCCCAAATGCGCTGAGATTTCACCATCAGCCACATCTTTTCCTCTGTCTCTCACTGCCGGTTCTGTCCCATTAATTGTGGGGAGGAGGTGGAAATGTCTTACAGAGAAAAGTGGAAAGAGATTTTTTTTTTTCCTTAAAAAAAGAAAATTACCCGTCTAAATATAGTCCAGCCCTCAAGGAACCTGGAGCCTGGAGAGAGTAAATGACTTGCCAAGTTTCCACCAAGAAAGATGAAACCAAGACTGTAACTTGATGCTCTTGACTTACATCAGATTTATAAATAGTAATGTGATAGCAAGCCGATATTCAGTTGAAATTCTAACTCAGCTTTTATTTGTTTTGAGTGGACACTGGCTAAAAGTTACTGATATTCTTTTAACAAGGAAAGAGTGATATTGGTGGGTAAAGAATCTAGCCATATTTTTGGAAAAGAATCTGGCCATATTTTTGGAATCTAGCCATATATTTATTCCATTGAAGGTTGTCCCTAAATTAAGGGACGTGAGTGTTTTGTGCAAAAAAAAGTTATTAAATCAATGAGGGCATATTATTTATTTTTCTCACCTCATGAAGCCCTGGTAGCTTCTCTCTCGATGTAGGCACCAGTACCCTATTCTCCAGAATCCTGTATGGAGTATAGATTATTCAGAGACAGGAAAATTTAGTTGAAGGGATATTTTATTTTGGCAGTTTTTTCTTCAGATTTATTTGAGCTGGTATTTATTCACATCTGAAGCTCGATATGAGGTTTTTTGTTTAGTATGTTCTTGGTCTTATTATTTTACTTTCCTTCCTGGTTTTTATTTATGTATTTTAATGATATACATTTGTCTGGAGATTTTGGCAGCAAGTATATTTTTAAAAGCAAATTAAAAAAAAGTTGAGCAGTAATTTCAATCCTCCCAAAGAACTTATTCCATGGTAACACCCTCAGAATTCTCATTTTTACTGAACGTGGGAATAATTTATACACGGTGGCATAATATTTTTGTGCTGCAGATCTGCTTGTGTTTTCTTTTTAAATATCACTTCTCATCTATATATTGTAGAGATGACAATAATGTAATAATATCTTTAAAATATGGTCTAATTTTCTTACAGAATACACTTATTTGAGAAGCAAAAATTCCTAAGTTGTTTTCCTTATGGTAGTAGAATCTTCTGTACTTCCTGTCACATGGGTGATGTATATATGTGTGTGTGTGTGTGAGTGAGATTTCAATTTGGAAACATTTATTCAGAACCTACTGTATAGAAGGCACTTAACTAAGTGTATAGCAGATACAAAGATGACTAATAGTGACTAAAATATGGTCAGTCTGTCACAGAGTATACCTTGTTGGGGAGACATAAGTATAAAAGTAACACTAAGGAAGCAGAATGGACTATGCCATAAAGTAGAAGTCCAATGGAAACAGAAAGGAAGGAGTCAAGTATTTTACTGAGAGGCACCAGAGAAGACTTTTGGAAGATGGGACACACAAGACCCTTAAAGAGTGACTTAAGGTGGTGATGGTTAGAGGTGACAGGCACCAGAGATTTTGTTAGCATGTCCACGGAGTCCTTGGGACATGCAAACATAGTTACCATTGATTTTCCCCTAACAATGTTACTTAATTGACATTTGGCCTACATTTATGATGTAGATAACCTGTAGAAACGTTTTTGGTCCTGTATCCGTTTTGTAACAACTAACCACAACATTTCAGGGCATAAACAAGAAACGTGTCTTTTTCCTTGAAGGCATCTTTGGGTTGGCTGGAGTTTGGCTATTCTGGCTTGTGCTCAGCTAGGCCTGCCTCTGAACCACGGATTTGGTCTGGTCTGTTCTAGACGTCTTTGGGAAGCAGCTCTCTGCCTACGTTCTTCTCATGGTGGAGTTTGGACCTAGCTTAGAATTGGCAAGAGGTCTTCTCAGGTTCCATTGACCAAGGCAAATCTCATGGTGATTCCCAAAATTGACAGGCAGGGTGTATACAACCCCCATGGAGGTGTGGAACTGGGGGAAGGAGTGAATATTCTACATCCTAATCTACCAGTCCTCGACTGACTGCCTCTTGCTATTCCTTAAACAACGTTTTACCTTCCACGTTGACTTGTGGCATATATTTTTTTGGCAGGGGGGCAGGGGTGGGGGGAGGCAGATTTTCTAGGAATTTAAGAGTAATAAGTAATTTATAACTAAAGCACAGCTTGGCAAACATACCCGTTATAGACTACGTCCCATATCCTAGCACATTAACAAGCACACTCAGAACACACACCACTTCCATGATATTATTCAAGAATAAATAGATGTGACATTTCCATTTCTTTTGCTACTAGCCCCCTTGTTTATTGTACAGCATAACAAGTTAACTGTAATTCGTAACGGTTATCATGTTAATCAGCATAGGAAGTAATTAGCCAAATGCCTCCTTGAAGTTTGCCGGGCCACCACCTCAATGACGTGTATTTCATCTGGTAGACACTCCTCTGGAAGTCAGGATGTGCTGAATTGGGTTTTAGAAATTAGAGAAACGGTCTCACTGGCATTGGAAAGTAATCTGCCAATTCTCCCGAAGGGCAGACCTTCCAAAAACAAGAATCAGCTAACCAGGGATTGAGCGTTGCCAGAACTAGTAAACAGATTTATAAATCACAAATGCCTTCCATGTGCTCGATGTGGGAATAGATGACCCATGGCAGGGCATTCTTTAAATGCAGTGCATGAAGAACCCAGATCTTTGTACAAGTGAAATTTGTCTCTCTCTCTCTCTCTCTCTCTCTCTCTCTCTTTCTTCTCTTTGGACAGATCTTTCAGAACTAAGGAAACACCACTGATCAGCACCTTTGTGACCTCTGTGATGGACTACAAATCATTTTCTAATTGTTATACCTGTACTACATACCTTTGAGTAACTGAAAACATTAAGCTCTCAGTGTAGTTGTAATATTATCATCTTGTTATCACCAATTCCCTTGTATGGTGGGTTGGCTGAGCAGCTGTTTCACAGACAAGCCGATTTCTTTCAAGTATTACTCTATCAGAGGCTGAAAACAGCCTACCAGAAGGGTTCTTGGTCCTGAATATTAATGAACAGACAAGTGTCTGTTCCCTGACAGTGGCTCACTAATCCTTTGAGTAAGTATGGCTAAATTACAGGAGAAATTTTATTTCAGTTGAATTGATCTGCCACTGGATAGAGAAAACAGGTTTTCTTATTTTAATGAAAATCAAGAAAAATATTTAATGGCATGTAAATTAGAGCTCAGTGGAAACATTTTTGTCTTCAAACCTGAGAGCACAGTAGCTCAGTGTGGACTGGATCAGCTGCATGGTGTGTGTAAAGATGACGGAGACCTCATTATCTCCTGTTAGGTGTGATGTGCAGTGGGAAACAGTATAAGCCCTCACTCTCTAACTGGAATTTTGTATCATTTCTCAAGTGATATGGAATTGGAATAAAAACGGGCTTTCTTCCTTCACCGAGACAATGTAACATCTCCCTTTTCCAAACAAATAACAGGGTAAAGGAATAAGAAAACTGTTTGTATGCTTTTCTAAGATTCAAAAGAAAATTATGCAGGTGAATCTTTATCTGAAATGACATACCTTGTCCTGATGGAGTCCCTGAAGTGGGCAGATAGAAAGAACAAGATGGGCATAAATGTGATAAGTGTTGAAGCTGGTTGATGAGTCCATGGGGCTTTATTATAATGTTCTCACTTTGGAGTGATTTCTAATTAATTTTTTTTTTAAAAAGAGAGAACTGACTTGAGCACATACAGGATGAAGATTTCCAGACTGTGAATTCATTCTAGATATAGAACAATGCCAACAGGTATTGCCACTCTGTCTTGTGAATTCAACAGTAGTAAATTACACAGGACACACCATTTTCAAATTGCAAAGATGAACACAACTTATAGAGATTTTTAACTCAGGTCAAGGCCACTTAGCTTCTGCTTCCACCCAACATTTTATTATTGTGTTGCTAGAAATGGCATCTCTAGTTTACCCACAGGAACAGACCTATTAAAATGAGGCTTAATCCTTAGATCTTCCTGTTAAGTGTGATTCAAAATGTCAAACTCTTGGTTAGAAGATGTATGGTCAGCAAGACAAGCAGATTATTCAAACACAAACTTTGTCAAGATTCAGAAGAAAATGTAAAGCATATATTATAAATGCATTATAAATAACATTTCTATATCACTAGGTAGTCCCTCCAGTGATTCTCAGTTGAATGACAACCAGCATGAGCTCTGGGAGTTTGGCATTTTAGCAAACCCAAAGGAAGAGACATCTTGTCTAAACAATTAATTCCATATGCTGCCATGTATTCCATTAGACAGGAAGAGAATCCTGATCCCAAATGTGGAGGTAGAGTTGGTAACCAGCTAATAAGCCTGCATGATTCATGACACTCAGAGAAACTGTAAAACAAATTAAAAAATTACTTATTACACTTTCAGAATTTTCCATTTATTATTCTTTCAAAAGGGTTTTTTATATTCATTAAATGGACAAATATTATTCTTCAGATGATTATATATAGTAGTACATGATCTTCACACTGTTTCCTCCCTACCTAGTGGTTTAATTGAGTCCAAACAACTTGAAAATGAAAAGCAAACTTTGAAGGAAGACAGCAGGAAATCGGGCCTCCAAGGCTTTTCCATGCTGGAAGAAACTGTACTTCTCCACCTATTTTTTATTTCTGAAAATTTCTTTGCATATTTTCTCCTTTTGAAAGAACAGTGCGTGGTCATTACATGTTTTGGTCCTCTTGTCCTCCTGTCTCCTTCTCCTCAGTGCTTCTGTAGTTGATACCTTATCATTTTGACTTATTTAGTAGTGTTCTTTTAATACTATTCTTTTTTAAAAAGTATGATCTATTGTGTAGTCCCTCTTGAAGTCTAAGCTCATTAAGTATAGAGATTAAGTTTCCGATTTCTATTTTATCTTCCTATACTTGACTTAATATGGAACATATTTAATAATGCTGCAGTGTTGTCCGACTATGGCACTGACCTGCACAGACCCAAGGGCACAGACCAGTCAGATGAATTACTTAAGTTCTTATAATAAATATGATAGAAGAAAATAGGAAGTCTTGAATTCTAGTTATCTACTAACTCTTAGGGTCCATAAACCTGGAAGTCATATTTGATTTGAGCAGCATTTATTCCAGTGGATTTTTTTTTTTTTTTTTTTTTTTTTTTTTTTTTTTTTTTTTCTTTTTTGTGGTATGCGGGCCTCTCACTGCTGTGGCCTCTCCCGTTGCGGAGCACAGGCTCCGGACGCGCAGGCCCAGCGGCCACGGCTCACGGGCCCAGCCGCTCCGCGGCATATGGGATCCTCCCAGACTGGGGCACGAACCCGTATCCCCTGCATCGGCAGGCGGACTCTCAACCACTGCGCCACCAGGGAGGCCCTATTCCAGTGGATTTAATGGAACTAATTTCAAATTCCTAGAATGAAGATAGTCTTTATTTGGAGTGGAAATAGAGGCCCTTACCTCAAAAAGCGGGATGAGTGTGCACACACACACACACACACACACACAGGTATATATACACATGAATAAGGAGGGGTTAAGGTACACTTTAGTCACTTGAAGGACCAGTTAACCCACAGATTTGTGTGTTCAAACACTGGAGATTTTGATTCTGTGGTCCCTTAGGGACTCAGAAATCTTCATTTTGCTTAAGCATCTCACATCTCTGGGTCAGCACACTTTGAGTATCACTGGTTAAGTGGAGTTGAGAGATCAGTGATCAGGATGTAGATCTGAGTCAGAGAAGGATGACAGAGGCTTTTAAATCTTTGCTTTATCATGTCAAAGTCAGTTTAAGTCTGCCAATAAAACATCCCCACTATGTAAGGTGGGATTCAGGCATCTTTTGACCAAATGGTGGATTTTACACATTAAGCAAGTTTCTCTTTTCTCCTTCTGATTTTGACGGTGAATTACACTCCAGATCCACAACTCACTTAATCTTTTGCCGATCAAAATTATAATTCAGTTGAATTTTTTTATATCTGTGAACTAAAAAATTATTTTCTTTTTCCTCTTTTATTTTCTAGTTTATAGGATCTAACAGATATTTGTTTTTCAACATCTAGAAAATACATTTCAATTTTTTTCTTTTTTTTTTGGCTTGGATGATGTTTTCTGAAGCCAAGTATATAACTTATTTTTTTTTTTTTTTTTTTTTTTTTTTTTTTTTTTTTTTTGCGGTATGCGGGCCTCTCACTGCTGCGGCCTCTCCCGCTGCGGAGCACAGGCTCCGGACGCGCAGGCCCAGCGGCCATGGCTCACGGGCCCAGCCGCTCCGCGGCATATGGGATCCTCCAGACCGGGGCACGAACCCGTATCCCCCGCACCGGCAGGCGGACTCCCAACCACTGCGCCACCAGGGAGGCCCATAACTTATTTTTAATAGCATTTTTTGATTCTAAAGTATTATATGTTTATTATAGAAAACTTGGATTATGTAACTTTAAAGCATTAAAGAAAAAGTTACTTTAAATTTATGCTCACTTGGGGAAAAAAACTGATCTCTGAGGAAACTGAGGTAAAAATGTAATAATACTAATATTTGGTTTCTCATGAAAGCTTATTCAAATAACTTCAAAAAAGAACTCTTAATTAAGAGTTGGAACTCTTAATTCCTGTGTTTAATAGTTTATAAATATAAAATGAAAAGCAGAACCCAGTCTCTGTAGGAGGGAGGGGATTTCCTATTTTCTGGGGATAATATTTCCCTATACTTCATAACATTTGGTCAATAAAACTTTGGACCACTTTTACTATAATTGAGTTGGTAGTTTTTATTGAGAGTGTAATCAGAATTATGACAATGTAGTTCTGAAGATTTGAGTGGTGTAATAAATCATGATTTATATTAAAGAATAGGTCAAGGAAGTACTTAGGATGAATCCTCCTCACAAAGTAATGATTTAAGGAAAATAGAGATTTAAGGAAAATAATATGACAAATTTTAATGTCCTCTTGGAATAGTAGTCTAAGGTCTACTAACTTTGTTTAGCTGATCATTAGGTCAGCCAGGCTTGCTGTCACTCGCTCCGCAGTGCCCTGATACGTTTTACTACAGGAAGTGGCTTCTATCACCATTGTCAGGCCTGGAGAGTTCCAAGTCCCACAAATAGAAGATTTGCACATAGGCACAACCTCCTGTCAGTTTCAAGGTTTAGCTCTTTTCTGGTGCATAGAACTCTGGATTGTGTCCTGAGATCAAAGAAGTTTGGGAACCAACTTTAATTAATATTAGTGTTATACATTTTTAAATTGCTAAATACATTCCCCAGAAGTATGGATGCTTTTGTTTTCCAGTGTTTGAGATTATTTTTCCCTTTGATGCTTCTAAATCAGGAGTCTGTTTTCTTCCATGTAGATTCTAGGTGCTTAATGCCAGCCCTCCATTTTTTTCTTCATTCACTCATTCATTCCCCATAGATGAGGAAGGGCCTACTTTGTTCATTACACTATGGCAAATATTACTTTTTAAAAAAGCCATGTAAGCAGCACAGGCCCTGGAGTCAGCAGACTAGATTTCAAATATAAGATTTGAAATTTATTAAAGTAACCTAGGACGTTTCTTGAAATCTTTGGGTTCCATGTTTTTCTCTTTTCAAAATGACTGTAATAATCGTAGTTTTGAGGAGCCTAGGGAGAGTCTAGCAAAAAGTGAGTATTTACTATATGCTGCCTCTCCCCTGCTCTTCACTCTGGTCATCATCACTGTGCTTACGTTGTTATCCTTAAGGAACTGACAGTCCCATGGAGCCACCTAAACAAGAGCCTAAGTAGCAGTAACACAGATTGGTGCCATGAGTGAAAATACAGAGAAAGTGGTAGAAGGGAAAGAAATTGCTCCACGATGGGGAGACCAAAAGCAACTCCGTGAAAAGACAGAATGAAAACTGTCTTGGAAATTAGGAAGGATTTGGACCTCAGTTCGGAAGGATGTGTAAATGTGAGGGAAGGCGTGGAGGTGGGGAATCTAAGAATACAGGCTTAATTCTGTTTGTGGAACAAAGGATGCTTGAATGAAAGAGGAGTTGGACCCAGTATTAAGGTCCCTGAGTATGTTTAAAAAGTGGAAAAATCCGTCTATTCTCTGAAAATCAACGGGTGTTCTTTTTTATTTTCATTTAAATAATTGAGTTGACTGTTGATTTTGTAGTTTTGTTGACAAAAGTTAAAATCCCTGTTGAACAACAACTAGCAAAGTTTACACTGTGGAGTTTGTTCTCTTTGATTAATGGCTGACAGCAGACGTGGATTAGAGAACAAAATGAATTCAATTGATTCCTTAGATCCTTCATTGTGAGCATCTGTATAATAATATTTGTAAATAAACAGTGAACTTCCAGGCATCTGTGATTGAGTGTGATTCATGCGTGGTGCATGTATGAGAATTCTTTACATTAAGACTGCGAAAATGTTGGTTCTACCTCAAAACACAAAGTTTCAACAGTGATTTGTGGGGAATGTTAGGTTTAAGTATAGACTTTTCTTCTGCTATTCTACTTTCAGGTTCCTCATTACAGTGAATGTGTCCTACTGTTAGAATCACAGAAAATGTTAAATGGTTCATCTGATTATGAAATGAACATTACCTTTCATAAAACCCTTCTGCATACAACATATCTCAGCCCTTGAAATGAGTTGTCCTGTGGAAATTTTCTCATGAGTGTGTCAGGTCCCAATTTCAAGTGCAAATTTGTATTTAAAATTGTTAAATTTCACATTGTTATATTTCATAAAATGTTAAATTTCTGTTTCAAATATCTAGCATAAAAGTTCCTGCAACAGCATTACATGCAAATATATAGGACAGAGTGAAGTAAGTCAGAAAGAGAAAGAAAAATACCGTGTGCTAACACATATATATGTAATTTAAGAAAAAAAATGTCATGAAGAACCTAGGGGTAAAACAGGAATAAAGACACAGACCTACTAGAGAATGGACTTGAGGATATGGGGAGGGGGAAGGGTAAGCTGTGACAAAGGGAGAGAGAGGCATGGACATATATACACTACCAAACGTAAGGTAGATAGCTAGTGGGAAGCAGCCGCATAGCACAGAGAGATCAGATCAGTGGTTTGTGACTGCCTGGAGGGGTGGGATAGGGAGGGTGGGAGGGAGGGAGACGCAAGAGGGAAGGGATATGGGAACATATGTGTATGTATAACTGATTCACTTTGTTATAAAGCAGAAACTAACACACCATTGTGAAGCAATTATACTCCAATAAAGTTGTAAAAAAAATAATTTCAAACAAAAGTAATAAATACATTTATGTCCAAATTCATTTGGCATGACTCTAAACTCAGAATGAAAATGAGAAGGATTTGCAAAAAAAAAAAAAAAATATATATATATATATATATATATATATATATATATAACAAGAACCCTGCTACAAATATTCCAATCAGCAACAGTAGTGGACGTATAACTAATGATAATTGCCCACTTCATGTAATGAGGTGAGTTTTCTCAATAACAATTTAGTATACAACTGATTTACTATCTAGATCGTTGGGGGGTGGTGAATACAAATATCTCTGCGCACTCAAATCCTTTCTATCACAGAAAATCCCAGAGCCTCTGGAGATCCTTTAAGAAGTCTACGTTATGTAAAGACATGCATATTTATTTCTTGTACATTTACGTAGCGTTTATTAAATTGCTGTTGGTTTTTCAGAGTTGCTTTTTAACAACCTTAAATCCTCATCTAAAATGTGTAATTCTTAAATGCAGCTAAAATCTCCACTGGTTCAAGTTATTAGAAATGGACTGATCCACAATAGCATGGTGTGCTCTTGGCTTGCTGCCAGTGGTGAATGAATGATGCACCGCTGGATGACTAATGGTAACTCTTATCCCCAGGTTCACTCACTGTGGTTAATATTGAACCAAGTCTCTCTGTGCAGAGTTCTTTAAGAGGCCAAGACATTAAGATTCCTTAGCGTAACATCAACCAGGCATCACCTGCACACCTAAATGTATTTCTTGCCAATGAGTAACGCTGTTCCTTCACTACACAGTCTACACAGAAAATGCCAGAACTTGATTTAGGGAGTGCAGCCATCTTCTGACTACAGTTCTTCATTAAGGGCCTTTTGTTGGATGAATCCAGTTCTGCTGTGTTCCATTCCTCATTTGAATGAAGTATGTTCTAAGGGTCATCAGTTTTAGGCAAAGTTGAAGAATAGATTTAAAAAAAAAATCAACAATATGTTTTCCTTCCTCATAAGAACTTTGCTCAATAGCATAGTACTATGATTTTGTGGGAGCTTAATAAAAGCTACCTTGATAACAAAGCAGAAAGTTCAGCTATTTTTCTTGCTGATGGAATACCCTAAATGTGGCTTTATTCTCTGCTTTCATTGTCCATTATAAAACGTTTTATCTTTCTTAGTATTTGGACAACAATCAAGAGACATCACTGTTGTCAAATATCTCAACAATATCTCTTTAACATAAGTAATATATTGAAAGAAATAAAGCATCAGTAACCTTTAGAAAGGCTAATTAACTTGAGCAATGGTGACTAATAACATTTTTTCTTCACAAAATAATTTTTGACATCTAAGCAAACACCAGCACACGGAATAAACCATAATGCTAGATATTGAGCATTTCAAATTGAAGAAGACCTTTCTTTTTAGTAGGTGATAAGATAATTAATTTAAAGACTATAATTACTTTCTCCCATTGGAATACTAGGGTCTGAGGAATAGAGGATTTTTTTTAAAGTATTAAAAATAAAGAAAAATGTGCTTATGAAAAATACTTTTAAATGAGATCGATCTGCATTTATATCAATAATTGCATATCATACCATATTGAGTAACCCATTGTTGTGTTTTTTTCAACTGCAGTTCTTATGTCCCAATATTGTTTTCTTTTCCGTTTTCCCCAGGAAACAAAAATAAACAGGATCCTGAGTTACACTTTGAATTTTACATTAGCTAATAGAGCTGGTATTGGGAAACAGTGCCCAATGTACAAGAGCTGAAAGGTTTTCTTTTTGAGCATTTGTTTGCAAAACAAGCCCAGGATAATGGAGGATCATTTGTGGAAAGCTGAGCCATGCTGGGTGCTCATTAGATAACTTAGAAAGACTCTCTGGTTTGTGTCCCCCCAGCCCCAGTTGTAGATAGTTGCATGTGTTTCAATTAAAATCTCCATTTACTTCCAGCTGGCAATGTCAGCATCCATTCCACCAATAGAGAGTAAAGGTCACAGCCCCTTGCCTGAACAGACATTTAAAAAACTACGCCATTTGCCTTCTTTGTGTAGGTACCTTTGAGCCACCCAGAGCTAGCTTGGAGAGAAGATTCTGAAGGGTCACATGGCATGGGGACTTTCCCCTTATTTACTGATGTTTCTCTGGTAGCTGCTGGCCCAGGTACTGTAACTGCTGTTCTTTGTGCATTGGGATCCAGCAGCAGCTGTTGCTCTTTGCTGGAGCGTGTTTCTGAAATTCCAAATTTAATAGTGTGAGACCTTAGTCATTGAGAGCTACGTTGAAAGTTAATTTGCTGAATCCAAGTTTATTTTCCTACCTAAAGCACCGTTTGTGATAGAGCCTTTCCCCTGGGGTGCGCGATAAACTGAGGAAAGGACTTACTTACCGTCCCTAGCAGGCTGAAGGGAAAGAGAAAGCAGTGGTTACAGAGCAGGGCGTAGGCTGCGTTTCCTTGTGACTTGACTGTATTCTGACTGTCAGACATTCGAACCCAGGCCCTGCTTTGCTGCTTCTACCTCCATGGCTGTGGGCAGCCTGATGGAACTTCAGTTTCTCCATCTCAGACCAATAGGATAATAAATGCTACCTCGTAGAGTGTTACAGTGAGACAGTGAACATAAAGCACCTATGCGAATGCCTGGCCCGTAGTTAGCTTTTACTCTTTGCCGCACGAGCCATATAACGTTTATGAGGTTCTTCTGATAAGTGAAAAGGTTTTGCATTCCCTTGCTTCTCTTTTGAGCCAGAATTAATTTTCTTGCCCAATACATATGAACATTCCCATACATTCAAAAAATTATAGCTGATATTTATTTATACTTTGTGCCAGGCACAAAGCATTTTACATCCCATGTAGCCATCGCAACAATCCAATGAGGTGGGTGGTGTTACTATTATTCCTATTTTCTAGCTGAGGAAGTTCTTGCCTAAAGACGTAAGTAATTTGTCTGAGTACACATGGCTTGTAAGAGACAGCTGGGATTGAATCCAGCCCCACCCCTTTAGTAAGTTGTAGTTTCTCCCACAAGGAAAGCAAATCAAATTACCTTGAAATGAAATATTTGAACTCTGTTTCTGAAGTGAAAGTTTATATGTTAGTAATGGGAAGTTAAGGAGACTACCATCACTTTGTAGCTTTTTCTACTCCCTGGACTCTAGCTAGTTGGTAGATGGATTCATTTTATTAAAATTATATTTTATCATATTTTCAGTGGTAATCCTTATTTCATGACTAAGTCTATGCTTTGGTATTCTTACTTGGGCATGTTTGGGTATGATTCAGTTAACCGTAAAAAGGCATGGTAGCCTTAAACTTCACATGTCTGTGCCAAGATGGATCTAGTTATAGGTGCCACAAGTTAAACATGGCAGGAGGGTAGGGAGAAACAGTATTTAGAAAGTATAGTCACCACCAACAGTCTGGCTAAACAGTCTACCTCTCAGCAAAGTTACCAGGATTCTCTACAGACAGGAGAGTGCCAGCATGGGGATTCAGGCACAAGTGATATGTCAAGCCACACAGAGACACAGCTGACCCTTGGGAAAAGCCAGTCCTGGGCACAGAGGATCCCAGTTTAAGAGTGAAACAGAACTTACATCTAAAGCTTGGCATATGAGATCACTATGAAGATAGAATCTCAGACACAATAAATAAGACACATTTCCCAACCAGAACTGGTACCCCAAATTCCAGCCCAGATAGTAGCAAGTATGGCATTTGTGTCTAGAAGTTCTTGTGTCCTTCATTGCTAATATCAGGGATCCTGTATCTGCAGATGGGAGGCTAGGAACCAAAGAGAGGTAGATCCTACCAGCAGAAAAGGTGCATTTTGCTTATTCTTAGGAAATTATCTCAATAGTGTGGAGTTGCAAGTTGCCAGAGTTATATTGAATTGTACAAAACATTAAAAATGAGATTTTTAATGCAAAATTTTGTTATATATTCCATACTTTAACTCATGAAGAAAATGGTATAGTTTGTGACAACGTCACTATTTTAAACTAAGGATAAAATACGGTAGTTCTCCCTCATCCAAGGAGGACACGTTCCAAGACCCCAAGTGTATGCTTGAAACTGCGGGTAGTACCAAATCCTGTGTATACTGGTTCTTTTTTTTTTTTTTTTTTCTGTACCTGCGTCCCTATGATAAAGTTTATAAGTTAGGCACAGTGAGAGAATATCCGAATTGCCAGCATCACTACTCTTGTACGTTGGAGCCATTATTAAGTAAAATAAGGTTACCTGAATACAAGCACTGCAGTATTATGACAGCTAGGTGGCTACTAAGTAACTAATGTGTGTAGTTACCATGGACAAAGGGATGATTCACACCCCACGCTGGACAGTGAAAGATTTCATCCTACTACTCAGAATGACGTGCAAATTAAAACTTATGAATTGTTTATTTCTGGAATTTTCCATTTAATATTTTTGGACCTCAGGTAATTGGAACCAAGAAGAGCGAAACCACGGATAAGTAGGGACTACTGTAAAGTTTCTAAAGATTCTATAAAACCTAAAAATAGGTGCCCTTGATTTTGCTAATATGTTTTCTCTTATTCTTAGTTAACAGTCTTGTAAACTTCCAATGAACTCGAATTTTGCTTTAAATGCAAACAGGTACTGTATACAGATATATACATACACAGATATAGTAGATTTTGTTGTAGATAATGGTAACTGGTAACGGTGTTTTATTTGGGGAATGAAATCAGCCTCTGGGAACAGGATTGAGAAAAAGACATTTCAGTGTCTATCCTTTGTACCTTTTGAATGCTTGATTATATATATGTAGGGATTACCTAATCAAAAATATTTTTTAAATACAATAAATGCAGCTATGCTAAAGAAACTCATTGACTTTCAAATTTAGTCCTTAACGAGATGTTGGAATCAGGTTGTGAAAGTCTTGTTTTCCTACTCTCCACTCTCATTTCAAAAGTAACCACGTTCGTGTCAAAGTCAATGAAGAAAACACTTTTAAGTTCAGTGAAACATGTTCTTTTCCTCCTCTGAAGAATACTTCTTACCTTCTAAGAAGTGAATGACTTTGACATTTGGATGTTGTACTCTTTCTTTTTTAAGTATGTGACGTCCTATGAATTAATTCCAGGAAGAGACCAATTCATTGTTTAAAGATTTTGCATAACCAAATAAGGTGTTGATAGGAGCTATGTCTTGGGAATTGCTTATTACCCCACACCCCTGATTAATATCCTCAGTCTATTCCTTAACCCTATACTGTTGCTTTTAATATTTTAAATTTTCCTACCTTTTCCTGTGCTATTTCTAATGCAAACTTGAAGAGTTTCCTAACCTGAGATTTAAGAAAGTCAAGCAAGACAAACTTTACATCAGAATGCAGCATGTTTATAAGTTGATTTTCCTTCTTCAACTTTGTCAACATAGTGGTTTCATTGTCATTCTCTTGCACATCTCTTTCCTTATAGTCAATTCTTTTCTCCCAAATGCCCCCAGTCTCATAGACCACGTGCATGACTTCAACACCATTATCTTCCCTTGATCTGTGTCTCCATTTCTGTGTTCCTCTTTCCTTCTTTCCGTCGTCAGTGGGGAAGAGCAGCACTGAGTGTAACATTCTGCAATTTAAGACTTCAGTTGTATAGCTGCTCCACTCTGGCAGGTGCTGGTCACTCTGCAATTATGGAAATGAGAAGCATGTAGGGAAAGCCCTGAAAGAAACTTCAGTGTGTACTGGTTAATTGCTTATATGGCAGCATTTTAACAAGAAGCTTCCTCAGGGATAAAGGAATATATATCCTTTGAATTAACAAATTTAAACTTCTCATTCATCTCTTTACCTTTTCCAATAATTGACAGTATCTTGAGGTTGACTTTGTTAGGAAGTGTGTGTTTTCTTGATTTTTAAGGACATCACTACTCGAGTGGGCTTTGAAAAGTATATTGATGTTTTCTTTTATCTGGGGACTCTGAGAATCTTTATAAGTATAGGCTCATTAAAAACACAGCCTGTGCTCCGCAACGGGAGAGGCGACAGCGGTGAGAGGCCCGAGTACTGCAAAAAGTAAAAAAAAACAACAAACACATCTAGTCAGTGTGGTTGCTTCAATGATTTAGGAGAGAAGAGGGAAAAAACAGTGAGGGTGAATCACCTTCAAAGGATAGATGCCCTCATGGCTGAACTAGGACCAGAGCAGACCTCCTACCAGACATAAGGCAGTGCCATCTGCATTTAAGAGATCAGAAAGATGGAGAGCCAGAGATGTGCTGTAAAATTTTTACCTCTCCTCGCAATAAACGTACCGCGTTGTAAGCCACTGATCCTGATCACTGCAAGGGCAGTTACTGCCTGAATATTATTCAGTAGCTTATGCGAGATACGTTGGTAGGTCTTATTTTCTCAAAGTTAAGTCCTCAAACCGTATGTTAATTAAACATGTTGTATATTGTCAATATGCCTTATAGAAACTTAGCAATGAGTTTCTTCTCTATTAAAAGTGATAATGCTCCACTGGTGCGTTTCTGGGAAGCATTAAGTCATCACATTTGTGGAACCCCCTCCTTCATACCAGAGCTGCATATTTAAGATGACTCTAACCGAACGAATAAGCTAGTTGTCACGGTGATGATAGTCTTGTTAACAGATAACTATGATAACAACACCATCTGCGCTCTAGTAGACACATAAGCAGCATTCTGGAAGCAAGGAAGAGGGAGTGACCACCTTCATTGGTTTAGTCAAAAGAGTTCTTAGGACTTCCCTGGTGGCACAGTGGTTGAGAGTCCGCCTGCCGATGCAGGGGACATGGGTTCGTGCCCCGGTCCGGGAAGATCCCACATGCCGTAGAGCGGCTGGGCCCGTGAGCCATGGCTGCTGAGCCTGCATGTCCGGAGCCTGTGCTCCACAACAGGAGAGGCCACAACAGTGAGAGGCCTGCGTACCACCAAAAAAAAAAAAAAAAGTTCTTAGCAGAGCTGATGGATTCTATTGAAGTTTAGCAGAGGGACAGGAATTTACTAGATGAAGAAGGAGGGAATGGTTATTCTAAGCAGAGGAAAGGGGAGGAAATATGCAATGTTTTAAACTATATTTGACCCCCATGACTTTTTGTGAGAAATAAAATAATCTAATTAGACTATTGTTCTATTGGACAATAAAGTTGAAAATATTGGACTATATAAACCCTGAGATTTCTTCCAGCTCTAAACATTTCATGATTCTACATGATTCTATTGTATTATAAACACTGGAGTTCAATTTTTCACCTAAAAATGGCTGATCTGATTCATTTTCACCAAGAACACATGTGGGAACACTTCAGCCTCCATCACTTGGTTCCTTTGAAGGGAGACTATAGGGTCTGAAAATTGCAATTAAGTTTTCCTTTAATGCTATTTTGATATGTATTGTATACTCAGACTGGAAAATTCTTGAGGTGTTGCTGCATCAAAAGGCATGACTTTCTTACACTTCTTTTAGATTAGAGATGTATGTTCCAGCACATTTATTTCGAGGTGAACTTGAAATACCAGTGAAGTCCTACCCTATTCATTGTCAGAAGAAAACTGTCTTCTTAGGTTGGTCAACAGTTATTTTATTTAGAAGCACAGGAATTAGGCTATTTAGATGTCATTAAAGGCATTCTATAAAACTTGGTAGTTCAGCTTTCTTGGAGGCTCACCGTGGTCAGATATTCTAAAACCCACTGCTCCTTTAACAGCCAAGAAAAGGTGGCCCAACAACAGACAGAGCTCATAAGTTTCCCCCACAGGGAGCTAAGAATATTGATGAAGAAACCAGTAAACAATACAAATGCCTCCATAGTGCTATTTATATCTGGTATGTTTTTAGTTCATCAATAGTAGAACAGACATTAGAAACTTTCTATGAGCAAAAGGGACTTAAATAAGAAGACAGGACCATTTGAAGACATCTTTCAGAATTGGATCTTATAAACTCAAAGGATTCAGTGCTTCTCTCCAAAGAGGTAGTCGTTACCTGCACTGATAATCTAATATGCTGTGCACAATTTTCTTTCCACTTTTAGAAGTACTCATTGTGCCTTTTTGTAACCATTTGATTAACATGACTCTTATTAACTAGGAAAAGATAATATCTTTCTTTCTAAGTATTGAGATTGGTCATGAGCTTCACTCAGCAATCGCTTGATAGTGATTATTGTGGAGCAGTGAACAGATCTCTCTCTCTGGAGATGTTGAACTCAAGAGCAGTGGATGGTGGGGTAGAAGGGAAGGGAAGAGCAGAATCCATGGGACTCTGTGTTCCACACAAGTGCCATGAGGTATAAAGTAGAGAGGGATTTGGAAGAAGACAATTACTAGGGGCTGGCACCATAGAAGCTAAAGCAGTGAGTAAAATAGAGGAGCTCAAAAGTTGAGAGGTATCTGTTACTGAGATGAGAATCTCTGTGTGAAATCATGAACATCCTTACAACAAATCTCTACAATTTAATGTAACCTGAGGGTGTCTCCATCTTGCATTCTGAAGAGGATCACCCATTCATGTTCAATAATATACTATTTTTCTTAAAAATATTGATTTCGTTGTTATTTCTAAAAACAAACCTTTCTACTCCTTCATTAACTGATTACTGTCACCTTTGGACTGAAATTGGCTTGCACGTATGTTTCAATGTCTTTTCTTTTTTAATTTGAATTCCAGGAATTTTTTGAGAAAGAACAATTAAGGTACTGTTTATCCCAGACTAGTTTCTAGAGGTAACTGCTGTATTTAAAACTTGGCAGGATAGGGCTTCTCTGGTGGCACAGTGGTTGAGAGTCCGCCTGCTGATGCAGGGGACACAGGTTCGTGCCCCGCTCCGGGAAGATCCCACATGCCGCGGAGCGGCTGGGCCTGTGAGCTGTGGCCGCTGAGCCTGCGCGTCCGGGGCCTGTGCTCCGCAACGGGAGAGGCCACAACAGTGAGAGGCCCGCCTACTGAAAAAAAAAAAAAAAAAACTTGTCAGGATAAAGAAAAGACCTCGTTCCAGGTCTGCCTCTAATCCTGATGTGCATTTATAGAGCATACTTGAGTATCTGAGGAGAGCCTCAGGCAAGACTTTTTTCTAAGATCCCAAAGTTAGTTTTGTTTTAAATATTTTTGATCCCTTCATTTACACACAATGGATTTGGAATCTACCATAATTGTAGATGTGAACACTGTATCATGACTCTCTATTGTTAAAGATAAATAAGATTATAATTAAGTGTGAGATCATTAATGAAATAGAACATTAGTCAACATTAACAAAGAGGGTGAAGACACTATAGAAGAAAGAGCATCAGTTTTGATTTGTAAATCACTTAGCTCTATCGCTTATTTGGCTTATGGCTCCAAAAAGTCATTTAACGTCTCTGAGCCTCAATTTCCACATTTGTTATATTGGGTTAATGATAATACAGATAAATCAATTCATGTTTATGATATTAAATAAAGGCTCTTTATCCTTTCCCATTCTTGAACTAAGTATTAAAAAGTCATGAGATTGCATTTAAAGGAAAAAGACAGAAATCCTCTCATTCACTATAATCTCTGCTACTCAAAGCATGGAGAGCAAGAGTTGGCAATGACTAAGAGCTACTGAACACCACATTACCCATGGTTGTAAGTCATTATACTAGGATTAAGGAACGTGCTTCCCTGGGATCACTGAGTAATTTCCATAACTTAGCGGAATTATAAATTAAAGGCAAGCATTCAGTGCTTTCCTAACTCTGGTATAAAATTTAACTCACTGATAACAAGAAGAAGAAAGTGAGGAGAAATCTGTTTTCTTAGTGATGTATTACAATCTTTTCACATTTTTTGAGTATGACAAGAAAATATGGGATGGTGAAGATTCAAATATATTACAAGAAATATCTCTTATTCAGACTTTGTATGAAAATGAAGATATCTTAAGTCCCAGTGTTTGAATTAGCTTTAAAATATGAAACATCTGTATATTCATTGGACATAATAAGGGCTTCAAGTGATATTAATTGAATTAATTGTTGCATATTGTTGATGTCTTGGCTGTCTCTAAAAGGTTTATTTCCTTAAACATATCACGTTATTTAATGTCACTGAATATGTTGATGGGGCTGTTCAAATGTCAAATAACTGTCAGAGTTCTAGGAGAAAGCTAGCTTTCCATGCATATTTAAGTTTCTAGTGCACTGCAAATCATCAAAAAGGAAAATCTCGCCATTAAACCATATCATCTTGGACTCTCTTACATTGAAAAGAAGGACTGTCAAGTACAGTATGAGACATAAATATCTATTTTAGAGTGTATTCTATATTGATTGACCTAATTAGGGTTGAATGTCTACAAGTGAAATCTGCCATTCTTGATTGTGGAGGGTTGAATTTTAATTACACTATCATTACATAATTATCATCAGTAACCACTAGTGAGTACCTGCTATGCATTAGGTAAATTTGCTTTTTGTCAATACATGGAGAGACCCTCATGTTACAGCAGAGATTTTTCTGTATTATGCAGTTACTATGTTGACTTACAAAATGCAGTTGTAATGGCTGTACCATTTGATATCATATAAATAGTCAGTTCTGTGGAGACGTATGATGGGGTGGGAGCAGAGGGAGAATATTCTAGGCACTAAGCACTGTTTAGGAAAGTAACTTTTCTATGTGTAGCTTTGTGGAGTAGATGAAGTAGAAACAGAAGTGAATGCATGGATATTACAGGGAGTAAGGTTTACACACGTTAACAAAGAAGATTTTCCCATTTAGCACTGCCTCTTAGAATTGTGAATTTGCCAGTGCTAGACACGATTATAAAGAAACTCAATTTTTTTTTTCCTTTCAGGTATGTTGTAAAGCAGTAGTTTTCAAATTATTTGCAATAGGAAACAATCCTTTCAAACGGAACATTACACAAAAACCCAATACATAAAGCAGAGAGAAACAAGAGGCCATAAGTATAAATGTATTTTATAATTAAAATGAATGATAATTACTTATTCATAAGTCAGTTGTTGGCTTGATGAGAGTCCTGATGTTGGTCTCCAGTATGTTAAAATACGGGGCTTGATATCTTTCTCTGTGTTTAGCATTTGTTTCATTGCAGACTTTTATTTAAAGTTGTGAAATATGAATCAAGCATTTGAATCATCTATGAAGCCCTGTAATATAGTTTTAATGTCAGCATTGGAGAGAAGAATCCTGCCCTGTATTGTGTGGGAGAGTGAAGCGGGGGACATGATTGACCTCTAATGTGTGTGAGGAGTGCCTAATGACTGAAAAGAAGCCTGAAGATCTTTCTGGGGTGATTATATATGGGTGAGATTATCTATCTCTCTATGTAGTTATGATTATGGTTGTGGTTATGTAGTTATCAGATACTTAAGATTTAAAAAATTTTACTTTATGTAAATTTTAATGCAGTAAAATATGCAAAAACCCTATCTCCTTGAAGAGTATAATGATATGCTTTTATGATCATTGTCCAGGTCAACACTAAAAATTGCTGTTCTAGAGTTTAACTCATCACTGCCTCGTTTCTCCAACGTCCTCTTCCCAAGCTCAGCTCTCCCCACCACTCACACACACACACACACACACACACACACACACACACACTCTTGTTATTGCTGCCCCAATTTGAGAGCTCTAATTCTACTGATTAGCTATCCATACATGAGAATTAAATTTAGAATGTTTTGATCCCTGGTAAATTTGCATGGAGGGAAATCTTGTTTTCATTATCTGAGTTGAAATTGGTTCACTTAAGACTTTAATATACCAGAAAATCGATATTAAGAATTTGTTTTGTATAATTTTATGCCTCTTACAAATTTATAATTTTCCAGAAATCCATTGACTTTCCAATGAATGTTTCAAGATGTGATATCGTAGTTGGTATTCAGATCTGCATTGAGGAAATAAGCATGTAGGACAGCATTTAGCGATTTAGAGTTTTTAAAAAGGACTTAAATTGATTTTTTTTAATCTAAAGAAAGTGTTACAAAATTTAGCTTGTTGATCAAATCATTGTTTTTTAAGTTAAACTCATTAGGTGGCATAAAATTTAAGGCTTATATGATAATCTTTCATCAATATTTTTACACTACCTTTGCATATGTTAGATATTTTCTTCACATTTCGGTTAGAGATGGGAACGAAGATTTTGGGTGATAACTGCTGTTGAGCCAACCAGCAGATGAGCCCTTTTATTTACAAATTAAACTACAGAAAATTATTGATTCATTGGTCTCACCTTTATATACTTTAAAAAATATATATGATCTGATTTTTTTTTATGATCTAGTTTTACTTTCATTATAACCGTGCAAAGTTGACATACCACTGTTGTTTGGAAATCAGGATAGTTGAAACTTCAAGCTAGAACTGGGCCAAAAACCTTGATCACAATCTACATCTAGGGCTCTTTCACTGGTTCACAACTGCCCCAGATATTTGCTGTTGTTCATCATGAATGTGGTCCAGGTTCGATTAAAAGAGGCTGAAGAGATAGCTGTAGACTTTCAAAAAGTCCCTTAAGGGGTTTTCTGTATACTCTCAAGGGATTTGGATGGGGGCTTGATGACTCTTATGCATTTGTAGTGCTTTTCCTGACTTGTAGAGGGCTGCTTAACTCATGATTTGGAACCATTATGGATGTGCTCTTTCACATCAGAAATCTAGGAGACTCTAGGAGAAAAAAACAACAAACAAACAAACAAACAAAAATCCAAATGAGAACTTGGGACTGACATTTACTAGAGGTTCTCAAAATGTGGTTCCAGGATCATCAGCATCAGCATCACTAGGTAACTTGTTAGAAATGCCAGTTCTTGGGCCCCACCCCAGACCTACTAAATCAGAGACTCTGGAGGTAAGTCCCAGCAATCTGTGATTCAACACACCCTCCTGATGCTATTCATGCCGGTGACAGTTTGAGAACCACTGCTCTATGTTCTTAAGCTTCAAACAGTATTTAGAAACTTACTGTTACTTCATAGAGAAATAAAAAGTGTATAAAGGTATAAATTCCAAGAGATAGTAATTCTAATTGGTTTGTGAAGATTAGTTGAATAGATATCTTTTGTACTTGGTCTTTCAGAAGGAACCTTTAGATCTCAATAAAAGCTTTGTTAAGCCAGAGCTTTTTATTTTCAAAACAGTTCACTCTATGCTGAACTACGAGACCTCAAAAAAGTGTTTTGTTCTTCCTTTTATGTTAAATTCCTTACATCTCATGACTACAGAGGGAAAACTAAATTGTGCATAGAACCTTATAAAAGAAAGTTCACAATGTTAAAGAGATGGCAGGTCAATTAAGATGAAATTGTCCTGGGTCCATCAGGTCAAAGTCAGCCATTACCTGAGGTGGTGGAGAAGGCAGGGGAAAAGGTTGGGTATTTCAAGTCATAACAGAAAGACTATTCAATGAAGTCAGTAGATATTTCTTGAATGCATATTATATGCCATTGAATTTTCTAGGCACTTCACATATTTATCAGTAAATAATAAAAGAAGATAACAACTTTGATAAGTTATATTATATTCAGAGAGACAGATGGTATGTAATAAACATTGTAAACAAGTAAATTATAAAATATTGATATATTGGAAATTGATGGTGTTGTGGAAGAAATTTTAAAAAGACCCCACTAAAGGGGATATGGTGGGGCAATTCCAACTAGACCTGTTATGGATTATGTGTTAGGTTATATGAGATAGGCCCTCGTTTGATAGAATAGATTTATTTAGCAATTTTAGCAATGAATGAATTTGTGAGGGTGCAGTGGCTCTCCACTTACCAGTACACCCTGAACCTGACAAATCTATTGGAATTGAACATTTGGAAACGTGTAAAAAGGAAACCCAAATTTAATATTTCTTTTAATGGGAATCAAGCTGTTACAAAGAAGGAATTTTCAAAACCAACCAAACAAGCAATAACAACAACAACAAAAAACTCAAGAAAGCTGGCACACGGATGAAATGAGAGAATTAAGAGTTAGCAACTGGGTTAAACTGAGCAGCCTAGGCCTAGTTCATTCACAGAGTTTAGAGCCAGGTGCCTCCTTTGTGTGACTCCTGGCTACTGCTGCAGAAGGTGGCTGTGTTTTAAGAGGAACCTCCTTCTCTCAACAAGTCTACATAAACCGATGGATGCTAAACAGTAACTTTCAAAAAGAAGAATTCCATTCTCTGCCATTTCCCCCTTGATCTGCTCATTCCTCTCTACCGCTTACTGTAGGAATTAAACTTTATATACTGATACATAATCCATTGTTCTTTATATTGTGAATATCATTCTCTACCGGGATTGAGTTCAAGAGCATGGATCCCCATGGTGTGTCTTGTTAAGAAATGAGTAATAATGCATCAATTGCCAAGAATACTGTTTTTATGAGAGATTTTTTTTTTCATTTGAACAGGTAGATCCAGCTGTTCTTTTTTTTTTTACATCTTTATTGGAATATAATTGCTTTATAATGGTGTGTTAATTTCTGCTTTATAACGAGAGATGTTTTTAATGGCACACATTCGCGTATCATGTGAACTTTTGTGTGGACATCTTGTAAAGATTGAAGTCTAATTTGCTTTGTTGAAGTCTAATTTGCATACAGTTATAGGTTGAATTGTGTCCCCCAAAATGCTATTGAAGTCCCAACCTCCAGTTCCTCAGAATGTGACTTTAATTGGCAACGTGGTTGTTGCAGATGTAATTAGTTAAGATGAGGGTGTACTGGAGTAGTGTGGTCCTTAATTCAATATGATTGGTATAATTATAAGAAAAGATAGAGACACACAGGGAAAAGGTGGTCATGTGACAAAGGAAGCAGAGATTAGAGAATGAATCTACAAGGAAGTGTTTCCAAGGATTGCGGGCAAACCCCAGAAGCCAGGATGAGGCATGGAAGGATGGTCCCTTAAAGATTTCAGAAGGAACAGAGCCCTACTCACACCTTGATTTCAGACTTTAGCCCCCAAACTGTGAGACCGTAAATGTCTGTTGTTTTAAGCCACCCAGTCTGTGGTACTTTGTTATGGCAGCCTCAGAAAACTAATACACATGCTATAAACTTCAACAGTTTTAAGTACAAAATTCAATGATTTTTAGTAATTTACAGAGTTGTACAGCCATTACCACAATGCAGTTTTAGAACACTTCCATCACCCCAAAACATTCCTCCTGTTGGTTTGCAGTCAGTTCCTGTTCCTCTTTGCCCTGAGCCCCAGTCTACTGCTAATCTGTTTTCTGTCCCCATAGATTTGCCTTTTATGAATTTTTCATATAAATGAAATCATAAAACATATAGTTATTTGCTTCTGGTTTCTTTCAATTAGCATAATGGTTTTTTGGGGGGATTCATCCATGTGGTACAGTTTTATTGTTTAACATCAAATTAATTTTCCCTAAAGGCTAGCCACATGTGATGACAGACCCTGGGAAGTGCTGAATATATTTTTTGGCCAACAAGGAAGTGCTGAAAGGAGCCATGAGTTGTCTGTTATGACAGGACTTAAAACGCTATTGATGGGATATCTAAGGGGATGTTATTCCAGGCCTTTATTTAATTCAGTGGTTCTCAAACTTGAATACATATCAAAATCACCTCTAGGATTGGTTAAAATGCAGAGTCCTGAGCCTCAACCCTAGAGTTTCTGATTCAGTAGGCCTCTGCTGGGGCTTGAAATTTTACATCCTTAACAAGATCCCAGATGCTACTGCTGGTCCATGGACCATCCTTTGAGAATGATTGCTTTAACCAAAAGCCACATTTGGTAGTGTTAAGACTCCTTTATTTTTCATCTGCATCATGCTTCTCAGTGTCTCATAAGAAGTAGGAAGATTACTGTTTCTTAACCTAGAGTCGCCTTTAGTCCAAGTACATCTTTGAAAGCTGCATTTAAGTTTTGATAACTATCATTCATGCCTTCTGTGGAATATTACATCTCCTGAGAGCTTTTGGTTTACAGGATAAAATTTAAAAATCAATCAGCTTAATGTTATCTCTGTGCTGCATGCCTTCTTGAGATCGTAGTCACTTGCCGTATTTTAAGGAAGTCTCAGATCCATAAAGCTGCTGAGAATTGCCAGCAATTTTTTTCTTTTTTCACCCACCAAGCTAGATTGAGACCCAGTTGCTTAAATGCGCACAGATTGGTCGAAGTCTTCGCTGCATTGGTAATAAGAAACACTTTCTTGAAATCATCGACTCGACATTAACTTAGCTTTGCTTAAATGTGCTTTTATCTCCTTTATTTCTGGCCTGATTGAAAGAACCACCTGAACTGCATTGTCTCTTCTATTTAGTGTGTTGTGTACTCACAGCTGCTTGTGTAGATTTATTGTTATAGTAAGAGTAAATACTTAATATTAATTTAAAACATTTTACTGTCAAAGCAGATCATTTGTTCAGTAACAGATCCAAGTTTTGTGAGGTCTGAAGCTTATGGAAAAGGAGAGGGAAGGTGTCCCCTTTTAATTAAAACAACACAAAATTATATTTTATAAGGAAACATACAATTGCTTATTATGTGGGTACTTAGGATGAATACAGTAATCATAACAAATCAAAGAAAAATAAAAGATCACACAATCTGGAGAAATTACTTTTATTTATTTGTTTGTTTGTTTGTTTGTTTTTGGCTATGTTGGGTCTTCGTTGCTGCGCGCGGGCCTTCTCAAGTTGAGGCAAGCGGGGGCTACTCTTCATTGTGGTGCGCAGGCTTCTCACTGCGGTGGCTTCTCTTGTTGCGGAGCACAGGCTCTAGGCACGTGGGCTTCAGTAGTTGTGGCACACGGGCTCAGTAGTTGTGACTCACCAGCTCTAGAGCATAGGCTCCGTAGTTGTGGCGCACGGGCTTAGTTGCTTCATGGCCTGTGAGATCTTCCCAGACCAGCGCTCGAACTCGTGTCCCCCGCAATGGCAGGCGGATTTTTAACCACTGTGCCACCAGGGAAACCCTACTTTTATTTATTAATGGCCTAACACACCTTTTTTTTTTTTTTTTTTTGTCTTTGCACTTTGGAGCTGATTAATCTTTGATGGTATCTTCTATGACATGGGTTTTGTAACATTTTTATACAGAGACTGGAAAGTAAATATTATCTTTTCTCTAGCGTGGTTGATTGAAATTTCTCTTTTATTAAATAGTTCAGAAGAGTTTCTTTCAGCTTCAAATCTCATTATTGACAAGGTAATGCTAGGACACAGTCCATCAGGGTACAATAAAACATGCAACTGCATCCAACCACTTTCACGTTTTTTAATAGTACTGCTACACATTTAGGCCTTACAAAAACATATTTATATAAATTTAATTTCATATTATTTTTATCAAGAAAGAAAAGATGTATGGTACATTTATCATTGCATATATTGCATTATTGAGTATATTCTAGATAGGTGAGAACTTCTTTGATTAGACTTCATTAAAAACAAAATCCTCCACTTATACTTTTATGCTATATATTTATCTCATGATTGGATACATTTTCTACAGATAAACTTTAACTCCATGCATTCGAATCACTTTTATTCCTTCCTCAGCTACCCATAAACTTCTGTTGCTGGGCACTGCCGGACATGTTTGTGGTGAAATGATCTCTAGCCTGGCACCTTTCACATGAAAAGTCGAGTGGGCTGGGAGTAATCTAGGATGCTGTTACTACACTAGTAATAACTCAACTTTATGCAGAAGTTATGGGCGCTATAGAAATAGATCTTATTGAACCCAAATTACAAGTATTCCCAAGCCAGCTCTCTCTTACATTCCAAACATGCCCATAGGCTCTCTAAGATTACTTGACACAAAGGGGAACATCTGATCTAACCGCAGATCATCACTCTCACTTTTGGAAATTTTACAAGAACACATGGCTATGTGATTATATTGCTGTGGCTCTTCCGAGGTTTGGGGGCAACACCCAGGCCAGTGAGGTGAGGCCTTAAGTACATTGACTTCGTGGGAAGTCTGTCTCTACCTTTGCTGTAAAATATAGCTCAGGAATATGATGGAGAAAAAAAAAAAAGAAAAGATAAAGAAAGATGAAAATTTTTCAGGTGGGATAAATAATACACCTAAACTGAAAGAATAAGGTTAATTCTTGTTTCTTTTATAAAGACCAGGTCCTGACTAGACCTGAAATTACAGTCAGACATATATGGTTTTGTGCAATTTGTTTTTTTTCTGGTCTGTTTCTTGAGTATGACTGGAAGGGAAAGGATGAGGAAAGAAACTTGATTAAGACCCTTGAAGCCTACAATTGTTTCATATGATTTTAACAGGGAGTTTAAAATTCTTGAAATCTTACGTGTTCGTCAGCTCAGGCTGCCATGATAAAATACCATAGACTGAGTGGCGTAAGAAATAGAAATTTATTTTTTCTCAGCTCTGGAAGCCGGAAAGTCCAAGATTAAGGTCTGCGTGGATTCAGTTTCTGGTGAGGACTCTCTTCCTGGTTTGCAGATGGCTGCCTTCTCTATGTCCTCACATGGTGGAGAGAGAAAATTTTCTCTCTCTCTCTTTCTCTTCTTATGAGGCCACAGTCCTATAAACTCTATCACCTCTTTTAACCTTCATTGCCTCCCAAAGGCCTCATCTCCAAATACCATCACATTAAGGGTTCAAGATACAATGTGAATTTTGAGGGGATCATTCAGTTCATAGCAGCTTATGAGATGAGATATGGCATGATTAATATGGTGAGTTGGGAAGACGATATCCATCTTTCTTAGTAATAGGTTGAAAGTAAATTTTGGAACCCCTAACTGTCTGACAATTCTGCTCCCTTATATACTTTCCATTTTTTCATTGTCTATAACCCACTAAAAAGATTTGCCCCCAAATACATTTTTTAAGTGCCCCTTTTTTAATAGTCCCTTTTTCAGGGACTATATATATATATATATATATATATATATATATATATATACACACACACACACACACACACACACACACACACACAATTGAATACTACTAAGCCATAAAAAAGAACAAAAATTTGCCATTTGCAGCAACATGGATGGACTTAGAGGGCATTATGCTAAGTGAAATAAGTCAGAGAAAGACAAACACTGTATGATATAACTTACATGTGGAATCTAAAAAAGTACAGCAAACTAGTGTATATAACAAAAAAGAAGCAGACACAGATATAGAAAACAAACCAGTGGTTACCAGTGGGGAGGGGAAATATAGGAGTAAAAAAAAAAAGACTGATTATGGGAATATATGAAATCATGTGTGTGAAACTTTGGAAATTGTAAAGCACTCTAGAGTTTAAACTCTAGAGTTTAAAGAATCTTTCATTCAAGAAAATGTAGAAAAATAAAATAAAACTGAACACAGGCATGTCTTATGACTAAACAATTTCATTTCTGAGTATATACCCAATAGAAAGGTGTACATCTGTGTCCTAAAGGACGTGCACATGAAAGTTCATAAGAGCACTATTCAGAATAGACCAAACTGGAAGAACCCAAAGTAAACTGTGGTGTAGACGCAAGGATGTGTTGTACAACATGCAACATGGGAAATACAGCCAATATTTTGTAATAACTGCAAATGGAAAGTATCCTTTAAAACTTGTATAAAAATTTAAAGATTAAAGTGAATAAATAAATTAAAGTGCCCCCTATTAGACTATCTAAATATTTAAGGAGATCTAACAGGTAAAAGTTTACCTTGCTTACTTTACATTTCTTAAATATTATATGACCAAGAAATTTTTCTTAAAAAAATGTCTCAGGGGCTTCCCTGGTGGCGCAGTGGTTGAGAGTCCGCCTGCCGATGCAGGGGACGTGGGTTCGTGCCCCGGTCCGGGAAGATCCCACATGCCGCGGAGCAGCCGGGCCTGTAAGCCATGGCTGCTGAGCCTGCGCGTCCGGGGCCTGTGCTCCACGGCGGGATGGGGCCGCGGCAGTGAGAGGCCCAAGTACCACCAAAAAAAAAAAAAAAAAAAAGTCTCAGGTGTATTTTCCAATCAGAAAGAGCACATGTACCCTCCTGAAGATTAGATTATGCACATGGCAGGAATCACACTATTGTCGTTATCTGTACTTTTTCAAAAAACCTTTTATTCATTTTACAGGTCCTTATGCAGCACCTATTATATGCCAGGTGTTGTGGATTCAACTGTGAGCAAAACACACATTCTTAGCTTTGTGGCGTTATACATTCTAGTATACTTCTTTATGAAAACAAACAAAATATTGTCATTTTATTCTTGGTTAGCTAGCATTTATCTGATGTTAAAATTAATTTAGCCTTGGATTGAAGCTTTTCATTTATACAGGCATACCTCAGAGATATTGCAGGTTCGGTTTCAGGCCACCACGATAAAGAGAATATCACAAGAAAGTGAATTTTTTGGTTTCTCAGTGCATTTAAAAGTTATGTTTACACTCTAACGTAGTCTATTCAGTGCGCAATACCGTTATGTCTTTAAAACGTACCTATCATAATTTAAAATACTTTATTGTTAAAAGTGCTAACCATCAACTGAGCCTTTAGTGAGTCGTAATCTTTTTGCTGGTGGAGGGTCTTGCTTCAATGTTGATGACTGCTGACTGATCTGGGTGCTGGGTGCTGATGGTTGGGATGGGTGTGGCAATTTCTTAAAATAAGGCAACAGTGACGTTTTCCCCATCCATTGACTCTTCCTTTCATGAACAATTTCTCTATAGCACGCATTGCTGTTGGATAGCATTTTACCCACAGTAGAACTTCTTTCAAAATGGAGTCAATCCTCTCAAACCCTGCTGCTGCTTTATCAACTAAGTTTATGTCATACTCTAAATCCTTTTTTGTCATTTCAACAATCTTCACAGCATCTTCACCAGGAGTAAAGTCCAGCTCAAGAAACCACTTTCTTTGCTCATCTGTAAGAAGCAACTCCTCGTCTGCGAAAGTCTTTTTCACAATATTACAGAAATTCAGTCACATCTTCAGGCTCCACTTCTAATTCTAGTTCTCTTGCTATTTCCACCACATCTGCAGTTACTTCCTCCCTGGAGTCTTGAACCCCTCAAAGTTATCCATGAAGGTTAGAATCAACTTCTTTCAAACTCCTTTTAATGTTCATATTTTGACCGCTTCCTGTGAACCATAAATGTTCTTAATGGTATCGAGAATGATGAATCCTTTCCAGAAGGTTTTCAATTATATTTCCCCACATCCATCAGAAAAATCACTGTCTGTGGCAGCTATAGCCTTAGGAAGTGTATTCCTTAAATAGTAAGACTTGAAAGTAGAAATTATTCCTTGATCCATGGGCTGTAGAATGGATGTTTTGTTAGCATGCATGAAAACATTAATCTCATCGTACACCTCCATCAGATCTCTTGGGTGAGCAGGTGCATTTTCAGTGAATGGTAAGATTTTGAAAGGAATCTTTTTATGTGAGCAGTAGGTCTCAATAGTGGGTGGGCTTAAAATATTCAGTAAACCATACTGTAAACAAATGTACTGTCATGCTTTTCTTGTTCCATTTATAGGACACAGTTAGAGTAGATTGAGCATAATTCTTAAGGGCTGTAGGATTTTCAAAATGGTAAATAAGCAGTAGCTTCAACTTAAAGTCAACAGTTGTATTAGCTCCTAGCAAGAGAGTCAGTCTGTCCTTTGAAGCTTTGAAGCCAGTTACTGACTTCTCTCTAGCTATGAAAGTCCTTGATGGCATCTTCTTCCAATAGAAGGCTTTTTTCCACCTACATTGAAACTTTATTGTTTAGCATACCTACCTTCATTAATTAGCTTAGCTGGATCTTCTGGATAACTTGCTTTAGCTTCTACATCAGCACTTGCTGCTTTACCTTGTACTTTAATGTTATGGTGATGACTTCTTTCCTTAAACTTAATGAACCAAACTCTGCTAGCTTCAAACTTTTCTTCTATTGCTTTGTCACTTCTCTTAGCTTTCACAGACTTAAAGAGAGCTAGGGCCTTGCTGTGGATTAGGCTTTGGCTTAAGGTAATGTGCTGGTTTAATCACTAAAACTACATATCAGCAATAAGGCTGTTTTGTTTTCTTATCATTCTTGCGTTCACTGGAGTAGCACTTTTAACTTCCTTCAAGAACTTTTCCTTTGCATCCACATCTTGGCTGTTTGTCACAAGAGGCCTAGCTTTGGACCTGTATTGGCTTTCACGTGCCTTTCTCACTAAGCTTAATCATTTCTGTCTTTTGATACAAAGTGAGAGACATGAGAGTCCTTTCACTTGGATGCTTAGAGGTCATTGCAGGGTTACTAATTGGCTTAATTTCAGTATTGTTGTGTCTTCAGGGAATAGGGAGGCCCAAGGGGAGGGAGAAAGATGGAGGAATAGCTGGTTGGTCGAACAGTCAGGACACACACAGCATTTTTTGATTAAGTTTGCCATCTTATAGGGGTGCAGTTTGTGGCGCCCCCAAAACAATTATAATAGTGACATCAAAGCTCACTGATCACAGATAGCAATAACAAAGATAGTAATAATGTAAAAGTTTTAAATATTGGGAGAATTACCAAAATGTGACACAGAGACAAGAAGTGAGTAAATGCTTTTGGAAAAATGGTGCTGATAGACTTACTTGCTGGACACAAGATTGCCACAAACCTTCAATATGTGAAAAACGCAATATCAGTGAAGCGCAGTAAAACAAGGTATACCTGTAATTAAATGTAAGTCATATTTTTACTCCTGTTTCTGGTAAAGTTAGAGTGGCTTTAAGTTGCAACAATAATCTACATTTAAATAGAAATCATTCCAGCCAGCATCAATGGCATAGCATGAAAATAACATTTTTAGAAAGGGTATTGTTCTGAATATATAATGTACTCTACAATCAAATGTAAAATTGTCTTAGATGTTTATATCACTTATAGAAGTAAGAGGATTTGTCACATTAACTGTGTTGAGGATTTTGAATTAGAAAAATTAGCAATCTTGAGCCACTGCAATTACTTTTTAAAGATTTAATTTCTAAAAGACATATTTTGCAAGATACTGAAGGTCACATGATGTAGTAATGAGACTGATTCCCAAGCCCATACACCGAGTCATGCTTCATACTGATATTAATATTCAGGGTCTGCGTTTCACAGAAGCAGAGTGTGCAATGTCAGGACACACTGGGAATCCTCCCATCTCCCCTGAACACTTTTCTCTCCTTGTATTGCTAGTGCTATACCTTTCAACAGTTAAGGACACTGGGATCAGAAAAGCCTTCCTTCCTTAAATTTCATTCTTAATAAGTGGTAAAGTCAGAATTAAAATTAGATTCACAAAGAATTTTAATGACAAAAGCAATTTAATGCTTAATAAAAAAGAAAATGTCTATGGTAAGGCAGAAATAAAGAAAATAGTTCTATTAAAAGTATTTGTCAGGGACTTCCCCGGTGGCACACTGGTTAAGAATCTGCCTGCCAATGCAGGGGACACGGGTTCGAGCCCTGGTCCGGGAAGATCCCACATGCCGTGGAGCAACAAAGCCCATGCGCCACAACTACCAAGCCTGCGCTCTAGATCCCATGAGCCACAACTACTGAGCCCGAGTGCCACAACTACTGAAGCCTGCGTGCCTAGAGCCCGTGCTTGGCAACAAGAGAAGCCACCACAATGAGAAGCCTGAGCGCCACAACAAAGAGTAGCCCCTGCTCACTGCAACTAGAGAAAGCCCGTGCAGCAACAAAGACCCAGCCAAAAATAAATAAATAAATAAATTAATTTAAAAAAAAATCTGTCAGGAGACAGCCATAGTAACTGTGTCCTTAAATTCCTTTTTGCCCTTAGAAGCCTGGGAAAAAGAAAGGAATTTCACTTTTTTTTTTTCCTTAGAGGGCAATAGGTATATCAGCTGAGGAGAATTATGACCTCGGTAGAATGTATCATGAATGGAACTGACTTAATAGAGACCACCTTTATTAGCAATGTTTACAAACCACCAACGGGAGTTCTTACATAAGATATCAGTGGAAGTCAAGGGCTTCATATACATTGGGATTAAAGCAGTTTTTCTGGATGTCCAGAGAGAGAGGGTTCAAGTGTGTATAGCTTTCCGGTTATCTGGTGATCAAGAATCAATGATTCGGGCCATACCTTCAAAGGACTTTCATTTTTCTCTTGCGTTTCAAACAATAGAATATAAGTGAAAATCTTTTGCTGATAATAAAGTGCCATGCAAATGTTAATTACCATTATTTCTCTCAATATATTGTTTGTATAGGTTGTTTAATTGTTAACTAAAGTTGTTGTACGACAGGGCAGTCTTTCGATGCTATAGATTACAAACTAGAAAGCAAACAGAGAAACAAACTGTGGGCCCTGGAGCAGTGTTTTCCAAATGTTTAGACTTAAGAGATCAACAGAATTCAATTTCAGAATCTGGAAACTGGCATAGAGCTGCCCATTTTTAAAATTTTGTTGAGACAATACATTTTGGGTTGTTTTTTTTTTTTTCACTGCTGTGGCCTCTCCCGTTGCGGAGCACAGGCTCTGGACGCGCAGGCTCAGCGGCCATGGCTCACGGGCCCAGCCGCTCCGCGGCATGTGGGATCCTCCCGGACCAAGGCATGAACCTGTGTCCCTTGCATCAGCAGGCGGACTCTCAACCACTGCGCCACCAGGGAAGCCCGAGACAATACATTTTTAAAGAGGCTACTGTATTCATTATTAACTGCATTGCATAGGAAGGACATCATCTCAGACCTAAGAACAGACCTTTAAATGGAACATATTTAGCTTGATTGCATACTTATCCTGTTTGTCTTTATTTTTCTAAATTTTCCTGAGGAAGCCAGGCACTTCTTTTATGAGCTGACACTACTGGTGTGTGGGAACCTGTGCTACTGGAGCAGCTCCTTCAAGGTCACTTTTACCTTAGAGCAGAGCTGCGTTATTGTGGTCTTCAGGCGCATGGGGGCTCAGGCTACTTGTGCCGGGAACAGTGCAAACCAGATCTGCTGTCAAGCCTGATGGGTAGCCAGCCCCCAGCCCACCTTCTCAGAGAGGAGACCTCTCCTCTTTGGATATGTCTCGATGGGGTCATGCCTTTTTGCTCAGAAAGTATTCCTGAGTTTGTTCAGACGTTCAAAAATGAACCCAGAATTCTGCACCATAAAGCATGGTGAAGTTTTAGGGTACTTTTAACACAACGACATGGGTCTCTAACAGATTCACACTTTAACTGATGCTTTACTTTATTGAAAAGTTAGTGGTTACTAGTGGGGAGAAAGGAGGAGGCAGGGGCAAGATAGGGGTAGGGGATTAAGAGGGTGCAAACTACTAAGTATAAAATAAATGAGCTATATGGATATATTGTACAACATAGGGAACATACCCAACAGTTTATAATAACTGTAAATGGGGCATGATCTTTAAAAATTGTGAATCACCATGCTGTATACCTGAAACTTATATAATATTGTAAATCAAGTAGACCTCAATGAATAAATAAATAAATATGAAGGGTACCCCAGATAATGAAATGAGAAAAATATCTTGGCAAACTGATTAGGTGTGTCCCACTGATGCAGTATTTGTTGCTGGTATTCAGCTGAGTTTTAGGACACCCAGGTATTCATTTCTAAATAACAAACGAATGCTACTAACTCTGAGCAGTAAATTCTTGATCATCTCTTCTTCTCCCTCCGGAGACTCGACCTTCTGTATTTGTTCCCTTTTTACAGGTTCTGAATTTGTTTTAAAAGTAAAACACATTATGGGTGTGTGTGTTTGTGTTCGTGCGTGTGTGTGTGTGTGTGTGTGTGTGTGAAATAAACCTGCCTGCCTAATGCAGAATGCCTCTTTTCAGCACCATGAACATTCTTTCAGGAGTTAGAAGCTAAGAGACAAGAGGCTAAAATAAAATACAAGCCATGTACCTTCTCACATGGCAACGCACGCGGTGAGCAGTTGAGAACTGATATTCTAAACCTGTGGTCACCATATTGCTGTCTCCCAACCTGTGGGAAGAGAGAAGAAAGCCAGGGAGAGCCTTCCAGTCCTTTGAAAGATAAAAGGCAGCAGTGGTGTACATCTGTTCAGATTCCACTTGTCCAGATCATGGTCACATGCATTAAGTTGCAAAGAAGTCTGGGAAACGCAGTCGAGCTGGATAGGCACGTGCCTGGCTGAAACTCAGAAGTTCTATCATGAAAAGGGAGGGTGAATATTGGTGCACAACTAATAGTCAGTTACCTTCCTTCCCAAGATTCAAGTGCTTGTTGCCATTGAATATTTTGTGATGACAACGGCTTCAAAAAATCAAAGATTAAATGGGGTGAGTGAGGGTGGCAGTATTTCTTTTGGGAGATGAGAAATACATTCATTTTTAACGCTTTGATTTTAAATTGGAAATGACCTGGTATACTAAGGCAGCTGTTCTCAGCATCTTCTCCAGGGACTTTTGGAGGTTCCAGAGACCGACCATTATCAGGGGTTCTTCAAGATCAAAGCTATTTTCATGCTAATTATAAGACATCATTTATTCTTTTTCATTCTCTTTCTCTCAGGAGTATGCAGTGGAGATTTCCAAAGGCTATATGATATGTGTGAAATCTTCGCTTTGAAGGATAATGGAACGTGTGATTGTCTATTTATCTATTTAGACACATCTCAGTTGTAATTTCTAATACATAAAAAAAAAATGCTTTCTGGGGTCCCTGATAATTTTTAAGGGTATGAAGAGGTCCTACGACCAAAATACTTGAAAATCGCTGTTTCGAAGTATAATTGCATTTTATCTTTAGACTTTAAAATCCAACCTTATTCTTTATCAGGTCATTTGATTAAACAAATGAAAAGAAATGTCATGAGAATATTTTTTATCTCAGAGTTTAGCACCCTCAACTCTGGGAGAATGTGTTCATGCTGCTAAGAAAACTTTTTTTTCTTTTTACTTCTATAAGATGTCACTTTTCAGCTGCACGTTTTTAGTATTTTTAGGGGCGCTCACCATCAAATCATGAACAGAAAATGACAACTGCTTTTCAACTTTTCTCCTCTTAATAAAAAAAATATCCTTTTATCAGAAAGGCTAAAGGTTTATAGAGAAGTTTAAGATATTAATGTTCACTGAATCTTACCTGGTGTGTGTTGTGAAAAAAAAAAAAAACTTTGATATTGTATAATGACAGTTAACTTCAGAATTTTCAAGATTTGCTTCACCTGCCAAAAAGAAGCCATCCAGCCAGACATAAAGAGGTAGTCTTTTCATTTTGACCTTGGATTTCAGTCCATCAGCGGTGTTTTAAATGCTGAAATTACATTGCTAAGTGCTATCTGAGATGTTTGAGAAGAATTGTTCGCACTCTTAGAAACTGCATAATAAAGGAAATTTTGACTTTGGCTTTGATATTCCTAGCATTTCTGGACCTTAATGTTTTTGCTTTCCTTCAATAATTTCTCCTAGAGAGAATTATGAAACCATTGATTAAGAAACACAGATGCATCCATTACTAAGACTTTTGAGAGAACACTTACAAATTATTTTTTTATTTCTCTAAATTAGGGAAAGAAATTAGGACAGGCCCTGGGGAATCAGTGAAGGGTAAATATCAACCAATGCTGTTCATTTTAAAATGAAGAGATGGGTAACAGTATATCATTTGCTCTAGGGAAAAAAACTATCTTTGTCTTGCCACTGCACCAGATTCTTAGAGCAGGAACAATAATATTTCTGTCTGGAGTTTTCCTTATTTCTTCCTCTGTTTCATCTAATTACAGTAATTTCCCAGCTGTAGAAACAAGAACATTTTGAATTTTCCAGGATCTTACCACAGTAAAAGATGAATTTTATAATTTACACATTACACTGAATTTTCTGTACTACACTATTTACAGCTTCTTTTCATTCATTTACCAGTGCTGAGTACTGGGGATTCTGTGAAGTAGACATGTTGGTGTGAACATTTTATGGTGAAATTTTGGGGGTTTGGATGCATGATATTATTTGGTTTTCATAATATGACCTGTAGATGACATGGTGCACTAGAAACAGGTTCAGACTCATGGTCTGTGGACCTGGTTTGTGGCCTGGATCCCTAATAGGAAGCTGAATGTACTTGGATAAGTGATAGAACCTGCTTGTGTCTCACTTTCTCATCTTTGACTTACTAGATGTACAACTTTGGGCAAATTACTTACGTTCTCTGTGTCTCAGTTTTGTCATCTATAAAACGGGTATAGCATCATTCTTACATCACAGGGCTATTGGAAGGATTATGAGAGTTAATCTATATGCAAATGTATGCATAGAACAATGCCTGGCACATAAGCATCATGAACAGGCTACACACTATTATTATTACCTATATACAGAGTGAGAAGATTTTCTTGATAATATCTGAGACTTCTTCCAGCTCTTTTATTTAATTTAAGGACTAAAAAGACAAGCTCATAGTGCCATATTTTTGTGGAAAATCCCTTCAACTGTGGTGTTGGCCTGAAAACATTTGTTATAGTTCATATTATTCCTTGCCCACAGCCCACCCAGATATCCCAGACTTGCCCTGTGCTCAGGGGCCACCTTCCTCTGCTCCCAGCCCCCAGGAAGCTCCTTTCCCCATAGGGACCCAGGCCTATTATGAAGGACCTGCTTCTCTCTGATTGAAGTCTCTGGTTTATGAGAAGATGTATACACAGAAGCCCACGCAAATTCTGCTCCCTTCCTGGTCCCCTCTTGTTGGCTCAAGCCAGGGTTTCCTTCAGGCTGAAAAGGCTTCCCAGAGGTCCTTCAACCCAGGGTGGGCACTGGCCCAGACTTAGGTGTCCAGATAGAAGGTTTGGGAGCCCACAGCGTATTTCCATATTTAAAACTGTCGCAAGGTAACAGTCAAAGGCTGTCTTCAGAACCTCGTTTACTGCTTAGCTCTCTCCAGAGCCCACAGCCCACCATGCTGCGATGGAGTACATCTTTCCGTAAAGGGACTTCTTTCAGCCTCACTCCCCTACTGGGATTTTAGGATCCCTTCCTCTAGGCAAAGAGATAAAAACACAGCAGGTGTTCCTAACAGCCCCAGAAAATTTTAATTCAGAAGTTGAGCCTCCATTCCCAGCCTAGACATCCTTTTGCCATTCTTTTGAGTTATGATACAGAGCCATGTACCTCTTTTTTGTAAAGAATCTGTGGATTCTAGGAAAGGATCTTTGCTTCAGTCTTGCATAACAAGAAGCTAATTCAAAATGTTTGTTTTGGGGCTTCCCTGGTGGCGCAGTGGTTGAGAGTCCGCCTGCCGATGCAGGGGACATGGGTTTGTGCCCCGGTCCAGGAGCGGCTGGGCCCGTGAGCCATGGCCGCTGAGCCTGCGCATCCGGAGCCTGTGCTCCGCAACGGGAGAGGCCACAACGGTGAGAGACCCGCGTACGGCAAAAAAAAAGTTTGCTTTTTTTTTTTTTAACCAGTACAAACTGCCCTCAAGGGAAAATTTAGTTTTCCATCTCCATGCAAAATTTAAAAAATAAAAAGAACTCCTAGCAGCTTTTTTTTAAAAAAAATAATAGCTATTGAGATTGTGTGTGTGTGTGTTTGTATTTATTTAGATTTACTTAACATATTTCATTCAAAATTTTGCCCTTAGCGATTGGCTTTTGCGCATGTAAACCTACCTTCCAATCATAGATTTGTGAAGTTTTTAAAAAAAAAAAATAGCCAGAAGCCCTCTCTGTGTGTTTCAGGGGAATTGAGCAGGGAAGAGGTATGGTGTGGTGGAGAGGGCATGGGATCATATACCTCAGGAAGACATTAAGATGATATAATTCCCTTAAAAAATAAAGGCCTTTAAAACACTAACTCTGCCAAATATTTCCCCTTCTGTTAGCTTCTTATTTTGAAACAATTTGAAATTTACAAAAGAGTTGCAAAAATAGTACAAAGAGTTCCTTTATACCCTTCACCTTGATTCCCCGATGGTTAACATTTTATCACATTTCCTTTTCTTCTGAACTTTTTGAGAATAAATTGTAGACATGATGCCCATTATCTTTTTATTTCTCCCAAAGATTTTATCAAGAACATTTTTAAACATACAGAAAAATTGAAAGAATTTTGCAGTGAAAACTTCTAAACCCACTGACTAAATTCTTCCGTTAACATTTTACTCTACTTGTTCCATTACAAATCTCTTATCCATTTAGGTAACCATCCATGCATCCATCCACCCATTGATTTTTGAGCAGCTTTACTGTTGTATAATTTACAAACCATAAAATGTATCCATCAAATAATTTTAATTCATGGTCAGATCATAGAAAATCTTGGTGTGGTTTGGAAAATTCTAACAAAGCAGCCCATTTCTGGGCATTAGTTACTCTCATTTTGTAAGGAGGCTGATCTCAGGGAGGGACCTAAGCCTATAACCTAGGACCTGCTTCTCTCTGATTGGAGTCTCAGAAAATCACATCACCTTTTCTGAATCTTAGTTTTTGGAAATATGGAATGAAGTCATTTGACCCTTTGATGAATAAATTTCTTGTGGCTCCAAGATGCTGAAATTCTAAACTATCGGATGTAGGACCCCTGGTCCTATTCCTCTGCACAGAGCCCTACATTACACCTTTTTGTTTGCTTTCCTCAGAATTAGTCCTGATGACATCATGTGGAGCAGGTTAGCCTGAACATTTAAGGGGATGAAACTCATATGCCTTAAGGACTCTTAGAGAGCAAATCATTTATCCATCGCATTTGCAGAATTCTTATGTGAAATGGAATCTTGCTGTTACTAATGCAGAAGCCTGCTGGTAAATGCTCAGACTGTACATATTAGCCAGCTGGTGGCTGAATTCTGACTATTGAGCTGCCTAGAATTGGAATAATTAATTTTCCTGCAGAAAGTGTATTGTGTTGTAGCTTTTTGGATTTGTGACAGTAATGTGTAATCACCAGGGAATATATTTAGAGTTGCAATAATACCATAGTTAGTAATTTATAGTAAAGAGATAGGAGTTTGCTAAATAGGAGGCGTAGAGCTGTGAGTTTTTCATTAATAGTTTTGCGAGCCTTGTGTAATAATACCCAAGCTGTTAGCTAAGAACTATTAGCTAAATAGTCGGTTATTGTTCCTCTTATATGATGAAAGCAGAACTTAACGTGTTTACCTCGGGAGTTTTCCCATTTACTTACAATATGACTTTATTTTGCATGAAAAGGGAGTGTTACTACCAAAGCTTATATTTTAAATAAGTGTGATTATGAATAATAGCTTCCTAGATGTATAGTGTTGTGTTTTAAAAATATATTCTAGTAATATTGTTCTTTTTATTGTGCTTGAAGGTTAGAATTCTGTTCTCTATTAAATACTCTATCTTGAATGAAAGAATATATGAATTGACTTTTTTAAATTTATGCATTTTTGGATAAAAATAGGTTTTTTTAAAAGAATATTTTAACTAATACCATACATTTTTAAATTAATTTATTTATTTATTTTTGCTGTGTTGGGTCTTCGTTTCTGTGCGAGGGCTTTCTCTAGTTGTGGCAAGCGGGGGCCACTCACTCTTCATCACGGTGCGCGGGCCTCTCACTATCGCGGCCTCTCTTTTTTTTTTTTTTAATTTTTTAATTAGTTTCTGCTTTATAACAAAGTGAATCAGTCATACATATACATCTGTTCCCACATCCCTTCCCTCATGCATCTCCCTCCCTCCCACCCTCCCCATCCCACCCCTCCAGGCGGTCACAAAGCACCGAGCTGATCTCCCTGTGCTCTGTGGCTGCTTCCCACTATCTATCTACCTTACGTTTGGTAGTGTATATATGTCCATGCCTCTCTTTCGCTTTGTCACAGCTTACCCTTCCCCCTCCCCATATCCTCAAGTCCATTCTCAAGTAGGTCTGTGTCTTTATTCCCGTTTTGCCCCTAGGTCCTTCATGACTTTTTTTTTTTTTTTTTTAATTCCGTATATATGTGTTAGCATACGGTATTTGTCTTTCTCTTTCTGACTTACTTCACTCTGTATGACAGACTCTAGGTCTATCCACCTCATTACAAATAGCTCAGTTTCGTTTCTTTTTATGGCTGAGTAATATTCCATTGTATATATGTGCCACATCTTCTTTATCCATTCATCCGATGATGGACACTTCGGTTGTTTCCAGCTCCGGGCTATTGTGAATAGAGCTGCAATGAACATTTTGGTACATGTCTCTTTTGGAATTACGGTTTTCTCAGGGTATATGCCTAGTAGTGGGATTGCTGGGTCATATGGTAGTTCTATTTTTAGTTTTTTAAGGAACCTCCATACTGTTCTCCATAGTGGCTGTACCAATTCACATTCCCACCAGCAGTGCAAGAGTGTTCCCTTTTTTCCACACCCTCTCCAGCATTTATTGTTTCTAGATTTCTTGATGATGGCCATTCTGGCTGGTGTGAGATGATATCTCATTGTAGTTTTGATTTGCATTTCTCTAATGATTAATGATGTTGAGCATTCTTTCATGTGTTTGTTGGCAGTCTGTATATCTTCTTTGGAGAAATGCCTATTTAAGTCTTCTGCCCATTTTTGGATTGGGTTGTTTGTTTTTTTGCTATTGAGCTGCATGAGCTGTTTATAAATTTTGGAGATTAATCCTTTGTCAGTTGCTTCATTTGCAAATATTTTCTCCCATTCTGAGGGTTGTCTGTTGGTCTTGTTTATGGTTTCCTTTGCTGTGCAAAAGCTTTGAAGTTTCATTAGGTCCCATTTGTTTATCTTTGTTTTTATTTCCATTTCTCTAGGAGGTGGGTCCAAAAGGATCTTGCTGTGATTTATGTCATAGAGTGTTCTACCTATGTTTTCCTCTAAGAGTTTGATAGTTTCTGGCCTTACATTTAAGTCTTTAATCCATTTTGAGCTTATTTTTGTGTATGGTATTAGGGAATGATCTAATCTCAAACTTTTACATGTCCCTGTCCAGTTTTCCCAGCACCACTTATTGAAGAGGCTGTCCTTTCTCCACTGTACATTCCTGCCTCCTTTATCAAAGATAAGTTGGCCATATGTGCGTGGGTTTATCTCTGGGCTTTCTATCCTGATCCACTGATCTATCTTTCTGTTTTTATGCCAGTACCACACTGTCTTGATTACTGTAGCTTTGTAGTATAGTCTGAAGTCAGGGAGCCTGATTCCTCCAGCTCCGTTTTTCGTTCTCAAGATTGCTTTGGCTATTCGGGGTCTTTTGTTTTTCCAAACAAATTTTGAAATTTTTTGTTCTAGTTCTGTGAAAAATGCCAGTGGTAGTTTGATAGGGATTGCATTGAATCTGTAGATTGCTTTGGGTAGTAGAGTCATTTTCACAATATTGATTCTTCCAATCCAGGAGCATGGTATATCTCTCCAACTATTTGTATCATCTTTAATTTCTTTCATCAGTGTCTTATAATTTTCTGCATACAGGTCTTTTGTCTCCTTAGGTAGGTTTATTCCTAGATATTTTATTCTTTTTGTTGCAATGGTAAATGGGAGTGTTTTCTTGATTTCATTTTCAGATTTTTCATCATTAGTGTACAGGAATGCCAGAGATTTCTGTACATTAATTTTGTATCCTGCTACTTTACCAAATTCATTGATTAGTTCTAGTAGTTTTTCGGTAGCATCTTTAGGATTCTCTATGTATAGTATCATGTCATCTGCAAACAGTGACAGCTTTACTTCTTCTTTTCCAATTTGGATTCCTTTTATTTCCTTTTCTTCTCTGATTGCTGTGGCTAAAACTTCCAAAACTATGTTGAATAAGAGTGGTGAGAGTGGGCAGCCTTGTCTTGTTCCTGATCTTAGTGGAAATGGTTTCAGTTTTTCACCATTGAGGACAATGTTGGCTGTGGGTTTGTCATATATGGCCTTTATGATGTTGAGGAAAGTTCCCTCTATGCCTACTTTCTGCAGGGTTTTTATCATAAATGGGTGTTGAATTTTGTCGAAAGCTTTCTCTGCATCTATTGAGATGATCATATGGTTTTTCTCCTTCAACTTGTTAATACAGTGTATCACATTGATTGATTTGCGTATATTGAAGAATCCTTGCATTCCTGGAATAAACCCCACTTGATCATGGTGTATGATCCTTTTAATGTGCTGTTGGATTCTGTTTGCTAGTATTTTGTTGAGGATTTTTGCATCTATGTTCATCAGTGATATTGGCCTGTAGTTTTCTTTCTTTGTGACATCCTTGCCTGGTTTTGGTATCAAGGTGATGGTGGCCTCGTAGAATGAGTTTGGGAGTGTTCCTTCCTCTGATATTGTTTGGAAGAGTTTGAGAAGGATGGGTGTTAGCTCTTCTCTAAATGTTTGATAGAATTCGCCTGTGAAGCCATCTGGTCCTGGGCTTTTGTTTGATGGAAGATTTTTAATCACAGTTTCAATTTCAGTGCTTGTGATTGGTCTATTCATATTTTCTATTTCTTCCTGAGTCAGTCTTGGCAGGTTGTGCATTTCTAAGAATTTGTCCATCTCTTCCAGGTTGTCCATTTTATGGGCATAGAGTTGCTTGTAGTAATCTCTCATGATCTTTTGTATTTCTGCAGTGTCAGTTGTTACTTCTCCTTTTTCATTTCTAATTCTATTGATTTGAGTCTTCTCCCTTCTTTTCTTGATGAGTCTGGCTAATGTTTTATCAATTTTGTTTATCTTCTCAAAGAACCAGCTTTTAGTTTTATTGATCTTTGCTATCGTTTTCTTCATTTCTTTTTTTTTTTTTTTTTTTTTTTTTTTTTTTTGCGGTATGCGGGCCTCTCACTGTTGTGGCCTCTCCCGTTGCGGAGCACAGGCTCTGGATGCGCAGGCTCAGCGGCCATGGCTCACGGGCCCAGCCGCTCAGCGGCATATGGGATCCTCCCGGACCGGGGCACGAACCCGTATCCCCTGCATCGGCAGGCGGACTCAACCACTGCGCCACCAGGGAGGCCCCTTCATTTCTTTTTGATTTATTTCTGATCTGATTTTTATGATTTCTTTCCTTCTGCTAACTTTGGGGTGTTTTTGTTCTTCTTTCTCTAATTGCTTTAGGTGCAAGGTTAGGTTGTTTATTCGAGATGTTTCCTGTTTCTTAAGGTGGGATTGTATTGCTATAAACTTCCCTCTTAGAACTGCTTTTGCTGCATCCCATAGGTTTTGGGTCGTCGTGTCTCCATTGTCATTTGTTTCTAGGTATTTTTTAATTTCCTCTTTGATTTCTTCAGTGATCACTTCGTTATTAAGTAGTGTATTGTTTAGCCTCCATGTGTTTGTATTTTTTACAGCTCTTTTCCTGTAATTGATATCTAGTCTCATAGCATTGTGGTCAGAAAAGACACTTGATACAATTTCAATTTTCTTAAATTTACCAAGGCTTGATTTGTGACCCAAGATATGATCTATCCTGGAGAATGTTCCATGAGCACTTGAGAAAAATGTGTATTCTGTTGTTTTTGGATGGAATGTCCTATAAATATCAATTAAGTCCATCTTGTTTAATGTATCATTTAAAGCTTGTGTTTCCTTATTTATTTTCATTTTGGAAGATCTGTCCATGGGTGAAAGTGGGGTGTTAAAGTCCCCTACTATGATTGTGTTACTGTCGATTTCTCCTTTTATGGCTGTTAGTATTTGCCTTATGTATTGAGGTGCTCCTATGTTTGGTGCATAAATATTTACAATTGTTATATCTTCTTCTTGGATCGATCCCTTGATCATTATGTAGTGTCCTTCTTTGTCTCTTCTAGTAGTCTTTATTTTAAAGTCTATTTTGTCTGATATGAGAATTGCTACTCCAGCTTTCTTTTGGTTTCCATTTGCATGGAATATCTTTTTCCATCCCCTTACTTTCAGTCTGTATGTGTCTCTAGGTCTGAAGTGGGTCTCTTGTAGACAGCATATATATGGGTCTTGTTTTTGTATCCATTCAGCCAATCTGTGTCTTTTGGTGGGAGCATTTAGTCCATTTACATTTAAGGTAATTATCGATATGTATGTTCCTATTCCCATTTTCTTAATTGTTTTGGGTTCGTTATTGTAGGTCTTTTACTTCTGTTGTGTTTCTTGCCTAGAGAAGTTCCTTTAGCATTTGTTGTAAAGCTGGTTTGGTGGTGCTGAACTCTCTCAGCTTTTGCTTGTCTGTAAACGTTTTAATTTCTCCATCAAATCTGAATGAGATCCTTGCTGGGTAGAGTAATCTTGGTTGCAGGTTTTTCTCCTTCATCACTTTAATTATGTCCTGCCACTCCCTTCTGGCTTGTAGAGTTTCTGCTGAGAGATCAGCTGTTATCCTGATGGGGATTCCCTTGTGTGTTATTTGTTGTTTTTGCCTTGCTGCTTTTAATATGATTTCTTTGTGTTTAATTTTTGACAGTTTGATTAATATGTGTCTTGGCGTATTTCTCCTTGGATTTATTCTGTATGGGACTCTCTGTGCTTCCTGGACTTGATTAACTATTTCCTTTCCCATATTAGGGACGTTTTCAACTATAATCTCTTCAAATATTTTCTCAGTCCCTTTCTTTTTCTCTTCTTCTTCTGGAACCCCTATAATTCGAATGTTGGTGCGTTTAATGTTGTCCCAGAGGTCTCTGAGACTGTCCTCTGTTCTTTTCATTCTTTTTTCTTTATTTTGCTCTGCATCAGTTATTTCCACTATTTTATCTTCCACCTCACTTATCCGTTCTTCTGCCTCAGTTATTCTGCTATTGATCCCATCTAGAGTATTTTTTATTTCATGTATTGTGTTTTTAATCGATGCTTGATTCATCTTTAGTTCTTCTAGGTCCTTGTTAACTGTTTCTTGCATTTTGTCTATTCTATTTCCAAGATTTTGGATCTGGGAAATAGAATCTTGGATCATCTTTACCATCATTATTCTGAATTCTTTTTCAGGTAGACTGCCTATTACGTCTTCATTTGTTAGGTCTGGTGGGTTTTTATCTTGTTCCTTCTCCTGCTGTGTGTTTTTCTGTCTTCTCATTTTGCTTATGTTACTGTGTTTGGGGTCTCCTTTTTGCAGGCTGCAGGTTCGTAGTTCCCGTTGTTTTTGGTGTCTGTCCCCAGTGGCTAAGGTTGGTTTAGTGGGTTGTGTAGGCTTCCTGGTGGAAGGTACTAGTGCCTGTGTTCTGGTGAATGAGGCTGGATCTTGTCTTTCTGGTGGGCAGGTCCACGTCTGGTGGTGTGTTTTGGGGTGTCTGCGGACTTTTTATGATTTTAGGCCACCTCTCTGCTAATGGGTGGCGTTGTGTTCCTGTCTTGCTAGTTGTTTGGCATAGGGTGTCCAGCACTGTAGCTTGCTGGTCGTTGAGTGAAGCTGGGTGCTGGTGTTGAGATGGAGATCTCTGGAAGATTTTTGCCGTTTGATATTATGTGGAGCTGGGAGGTCTCTTGTGGACCAGTGTCCTGAAGTTGGCTCTCCCACCTCAGAGGCACAGCACTGACTCCTGGCTCCTCAATTTGGGATGATTTGTTGTCTATTCATGTATTCCACAGATGCAGGGTACATCAAGTTGATTGTGGAGCTTTAATCCGCTGCTTCTGAGGCTGCTGGGAGAGGTTTCCCTTTCTCTTCTTTGTTCTCACAGCTCCTGGGTCTCAGCTTTGGATTTGGCCCCGCCTCTGCGTGTAGGTCGCCGGAGGGCGTCTGTTCTTCGCTCAGACAGGACAGGGTTAAAGGAGCAGCCTCTTCGGGGACTCTGGCTCACTCAGGCCGGGCGGGAGGTAGGGGCACGGAGCGCGGGGTGAGCCTGCAGCGGCAGAGTTCGGCGTGACGCTGCACCAGCCCGAGGCGCGCCGTGCGTTCTCCCAGGGAAGCCGCCCCTGGACCCCGGGACCCCGGCAGTGGCGGGCTGCACAGGCTCCCGGAAGGGCGGTGTGGACAGTGACCTGCGCTCGCACACAGGCCCCCTGGCGGCGGCAGCAGCAGCCTCAGCGTCCCACGCCCGTCACCGGGACCCGCGCTCCCAGTCGCGACCCGCGCCCGTCCGTGGAGCCCCCTCAAGCAGCGCTCCCAATTCCCTCTCCTCGCGCACCAGGAAACCAAGAGGGAAGAAAAAGTCTCTTGCCTCCTCGGCAGCTCCAGAGTTCCCCCGGACTCCCTGCCGGCCAGCTGTGGCACACCAGCCCCCCTCAGGCTGAGTTCTCGCCGCCAGCCCCAGTTCTTTCCCTGCGCTCTGACCGAAGCCCGAGCCCCAGCCCCCAGCGCCGCCTGCCCCGGCGGGCGAGCAGACAAGCCTCCCGGGCGGGTGAGTGCCGCTCGGCACCGATCCCCCGTGCGGGAATCTCTCCGCTTTGCCCCACCCAGGTATGTGGGGAGTTTCTTGCCTTTTGGGAGGTCTGGGGTCTTCTGCCAGCATTCAGTAGGTGTTCTGTAGGAGTTGTTCTACGTATAGCTGTATTTCTGGTGTGTCCGTGGGGAGGAAGGTGATCTCCGCGTCTTACTCTTCCGCCATCTTACCCGGAAGTCTTGCGGCCTCTCTTGTTGCGGAGCACAGGCTCCAGACGCGCAGGCTCAGTAATTGTGGCTCACGGGCCTAGTTGCTCCGCGGCATGTGGGATCCTCCCAGACCAGGGCTCGAACCCGTGTCTCTTGCATTAGCAGGCAGACTCTCAACCACTGCGCCACCAGGGAAACCCCCCATACATTATTTTATAAAGAGATATTCATACATGAATATGGGAATCACTCATAGATAAGCTGCAAAACCAGACATGACTAATAGAAAATCAGAAAAGTTACCAAGAAGCCTTTATCTTTAATTCAATATAGGCTTTCTTTAAACTTGGCAACGCTTTAACAAATTTGTGGTTATAATACTTAAGAGTTGTATAACTTATGTTATTGAATTTTTCATGAAACTCTGTTGCTTACATGGTTAAGAATGACTGTTTTAAAAAGATAGATACCTTGTTTCATACTAATATTATAGGATAAAATATTATATTTATTAATAAATATGGTCTGATTAAGTCAGATCCTCGGGTTAATAGGATCACAGCTGCTCATCAGATAAGAATCTGATATGTTTTAGAATTCAGAATTTTTTTAATTTTAGAAAGTTAACTCACTGCCTATACAATATGTAATAGAACATCCCCAATGAAATCAAGCCAGTATATTAATATTTCTGCATTAAAACCTAGGGATATTCCCTCTTTGTGCGATCCATAGACCATAAGTAACTTGCCATCTGTTTGGAGATTAGTTATTAGCTAACACAGTTTGGATTAATGAACGTGTTTTTGGTTTTCAAAGTTCTCGAATTTTAGAATTACAGATAACAATTGAGGACGTACATTGAAATAACTGATGATTTCATGGTATATTTTTGGCTGAGTTCTGTAGAGCCTCTTCAAAGATGCTATTTAAACTAAGTATTATATTCTATAAACATCAAAAGTTAAATGTAAAGAAATAGTATATTTTTTTAAGGATTTATCTCTGTATGTTTCTGATGGAAGTGTAAACTACTTTCAACTCGACAGTTAAAGTAAGCATGTCCCACAGCTTTTGTTCATTAATATATTTGAGTTATTGCCCTGATTTTTTTCCTTTCTAAAATTCAGTTCAATTCAAACTATCTGCAATTTCCTGCAAATTTTTTATAAACTCTAGTTATTCATAAGGTGAAAAATAGCAGTATAGTAAATGAGTGTCATTATTATTTAAAATAAATGTTTGCTTCTTTTTTTTCCTCTGGAGGGTTTTACCTGCGATTATTTTCAACTAAATGTCTATTAAACTAAAGAAATAAACACAGATAGATATATAACAGCTTTGGGACCAGAAATCCATATTTAGTAGCTATAAAAACGAAAAATCTGGCAATCTTTAGCAAATAGAACTGTTGGTTATTTGAAAGCACTTATCTTTCCAAGAGTTGTGATAAACTAAGAACATAAAAATAATCCCTACAAGATTTTTTTATCAAAGAATAATTAAAGTTTAAATACTAAGGTAAAATAGAGTTTTTGAGATGTATTAATTTGAATATAACTCTTCTAAAGGCAAATGAACAGTATGAAAAAGATCATTCTATCCATTTAATTTAGGCGAGTGTGACAGCACAGCCTTAGGTTCTGTTCTTCGCCTTTTCAGGAAAAGAAAGAAGGGAATCTTTGAAAAAAGGGACATAAATACCTGTTAAATTGTCTTTGAACACTTTTGAAGAAGGACTGTATTTATATCTATCATACTTCAAATCAGAAAGGTTTAAATAGATTTTACTTTCTATCTGTGTGAATAGGGATGCTAATTTGACTATTTTAATTGATGCATATGTCTTGTATATTGTGTATTGTATTATTAATTTATTAAAAATGAAATCAATCTTAAATAAATACGGTAAAAAACACATACAGAGTACTTAGTGTTTGTGGATGGATAATGAATAAGTGTGGCTAAGTGACATTCTGTATAACTCTGGAATCATAAAATCACTATGTAATCTTATTTTTCTTTTATTCCATGAAAAAGTAACAATTAAAACTTTACTTATTTTTTGACTGTAAATTATTTGTACTACAATTGACAGAGAAGATAAACAATTATTAAAGTTGAAATTTTTAGAGTTCTTTCTAGGTAATGGCCTAGATTTAGTATAATAGGTATACTTAGCATTTAACACTCTATAATAATTGTATATAGATACTTATTTCTAGAAACACTGAACTATATACTGCCAGGTAGAAAATATTCTAATTATTGTATGTGTATGTGTGTATGTATTCAAATACTCTTAGAATCCAAATTTCACTCCTTAGAATTTATCCTGCAGGTGTACTTGCATAAGTGTTATTTATTATAGCCATGCTTATAATATCAAAATATATGAAATAGCCCCAATGACCATCTTTTGGGGATGATTAAATTAATTATGGTACATTCATACAGTGGAATTCTATATAGCAATATAAAAAAAAAACTTCCTCTGTACTGAAATGTTAAATGGAAAAAGCTACCTGCAGAAAATATGTTTATTATGATACCATTCGTGTAAAGAGGGAAGGTGGAAAATATATACATTTGTGTATGTATATGTGTACACATCTATATTGGCTTTTATATGAACAGAATTGCTCTGGGAGAGAAGAAAAGAAATTACAATCTTTACCTGTTAGAAAGGATGGGAACTGAGCATAAACATAGAAGGGATACTTTTCACTATATGCCATTTTATACTTTTTAATGCCTACCTTGTGATTGGATTATTAATATTTATTTTTACAATGAATAGTTTTTAAAAGTATTGTGTCTGAATTTCCTCACTCATTCCTTCAATAAATGAATCATTTGGAGCCTGTCTATACTGTGTCTACTGTAGTCAGGGCTGTAAAATAAGACATCCAAGGAAAATAGGTCATGCTCTCATGAGTTAAAAAAAGGGAAAGATGACTTTCTAGTCTTTTAATCAAACAAAATGTGGTGAACGAATGATATTCTATAGTTTTGACGTTCTAACTGTAGGTAGTTTGCTAGGCGTTTACTTAGATTTAGAACCTGTGTAAGAGAAAAGCAGAGAGCCTGTTTTGATTTGAATGATGGGTATTAAAACTGATGGCGAAGTTTATATTTCTACATGAATATTAAAGGATTTCATTAGGATGGATAAGCTAAGAATAAACCAAACAGAAAAATTAAGAATATTAAAACATTATATGAATTATAGAAACTATTTTTGAAGTACTTTTGTGCTCAGTTCTATATGGTGAATTGATAAAGTACTTGAAATATGTACATTAGTTTTATCACTTGTTGAGTCTTTTTAGATCTATATTGCAGGATATCATTGTGTAAACATATTATGATTAAAAATGTCTTTGTAACTGAAACCCAACTTTTATAAGCATATTCAACATATAGAATAACTTGTCTTCTAAAGTTTTCATAATTCCTTTCATCTGTTCACCAAGGCAACTACCACAAAAGCATTTACATATGTCTCTCTTGCAAATAAAACTAATGTTGGAGCATCCAATGGAGAATTTATATAATTCGGCAATCAAGACTTTAAGAACCCTACACAAGATGTAGCAATTAGAATACTCAAAGGAACAGACTCCATTTCCTTTAAAGCCCTTGTGGTAGACCCCTGGGGCTATTTAACATTAATCATTTTAAATAAACAAAAGTATAATTTCTTTTCTAATCACAGAATAATCTTTTGGAAACAATTCTGCCCAATGCTATTGCAAAACTAGGTTGATATTTGATATAGTATCTTCTCTTTGAATTTCAGCAAAGTATAGGATAAGAGGGAATTTGTATTGGATAACTGCTTCCAGGGCTTATATGTATTAGTTATTTTTTTTTTCCTCTGCCAATGTATAAAATAATGTATAGTCATCTTCCTATGTCTCATTCCATAAAATCTAATTTCTGCTAATAGTACATATACAGGTGCTGAGCAACCTAAATGAAACTATCAAACTGGAGACATAATGTCCTATCTAGCCATCATTTTGTCTTCAGTATCACATAGTTTTAAAATGTGTGATTGATTGGTATATTACAGAGAATGTTAAGTGATTTCATGTGTCTATGTTATCTTTTTACAGCAGGATTATCGTGTGTTCCAACAAAGTGAATGCTCGAGTAGGTGGCATTACAGTGCTTCCTCAATTAAAAAAATATACATATCTGTCTAATAGAATTAAAGCCTTATTATATCTATTTACTAATAGGTACATCCACTATATAACATAATCTTTTGGGAGCATAGAAAATATAGGAGTACCGTCCGTTATTTTATATTAAACATCCTATATCCTAAGGCAGATGAGAACTACTTACATCATGTACGTGTTGCCTGGTTCAGCTCTCTAGAAGGGGCTTATGTTTGCCCAATTGTCCTTGACTGCTCAGATCAGGCAAGGGAGTGGGATCAGATGCCTGAGGCCTCTATGCCATGCTCCTCAATAAGAGGGGCAATGGAGGAGACCACGCAGATGGTACCAGAGTCCAGCAGATCCAGAGAGTGTTTGTGTGCTCGCAAAATCCAGGAAGGCTAGAGGCAAGTATGGATGTGGCACACAGAGCAAAGAAGGGAGAGGGGCCAGGGAGATTAAAGCAAGTGCTATTAGGAGAATTGTCTGGGCAGGGGGGAATGGGGTAAGTTAGGGAGGATATTGAGTGATTGCCTTGTAACAGCTGGTGTTTGGGTTGGCAAAGGTGTCCTGCAAGAGGTGTACATTCCTGGCTATTTAAGGGCAAGGGAGGAGCAGACAAGTCTTTGCCAATGTAATGTTGGTTTTTAGGTCCGGAGGGCACACACTATTCAGGGTTCGTCAGAGAAACAGAATCAACAGGATGTAGATAGATAGATAGATAGATAGAGACAGAGAGAGAGAGAGAGAGAGAGAGAGAGAGAGAGAGAAAGATGTATTATAAGGAATTGACTCATGTAATTATGAAGGCTGAGAAGTCTCAAGATCTGCAATCACCATGCTGGAGACCCAGTGAGCCAATGGTGCAGATCCAGTCTGAATCCAAATGCCTGTGAACCAGGAAAGATGATAGTATAAGTTCCAGTATGAAAGCCAGCACGCTTGTGACCCAAGAAGAGTGGAGGTTTCAGTTCGGGTTTGAAGACAGGAAGATACTGATGTTCCAGCTCACTGGCCAGGCAGGAGGAATTCCCTCTTCCTTGTGGGAGGGTCAGCCTTTTTCTTCTAATCAGGCCATCAACTGATTGAAATGGGTCCGCCTACATTAGGGAGGCAATCTGCTTTTGACCTCAGTCTACCAATTTGAATGTTACTCTCATCAGAATAACCTTTGCAGACACACCCAGAATAATGTTTGACCAAATATCTGGGCATCCCATTGCCCAGTCAAGTTGACACATAAAACTAACCATGGCACGGTATCCTCATGGGGAGATCAAAGTCGTAATGAATGCCACAGATTGAATCTCCTGAAGGGACTACCTTTGCATGTGGAGAGTGTGAAGTTGCAAAAGTGAGTACTGCAAAAGCCATTGTACCTCTCTGGTTTTACTCCTCTTTTATTAGATGAGATACTGAAAGAATTCAAGAAGTTGAGGATGCCGTCTAATGAGAATCTGGGCTTCCTGCTGTCTACCTTTGTGAAGACACACATTTATGAATTATAGCATAATTATTATGTTTACACATGGAGTCAAGGGTCTTTCTATATATTCCATGATACCTGTGTTGTGAATATTCAGTATGTGTTCTATCCTCACATCATCTCTGCCTTCAGAATCTGTCCTTTGCTTTTTTATCCTTACCCTCCTTAAGTTCCCCTAGTAAGAGATGGGATTCACAGCACCACTTTGTATTTCAAGTGCATGGCTTCACCTTACGTTTCTATTAGCCTTTCCAATTAATGAGCACTTTCACATACATTGTCTCATTTGATTACATGGTTGAACCATATGAAATTGATGATATTTGAGCATTGTAGATTCACAAAATCAATAATTTTATGTGGCTGGATGTAGCATTATTAAACATGTTTTGAGATATAAGAAAGTGAGTCTCAAAGCTAACGTGTTTTTTTTTTTAAGAATTGTAGAGCTTTTAAGTAGCAGAGCTAAACTAAGCCTTATTCCTGCAACATTTTCTGACTTTCCCACATTGCCTCAATCAAACTTGTAGCCAACAAATCATTCATTTCTTATCCAAGTAAATGCTAATTGAGACAGGATGAAATTAATCTGGACTTTTAATAGATCAAAAGCTGTAGATGTTATTTTCTTTCTAACATCTTGCTTCTAGCACAGTTTCCAGTTCTTTTTCCTTACTAATAAAGATTAAATATTGGAAACTCTAAAATCACCATAATTTGTGGGGTCACCCTTGTGTCTGAGATATCTGGATTTGCAACAGTTCTACTTTTCATATCCTACTCGTAATTTTTTTTTAAATTTCGAAAGCCTTAAAAATCTTTGCTAATGAAGAATTATCATTACAATATAGAAGGTAGAAACTGCGATTTCCTTGTGATTATATTTACAATTACTTCAAATTATTCACTAACCTCTATGAGAACTTGTAGAAATCTTTGCTGAATATGAATGCATTTTGGAAAAATGAGCCCCTGAGTTATTTACAGAAACATATTTTATTGATTTTTTATGCTTCATTTTGAGATATCACTTAGATTGCTCCTAAAATATTGGTAAAAATAGAGACATCAAAATTTTTAGCAAGTGCCCCAAAATAATATTGCTGAGATTTTTTGGCAAATAAAGTCCAAGTGTTTGCTCATAGAGATCTATTTTCTTACAAATAAAGCTGATCAAGGAAGCATGAAATTGAGAGCATTTTGAGGGCCTGTTGGAATTGAAGTCACTACACTCTGCTTACTCTTGAAAATCCTGCTTTTTTGATTTGTCTGAAAAATAGAAAGGAATGAGTTCAAGAAACAGCTATTACATGGTCCTGCCTGAGTTCTTTGAAGGTTATAGTGGCAGCTTGGCCTTGGGTGAGGAAGCAGAGGGCTGAGAAGCAGGCCAGCCCTGGGCAGTAGAGATGAAGGATGTCTTCATAAGGTGCTGTTGTTGTCCTTTATCATTGATTAGTAAAAATGAAAATGCCCAAATGAGTGGTGGCTTAATTTAAAATATCAACCTATTTAGTACTCTTTTTTAAAATCACTTCCATCCATTAAAAAAATAATAACCATAAGAATATCAATAGAAGAAGAGGAAATGGAAGATGGAATCAAGGAAAGACAACACTTCACAAATGACTCCGTAACAAATTCATTTACAGAGCAGTTCATTCTATTTTCACCCAAATGTATCAAAAAAATTTTTTATAAAACAGCTTTCAGAAAGAATTCACCTTAAAACTACCTTTATAAGATTGAGCTTCCTGGGACAGATTGTTTGAAGGAATCCCCACAAGCTATTTTTTTGTAAATTTCTTAGTTATTCTTTCTTATTCTTAAAATAGTGGAGTAGCCATCTTTCGCCTCAATGCAATTAAACATAGTAACTTAAATAACCAAGTATTACAATAAATAAGTACTGTCATTTATCTGGTACTGGACCAGGCAGGGAGAAGAAATAGAATCCAGATTCTGCTAAGACCTTGGCTCATAGGAGCTCCTGGTACCTGGGAGTCCATTCTAGCAGAGGAACTTGACAAGATGCTAAACAATGAATGCTGAGTGGCATGTCGCTAACATTATTACAGTTGAGGTTTCAGAGAGCAAAGTAAATTCACCACCGGGTCAAAGCTCTTGTTGAAGTGTTTGTGGAAAGGGGGTGGGGATGATCTTGAGCTGCATCGTGGCTTACCTCCTGTGAGACTACACAACCATGGTTTTAAACAGGATTCGTCTATGTTAAACTCTTCAAGGGGAAAATGACCTATTTGAAATGTCTCCAGAAAGAGGGTACAGAGGATTAGCAAAGTCTGGCTGTAAAAGGAGGCTCGATCTGGGGAGAAAGGTCTATGAGTGAGTGAGTGTGAGTGAGTTAAAAACGTGCCACCAGCAGGCTTGATCAACCCTCCTTTGTCTCTTCCTCCATTTAAAAAGTATTTCTTCTAGGGCTTCCCTGGTGGCGCAGTGGTTGAGAGTCCGCCTGCCGATGCAGGGGACACGGGTTCGTGCCCCGGTCCGGGAGGATCCCACATGCCGCAGAGCGGCTGGGCCCGTGAGCCATGGCTGCTGAGCCTGCACGTCCGGAGCCTGTGCTCCGCAACAGGAGAGGCCACAACAGTGAGAGGCCCGCGTACCGCAAAAAAAAAAAAAAAGTATTTCTTCTACATCCGCACATCTGACAGCACAGGGAAACCTAGTGTCAAACTACTCTGGTCTTCACTAGGAGGAAAGACTAGACAAAAATAAGGAACTTTCCAAAAGCGAAACCTGGGCAGGAAGTATACTTTGACTGCTTACTCCATCCATTGGAATCAGTGGGTCGTCAATCCATTGGGTAATACATTCTCTACCACGTGTTTTATCAAAAGGAAAACATTCCATTCCCATCACTTCTCTCTTGCTTCTTCATCCCCACCCTTATTGAACATCTTACATAAAATCATCTTACATTATCACTCATGGGCTAACAATTTTTATAGGTCTCATTTGACTGCAGGTAAATTTAGAGATTTCTTTATTCAGCCGTTATTTGTCAAGTACCTACCATGTGTAGCTGGGCACCCAGATGTCAGGATATTCCAGCCGGTGATTTAGCTGAGATACCTGAATGTGTATACAGACACATATATATCTGGCTTCTTGTCCTTTTGGGAGAGAAAGCTCTTCTGTCAATTAAATACTGTCCAAAAGCTTTGTAATGGAGGAAACTTACAAAACTAAATTTTAAAATTTTGTCCAGATTTCAGCTTTTCGATATCTCCTTTGTTCCTGCACTCCACCTAAGATCCTATTTGCATAATTTTTCCTTTGGAATGACTTATTAATAAGGACCTTTCTCCATTTTGCTATTTATCTTGAGATTGTAAGGTTTGGAGAAATTAATAGCTCTGGCATGCATCACCCATAGTAGACATTCTGTAGAATAAAATGTATCCTCATTTTTAAGAAATATAATTGGAAAGGAAAAGGTACATTGTCAGACCTTGTTCTGTCTATGGAAATCAATTCAAATCATGATTATACTCCTAGTCTATTTGAGAAGAATAAAATATTCAAAACTAATGACTTCAAGCTCTTAGGCCAAACTAGACTCTTATTGGTCAGAAACAACAACAAAACTCCACAGCGGCTCTGGAGAACAGTTTTAAATTTTCTCAACCAATACAAATACTGTTTTTGATATGAATTGAGGAAACATCATTTTCAGGGACCCTCTACTGAACTTTCCTGAAATATTAAAATAAAGATGACTGAATTACAATTTGATTATCCCTCATTGCCATTTCTATTGGGAAGATAATTAGTTTGGCATTAACCTTGAATGTGAAAAGACCCTAGGAAAGTCCAATTCCTGTGAGTGCTGTTATTTTCCAGAATATTCTTCTGTAACCACTTTCTGACATTCTATGTAAGGGAAACACAAACTTAAATGATGACTCACTAATAAATAATCTCGAGGGCAGATGAGAGGATAGAATGAATTGTGAAGCGTCAGTCTCTGTATTAAATTTATTTTTGTGTAGTATTGATAAAATCATACAAAGTATATAAAATATGGATACCAAACTTAAATATACGTGTGGCCTACTTCTTTCATTGCTTTATTTTTAAACACTATTTAAATGCCATAATGAATACTTTATCTCTTATTGCCAAAAAAAGATGCAAAGAGTAACTGTTAAGCACACAGAATATTTCAAGAAATGCAAGTAATCCTAAGTTTTCAGTTTCTAATTGTTCTCATACTAAAATTTGGAGATACACTTAATGCTTACTAAAACAGTGCAAAAATATAACCCTTTGTAGCAAGTTATCTTCCATTTCATTATAAAATCATGACTCTTTCCTGTGAACCACATTACATCACTGACACTGAAATCTTTTAGACATGCATTCATATATTTTAGTATTACAATGAATTGCTTTAAATATTTGATGCTTTAACACACTTGATGCTTGTTATATGTCATGCACTGTTCTAAGAACTTTCCGTATGTTAACTCTTTTTTTTTTTTTTTTTTTTTTGCGGTACGCGGGCCTTTTACTGCCGTGGCCTCTCCAGTTGCAGAGCACAGGCTCTGGATGTGCAGGCTCAGCGGCCATGGCTCATGGGCCCAGCCATTCCGTGGCATGTGGGATCTTCCCGGACCGGGGCACGAACCCGTGTCCCCTGCCTCGGCAGGCGGACTCTCAACCGCTGCGCCACCAGGGAAGCCCTGTTAACTCTTTTAATCTTTGAAACATTTAATTAGATGGGTACTACCCAATCTTACACGGTAAACTGAGGCACGGGAGAGTTAAGTAAATAATTTTTCTGAAGTCATACAGTGTAGCTCCAGAGCCCGTCTTCTTTAAGCACTGTACTACTAGTTTGTCTCTTAATTGGATAAAACTAATTGTGAAATAGGATTAAGAATTTCAGGACTGATTTTCACACTTAACCATGCATTCATGCATATGTGCAACTTATACCTTAAGTGCTAACAGATGGGTAATTATTAGACAAGGGATACTAGCTTATTCTTCTGTATTTAGATACAAGAAACATAATTTATTAAAAATAAATGACTTTTCATAGGCAGGTGGGGTGAGAAGAAGACAGCAACGGGTTATTTTAATACATTTATCTGTGAGCTCAGATGAAAACATACATAAATCAGTATAACAAAACCATTACTCATAATCTTTGCAAAAAAAATTAAAATAGGAGGAATGCCAGGAGAATAAAGACAGGAAAAATTCTTGATATTCAAATGTTGGGATGCAGAGTACACTATGTAAAGTGTAGACAGGTAAGTTCAGTGTCAGTTCCTTGCGAGAAACTCAAATGGAATAATAAAAACTAAAAGAAAAGTGATGATCTCCAGGGTTCTCTATGGATTCACCGAGGGATAATCACACCAAGTTATCTCATTTGACTTTTGATACTTTTTAGTTCAATAGATCTGCTAATTGCAATGAAGGATAAGCAAGTGCATCAGAATCATCTGGTGACATTTTCAACCAATCAGTAACTGCCTTTCCCCAAACTCGGCTTCACACCCTGAGGGGTTGCACTTTTACCCTCCGCTACCACACACACAACTACCATCAGAGCATCACTATCTGAAGCTCACCCCATTCTGCCTTTCCTTTGAGAAGCACTACTTATAGTAAGAGGCCATGGATGGGAGTGAGTTACACCTGTGAATGGTTTACAGAATAAAAAGTTGAAGAACTATTGAAGCAAGATGGAAAAAAAATTTAAAAACCCCTATTATCTCTTAAGCATATATACCTGTATGTTCCAGATAAGAATTTGGAATGCGTTTCCCTATCAGGTTTGAGCACAGAGTCTAGCCTTTAGTTGGATATTCAGTAAATGTTTATTGACTGAAAGAGTAAAGGAGAAAGAGAGAGAAGATATAAATATACATATATAAAAAATCGTCTTAACTATGATTATCCTTTCCTTTATAAATGAGAAAATTGAGGCAAGTGAAAGGTTAAATATCTTGTCAAAAGTCATGAAGGAAAAATATGATAACACAATTCTCTTTCCCTCTTCTGCTTTCTCTATTTACATATACACATATAGATATAGATATACATGTATATCTATTATATATATATATTATAACTAGAGAGATAAATCGAGAGATAGATAAAGTTATAGATATATCTTTGGATAGTACCTGACATACATAAGTACCCAATAAATATTAACTATAATTAGCTAATACCATTAGATCATAGGATGTCAAGTTCCACTTTACACTTATAAGGCTGTCATAGAAATATTATGTCTTGTTCTGGGCGGTTTGTTTTAAGAGGAACATCCATAAAATAGAATGTGACCTGCTTGGGCAATGGGTTGGTATCCACTTCCTAATCACACCATGTGCAGGGGATATAGACCTTCGTTAAAAGCTGTTACATAAATGAATGGGAGGAAGACACATGGCGACTAAGTTTTCAAGTATGTCAAGGTTGTTCATGTGGAAAACCAAAGAAACTTGGTGTTTGATAATCAGGCAGTGCAGCTATCGCAAAAGATCACATGTGCAAGTTTCTCCGGACAGTCAGCTTATGTCTGTGTAATTATCAATTAGTGTTTAACTTAGTGATCCTCTTTGGACAAGAAATTATATGGTTACCCCACGTCAGATTAAATATATTGTAATACAGAAGAGGCACATTTAAGTTAACCATAGGACAAATGCACAAGTATTAGAGCTCTTGAAAGATGAAAGAGGCTGCCTTTCAAAATTATGAGTTGATGTTATTGGGAATATTCAATTTGATTCAGGACAATGACTCAATGTAAGGGATGATTCATTAACTGGATTGGAAGTTAGATTAGCTATACACTGTTACATCAATTACATGTAATCTAATAGATCCCATTTCCTAAATAGCTTCTTTTGATCTACCTGCCACTTCTCTGTTAAAAAACCAAAACAAAAATTAACTCAGAACTTACACTCCTATTTGTCAACTATAAATGCTCTAAATAAATCTAAATGATTTGTTTACAAATAAATTAAGCTCCAGCAGAGCCTGAACACATTGGAGATTTGTACTAATATTTTGACATAGTTTTATTTTTCATAGCTCTTTAATAAAAATAGATTACATGTATTTTTTGAAACAGATAATCTAATATTTTCTACTTGACTTCTTTTTCATCTCCTAATATTTTCAGGGGAAAAAAAACTATATGTTTACTGTACCTCCTCAGACTGAATGACCTAGAAATTCATGATATAATCTGAATTAATTATTAAGCCATTTCTTTCCCTCCTACCAGTAGAAACTATTTTTAAATTTGGGACCATAAAATCTTACTTGGATAATAGACCTGAATAAAGCATCTATTTTATATGAATGTTTCCCCCAATATGTGTATTATTTTTTTTATTCAAAACTTGCATTTGGAACTATGTCAGTTACCAGAAAAATATTTTAGGACTCAAGGTTATATTTGATGAATTTAGTGACTGTTTACAAATAATCTAGGTTTTATTTAAAAAACCGTGAGCATGTTTTCTTTTCCCCTTTTTACTGCCTTCACTGGCTTCAGTCACTGATATATTTCAGTTGGGGGAATTATTTGTTTGTAAGCTATTTATTGAGTGCCTACTATGTTCTAGTACTATGAGCTAAGCTCATACATTCTGTGAATTGTAGGAGAGTTGTGAAGTGCTTTGCTTGAAACCCCTCTTGCAGATTCTCACCCAACTGGCGAGGAATTTTCTTTGCAGTATTCCTGCATCACATGGTGCTCCCCTATTTTTACTGAGTATCTGTGTTTAACAGGCAGTGTGTACCTCCCTAGGGAGAGGCATGGCGGACTAGAGATGGTAGTGGTGAAAAGGTCCAATGCCTGTTTTAGTAGGAAAATCCCCCAGTCAGCCAAGTGCGCTTCCTTTGGAGCCTGCAATGGCTGGCCCTTAGAACAGTGTTCAGATTCACAGGCTTTATCACCCTGCTCTGTGTGGCCTCAAACTCCTTTTAAACCTCAGCTCCCATGACATCACTGACATGTACTCCATGTTCCCCGCCTTTGCTTTACAGACTGGCACTTTGCCACCATCATACTTCCCTAGGGCCCTCACTGCTACCTGCCAACACTGATTTTCCTTCCAAATCAATTTCAAATTCTGCCTTCTTTATTTGATCTCCCCAGTATATTTATTCTTTTCTTTCTTCGAAGTACTCTTGTAACACTTGGAGCTTTTCTTCTGGTGTCTTTTATGGAATTGTGTATTTTATTCTGATTGTCGATGTTCTTAACTAATCCTGCCCATTAACTAATACTAGCCCATTAGACTAAGGAGGCTAAGCCAGAATTGCCTTTCTGTGAGCCACCGAAGTGGGTGCATATTGTCTTGAAAGTACCAGGAGATATCTCTTGAGTGGAAGGAATCCATCTTGGTAGTCAATGTTTATGGACTGTGTTCCCATTTACCATTCGATGACTGATACGTGATTTTTTCTTTCTTGCACCTTAGTTCCCATATCTTCACATTGGTTGTATTTCTTATTCTAAAAAATAAAAGTGAGAAAAGCAATTAATATGTCATTACCATGTAGTTCAAAGGAAAAGGTAATTAAGTAAATCAACATTATCTTTATTCTTTATTTCTTGTATATTCAAAACTATTTTTTAAATATAAAATATTTTTAAACAGCACATTTCCTACATTCTGTTTTTTAAAGGTGACTGAAATTAGTGTTACTATTCACTTTTAATCTTGCTACATTGACCCAAACTATTTGAATAAGTCAGCTTCTTTGTAAAAAAAAAAAAAAAAAAGAAAGAAAAGAAAATTCAACAGAATTCCCGAACATAAACGTGTATGCCCTGAAAAGACATAGTCTTCCGATAGCACTTTTCACATAAGTCGTCCTAGAAGTGAAGGCAAGTCCTAGAGAAAAAGTTTAGTCCTAACCGAGGAGAACTTTGTGCAATTTAACCCTTGGTCTGCCAGGGTCACAGAGAGGATGGGAGGTGATGAGTGAGAGTATTATCAAGAAATAAAGGTAAGAAAGAGCACTAAGTGCATTGAAACAAGTTCTGCAAATGTTCCTTATATTTAATTTCACAGGAATCTTTGAGATTCAGCCTACTTCTTTCTACTCTTTCAGTTCAGTCAGCCTTTGTTGAATACCTACTATGTATCAGTATTTGTAACAGGCCACCTATACAGCTATGAATAAGACATCATAGTTTAATTTTGACTGTTGACTATTGGTGAAGATAGACACATAAATATTTAGATACTAGCTCAGGTTCTCAAGCTACAAACCGAAAAGTGACCATAGATTCCCCTGAATCACTTCTACTTTTGTTCTCCATCCCACCTCCATCCAGTCAGTCTTCAAGTCTTCATGGTCTTCATTCCGAATGTCTATCAAATCTACTCTTCTTTGCTCTTGTCACTGCCTCCTTCATTCTCTCTTCACCTAACTGATCTACTTGCCAATAGGTTGAAACCCTTCCCACCTGTGCTCAGTGCTGCTGCCTGATTGGTCTTTTTAAAAATTTCTGATTATTTTCTTTTCCCTTGTTAAACCCTGTTGTAGCTCCTTTCCTTGTCCCCTGGTCCCCCATCTCATTCCCCACCCCACTCCCACCCCCAGCAAGGAGGTTTAAAGCTCCCGATCTTTCCTTGGTTATCTAGAGCCTCATTTCCTTCTGCCTGTCCTCTACTGATCTCTCCTCTCCCTGTATTCATTCCTTTCTTTCCTCTTGGAGTACCCAGACTCATTGTGTCAACTCACATTTTGTCCCTACTTACAAGATTATCTTCTGATATAGTGATCAAAAAACTATTCCAGGGCTTCCCTGGTGGCGCAGTGGTTGAGAGTCAGCCTGCCGATGCAGGAGACGCGGGTTCGTGCCCCGGCCCGCGAGGATCCCACATGCCGCGGAGCGGCTGGGCCCATGGGCCATGGCCGCTGAACCTGCGCGTCCAGAGCCTGTGCTCCTCATGGGAGAGGCCACAACGGTGAGAGGCCCGCGTACCACAAAAAAAAAAAAAAAAGCTATTCCAGTCTGGTTTTCCCTATTCCTTATGGTATAGTGGATTCAATCCTATACCTCCCTACCTTTCTCTCAGTACTTCTCACCTGAAGCCTTTCTCTCCTGCAGCTGTCTACTCTCAGTCTGACCCAATAATATGGCTATTGAATGAATGAATGAATAAATGAGGTGAGGTGAGCCATTTACATTTTGGTGGCCCTTACCCGGGCCACTGATTTTATGAGATCAGAATTCTTCCCTTTAGATATTTCTTCATAGTGTGTTATTATAGATTTAATGGAAGAAACTTCTTAAGTTTTAATTTTAGCTAGGTGGAGGTGGGGACAGTAGTGATGAAGGGAAGGTAGAGGTCAATTTTAAACGAAACTGACTTTCAGAAGAGCAGAGTTTGGTTCTGATCGGTGAGATTTCTAGCTTTTTTTTTTTTGTCACCAACTTACTGAAAAATATATTTCGCATCATGACACAGAATGTGTGTGTGTTTGTGTAGTCCTGGATTCGTTTATTCAATAAATATTCACCGAGCCTTCTCTGTGATACTGTGATCACTTATATTCAGGGGAGATAAATGATAAACAAAGGAGATATGTTATATTAGGAGATCATGAGTGACCTTGAGATAAATTACGGTTGAAGAGTGTATGTGTGTGTGTCTGTGTGTATATGTGTATCGTATATGTATATATATATACAGACACATATATATTCTGTACTATATGTTTATATATAATATGTATCTCCTATATTTTATATTATATATACACATATGTACATACACACATATATAATTGAAAAAAGCTTTATAAAATACTTACCTTTACTATGTGATGAATTATGATCTTTCTTCTCTTCTACTATTTTGTCTTATTTTATTTTGAAAAAATGCTGGTTGCAACTCACTGGATTGATTTCATAATACATCAGTGAATTGAGACTTATGATCAGAAAAACACTGGTTTAGTAAGTGTAAAATGTGTCACCACAGGCAGTCAATATCTTTATGATTGTGTAGACAGAGACTTCAGAATATTATTATTTCCATACAATTAATGGTAGATAGCTGTAGAAGGAAAAGCCCATGTTTCATCAAACTTCTCATTTAGAATCATAGGTTTAATTTCATGATCTTCTTCAGTTATTAATTGTTAAAGAGTCTAAAATCTCATTTGCAAATGAAATGAACATTTTCATAAGTATAATTACATGAGAAATCACTCATTCAAGTGCTATCTAAAGTTTAGATTTCCTTTTCATAGGGTAGAATTCTGGCTCAACTTTTGAGATTAAGGCAATGGTAAGTTTTAAACAATGGCTTCTTATGGAATACTGGAATGTGAGTCAGTTACAACTTTGACAACTGATTTATATCTACATTATGGCATGTTAAAAATAAACGGTAAAATCTAGCTCCTTTTCATGTTCATTATAGTATATACCATTGAAAATTTCACCGAGCATATATCACCTAAAGATTAATAAGAAAAGAAGTATAGTTTCCGTATTGAAGCTACAGATATATTTCATCATTTAAAGCACTCAATACAGAGCCACAAATCATGTTAACATCCCGGGGAAAGTTTAAAATGTTTTGAAAATTCTAAAGCATTATGGGCATTCCAGTTCAATCCATGATTATCAAAATTAGGATGACAAAGCACCGAGCTGATCTCCCTGTGCTATGCGGCTGCTTCCCACTAGCTATCTACCTTACGTTTGGTAGTGTATATATGTCCATGCTGCTCTTTCACTTTGTCACAGCTTACCCTTCCCCCTCCCCATATCCTCAAGTCCATTCTCTAGTAGGTCTGTGTCTTTATTCCTGTCTTACCCCTATGTTCTTCATGACATTTTTTTTTCTTAAATTCCATATATATGTCAGCACACAGTATTTGTCTTTCTCTTTTTGACTTACTTCACTCTGTATGACAGGCTCTAGGTCCATCCACCTCATTACAAATAGCTCAATTTTGTTTCTTTTTATGGCTGAGTAATATTCCATTGTATATATGTGCCACATCTTCTTTACCCATTCATCCGATGATGGACACTTAGGTTGTTTCCATCTCTGGGCTATTGTAAATAGGGCTGCTATGAACATTTTGGTACATGTCTCTTTTTGAATTATGGTTTTCTCAGGGTATATGCCCAGTAGTGGGATTGCTGGGTCATATGGTAGTTCTATTTGTAGTTTTTTAAGGAACCTCCGCCTGGAGGGGTGGAATAGGGAGGGTGGGAGGGAGACGCAAAAGGGAGGGGATATGGGAACATATGTATATGTATAACTGATTAAATTTGTTATAAAGCAAAAAAAAAAAATTAGGATGAGACTTGTGTTTTTGTTATTGAAATAAAAACCACAGTCTAACCAATAAAGTGGGTCACCAGTTATGTAGAATAAAGTAGTATTTTTGCTTTAAAGGTATTTAAAAAAAATTATCTCATTCAGTGGAAATGTCTGGATAATACATAACTTTGTTTTTATGTTTGTACTTAGAATATTAAAGAAACCATTATGTCATATATGGGAATGCTTTTAATTATAATAAAATAATTATGTAAGGCTAACGAAATGAACAGATTCTTTTCAATATGAATATTTAGATCTACCCTTTATGAGGTTACATAGGGCAGATTTAATTATTGATAAACCACACAGTTAATGAAATTGAACTCATGCTTCTCATTTTTAAAGGTGACACGTAATTGCCAGAGGAGCTGCAAACCATAATCTTCAAAATTGAGCATAATATCCAAACTGCTCAGTGAAGATACTGAATATCCAGCTTTGTTATTTTATAATCAACAAAGTATCTTTTACTTATCTAAATGTATGATAATACCTCTCAAAAAATAAATTACCGTGGTTTAAAGCATAAAGTGAGTTGTGTTGCTTCGGTTCCCTTATTATAGATTAAAATAGATTGTAAAACACTTCATGTGGCATTTGACTATGCCCTTTAGGTTAGAATTCCAATGTCATAGGAACTTGCCAGAAATTAGAGGTTAAAATAGAGTTCCAAGTCTCTGCTCTAGATTAGAAAGTGAAAAAATGCTATGAGTATAGTCAACGAAGGAAGAAAAAAATTCTGATGTAATGTTCATTTATCTTCAAGGCCGTAGGAAAAAAAGTATTTTTCCAGCATTCATTCACTACATGTCAAGATAGGAGGGGTGTGTATAGATGTATGTATGTGTTGAACTTGGTGGTTTACGAGTGTGACTGCATCTTTTTTGATGGAAATACTTGGAGTAGTGAAGGCAAGAGGGATGAGGGAAACTGCTCCTAAAAATCCAGGTCTCCACAGACCCTTAACTGGGTATAATGGTAGAATTCATTCCAAATGCTTTGCCTTCCAGGTGTAACGTTTCAGCTTTAAAGCGTAGACTCTGTCCTCTTTAGGCTTCATTTGCTATTTCATGTGTGTGTGCTAGCAATACCTTTCAAAGAAGCTGCCAGTGGCATGTAGAAACAGTGGGCAGGAAAGAGACATACCAGAATTAAGTTGCCAATTCCCCCCCCGCCGCCGACCCCCGTTTACTCTTCCATCCTTTATGACCAATATCACCACCCCTTGGGCACGATCTGCAATATTTGAGAACTGCAAGTACTGCATGAGGATATAAGTAAAACGGCAACAATTGTATCAGGTCCTCTGCATTCATTTCTTAGTTTGTATCTGAAACTCAGCTAAGTGATTTATTTTGGTTATTAGGCTTAAAGGTGGAAGAGTCTGGGCCATAGGAGTGAAAGAAAGGGTTAGGGAGCCTCAGAGCCAGCTGTCGAAAATATTTGTTATACAGTAACAATCATCTTAATATGCTTTATATGGAGCTTTGACATATTATTTGTCTCTTTCAATATCTCTCTGTGATACATACACACACTCACACACACACACACACAGATGCCATTGATGTCACTTTTGGGTTTTCAAATTTTTGATCAACTTTTCCCTAGAAAAGCTATAGTTTTTTATATTGATGGCTTTGTCTTTACTACTCAAGGAGTTCACTGTATGAACTTGCTTCTTGCTCTACCATAGAAACCATCGCTCAGAGTATGTCCTTGGAGAAGACATTTAGGGAAGGAGTTTGTTACCCACTCATTTCTAGGCCTCCCTTCTCTCCTCTGGTGTTTTGGATTTCCATACCTTTGGATCTCAACTTCACAGAGAACCAGTTCTCCTTAAAATGTAGGCTTTGCCTCCTGATCTACAAGAGGATGTGGAAGTGATGTTTCTTTTCATTGTGGTCCATAAAATGTAGAAATAGCCTGGGTTCTAGTCAATTTGAGACAACTGGTGGGCAATTGACTAGATCACACATCAATCTGATATGGCAGTTATTGTGTCCAAAACCGCAAATGCTGTAAAACTGTCGGTCTCCTTGTACATTTATGTTCAAGACGTGACAGACTTTATTCCCTCGTCGTTTTTTTTTTTTTTGTATTTTTTTGATTAGACAGCAGATTATTAGAAACGATGTCAGAACTTTAATGTTCTCTATTGACCATGCTACCATAAGTGTTATTTTCCTAGACACAGTGAATCACTGTGTGTAGCTCCTCAGAAAATATTTGAAAACTAAACTACAATGTAACAGCCCAGAAAAAAATGTAGTATTACACTGTTAGAGACTTCATGTCCAAAATTTGATATGCAAACACCAAATTGATTCAGATCAAGTTTATATGATCAGTATTGCCAAGCAGTAGAGGACATGGGTTAAGAAGTCTGGGTACAAACTCCTCTATTGTTTACTTGGGCAAATTACTTCCGTGTACCTCAGTTTTTTTCCATATGCAAATTGGGCATAATAATAGAAACTAGCTCCTTGGGCAGTGGTAAGGAGTAAATGAAGTACAAAGAAAACAATGGATGACAGATAGTAAGCATTCAACCAAGGGGAGCTGTAGTTATTTTCAATATTAAATACTTGTAGTCAGAGTTCCCAAATAGTGAAGGAAATACATCAGTCAATCCAGAATTTATTTTTCAAAGAAAAGAATATAATTGTTTGATTTTTATTCTTTATTTATTTATTTTAAAGAAGAGAGTGTGGTACAATATCTCTTAATAAAATACTAAAAGCAAAGAAAAATGTGTTTATTGAAGCATGATACTTTTTGTTTATAAAATTAAAATAGTTACCAAAGACAGAACGTTTTCGTAAACAGAGTGAAGAATCTTGTCATCGTGTTTTGCTTTCTCTTTCCTCTTGCTCATCATGTTCCTTTTTCCTCTGAACATACTTGACTTGATGATCTGTTTTCTATTCATACAATTGCTTCATTATTTACCATCTACAATTTAATAATGTATTATCCATCATGATATCAGGGGCAAGAATAAGGTCACCGATTCCCCATGCATTTCAATTTACAGACTCTGGCAAAAACAGAACACAGATTCAGATGTTTAATAACATTGTATAATTTTTGTTTACTTAAAAAAATGTTTTTCAAAGGCCACAACAGTGAGAGGCCTGCATACTGCAAAAAAAAAAAAAAAATGTTCTTCAAATCTCCATTTCCTAAGAAATCGGTGTAGGCCAATAAAAGTTTCCCATGTTGGAATCTGGTGGGTATGCTTCTTAGAATTTAACCCCACCAAGGTTTTCTTCCAAACTACCAAGAATAATTTTACTTATCAATCGCAATCATGTGAATTATCAGATAGCCTTAAAATTAGCATAATTTAATGTTATCCAAAGTTAGCATCTTATCCTGCTAGAAAAGTACTTGATCCTCTTAAGGTCATGGCATTAATCTTTTGATTTCTATATTGATTCGTTTTGTTGAGAAGATTGACGCCATCATTTTTTATCACATTTTCCATAAGATAGTTAATGAAAAAGACATTTAATAACTGATGCCAGGTGGTTTATGTATCCACCATATCTTCTGTGCCTTTTTTTCTCTTTCCTAACCATTGTGTTCTTAATGGATTGTTTGGGCAGCTGCCATACAAATGCTCTTACGTAGATCACATGCCATCCAGTGCAGTTACCCTAGAGATGAAAGCTCTTTATAACACAGGTTCCCCTGAAATTTCTAGAACAACACTTTATGTACAAGGACCCCAATCCATGCATTTATACAATCTGCTGTGTGACACGGGAATATTCATAGAGGGATGTTCTGAGTTACAAAGACAGGTTTCATATTGTCTCCTGACTTTCTCTCTAAGCCTGTTCATTTATTGAATCTGATCCTCAATTTCCTCATCTATAAAAAGAGGAAAAGAAAATAAAATCAGCTACTTATTAGCTCATTAGCAGTGACTAAATGAGCTAACATGGATGGTCTATGGTGCCTGGTACATAGTAACTGCATAGTAAATAGTAACTGAACTAAAGGAAATCCAAATTCGGGAGAAGCAAAATCCTGATTTCTGCCCAAGCCTACTTGGGTATTTGAAGAAGGACCATCTCAATATAAACACATAAAAATGTATGTATGTAAAAATATGTCATCTGTGTTTTAATTGTTTTTTATTTTTATGCAAGAAATTTGTCTCTTTAGCCTTTTAAGTTTCACTTTGTTTTGTGAAACAGGTAAGAAATTGAATTAAAATCTCTGTCAGATAAGCTCTTCTATTCTCACTTCCTTTTCAAAACATAAATGCAGCTAATTGGCCTATTCTATAAAAATAACAATAATAATTTGAATTGTTATGTAGTTCAGAATATAAATTCTTAATTAGCAGACTATAACAAATGTGGGGGGAAGAGGATGTATTGAATATTTTAATGAAAATTTATCGGAGGTGAGCAATTATGAAATTTTAATTTTTTACCAACCAAGGAAAAGTTGGTTGTATCTTATAATATGTGTCATTAGACCACTGATCAGTCTTTTTTTTTAATAGAAACAATTGCCTACAAATTTACATTGGGGGGAAAACACATCTGGTAGAAAAATCAACTTAGTTTCAGTGTTTAAAGTTCTGGTTAGATGGCTAAATATTTTCTCAAGTTGCGAGAGTCAAAGAAACAGATTACGGAGGGTAAGAAAAAGTGTTTCTTGTTAATAACATACAATGTTAGACGGATCCTTCAAATATAACTAGTAAACGCACAGGCAAGAACCATACTAAATAATATATCAGTCATTTCTTGAAATAACAAGTGTTCCCTTAAAATACCATTTTATGAATACCCAGAGATTAAAGAAACACAAACCACAACTCCCACAACCAAAGAACATGTTTATGAGGTATGTAGGACTAGTCATGAACTTTCAACACCATTAACTTGCTCCCTCTTTTTTTTTCGAATCATAAGTAATTATTAACTTTAGTAAAATACCTGCGATTATTCTCCAGTGTGTGATCACTTAACCAAAAGGAAATAACACATCATCATCAACTTCCACAGTTACAGTTTGTTTATTTTCTGCTGAAATGGATTGAAAGTTTTAACCTCCTTTGAATTACATTTGCTTAAAAATTTTATAATAGTCTTATGCATAGAATGGGAACTGTCTAAAAGCCATACCAGAATTAAAATTATACGTAGGCCACACCAGAAGAGCACAGAGGTTACTGGGGTAACATGGAGGATAGATGGAAGTCATGAAGGAAAAGAAATCTTATTGAAGATCCAGGGATTCAACTTGACTATTTATAATGGCTTGCCAAGTTTTCACTTACTCAGTTTTTACTTAAAGAGATTTTAAAGTTAGAAGGAAGATTAGACATAGAGTCCAGGAGCTTTCAAATTCCTTCCTTTAGCTACATAAACCTTTAAAAAATTAACTTAAAAGGTCTGTGAAGGCTCTTAGGTCTGCCTATGTCATCTCTGTGTCCTCAGCGGCTAGAAAAGTTCTTGGCACAAGGAAGTGCTCAATAAATATGAATTGAAAAAAATGAAGCCAATACAAGCAACATTTTTCTGGTAAGAGCAGCAGCAGGAGAGCTCAGCAACCCCCTCAGGCCCTCAAGAAGCACCTTGGACACACATGCATGGACCTCTGGACTCTGTAATGCCGCTTGATCATCACTGAGTTTGATCCTCTCATTTTACGTAAAAGACAGTGGAGCTCAGGTGTTGAGGGATCCCTAGTCTCAATATATTTTTGGTACCCGGTAGGAAAAAGACATTCTAGGATATTCTGATAGGTCGTTTTGTTTTCAGAGAAATTATTCTAGGAAGACAAGTTATAAAAGAGAAGTGGCCTATAACCCCTTTACTGTAATCTTTATAGTTATTACACATGCCGTGATAATTAATGTATTCAAAATTAATATATGATTTTCTTTTCCAAAATTATTTTGTCTTATTCTTTACATATATATTTTTCATGATATTGTAATTAAACATAGGAAATAGCTTACTGCTCGTTTATTGTTAAAAAGAGGTTTCTATTTCACATAAAAATTTTAATCTTGTTCTAGTTCCTTAGGGGAAAAAATCAAAATAATACACACACACATAAATATATTGTGGAAAAGTTAACATTTACCTTTTCTACATCTAAAGTAAGCTGGCTGACATTTATAAATATCTATTTTAATTGATTTATTTCCTTAGTCACCATTTTTAAAATTTTATTGAGCATAGAATCCAATTTTTTATCTATATATATACACATATGTATATATGTATATATATATGCATGTTGTGCCTATGTGTAAATATATATTCATATATAAATATATATGTGTATATGTATGCATGTACGTATCTTAGTAAAATAAATAAAAATGATAGGCATGGGGCTAGAAAAGTCATAGGTTAATAAATTGATCATAAAAAGTAATATCAATCAAGAATTGTACAGCTAAATTCTGCCCTGGTAGAAATTTCTCAGTGAAATCAATGAGCCTCAAATACTCATCACAATCGGAATATCCTCCATTGTACAGGGCTTAGGAGAGAGTAGCAAAAGTGCTTTGATAAAATGTATAATTAGGGAGGCAAAGATCAAGGCTTTAAAGAGAGGGCTTAGCAAAACAGATGTCCAAGGAGCCTTGGTAAACCCAACATCTCTAATTACACTTTGGGTGGAAGAAGGTGAAAAATTCACGCCTGGCACTACTTGCAAGTCCATTTTATTCTTAAAATAACTTGACAAATTTATCATGCTTCAAATATTATAATTAACTATCCTAGCATTTATTGAAAATGTTTCGATATTAGCACCATCAACTGGAAAACATCAACGCATGTTTAAAAATTAAGGTAGACAAGGATTTATGTGTTTGAATAGTAACAAATCATTCATTATCCACACTGCATCCTTTTGAAAGAGGGCCGATTTGTATAGTGTTTTTACAACTTGCAGAGTTTGAATTATGGGCATATGAGTTCAGTTGAGACATCCCCTCATCTGAGGAATGGCTTAAATGCACCAAATGTATGGCTAAGTCATCTTACTTCCTGATTTTCCTCTATTGCTTCAGACATTGACTACATGGATTATTGTAAAAGAGAAGAATACTTCAGTATCACAGCTCTACAACTGAATGCTTACAGTAGATAATTACAAAAGTAACGAAAAGTCTGTGTTCCTTAAATGTCTTTATAAAAATCCATCTTACAGTTTTGTAATGCTGGTGTATTTTGGTTTTAAATGCAGATTACTTCTGGTGTGTGTGTGTGTGTGTGTGTGTGTGTGTGTATGCATGTGTGTGTTTTATTAAAATGTATTTCCTGGGCTTCCCTGGTGGCGCAGTGGTTGAGAGTCTGCCTGCCGATACAGGGGACACTGGTTCGTGCCCCGGTCCGGGAGAATCCCACATGCCGTGGAGCGGCTGGGCCCCGTGAGCCATGGCCGCCGAGCTTGCGCGTCCTAAGCCTGTGCTCCGCAACGGGAGGGGCCACAAGAGTGAGAGGCCCGTGTACCGCGCAAAAAAAAAAAAAAAATTTGTATTTCCTACATTTTATGTTTTCATAATACAGCAGAGTATTTTTATATTTTAATATAGGATTTGACTATGCCATTGTTTTATAAGATTGCTCAATTACATATTGAATACATTCCAAGTATTATCACTATGCTCTTGGTACAGAGCAGATGAGAAGTTTACTTCTGCAGAAGGGATATGTTTCATACTTTAAGATTTTCCAAACTGCTGACTCATCACACCATTCAGAAGGATGTTAAACCTTTTTTAAACCATAAATTTCCACGTTGAATCTTTTCTGTAGCCAGACTTAGCATCTTTTTGAAATTTCCCAAATCAGTTAATAAGATTTTCTCTACCAAAATATATGACATTTCTATTCTTCTATCTCTGAGATACATTTTGTCCAGCAGGATAGAAACCAACCATCTTAATTGTCGCCACCGTGTCAGCATTGACTGATTAGCACATTGTTCTCATTGCAACATATGGCTAGCTCATAATTAACTGAAAATAATTCAGTGGCCTTGTTTGGCTTTAAATCAAGTAAAATTCTACTTGAGGCAGCCGTGGCTGACATAATTTACGATGGTAATAATATTGCATTTTAAATCATATCAGTTCATTTCCTCTTTGGCATTTTTCTTTAGCTATAGAATGTCTCTAAACCACATCTGTGTTAGTCTAGCTCATGAGTAAACTTTTTAAATAAAGTGTGCAGAATGTGTTTTTATTTATTGAAAAGATGTTTTCAATTACCATTAAGTTCATTGTTGGTCTAATGTTAGCAGCTTAAATATTTGAAGCTGTTCTCTGGAAACCAGACACCCGTCTGAATTTTTAAAATGTAGTAGATTCTTCATTTTATTGTGGTTTTCCAAAACAACTGTTGATTACTCAAAGCAAAAGTCCCTTTGATGAGTAAAGGGTTGGTCAGAGTGCAAAGAGTGGGTTAGTAGCTATTTTCCTTGGAAATAACCAATCTCCCCACTTCCAGCCATCTCCTGCCATCTTCAACCTTTACTTCATATACTGCTGACAACTGCACTTCCTTCACTTATTTATGATTTGATGAGTCAATATTGTTTTTCATCTCACTGGGCGGTACTCCTCTGTGTTATCTTTTTTTCCATGTGTTCAAAATGTTTATTGAACAGTCATTTCCCTGTGCCTGTTCCTTTATTTCAGGCTATATTTGATGAATAAAGAATTCTCCCATTGTAATAGGGTGGTGACTCATTTCAAGAACGTTTTATTTCTTGCTCATGCTACATGAATAAGATGGCTCCAGGGGGAAGAGGTTGAGATTGGGTCTGTGCTCTACATAATTACTTAAGAGCCAGGCTGCCAAGGGCTCCTGTCAGTGATGTGGCATTACTAGTTAACACATGCTCTCAAGGTTCACCTTAAGAAGGGGGTTCCTGTATCTTTAGCTGCAGTGACCTAGAAGTGGTCCACGCCCACTTATTCACAACTCATTTGCCAAGATTAGTTACATGACCTCTGCCTTACTTCAATGGAAGCTAGGAATTGTCCGGGCACGTGGAATATTTCCTGAGCACTCCTGTCTTTGCCACAGTCATTTTGTAGTTTATAATTTTATCAAAATAAACCCATAAAAAATGGGATTATCCTTGATAAATCTTGTGGGAGCCGTGTTTCTCAAACTTGGTTGATAATTAGCATCACTTGAGTTATGTCCCCCCAAATGAGAATCCTTGCACATACCCCGAATCTACCAAATCAGAATCTTCTTGGTGGAGCCCTTGGAATCAGGATCAGCAAGTTCCCACATGATTCTTATTAGACGGCAACTTTGGAAAACCAGTGTCAGCTTGCTTGAGAGACAGTTTCAGAGTAAAAGGAGAAGTAAATACCTCTGGCTACTGTCACACAGTTGCACGTGTCACATCATAATAGCACTCTCACAAATATTTACAGCAGTATTAATTGCTAATATTTGTTGAGAACTTACCATGTCCCAGGCACTGTGCTAAGGTCCTTGATATCTAACAAGCTCACACATTGGGCTCCATGATGACCACCACTTGACAGGTGAGGCAAATGAAGCTTTAAGAAGGCTAAGTAAAATTTGTTCAAAGAGACAGGAAAGAGAAATTGATAAGGTATAGGTTAAATGGATCCAGAATCAATTTTTTTTAACATCTTTACTGGAGTACAATTGCTTTACAATGGTGTGTTAGTTTCTGCTGTATAACAAAGTGAATCAGCAATATGTGTGCATATGTCCCCATATCCCCTCCCTCTTGCGTCTCACTCCCACCCTCCCTATTTTAGTGTCTGTATGTCTCTCCCTTTCTCTTCTTGCTCTCTCTCTCTCTCTCTCTCACACACACACACACACACACACACTTTCATCCTCAAATTAGAGACTTAGAGTGCTGGATGATTTTTCTGAATGATCCCCCTACTCTCTCCCCCAGCCCGAGTGACCGAGGCTTTTTAGTAATATTTATTAGAAGAAATACATTCTCAGAGTTAATATTCTCCAAGTTAATACTGAGTTAGTACTAACTCTTGAGTTAGTACTTGAGTATAAGAAATCGTTTCTTCTCTTTCTCTCTTTCCACTGTCTTGCAGACAGAGGTATAGCTTCTCAGAGCATACATGTGGAGAATTGCCGATATAGTGAATTTTCGCCCACTGGCCTTGTCTGAGCCGAGAGCTAGCAGTGGACAAGCTAATGGGAAACCCAGTAACTAGCAACACAGCGAATATGAGGAGCTCTCTTAAAAGAATACATCTCACGGGAAGAAACCGATTGCCTCATTTTAAAGTACATTTGAAACACTGTGGGCTTGACTGTAGTATTGAAATGAAGAAGATTTTCCTTTCAGAAGGAGGGTTTTGTATGTCTGAATTTCACTCTCTGTTATCTGGAACTCGGTTTCACACCAGAAGCACTAAGAGCTGTTTCATTGTGAATGGAAATGCAAGATGAAGAAAGGAGAATAAAACCAGCTTCTTCCTGATTTTCCTGTAAAAGTACAAAAATGATCTTTAATAAAGAAATAATAACATGGCAGGTGTGTAGCCCTTGGAGAAAAACCACATGTGTAAAGTTGCACTCACATAAAGAATAAATTATGGTAACGAACTTCTTAATAGCACCTGATAACCAGATGTGCAGAAAAGGAGACAAACCTCACCGTGAATGGTTTAACAAAAGACGTAAATCAACACATCAGTAACCTTTATCATCACAAAGTAGTGCTTTTAAAAAAACCAAGAGCTGAGAGCTGGCCTCTATATATGAAGGAGATAAATCTATTCATAAGGCATACTAAGAGTTGGGGATTTCCAGAGAGAAAATTTAATCCTGGGATTGAGATTAAGTGATAGAATTAAAGTCTCTAAGTAACATGTGGATGGAGGGAGACTCAAACTGAGGGAAGGTGTTTTGGGCAGAACGTTTTCTATCACATTATTTGTCCTTTGTGGTTTAGAGTTAAATAACTTAAACATTCTGCTTGGAATTTTCCTTATTCTGTAAAAAACAAAATGCATTGGGTGGAAATTTTACAAGGACTATACATATCATCTACCTGTACTCAGCTATACTTTTTTATTTCACCGTATGTATGTATGGTGAGAGAAATTTCATTTAAAATGATGAATATTATTTCTTCTATGACAAACAAGATCTTCCCTACTTTCCATTAAATAGGAGAAATTTCAAAATAGGGACTTTATATCTGCAACATTAGCCTGAGGATTAGTAAAAAAATAAATAAATAAATAAATAAAAGTGGTCAAATAATACTTTCTCAGCTCAGCCACTGTCTATGGAAAATGAAAACCCTCAGACTGTCTAAAATTCTGCTGGACTAGGGTGTCCTGTGCTGGGGGTGTGAGTCCTACCCTCTGCTGTGTTCTCAATTCTCCAGTCTTTTGTCTGATGGCCGTCTCCTGTCTCAGATTGAAAGGTGTCCTGTGTTTCCTTTGTGAACCCTGTTTGTCTGGTTGCCTCTTGCCCTGCACCAGGGCTCCTTTCCAGATAGGAGATGCTCTCCCTAACTTGTCCACCATATGCTCTAGCAATTTGCCCAGAAGATTAAAAAAAATTTCCTCCCTCCACTTCGTTTCCCAAGGCCTCAGGCTAAAATTCCTGGGAGAAAGAGTAAAAAGAAAAAACAACCAGAGCAACCTTCAGTAAATAGCATACATCATTTTTTATGCAAATTTCCTCTTACTCTGTGGGGTTCCAACTTTATCTTTGGAGGAGTTAGTACACCTTGACTTTCTCCACTTACGATGTGGGGTCCCGTGGTGAGACTAACGTGGATTTATAGGGAACGCACTGCTTCCTTCATTGTGTGTGCGATCTCTGTCTCTCTTGCTTCACCTCAGATTAGTAATAATTTCCTAAAATTTAAGTACAGCCAGTTCTGCTATCGTGCTTATTTTGAAACCATGATTTTTTTTGTTGTTGTTCCAACATGGTGGATGTATCGGGGAAATTTGAATATACTGAGAATTTTGAATTTGCTTAATGCAGAATTTCATCTGCTAGAAACATTCTGACCTTAATGTAGAAAGCTGCATCTAGCTGAGAGGTGCCCTGTAAGAATACACAAAAAGACACCCCTCAAACCTTGACTGACTACAAAATTTGCCGGACCTGTTGAAAATATAAATATGAGACTCCCTGTTGCAAAAGTTTTAAGAATTTCAAGATGGCCACAACAGAATGTTAAACCAATATGGTGCCCTTCTAAGCTTGGGACCTGAGGGATTGCATACAGGTCACACACCCAGGAAGCTGGCCCTGCCTCAAAACCTCAGGTCGTCGCTTGTGTTAAGAGCCACATCCCATCTATACCTCGTGTCACAACTTTCCCTCCATTTTCAGATTACCCTCCTTCCACCACGTCATAGTGACTCACAAGCTGCACCCCTTCCAATAACCAGTTCTACAAACAAAATTCAGGGCTTTTTCAAAGTAAAGTGCCATAGTTATTGTAGTCTTTATTCACTTTCTAAACCATTCAACACATGTAAACCGTGTTGCTGTTAATTGGTTTCTGTCCTTTTCTATGTGTCATTTTTGAAATGTTTGGGTGTTGTGCACCTAACTTTATTGTTTTCATAAGCCCTACAGCTTTTTTTTTTTTTTTTTTTTTTTGTGTGTGTGTGGTACACGGGCCTCTCACTGCTGTGGCCTCTCCCGTTGCGGAGCACAGGCTCAGCGGCCATGGCTCACGGGTCCTGCCGCTCCGCGGCATGAGGGATCTTCCCGGACCGGGGCACGAACCCGTGTCCCCTGCATCGGCAGGCGGACTCTCAACCACTGCACCACCAGGGAAGCCCAGCCCTACAGCTTTTATCACACAATTTTGCACAGCAAGGGTTTTTTTTTTTAAATACATTTGTCATGTAATAGCAAAATTGATTATAATTATGAAGAAAAGACAATTTTATTAAATATTCCTCAACACATAGATTTCTTAGTCAATTGAACACAATAATAGGGATGTTTTTAAGAGCTTAAAATTCTGGTAGACGTATGTAGAGAAATGAGGTTTCAGTGTTGTTACCTACATTGAAGTTGCCTTGAGTAACCTGTTTTGCAACCCCTCAAATGTTCTTGAGCCACAGAGAGGTCTTGCTTCCTACGGCTCTTTGAATTTCACTAAAATCAGTTTAAGACAACTCAGACTACATTGGGATTAAGTTCTTTGATCATGTGAATGTATCCAAGAAAATGAGAGTACATTTAATCAATTTATTGGTTGCTTGGGTTTAGGTGGGAGTACCTAGTTGGAAAGCACAGAAATAAATATGGAAAAGGGAATATTTTAAAGGACCCATAAATCAGAACAAGAATTCATATTGCAAAAATGTCAAATGAGAAGGGAGGTTTGCTCCTTCTTTAATCCTCCCCATCCTTGCATAAAAGAGTTTGATGAAGAGGTGGGGAGTAAATGTTTTATGATACTTTTAAAGATGTAATATGATTTTATTTAGGAAAGAATTAAAAGATAGAAGAGCTGGATGGTAACTTAGAGATTGTTTAGCTCAAGTGCCTCCTTCTACAAGTTAGGAAAGTGAAGTGAGCAGTTACTCAGCTAACCACAGGCTGAGATGGAGCCATAGTCCAGCTCTACTGACTTAGAGTTTGTGCATTAGTAACACAGCAGTGCTGCCTCTCTGAACTTCCTCTAGGTAGGTAAGGCAGATAAATTAAGAATATAGAATGCTTTCCATATAAATTTATTCAATTCATGCAAACAGGATGCTAAGTAACATTTAGGATTTGAACCCCAGCTGTGATGTTCACATATATGTAGGACTGGCCACCTAATTTACTGGGGTTTAGTGCAGAATAAAAATGTGAGGCTTCTTGTTGAAAAATTATTAAGAATTTCAACACAGTAACTACTGATCATTAAATGAAGCCCAGAAATTGTGTAAGTGCCAGACCTTGTGCTGCCACCCAGGTTCAACACCCTTGAACTTGACCTTGTGAACCTATACACACATATATAGAAATCTGTTTTTGAAAAATCATTTTTATTCTCTCAGGCCCCTGACAATAAATGAGTAACTATAAACTATCCATGATACTTTGACTTTACATTTATTTATTAATTTGAAAAATGGAGTATGCCTCCAGTGGGCTAGGAGCTGGAAATATGGCTGGAAATGAAATAGATCAGAGCCCATGCCTTCAGGAGCTCACAGTGTTGTTTAGGAATTGTACCAAAAAGTAAGGGAACAAGTAAACTATGTAAAATATAAGATAGTGGTAAAGAGAAGACAAAAGTAGAGAACTTTGACTAGGGAAAAAAGGCGTATGAGAGAGCTGCCAGGAAGGCCTGATTGGGCTGATATTATTTGAGTAAATACCTGAAGGAGGCTGGGGCAAGCCCGTGGAGACCTGGGGGAAGAGCATTTCAGACAGATGAAGTAGGCGGTGCAATGGAACTGCACCAAGAGAACAGCTGGCATCCAGGGAACAAATGAGGGGATAAGAGAGAGCCTCAGAATAACTCCAGAGTGCCCTGGGGACCACAGCCAGAGCATCCATGCATCCTCACTCAAATGCTCACACATAGCTATGGCTCAGTGCTTTCTGGATGTGTGTTTCTTCCTGTAGCAGACAGTTTTCTTCTCTTCATCTACCTATCTATCTATCTATCTGTCTATCTATCTATCTATCTACCTATGTATCTATCATCTCTGTATCTCTGTATCTCTCTACCTCTCTATCTATCTAATCTTCCCTCTGCCTCTGTTTCTACTGATGTGTTTCTCCAGTTGCATTCTGTGTTGTGGCTTTCCAGGTTCAGATCCATTTCAGATGGTGATGGCGCTTCAAGTTCAAATTCAGGGAGGAGAGGCAGCCTCCTCCTCTGTCATGCTCTGATCCACATCGGCATTGCCTAGTCTAGGGTTAAAGGGACAGAGGACACATGGTCCACCAATATGCACCCTTTCACAGGGGCTTTAGGTGGGATGTTTTCCTTGATACATGTGTCAGTGTTTTTCAAATATTTCTACATGTGTTAGAGGGCCTGAGGTTGTTGCCGAGTCTTCCCAGTGCCTTTGAGATGGGATTGAATGATTGGGGCCAGCTGTCTGTGGCGCATTAGTTGAATGAGCATTACATTGGAGCTGATGTAAATGGTTAAATGGAAGAGATTCTGGTCAATGACTGTATTTGGATTCTGAGCTGTGTTGAATTTTGCCTCCATGACTTTCCCATGACCAAAGGAAGGGGAGTCAGATTTCGGATCAAGATATTTAAATGAGGGCATCGATATAGGTTTTTAAGAAAATACTTTAAAGATATCATTTAGATAAGACCCAGATTTTTTAAAAAAGTATTTTCCTGTGCCTTATTGAGTCAATTTTGTGATCTCATTTTCAAAGTAAAGGTATTCAAAGGTATTTGAAAACAATTTTATGAAAAAGCATGGGAAACAAAGGTTGTAAGAAAAGAAAAGGAAAGAAAACCCCAGGACTCAGGGTAGAGACCACTGGCACAAAATTACTGGAAAGAGACAGAGGTAGAAGGACCAAATAAGTCAGGCCCCATTTGCAGAAGTTTTTCCTTGTTATATGGGAAAAAGTCACTGGACTTAAAACGAGACACAAAATGGTACTTCCAGCCAGAAAAAAAAAAAAGCTCCTTTAAAAAGTCATCATTATTTATCACCAAGAATCCATTTACTTCAAATGACTTTTTAAGTCTGGCTAGACAGTCTTTGAGTTCTGCTTAGCAAAATTGAAAGCCTTTAGGAAAAGGTTAAACACACAGTCTGTTTATGTAGATAGTAAGTCTGGTAAATATATTGAAAATTGGAACAACATCGTTTGCTACACTTAGACATATAAGGTCTCCCACAGCATCTGGAAATTCTTATTTCCTTTTTTTTTTTTTTGTAGCCTACTATGTCTATTAGAAAGATACGCATATATTTTTGAATAATCAGGCTTACAATGTTTATAAAAAAACACCATTAATAGAAAATAGCAACAAAACAGTGCATTTTTATTCAAAGTGTACAGACGCTATGCCTAAGTGAGCCTCTGAAAGAGTCTAGTTTTCAGTGAAATCTATTTATTTTTAATTTTCGTGACTCACATTTGGGTCATATAGTTGCTCCTATTCAGTAGTAGAAAGTTAGGAAAGATTAAATTAACTTGAAACATTATATACTTTTTTAGACATGTAGTAGATTGTCCTGACATTAGGTTAAGATAAAACAAAACATGTTTTATGTCTACATCTAAAGACCTCAACTGGAGGCTTCCCTGGTGGTGCAGTGGTTAAGAATCCACCTGCAATGCAGAGGACATGGGATCGAACCCTGGTCCGGGAAGATCCCACATGCCGCGGAGCAACTAAGCCCATGCACCACAACTACTGAGCCTGCGCTCTAGAGCACACGTGCCACAACTACTGAAGCCTGAGCACCTAGGGCCCATGCTCCCCAACAAGAGAAGCCATTGCAATGAGAATCCTGCGCACCACAAGGAAGAGTAGCCCCTGCTCGCCACAACTAGAGAAAGCCCGCGTGCAGCAACGAAGACCCAACACAGCCAAAAATAAATTAAAAAATAAAGACCTCAACTGGTAAAATTCAATGAATTCCACTATTTAAATATAACAATAAATCAGATTTCTCTGCTCAATCCCGTACGCACGAGATGGCTGCATTCATAATATGTACATGAAAATACAACCAACCACAAATTCATAGCATTCCTCTCCCTGCACCACATTTTTTTCTCTTTTTATTGAGAAAAGAAGAGTATATGACTTTATCTCTTTACTATGTGCCTCCTGTAGCAATGGCTAATATAGAACCTGAAGCATACGTATCTGCTGCTATAACCTTAGGTATTTTTCCTAAACTCTATAAGCTTCACCTTTCTTATCTATAAAAATGTCAGGGATAATTGTACCTAATTCACAGGGTCATTTTGAGAAATAAATCAAATGATGGCTAGAAGGCAGACAATATTAGGTTTGGCCATAGACAGCACAGAATAAAAATTAGGTTTTGTTTTTTTTGTTTGTTTTTTTAAAATTTCTATTTGAGTATGGTTGCTTTACAATGTTTTGTTAGTTTCTACCATACAGCAATGTGAATCAGCTCTCCGTATACATATATCCCCTCTTTTTTGGATTTCCTTCCCCTCTAGGTCACCACAGAGCACTGAGTAGGGTTCCCTGTGCTGTACAGTAGGTTCTCATTAGTTATCTATTTTATACATAGTATCAATAGTGTATACATGTCAATCGCTATCTCCCAATTCATCCCGCCCCCTTTCCCCCTTGGTATCTGTACGTTTGTTCTCTACGTCTGTGTCTATTTTTGCTTTGTAAATAAGATTACCTTTACCAATTTTTTCAGATTCCACATATATGCATTAATATACGATATTTGTTTTTCTCTTTCTGACTTACTTCACTCTGTATGACAGTCTCTAGGTCCATCCACATCTCGACAAATGACCCAATTTCGTTCCTTTTTATGCCTGAGTAATATTCCATTGTATATATGTACCACATCTTCTTTATCCATTCCTCTGTTGATGGACATTTAGGTTATTTCCGTGTCCTGGCTATTGTAAATAGTGCTGCAATGAACAGAAGACATACAGATGGCCAACAAATACATGAAAAAGATGCTCAACATCACTAATTATTAGAGAAATGCAAATCAAAACTACAATGAAATATCACCTCACACCGGTCAGAATGGCCATCATCACAAAATCTACAAACAATAAATGCTGGAGAGGGTGTGGAGAAAAGGTAACCCTCTTGCACTGTTGGTAGGAATGTAAATAGATACAGCCACTATGGAGAGCAGTATGGAGGGTCCTTAAAAAACTAAAAATAGAACTACCATATGACCCAGCCATCCCACTACTGGGCATATACCCAGAGAAAGGAATAATTCAAAAAGACACATGCACCCCCGAAGTTAGGTATTGTTATTATTTGTATATGTCCACAATTTATTTAGTTCTTTTCAGTGACTGGACTAGTCATTGGCCTGATTGATTATGCATGTAGCACAACTTTAGTTACTCAAGATATTTTATACTGAGACTGTCTTCTCAGTTCAGTAATTCTCAATGGGTCCCCAGTGGAAACCAAGTGTCATAGAGACAGCATTACATAGTGAGCAAGGCAAGCTATGGGCTGATACTGCAGAACTGGTTGCTAGTTGTAGCCTTGCCCATATTTTCTGGATGCTAGTCTTGCCATCTATATAATGAGTCAAGCGTCACATTTGAGTTGTATTTTAATTCTTTTAATAGAGGTCATTGCTAAGCACAAAATTATGTGTTTCATAAATGTTTGCTGAGTGAATAAAAGGATCCTTCAATCAATGAAGTAATGTATAAGCTCTAAAAACTAATTTCCTTCCTAAAAAAAAAGTGTAGGATTTTTTCAGGAGACAGTATTTGCACTCTTAAGAAAGATTCATTTACATGGCATTAAGAATCCGAGCTTTTTGGTTTGGTCCATGCAATGAGAAACACTCTTTAATGTGACTGGCAATGGATCATGTATATCAATAACCACAATAAAATCCCGTAATAAATAAAAGCCAATATACTTCTATGTTTTTTTCCTAAAATCATATATTTGACTGTAGCATAAATTCCATCTGACTTTCTGACTTTTCTTCCTGTTATGGGCTGTGTTTTCCCCCCATAATTTATATGTTGAAGTCCTAACCTCAACTACCTCAAAATATGAGTTTTTATGGAGACAGAGGAAATTAAGCTAAAAATGAAGTCATTAGAGTGGGTCCTAATCTGACGTGACTGGTGTCTTTATATAAGAAGAGGGTGTTCGGGCACAGAGAGGTACAGAGCAAAGACACATGTGAAGACACAAGGTTAAGATAGCCATCTGTAAGCCAAGGAGAGAGATTCACTGAAGGAACCAACCCTGCCAGCACTTTGACCTCAGACTTCTAGCCCTAACAGCTGTGAGAAAATAAATTTCTGTTGTTTAAGTCACCCAGCCTGTGGTACTTTTTTACAGCAAAATAATACACTTTCCGTCCAAAAGTTACTCCAAATCTAATATTTTCTAAGAAACCTTTCCTGATAACTCTGGATTTTGGGATCTTTACAGTCATCTTGTATTTTTGTTTCACTTTTTTTTTCATGACTTTTATCTCTTCAAACTGATCACCAGTCCCAGAGGGCTATAAGTGATGTCTTCCCTGCTTGCGTATGTACCCATGTGTGTGTTCTCCACAGTATCCGGAATACTTCTTCAAATATATAAGATAGTAGATGTTTGATAAATATTCAGATTGATTTTAAATACTCATATATAGGGTTTGTATTAAAGATACAAGTGATTTTCAGTGGAATAGAATGATTCACTTTGGGATTTCCTTGGGTACATACTCTCAGCAATTCTGTTTCTATATCATGTTATGCCTTGTTAGCAGAACTCTGCTGTATTTGATTATTGGGTGATGTGAGAAGAGGGAAAGGGGTGAGATCCTGAAAGGGGATTTCGTGAGCCTATTGAAAACTGACATATCATCTCTGCTTCCAAAGTATTTGTCTTGTCCACCTTGATGAAAAGTATACAGAGAAAGAAGGTACTTCAAGGTTTAAAACATGTGATTGCCTCAGATCTGATATAGAGATATGAATTTAGAAACTTACCGTGTCTTTGAAAATCTTTTATCAATATCTAAAGTTTTAACATAGGCACCATTGTATATCACAGGGGTTGACAGTAGAAGTATGAGATTTGCAGTGTCTGACTCTCAACAATAATCAAGTAAGAGGAAAACGAGTGTTTTCCAACTAGCCAAGTTGTGTGTGTGTGTGTGTGTGTGCACCCATATGTGTACACTATATAAAGTGATATGCACACAACCAAATCACAGCTTTCTGTTACCACCACTGTAACTTTACCTCCCTCAGAAGTAAGCATCCTTTTCCCAAACATGTCAAATTAGCCTTGAGTAAATACAAAATCATTTACATATTTCAAGCACCAAACATCAAAGAGCTATTTATGAAGATAAACATTATTGACATTGAAAGTATTTCGGTCTGAGTTTAGATAAGCCAGAAAACAAAAATATAATAAGCTCTCCTGGTCATATCAAGTAGGGACAAATTTGAAGTTGAGTAAAACTTGTGTTGAGATTTTTCCATAAGAATTTGGTTTTCCAAAATTGTTGCCTGCCAAGTTATTTTCCTTTGCCAATTTATAATTTGGCGAGTAGCTTTGCTTATCTATTTGTTGAACTCTGTATTTAATGTGTTCTCATGGGTCAGACTTGTGAGAACTGATTACTCAGTGAATTTACATGGAGGAGTAAATGAGAATGCTACTTTGAGGTAATTGAGTTTTATAGATGAAAGACAGCCTTCTTAGTTTCAGGATCATGGGACACTGTGACTATTGTAGATTTCACATTTTCCCCCTGGCCCAAGTTTCATAACTTTTCCAGATAGCTCTTTTGCCATTGAAGAGGCAAGATAGTTCCTGGCTTTAACCAAACCTAGAGTTTTTTTTTTTTTTTCCACAAAAATAAATAAAATTAAAAAACAGGAATAGAAAGAGCTGAGAGTAGGAAATAAAAGAACAGCAAATCAGGTTATGATTTACATTCCTTTGAGGATTTTAAATTCATGTTTTGAAATTTTTCAGCCTATACTGCTGCTGATTTTTCTAGTCTTAGAGAGGAATTACATCCCAGGAAGTCTTTAATCAAGAGTTAGGACTGTGCAGTTGAAAGAACCCATAATTTCAAATTACTAAACATATGTTCCTCCCCACCCCCTGCTTTGCTTCCTCTGATGTAAAAGAGTAGTTTTTAAACGAAGATGCAAATTACTATTTGTTCATGATAACTTTAACATGCTACTTAGTTTATATTCTATAAAATGATCTGGTAATATAAACTTTACTACAGGGGGATGCAAGGACTGCTTTCCTATTTTAATTCTTGAATTAATAAGTGTGTTCTTAAGTGTGCACTTTCTGTTTTCAGATCTGAAAGACCTTTGAATACGGAATGGGTTTTGATATGCTTGTAACAGAATCAGGGTTTTCAGAAACCTCAGACACCCAACTATCCTTGTTCCAGACAAGACATTACCTGTCCCTTTATCGGTTTCACTGTCTCCTATCTGTCCTCCACTGAAGACCCGGTCTAATCCTGTGGGACAAACTAACCATTTAAAAGTTGAGAATGGAAAGATAAGTTAGGAGTTTGGGATTAACACAGACACACTACTATGTATAAAAGAGGTAAACAACAAGGACCTACTGTATAGTACAGGGAACTATATTCAATATCTTATAATAACCTAAAATGCAAAAGAATCGGAAAAAAGAATATATATGTGTATATAACTGAATCAATTTGTTGTATACTTGAAACTAATACAACATTGTAAATTAACTAAAACTCAATTAAAAAAAAAAACGGTTGAGAATGGCCAAGGGTCCCAATAACGGTGTCAGGCTAGGTCTTTGACCATAATCGTTTATACCTCTAAACAGTTAAAGTTTGTGTTCATATGTAAGTTACAGAAAACCCTACTAAACAGTGGCTTAAAAAAATTTGATAGTTTATTCTTCTCTCTTAGCAAGAGGTCAGAATATTTCCAAGTCCGAGCATATATTCTGTGGGTCAAGAATGTCTGGTGGATGTGTCTGTAATTTTCTTGATTTTTACTTCATGGATACAATACAGCTGCTGAATCATTTACTATCACATTCAAGTTCCTAGAAGCAGGAAGGAGGTGTAAAACATAGTAGAAAAGGAAGGGAGAAGGAAGAAGCAACATCTGTCAGGAAAACAAACACTTTCCCCCAAATTCTTAGCAGACTTTTACCTGCACTTCATTGGCCAGGACAGTGACATGTGACCACTCTGAGGCAATATGAGAAAGTGGGTTTTTTCCTTTCTTGTAGTAAAAAGAAGACAAAGAAAGGAGTACGAACGATCTTGAATAAGCAAAACTATAAAATCTGCCACAGACCAACCCAGAGTTTTACTACATGAGATTAATGAAGCGTAGAGCCTAAGGAAAACTGCTTGACATCACAGCGAGCTCAGTAAGAATTCTCCCATCATGACTAATGATACTTATCCAGGGATAAACACATGTCTATGCATATATTCAGGGGAGAATGTTGAGTTTTCTCACAAATCCGAATCTAGCTGAACTTAACATAATGGAATTTTTTACTTAGTTCCATCTTAAGCCCCATCTTATTACCCCCAAATTGCATACAAAACCTGAAGCTGTTTTGAATTACTTATTTGTAGAAACATCCTTATTTTATGAGAAATTGATGATTTTATATTTTTATAGGCTCAGAAATTGAGGACTTTTCATTATGTGTTGACACATTATACCCAGAGTTGTCCCATGGTAGAGAAAATTTCATCATGAAATAATAATCCTCTGGTCATTGCAAATGTCCCAGGGTTGATGTGGTAGAAATTCTCATTTAGAGTAGAGGATGGATCTCTGAAATTCATCACAAATAGTATAAGAAATAAAGAACACCTAGAAAAATTAGAAGAATTGCAAATATGGGTTCAGATCCACATCCCCAAAAAAGACCTGAGAGGTTTTGGTGCCATTGTGTACATGTTGATTCAAATGTGCAACTTCTCTGCATTAAATGCATACTCAGAGCAACGCTGAGAACTATAGCAATCTGTCTTGCATCAGAGAAATCCCACAGTGATATCTGCCCATTGATTTTCCTGGCATGGTTTGGTGAGATTCACTCTAAGCACATTACTTCAGCTATGATATCACTGGGAAAGAACAGAACATATCTTTTCATAGTCCCACAGTTTTTTGCTCCATCCTGTAAGTGACACATGTTACCAGTTTTCTGTGGATGAGCTCCAGGACTTACAGAGCCTATGTTTTGTAGTCTTTCTGGTGCAGGAAAGAACTCCTTGCCCTTTCCCCAAGCCCCTCTCCTCTCTCTGGCCCCATTCACTCACATGGACTAACCCTGCCTACTCAAAAAATACATGCATATCCTTCAACAAGGCTTCCAAATTTCTGGCTCCATATTACATAATTCTAGCACCTGGAGTGAACAAAAGAGAGTGTACATATTGACAGTGTCCCAGGATGGGCTAAATGAGCAATGTTTTGAGGAAGTTAGGCTATGATGAGAGTCAGAGTAGAAAGCTAGAATAATATTGTCAAAGTCATTTAGTTCAAATAAATGATGGAAGCTGTTTATGAGTTATAATAACAAATGAATGATGAGATTTTAATAAAATGGTAGTTTATAAATATAAATAAATATAAGTAATAGTTTGTAAATAATAGATCTACATTATTATTGAGTTTTGAGGTCAGTGAGGTATTTATTCCGCCAATGGTCAAAGCACTGTTGGGATGAAATAAACAATAAATAATGGAAAACAAAGTAATTTTAATAGTTTGTTCAATGGATATCCTTGATTGAATTTCCTTTTTTGGACCTGCTTTTCAAGCTAGTTGGGGAATTTTCAAGAAAAACAGTGTTTATAGTGGCAGAATTAACTACAAGGAAGTGTAATAGGATATATTATCACATGTTCCTGCCTGTTACCATGTGAGAGGCAATGTTTCCCTGGGAGTATTAGACATACCCACCCTTGTTGGCTTTGGAGTTGGCCTGATTCTCGTTTTGGCCAAACAAAGTGAGAAGACAGGATATGTGCCACATCCCATCAGCAGCTTTAAGAACCATTGAGGGTTTCCACCATCTCTCTTGCTCTTTCTCTGTGCCACAGAATGACATGCCATAAATTAGACCAGCTTGTTCACCCTGGTCCCCAAATGAGAAGAGAGCAGGGCAGAGTTGAAATCGTTAATTCACAGCATGAACTTGAAACATCGATAAAAAATAAGTTCATGAGTTAGACATACATTTTTATTGTTTAAGTCTCTGGGATTTTAGGGTTATTTGTTATTGCATCAAAGCTGACTACTATGGAACTTTTTATGCTCTCTTATTTTAAAACTGGGTACCACCCCCACTGGACTGCTTCAAAAAGCCCAGAATAACGGTATAATTTTTCCTCTCTCTCCTCTTAGTAGAACATATCTCAACTGCTCTGAATGGAAACATTTTACCTTATAACTTAAAGAGGACCAAGGGAATATAAAATGCTGGGTCTTTTCCTCCTTATGATGTGTGGAAATTCTTGGAGTTAAAACACGTTTATCTATCTGGAGGGGGTGATGGGCAGGCATAGAGTAAATGCCAACGACCAAGAAGGTGATGCTAACATTTTCTTAAACAAAGATCATCTTTTTTATACTAACCCTTTGCAATATGAGAAGGAAGGATATCTATAGAATAGGTTATATACATAGTTTATTCACTTTGGGGATGTAATAAACCATTATTGACTTTTTGGACTTGAACATTATTCTGTGTGGCACATTTTATAATTGCTTGTGCTCCTTGGCAGACTATTTGAGCCTCTCACTCCCTAAAATCTTTTAAAGTAATTGCTGACTGCAGGAAAACTGATAAAATTGAATAACTAGAGGTCTCTCGCTGCGATGTTTTGCCAGAATAATTCACATAAACACTGTGATATAGGCCCTTTGAAACTTTCCTTACTTTCCTTTCCCCTCATACTTTTCAAGGGAAGGTTTATCATGTCAGGTTACACAGGTGAAATATAGTACAGATTATTTTTGGATAGTGTCCTAAATGCAGAAGCCCCAGGTAGAGTTCTATAGGAAATGTGCTTCCTGGAGAAATGGTGACGTTAAGCATCCGCACCTTCTGTACAGTTGTAATTAAATAATAAGGTCCTTGCAGGCAGTGGACTTAGGAATGAATCTTTGTACTGTTTGAGAAGACTGCTAAAAGTCAACACATCTTGCCACCTGAAAGTGAAATTCTCAACCCAAAATGAATTCCTTGAATAGGTTGATTTTGATTGAAGAACATTCTCTTGAAAGAAGAATGATATTCAGGCAGCATGACCTCCATATGTGGCTGTCATATTAGCTATGACAAATGGGGACATTCCAATGGTGTCCAGATTGCTCAAGTTATTTTGGATGATGCAAGACAGGTTACTCACCTTAAAAAACAGACCTTTCAAAGTTCACAAATTGCTGAGTTTTCCAAAAGAAATCCAATAACAAAGTCAACATGTAACCTTCATCTACACCATAGAAATATAATGTTGCATTTTAGCTTGTAGTTAAAATGCATCTGAGTTTGATGTTTATGAGAATGTTCTTATCACACTACTGTAAAATTGCACTGAAGTTGTCAAGTAGATCAACAAAATGCATATACCATTTAGTGATATGACTTTTGGCGACATGTAACTCCCTTGGGACTAACATACTCTGTTGAGACATAACCCTTTTACAAGCTTTCAAATCTTCACAACAATCAAGTTAGGTTAACTGATTAACGATGTTTCAGAGATGTAGATAATAGATTATTTATATACATGTTATATATATGTATACATATACATGCATACATATTCATGTACATATCCAAAAGTCTAAACTTTGACAAAAGCAAAAATTTGTCATGATTACTTTTTTAGCCAATACTGTGTTTTCAATTAATTTAGTCTTTTCTTTATTTTGAAAATGTAAAAACTATTGAAAAGTTTGAATCTTATTAAAAAAGAAAACAAATAGCATTATCTGTCTTTGGACAGAAAGTAATCACCTTCTTTCAGTATCACCTCTACTCTCTTTCCAAAATACACGAGTCATTTTAGCTTAACAGCTCTAATAAGATCCTTTCATTGCCATCTGTGTCTCAGACCTGCAGGCATTTTAGGTTTTATCATGGAAACAAGTGTCAGAGTTACAGTTGAACTTGATTAAAGGTGACAACAAATTATAACTGTCTACGAAAATCAACGATGATTGCTTATACCTTGAGAATGGGCTTTTAAAATGGGATCATAGAAAATGGTATAAAGTTCACTTTACATGTATAATAATGTGTCAAAATAACTGGTTAATATTTATCTAAGTTTTATTTCCCTATGATAATCATTACTTATTCCAAAAATATTTGTATAAGTTAATAGCAATATTCATCTAGTCAGTCAACACTGATTTACCTCCCTTTTTGGAACTAAATACTAGTTGCTAAGGATTATAGCAGAACAAAAAAAAAAAGCAGAAGAACAACAAAATGATCTGCCATTATGGTACTATATTCTAGTGAAGGTAAGAAACAATAAAGAAATAAAAAATTTAAAAATTAAAGTTTGTCAGATAATTCTAGGTACATGGAGAAAAATAAAGCAAGGATGGGAGGAGAAGGAAAGGGGGTAGGGTTGATATTTTCAAGTGGGCACTTAGGGAATGCCTCACTGGAGGAGATATTGAGTACAGTATCCCAGGCTGAGAGGAGAGTAAGTGCAAAGGCCTTGAGGCAGGAGCATGCTTGGAATATTCCTTGAGCTTTAAGAACACCAGTGTGGCTAAAGTGGGGTGGGGTGACATAGTAGGAAATGAGAATCCTTGAAGAGCCTGGGAAAATCTTGTAGGGCCTTGTGGAGAAATGAAGGTTTTGAAACTTTCTCTGAGAGAAGTGGGGCATTATAGCAAAGTTTCAAGAGATCCATAATGTTATATGACTTATTTTGAGAATAGATTATGGGGCTGGGGTCAAGAGTAGAAGCAGGGAGAGTAGTCAGGAGGCCTTGAAATAAACTAGGTAGGAGAAGGTGGTTGCTTGGTTCCTGGTGGGATCACGAAGGTATTAGGAATGGTCATATTCTACAAATATTTGGAACTAGATTGTACAAGGTTTAGTGACAGTTTAGTTTTCCCCTGTGAAAGAAGCAAAGGAGTCATGGATGATGCCAAGTTTAAAATCATTGTCATTTTTTGGATGGCAAAGCCAGAATGAGTGATCTCTTGAAAAAAGTAATCTTATATCCCCAGGGTTTTGAAGCCGAGGGGATTAGTAGACAGAGCTCACAGATTTTGCAATCTGGAATGGAAAGTTTTTCATCTTTATTTTTAGGAATTTAGCATTTTCATTAATTATGAAAGTAGACAACAAACAACTGTAGAATTAGCAGTAGCTGTAACTTTATCACCAATAGAATTCACACATATATTCATAGTACATTACATTTGCAGGTGCAAATATCTCAAAATGTCATTAACACTCATCACTACTTCCCAATAATTATTAGCAATTAGCTCTGCTGCCAGACCTTATTGTTTAATGTGTTAATAAAGAACCACATCTATCACAATTAAAAATGTCTTGATAATTTCAATTCAGCATAATTGTTTCCTTTGTAATAATATGTGTTTTATTTTAGACATTTTTTCAGACATTATTCTGAGAAGTTGTCCATAGACTTCAGGAGAATGCCCAAAGGATCCATGGCACAAAAAAAGTTAAAAACACTTATTTTAGCCATATTCAAAAGCACACACCATTGGAGAGTATGCTCGTGTGCACTCTCAAAGTTACTATGGATGATGATGATAATAATAATAATTAATAATAATAAATGATGAATCATTGTGTAATTACTGTGTGCCAGGTACATTATCTGTTTTCCATAGCAAACCTATGAGGCAGAGGTTATCACCATTTTATATGGAAGAATATTGAGTCTTAGAAAGGATAACTTCCCTAAGATTATACACCTTGTAAGTAGAGATTCAAATTTAAGTCTGTTTCCTAAATGTGTGCTCTTTACCAAAAAAATACATTGCTTCCTACCATGGAAGGGTCAAAACTGGTGATATAACATAGCATGTAGGGACTCTGAACAAACGAAAGATGAAGCATTCTGTAGCCATTTTTCAGGGAGAAAGGACAGAAGAAAAGCAGTGAAGGAAGCGTTTTCCTTGACAAAGAAAATATTTTCCCTTTTTATGGGGGTGTGTGGTGGGTGGAATTAAAATAGCATTACTTCTTTTCTGATTCTTTAAATCACGTGTGTTCCTTGTAAAGCATGTGCATCATGCACAGAGATGTAAGGAAGAGGAAAAAGGTCCACTGGAATACAGTTGATGAGGCAACCACTGTTAACATTTTGGACACTGTCCTTTCATATGTCTCCTTTTTTTATACCTACATACATATGTATACTTTTACATACGTGGGGTTAAATAGTGCATCCTTTTTTTAGAAGGAATATTATCTCTTTTCTCCCATGCTGCCTTCTCAATTGTATCTCATTTCTCATTCCCACACACCCACTCTTGGCGGAAGCCATGCTATTCACCTAACACATGTCCTCCACTGAAAGGGAAAATGCGGCAAGGGCACAGATGGGATTTGGGCAACTGTTGAGAGTAAGTGTGGCTCAGCATAGAAGGGTGTGTGCCAGGCACACTGCATTCAGACTGTCTGGGCTTGATGTAGGGCTCTACTCTTACCATGCTTATTATCCACCTTTGAGCAGCATACTTAAGACATCATTTCCTCATATGGAATATTACTCAGCCATAAAAAAGGAATGAAATTGGGTCATTTGTAGAGATGTGGATGGACCTAGAATCTGTCATGTAGATGAAGCAGGTCAGAAAGAGAAAAACAAATATCATATATCAATGCATATATGTGGAATCTAAAAAATGACAGAGATGAACCTATTTGTAGGAATAGAGATGCAGACTTAGAGAACGGACATGCAGACACAGGTAGGGGAAGGGGAGGGTGGGATGAACTGGGAGATTAGGATTGATGTATATATACTACCATGTATAAAATAGATAGCTAGTGGAACCTTCTGTATAGCACAGGGAGCTCAGCTCAGTGCTCTGTGATGACCTAGATGTGTGGGATGGAGGGGGGAGTAGGAGGGAGGTCCCAGAGGGAGGGGATATATGTATACATATAGATGATTCACTTCGTTGTACAGCAGAAACTAATACAACATTGTAAAGCAATTACACTCCAATAAAAAAAAATGGGGATGACAATGTTATTTACCTCACTGAGGGTGAGTTTTTAATGAGTCATTGAATGAAAACTTTATACAAGAGTATGTGCTCAGAGTCAGAAGCTGTAATTGTTGGGCTGCTGTCTTGCAGTCCTAGGTTGCTCCCTTCATCACACCAGGGCAGGTCCAAGGCACATGTAAGTGGTTCTTGTTTAACTGGGGACAACCAGCAGGAGAACCCAAAGCCTGCCTTCCACTTGGACATATTAGTAACATTCTCTGCATTTATTGTTCAGATCTCAAAGTATATCAAGACATTGTTTAATAAACGGGTGATACAAGTCACATGACATACAGATTTGTCTTCAGGAATAAAACAGCACAATGAATTTTATAGGGAGGGCTTAAAACACATCTAGTTGGATATTTTGATAAACTAATTTTTTCAAGTATTTAATTTTTATTTCTCTGACTAGATCCTGTTAAGAAAACCAAGATTTTAGGTCATTCCTATCTCTCACCCTTTATTTATCGGCCTTCAGGGCTAGCCAGGGGCTATAGGAACCAAAGCCTTTTACTAATTGCTGTCAGATTGTATTTGACTGATTAAAGGGGAAAAAAAGAAGAAAAACAAAACAGGGCATAATTTGCTAGGGAAGACTGTTTAACAGAATTTTACCATTTTTCTAAGAATTTTAGCACTAACAGTGGTTTCATCAGCTTTAGTATATTAAGAGAAAAGCATGAGAAGTGAGATGTTACAGAATTCTAAGGAAAATATTTACTTGCCAACTAAAACAGGTTCACACCTGTTTTCACTTGATCTGTGAGCTTCACTTAAGGATAAAACATGTTTTCACTACAAATCTGGAAAATGTCAGAGAATGAACCTGGAAGTCAAGTAGGTTGGAACTATCGTCTTCATTAAAATATAAATGGATATTGTATCCATGGTTCTTTAGTGATTATTATATTCTTGGGCCATATATATTCGTATGCAGTGAGTTCCTTGAATTTCATGTTCATTGCTTAATATACTTATTTTTATTCATTCACAAATTCCAGTCTCCTCACTGAACATTTAGTAAAAGCATATTCATGATTTAATGGACCTCAAGCAAATCTCTTCTTAGCCTCCAAATGTTATATATCGCCTCATGCAGCGCATCTCCATGCCCACGAGCATGCTAGCTGAGCTTCTCCCATACTCCAAACCCCTGGGTCTTTTCCTGAGTTGAGTATTATTCAATACATCCACATCTCCCTGCTGTCAGTGGGGCATTGAACTGTCTTCAGAAAACAGGCGTTAATGATCCCTGTGTCCTTGTTCTGAGTGGCAATTTATCACTTTATGTAATCCCATCAGCTTGTAAATATGGAATATATTAGTTCGCACTAAACACATTATCTTGTCCAGTTCCCCCATTAAAGCTTACCTCCTGCTTTTCAATCTGTGAGCCTTTGGAAATTAATCTGTACTTTATTTCCTTTAGACTAAGCTACTTCATTATTTTAAAAAGTTTATACCATTCGATGTTTGGAAATTATACTTATTCCAGTAAATTTTTAAAATACCAAATAAGGTCATTCTTGCGAGTCATCACTAGAAGACATATATATATATATATATATATATATATATATATATATTTGTTTTTGTTACTCTAATTGACCTTAATGTAGTATTTTCACTGGAATCCACTTCTTAGCCATCTAAAGAAATCATCTGCATATGTGTCACAGTATTACTTACAACAGTGATCATTTACAAAATAAGTACTACTTAAATACATTATGATATTTTCATATTATGTAATAGCTATGCATCCAAAGAGCAAAGTTTATGCTTTAAGGACAGTTCATGGAATAGGAAAATGTTCATTGCATTTTATTAAAATAAATAAGCAGATTATAATTTGTGTAAACAGTAGGATTACAGGATACTTTTTTAAGACTCTTTGGGTAGGCAGAGAAATTAAAAGGAATGAAATATATTGAAATAGGAACAATGGTTAACCATCGCTGTGGTGAGATTATGGGTGACTCAGGTTTTGTTTTTGTTTTTCTGTATTGTGATCACGTAGTATCAATACTTTTGTAATCAGGAGCAAACAAATTAATAAATAACTCGTGGCCCAGAAGCGGACATTTCTTTCCTGCATTCTTTCCCCCAGTGAAGTAGTTTGGTGGAACTTAGTCAAATGCAGTCCTATTCAGTGAATCCTCTTATTAAACACAGAGCCAAAATTCTTTCAGCATGCCACAGATTTCACTTGAGAACATTTCAAAGCAATAGAGCAAAAGCAAAGGGCGCAATAGTGGGGTTATAGAAAGGTTGGAGGGAAGAACAAGAAATGGAAATGTACAAGGGACGTCGGGGTGGAGAGAGGGGGTAAGAATGTGGGGGGGGGTGTTGGGGGCAGGGGAGTGGGAGCTCAGAAGCCGGCCTCTGGGCCGGGCCCAAAGGAGAAAGTCTCACTTCAGAAATGGCTCAGAGGCTTTTTCTGAAAATATTCTGACCTTAATGTTTCATGATCAGTTCCAAGTTAAAATATGGTGAGATTCTACTGTGTTCTTTTGCTGGGTATTTTGTAGAGGACCAATCTTTTAAATGGACATGAACGCATAAAAAATGATTTTTAAAATTTCTGTTAGAAACACAGTAGGTGCATCTGAACCAAAGGTTACATAGTTGGTTATGTACCAAAATTCCTTCCAGCTAAGAGAGAAGAAATAAGAACCATTATTCCTAAACTGATACAAAATCTCTGTGCTCTTGGCAAAGGGGAGACAACCTTGGAGAAGATTTTTGTCTTTTTTAATAACCCAAGAAGTGATCATTTCTCTGTTAACACTTGGACGCCAGGCCTGCCCAACAAGGAACAAGGAAGGCTCATTGGTCATATGGCTCAGATCCCATCTTGCTCTGCCTTGTTTTAGAATGTCCCCATTTACTGCCTGTCACCCTTCCCTTTCCAGGGAAAATAATATGCTCTTCATGGGTATGTGTTTAGAGTGTAGGAAACATCATTTATTGCTCAATTCAGATCACTTCTGGACTTATAATTAGTTGCTGGGAAGTAAAGAATGGTCTGTTTTATTTTGAATAGGCCTTGGATAAATGATAGCAAGAGGTGTATCTTTCTATTCTTCAGAGTCTAACATGACAGGGTTTTTTTCTATTTATTTATTTATTTTTGGCTGCATTGGGTCTTTCTTGCTGCGCGCGGGCTTTCTCTAGTTGCGGCGATCAGGGGCTACTCTTCGTTGTGGTGCGCGGGCTTCTCGTTACGGTGGCTTCTCTTGCTGCAGAGCACAGGCTCTAGGTGCACGGGCTTCAGTAGTTGCAGCTCGCGGGCTTAGTAGTTGTGGCTCGTGGGCTGTAGAGCGCAGGCCCAGTAGTTGTGACGCACGGGCTTAGTTGCTCTGCGGCATGTGGGATCTTCCCGGACCAGGGCTTGAACCAGTGTCCTCTACATTGGCAGACGGATTCTTAACCACTGCGCCACCAGGGAAGTCCCACATGACAGTTTTTTATCATCACACTAAGCACACATCTGCTAGCCATTTAAAAGAAAAAAAAAATACTACAAAGGACTAATCTGGTCCCCACCATCCTCAAATACACACAGTTACAGAAGGGAAGACGCTCTAGTATATGACGGAAATCATTTCCGTTGGAATGGCATTCCCTTTAGACATTTAAACATCATTTTTAGTTTTAAAAGAGTCTGCAAATTTATAAGCACAAAAACCAATTTTTGAGGGGCAGCTTCCTCTATTAGTAGTATAGAATTCAGGGATAAAAAGAGAGCCAAATGGTGAACTATAGAGATATTCCTCTTGTCATGTCAAATGATATGACCAAATAAAATGGCTTGTGAATTTACTGAAGATCATTAATCAAATTGATTAATGACCTGAGGTAATGTGCTTGGATTTAGTAAAAGTTGTTGAAAAGGTAATCCCAAACTATGTTTTTAGTTTATATTCTGTTTCTTCATTAATAAGTATAAACTGAAGACAATTTCCACATTGGAAGAGTGAACGCTGTGGATTGTTTGTAAACTGGCCAACAATGTACTTTAGTCAGTTTTTCTTGGCAAATTTGTGCTTAATGTCATCCATTGCCAGAAATCTGTTCCATAATGATGTCATCAACAGTTTGGGATGAGAAAAAGCTAAAAGAATGCAGATGGGAAAGTAATTCCTGCACGTTTTATTAACCATATGTGTTTTTCCCCTCTGATTTTTCCTTATTGGGCTATCAAACTTAAATTCTTGTTTGAATCTGGTAGTCTTTTAAGTTTATTTTCATCCCCCCCCATAATGAATGATAATGATGATATTTTCTTGTTGAGTGTTTCATTAAAATATTAATTAGGCCCTATAACTTGTGAGAAACTTGTTATCATTATAATTTTAGATGGAACAGATTATAATTTTAGATAGAAGTGCCAGGAGGTTGTATCCCTAGCATCCTGTATCATGAAGTTGAGAGAGTGAGGAAATAATGAGGCTTTTTGGTTACCTATTATCATGATGTGGGAAAAAAAATAACAGCAAACAAAACTTGTGCTTGAAAAACAAAGTAATAGTGAAATCTTCCTTGCTATCATAGCATTTATGGTACAACACAAGGCTAATACCATGTCAACATAAGTGTATGTGAGACCCCCATTAAAAAGTATTCAGTTACCCTAGAGACCCACTGACTCATAGATTCTCTATGACATTAATGGGGTTATCAAGATATGGCCTCGGAATTTCTTTGACTATCCATCGACATTTAAAAAGCTGAACTATCTTTAAATACCATGTGTTGGAGTGAAAAAAACTGGGTTATGTGCCCCAATATATGCAAAGTTATATTTTATATGTCATTCAAGCATTTATTTCTTTAAGGTTGAAAAATATTCTTATGTGAATAAATGTGATTATAAATACTTCTTTATCAAATGGATGTTTCTTCCATGAATATTTATTCTGCACCTCTTGTGGGCAAGGATAGGCTGCCCTTAGTTGTGTCTTCATTGAGGTTGATGTCTGGAAGGGATTTAAGACAAGTGTTGAAATGTCTATGGTACAAGGTAGAAAGTGGTGAGTTTTGTGAGAAATTTCAAGAAAACAGAAGGAGCAATGGTTATTCATGAGAAGGAGATGGGGAACTTAGCTGGGGAAGGTTATTATTAGGAACTCACGGGGACTCAGGGATAGCCCGAGGCCTGCTGGGACTGGATACAATTTAGGATGTGGACGAGGCTCCGATTCTTCTGGGGTCTGGATCATCTCATTTTGCTCTGAGTTAACGGGGTTCATTGGGTCCTCCCCATCATGAATACTAAAGTTCTTTCAATCTGTGATTCTTCCATTACTGTCACTGCAAATTGTTTACTTCAAATCACAAGTCTTTTGCTTATTCAAACTTTAGCTTATTTGCAATTTCAGTTCACTCATTGTTTTTTTTCTTGCTCGCATGTCAATTTCTGCTCTCAGGACCAGCAGCATGGCTCTCTATCTTTCCTTGTTCAAAGTCTTGAGAGACAATCTAGTGGGCCAGCTGGTCACCACCCTGAGTGGGCAGCCCATCGACTGGCGTCTGTGGATCAGATACCCATTCCTTGGTGCAGTCACCACCATCCAGGGATTTGAAAGCAAATGTCTTGCTGCCTAACCATGGAACTCTTACCTTGGCAGAGACTGCGAGGAAAGACTCCTTCCCAAATGGGCTGCAGGATGTTGGCACCTATCTGGAAAGTGGTTCAGTGAAGACATGATAAAGGAAAAGATACATGAGTTGCCCTTATCTACACTCTTGCTTCTCTCCTTTTCTTCTGTTCAAATGGCAGAGGTGCCCCTCATACATTCCAAGTCCAGTCCATCCACCTGTGTGCCCTGCAGCCTGTCACCTCCCCCATAATAAGAACTCCTGCTCACTGGATATTTTTTCTTCTTTTCAATCATATGATAGAGGCATAAGGCTTCTCATGTATCTTGTTGAAAGAAAATTACTGAAGAGAAAAAGGAATCAACTTTTGAATGTTGAAGTTACCAACCTACGAGAATGAAGTGATGACATTATTAAATATATTCACACAGGAAATAAGGAATAATTTTCTTTACTGAGCTTATAGCATGATCTTAGCAGTACATCCCAGAGTGGAAGTGATGCGTTGTGATCATCTGTGATTATCTTTGGCCTCATTTAGCTGACACTTTATTATCTTTAAACTGAGGCACAGATACTTAATGGTGTCCACACTGATGATACGATACTGACAGCTGTGAACTGCATAGGCAGTATTCCATAGACGGATAAAAGTGTTTTTGCTACTACAGTCTAGCAAATAAGATCAAGGCATTAGCCTCTGACCATGGTATTTTATGTTAGACCAGGTCAGTATCCCATTTGCTCTAGTTTGAGCATCAATGTTCATTAAATAAGTACTCCACATGTTAACTTTGTAACATACACCAAGGTAGTATAGTTATTATACCCCCGAATGTAGGATCACATGATTGGAAGGTACCTAAAAGTTATGTAGTGATATCATGTATCTAATGCCAAACTTCCTTTTGCCCTGTGATGGTTGTCCAGCCTCTTTTGAATCTGTTCAGTGATGAAAAGTGCAGTACATTAAGGCTTTGTTTCTGTAAATGGCAAAATAAATTCTATAACTGATTTTGTTGTTGACTCTTAGCATCTTTATATTTCCTTTCAAAATTTTCAAAGGAGCCTTACAGTAAGATCAATGGGTAATGAGTGGCTTTTAGTCATCTCTTTCAATTGCTTAATCAAATAATATTAAGTTGAATCATATGAATCTACTATCTTTGTGGGTCAAAAGTCATAGAATGTCAATGATTTCATATGATTTAATGTTTTTTTTTTTGTTTTTTGCGGTACGCGGGCCTCTCACTGTGTGGCCTCTCCCGTTGCGGAGCACAGGCTCCGGACGCACAGGCCCAGCGGCTATGGCTCACGGGTGCAGCCACTCTGCGGCATGTGGGGTCTTCCCGGACCGGGGCACGAACCCGTGTCCCCTGCATCGGCAGGCGGACTCTCAACCACTGCGCCACCAGGGAAGCCCAGTCGTATATTTTTAAAATTATTTTGTCCAACTGTTTTCCTTCACTTTGTTGTGAAGGGTAGTATTTAAACGAGTTTTAGCTTACATTGTAAAAACACAACTCCTGGTGTTTTTTCATTTGGATGGGTATACACAAACTATAAATTGTCTTTTCAGAAGTAGTGAAAAAATCTACAAATGAACAGTGAGATTTGGATTCTCTGCTGTTTATGACAATGCTAAGACTCTTAGGCCGATTTAGCTTCTATTAAGTTTTATAAAATTTCTCTTTAGCTTTCTTCCTTGAGAAATTCAGAATTATTCTGGAATGCAGATGAAGTACCCCATATGTATATAGTTAAGGGCAGCTGTCAGTTTCAATTAAAGAATCCTGGACAGCTATGTTTATGTAGACCAGAAATCTATTATTATAGGAAGAAAAGGGAAACAACTCCTGTCATGTGGTTAAAATGCAATATTTTAAATATCCAAGATCTTTTGTAACTTTATTTCATAGTACATTATGTGATTCAGTATCTACATATAGTTCTGGTGAATAGATACCCATATTTTAACAATTGCATAATATTATCTTCCTTTAAATAAAATAATGAAGCCTTCAGGAATAGATATTGCACTGAAATTATTGTCTTAGAAAAAGAAAAAGGAAATAAAAATATTTGATGCAAAATTCCTATTTTTCATAATCCTCAAGGGTTGAGTTACCAAATAATTGGATTCCAAATCTCTTTCTGCTGCACTTCAAATTCTCTATACTAAATCTTTATTTGGGAGGTGATCTAAGGAATCTGAATTGATGTAAGATAATTTTGTAGCCCAAAACTTGTAAATACTGTTTTATTTTCCCAAGTAGATATTGAGAAAGCAATGTGAGAAATGTTATAGATGAATCTACATAATTGGGTTTTCAAAATTAAGACCCTTACCATCAGGCTCTTTACTCTAGAAAAGAACTGGGTTTCACGCAAATGTGTTATAGACTTCTTAGCAAATAGTAGTCAATTAGTTGTGTCAAATGATTGCATTCTGTTACAGCCCAGCCTTAGAATGAACCTTCGCTATAATCATGCTCTCCAAATGAATGAAACGAAATGAAAAAAATGAAAAAAATCCTTAGAGCTGTGAACACACACACACATACCTTTTTTTTTTTTTTTTTTTTTTTTTTGCTGTACGCGGGCCTCTCACTGTTGTGGCCTCTCCCGTTGCGGAGAACAGGCTCCAGACGCGCAGGCTCAGTGGCCATGGCTCACGGGCCCAGCTGCTCTGCGTCATGTGGGATCTTCCCGGACCAGGGCACGAACCCGTGTCCCCTGCATCGGCAGGCGGACTCTCAACCACTGCGACACCAGGGGACCCCCACACATACTTTTTGACACACTGGGAAGACAGATAAAAAACATAGAAGGAATTTAGTTTTCTGGTAGGAAAAAAATAATGTCAAGTGCTATATATATACATAGCAAAATTCTGACCATAATTTTTGGAAGCAGAAGTCTTTGATCAAATCCATTTTTCAAGGCTATCAGTAGCCACTGCCTACTCAGATAAAAGGCCACATATGCGTTTGTTTTTTAAACATTCCTAGTCAATTCAATAATTGTTTAGGGTTAATAGGCATCTTTAGTATCTTAAGTTCAGTCCAAATACCTGAATACATTAAAGATGCATGACTGTACCTTTGGATGATTACATTCTGTTCTTAGTTAGGCCTGTCATCATTTCCCACCAAATCACATTTTTTGAACCTGCTTCTGTGTACTCGGATGATATACTGTCAGCACTCATAATTGCAGGTTAGCAGATGTTTCTGCTTTAGGACTTCCTTGAAAATGTGCATTCATAGAGAAGTGTTAAGTTTTTGTGAAAAACCAAAGAAGTTCACAAATACTAGAGGTTTCCTCAGTCCCTCCATTTAAATATGCATGTGCACACTCAGGGAAGGTCACTCAGGAACCACCTTTAAGTGAAGGCTGCATGTTTCTTTTTGGTTAAATATGGCTCCAGGACATTCAGATAAGGTACTGAAAATGCAGAAACGTATTCTAACTGTTTTATTTGAAAAACAAATTGAAAATACCTGCATGTTTTAAAAACTATCAGTAGTGTTGCCTTAATTTTTTTTTTTCATTGAGTTATTTTAGGAAATAAAGACATGCTTTGCAGGTTCTGAAAATTTTGCTCTGTGGAATCTTTTCTTTTTCTTCAAACAAAAACAGAGAATTTATTGAAAAGAAAAGGAGCTGGTCTGGTTCAAGAAACAGCTAAGCTTCAGGAAGTTGAGCGGTATAGGTAGGCCTTGGGGACAACCACAACTAGGGACTCAAATGTCGCTTTTCTCCTTTGCTACAAACTGGCTTTCTTCACAACGTGTAAATTCTGGCTGCAAATTTCTTCTAACTTATATTACACAGGTTAAGCCACCAGAAAGAGGCAAATGACTCTTTTAGACCCTAATCCAGAATTCCTTTAACGTAATTTGTACAACCACAGACACACAGCTCCTTCCCAAAGGGATGCCATCCAAATCAGGTATTGCATATGGAAGCAAGGAGGGAGCCTGGGTCTCCAGTTTCTCTGAGTGGTACCTTGCTCCACCTGTTCAGGCAGACACATCACTTCACAGTCCTGCAAACTAAGGGCTAAATCAATGGTTCTCAAACCTGGCACATTAGAATCTCCTGGGGAGCCATTAACAGACACCAATGGCCATACTACCTTCGAGACCAATTAAATCAGAATCCCTCGGCATGGGGCCTGGACATCAGCATCCTCTAAATGCCCCTCCAGGTGATTGCAGTGTGCAGTCAGGTTGAGAGTTACTGGGCTAAATGATAAATTTAAACTTAATGGAGGAAAAACAAGACAACGCCCATAACCACCATTAAAACTCCAGTTTAAGAAAAGGAAAACAATATAAAAGTCCTTATTGATCTCAGACATTTTAAATCTGTTAGAGTTGACTTTTTCTAACAACTTCACAAGAAACAAATTAAAAATACATCTCACCTCTTCCTGTTTGTCTAATTGAAAGATTTTATAGAAACACCATAATATATTTTCCTTAGTTCTAATCCATGCTTATTGAATAGTGGTGAATTTCTTTACAAGGTTTCAATGATCAGCTGATCTCTTTTACAATGTCATGGGGTTTTTGTTTTTTGCTTGTTTTTGTCTTATATTGGAGTATAGCTGATTAACAATGTTGTGTTAGTTTCACGTGTAAAGCAAAGTGATTCAGTTATACATATACATGTACCTATTCTTTCTCAAATTATTTTCCGTTTTAGGTTATTACAGAGTATTGAGCAGAGTTTCTTGTGCTACACAGTAGGTCCTTGTTGGTTATCTATTTTAAATATAGCAGTGTGTACAATGTCACGTTAATGCATAGAGCTCAACAATGATCCCAGGCTAGTCTCCACAACAGATTTGTCTCACCTCTTTCCCTGTCACCTGCCCTCTGCCCCCTGGCAGCATGCATCATAACTTTACAATCATTACTGAATTCAAATAACAGAACAAGAGCCTGCCCCTAAACTCAGCCAATATATTAGGGTATGTTAATTAATTAATTAATTTTTAATTGGAGTTTAATTGCTTTACAATGTTGTGTTAGTTTCTGCTGTACAATGAAGCGAATCAGCTATATGTGTACCTATAGCCTCTCCCTCTTGGACCTCCCCCCCCATCCCACCCATCTAGGTCGTTACAGTGATGTTTATTAACACACTTGTGGAGAATTTGATTTCTCTAGAGTAGAAGGAGGACCGGTGGCTTTTGAGTTTGCAACTCTCTCTTCTTCTATCCTTGAGAGAACTTCATAGAGAGAAGGTGGATCCTTTATTGCTTCCATCAATTTCTATAGTAGAAACTAGGTTTAAACTTCTAGGACTGGTTGATTGCCCTTCCCCCTTTAAGCACTTAAACCGTCTATTTCCAAAGAAGAAGAGGGTTTTCCATCCTATGTCTGAGTCCAGTATGTTGGCAATAAATAAATGTTCAAAAATATGGATATTTTTGTTTGTTTCAGGAGACATTTGCTAAGACTTTGAATATCACGTTTTGTGTATGCACGAGAATACTTATTTAACTCCATATAAAAATACATCTGCCAGAGGGAATTATTTTACTTGGAGTTGTTAAGTTATTTAAATTTGGATTAGAATAGCCTAGTTTTAAAAGTATAACATTTATGTTTCTTTATATGCAACTCATAATATTCAAGTACTTAGGGGGAAATGCTGGAATACTGATTCAAGAAGACATACTGGGGGCTTCCCTGGTGGCGCAGTGGTTGAGAGTCCGCCTGCCGATGCAGGGGACATGGGTTCGTGCCCCGGTCCGGGAGGACCGCACATGCCACGGAGCAGCTGAGCCCGTGAGCCATGGCCGCTGATCCTGCGCCTCTGGAGCCTGTGCTCCACAACGGGAGAGGCCACAACAGTGAGAGGCCCGCGTACCGCAAAAAAAAAAAAAAAGACATACTGATGTCTAGAAATCGTGTCCATGCACCTGGAACATTTACACATAAAGCAGCGGCTTTTAGAGAGAGAAGCAGACACTTTGTTTAGGCAGTTGTCGGAATGTGATGAATGAGGTCAGTGGTCTGCTAACCTCAATTCCTCTCCCCTGGGCACCACTGGCTTCTCTGAAAGTATCCTTAGTATCCATATCATATGCGACTCTGTCTGTTCTGTGTTTGTCGCATCCTAGAATGTATTAGGCTTCTAGAAGAAATCTTCTAAAGTAAATTAAAAGAAATTGCATGTGCAGTTGTATTCTTCTCTAAACAAGTTTACACGTTACGTCACGATGAAGAGTAAATTACACCAGAAGGATAACGGAATTTTGGTTTCTGGCATCTCTTCATGCCATTTCACATGCATGGTTTTATCTTCTTAATAATAACACAGGGATTGTGCCAATTATTTTATGTGGATTTTAAATTTAATGTTCTCAATTCTATGATGTATATGGTCTTATATATACAATATATATGTTATAATAGATATTATACATGAATAATATATATATACTTTTTTTGACGTGGAAAAAGACTGGAGGAGGTTAAGGAAGTTAAACTTTACTGTCAAGTAATATTAAGTAGAATTTAACGCCAAACCCCAAGTTCAGTTCTTTTCAAACTTAGGCTATCCAAACTCCTCTAGGAATCATTAGAGCATCCAAAGTTGTCAAGTAATAAAAATAGTTTTAGTTACTTATAATTTTATCTCAAAGGAATTCTCAAAGCTAAGGCCTTTTAAATTTGGATAGGCCATTGAGAGATGGTTTTTCTCTTCATGCAACATCTCACGTCTACCCATCTAGAGAATGAAAATCTGTTTTACCCAGTCACCCATTCCACTGTTTAACAGCTGTCACAGCCATGAAAGAGTGGCTTACCAATGAAACATTTGAATTTCACATGCTGTTTCAGCTCATTTATTATTTTTATATGTTCAAAGGAAGTAAAGGTCAGTTGGTATCATTCTTTTTTCATTTATTTGTAGACCCTCCCCCCCTTTATGTTTTTTCCTCAGATGCACTATTTTCTTTCTTACTTATAGCTCTCTAGTCTTATCTAATGCTCTGACCCACCAAGTGCTTATTTTTTTAACTTTAGTAATTATTTTTATTGTTTATTTTTTAAAAATTCTTATTGAAATATAATTGATTTCCAATGTGTGTTAGTTTCAGGTATACAGCAAAGTGATTCAGACACACATATATATATATTCTTTATTTACATTCTCTTCCATTCTATTTTATTACAAGATATTGAGTATAGTTCCCTGTGCTATACAGTAGGTACTTGTTGCTTATCTATTTTATATATAGTAGTATGTATATTTTAATCCCAAAGTCCTAATTTATCCCTCTCCCCACCCCGCTTTGGTAACCATACGTTTGTTTTCTATGTCTGTGAGTCTATTTCTATTTTGAAAGTAACTTCATTTGTTTTTGTTGTTTTTTTTGCGGTACGTGGGCTTCTCACTGTTGTGGCCTCTCCCGTTGCAGAGCACAGGCTCTGGACGCGCAGACTCAGCGGCCATGGCTCACGGGCCCAGCCTCTCCGCAGCATGTGGGATCCTCCCGGACTGGGGCACGAACCCGTGTCCCCTGCATCAGCAGGAGGAATCAATCGCTGCGCCACCAGGGAAGCACTATATCATTTTTTTTAAGATTCCACTTTAGTAATTATTGTTAAAGAAATATATTTATTTTTTTTTGGCTGCATTGGGTCTTCATTGCTGCACACAGGTTTTCTCTAGTTGTGGCGAGCGGGGGCCACGCTTCCTTTCTCTGCGTGGGCTTCTCATTGTGGTGGCTTCTGTTGTTGCGGAGCACAGGCTCTAGGCGTGCAGGCTTCAGTAGTTGTGGCACTTGGGTTCCAGTAGTTGTGGCTTGTGTGCTCTAGCACACAGTCTCAGTTGTTGTGGCGCATGGGCATAGTTGCTCAACGGCATGTGGGATCTTCCCAGACCAGGGCTCGAACCTATGTCCCCTGAATTGGCATGTGGATTCTCAACCACTGTGCCACCAGGAAAGTCCCAAGAAATATTTTTCTTTAAATTTATTTTTAAAGGAAAAGAAGTCAATCTATGAAGTATATTTGGACCTCTAATTTCAATACATAGCAAATGTGATAGGTAGCTTTACATTTTGCCTTCCCAAATGAAATTCATCAATGAACAAAAATGCTTTTATTGTCAGATCGAGTCTGGAATATTTCCTTAGAGGCAAACTGCCAAAGTAAATTTTGAGACACCACCATAACCAGATATTTTATCAGTCAATGTGACTTAGAAACTTCATACCTCTGTGATTGAATATCAGGCAACAGTTGTCTTTTTTACCAAGTATATGAACACAAGTGCTTCTGTCTGCCATGTATACCCTTGGCCACAGTTAGATGACTGAATTATAACTGAGTCATGTATGTGCTGAGTTTTAGCAGAGTATTCCTGCAGGATCTAACAAGGATAAAAACTGATGCCCCTCTTGAAACAGAGTGGTACAGATGGTGCAGCTTTATAGCTGTCTCCAAATACCAAATGCCAAACTGCTCTTCTGATAAGGCAAGACACGTAAAGGTTTAAATATAGCCTCTTGGTGGAATGTCAGTGAATGATGGATCCCAGTTTCCAACATACCAAAACTTTCTCTGTTTAAACGTTTTTTTATAGCCATGGGTGTGGTAATTTTATATCAAGGAAATTATACACAGGGGAAAGAACAGGAAAACTACTTTGAAAATCTATGTGTATACTAACAAATCAACAAAATTTGGAGGGGGAATGACACACTGGCAGCTAGTGAAGCCAGTAGTATTTTTGCAAACACCTGGCACAAGTGGAACCTGAAAATGTTATGTTAAACCTGTAAGCCTTCCCTTTATGTAATAACATAAAGGGAACTTGCTTTCTTTAATGAGTTTAGTCAGTTTTCTTTTAATGGCAAAGATTCCATGCAGATGTTATATGCTAGCTTTCTAGTATGAGAATTACATTTATGTTATAGAATGCTTTATTTGATAATTTTACCTTACAAAGTATATATCTATGAACTTGAATGTATGTGGAATTTGAATTATTTTGAATGCAAATGCATCTATTTCTTTTAAGAAATAAAAATGCTGCTAGTAGTGATATCAATCTTCATAATTATACTAGGGAGATGGACAGTAAGAAACAGAACTTTAAAGTATCCCAGACCTTGTTGGTTTTTTGTTAAGAAAACTGGCTAAGGAGCCATGAGGATAGTGGAATTATATGAAACAGTAGAGCCATATAAAATAGTTTAGAACCTTCCCAAAATTAGCAGGTGAATTGGTTAAAATTATTTCAGCTAATTATGGAATAATTGTGAAAGGAGTATATAAAAAAGAAACTTACTCATTTAATGTATAAGGGTCAGCAAGTAAATTAAGACAAAGAAGTCATAAATAATTTTGAAAGATATATGCAGCAGCTATTATTGATTTTTATAATCAAAATAAATGATTACCAAATTAAGAAGTACCTTTATTGTAGATAGACGTATGGGTATTCCAATGAGAACAATGTAAAGAAAGGAGCATTTCTTCCCTTATTACTGTAGACCTTGTAATAAAGTTTGTTTTCTTGTCCATTCCTCATATTCATAATTTGTGTTTTCTTTCTTTTTTCTTGATTAGTTTTGCTAAGTGTTTGTTATTTTATTTCATGTTGTCCCACAGTTTCCTGAATTTCTATTTATTTTATTTTAGTCTTTAGTATCTCATTTTAGAGGTTGAATTCTTTTTGTCAATCTGTCTTTACATTCACTGATTTTCTTCTACCATCTCCAATCTGCTCTTAAGCTCATAGTTAAGTTTTCCTTTCCAGTAGCTTTTTTTCATTTTTGGAATTCCCATTTGCTCCTTGGTTAAAGTTTCCATTTCTCTCCTGAAATTCCCTACTTACTTAAGAAAAACTATTCAGTAGTATTTATACATTATTTACATTCTAGAATAGTAAGCACAAAACAAGTAAAAACCTGAAGTTGAAGCAGTCTTAAGTCTTGAAGTCAACAGTCTCTTCAGGAAACGTCTGGCTTAATAAGAGTGATTGCTCTTGGGGGCTAGAGAGGAAGCTGATGGTGATGTTATTTCTAGTTCAGACCACATTAATAATGGTTGAAAGACAACAGCGACTAAATGATTTTTATCTCCTGTGCTTCCCTCCACCCTGCTACCTTTTTCCTATTTTACATAGGGTCCACCTCCTGGTTTGTCTGGGAATTCTAATACCAACAGTTTTAGCATTGAAAGTCCTGAGTCTCAGGAACTTAGTTCCTTAGCTCCCAGTAAACTGGGAGAATTGGTTATCCTGATTATCTATGATCTATGAATTGAGTCACTTAGTAATCACATTATTAGCCTATAATTCTCTCAATTGCTAGAGTATTTTTAAAAAGTAGCAATGTTGGTCAATAATAATAACTATGCACATCCAGTCTTTATTGAGTTCTTATAATGCTCTAAGCTCTACAGACAATGTGTTCTATATAATATCTTTTAAAATTCTAATACAAACGTGACCTTATTTTATCAATGAGTTAATTGAGGGACAGAGATATTAAGTAATTTGACTATGATCTGTAATCTGTGAAGTAACAAAGCCAGAGTTCCTTTAGACGGTTGACTTCATTACCTCTTTCATTGCCTGTAACTTGCTCTACTGTCTTGGGAAATCTCTTAGAACGAATATCTTTTCTTTTTTAACTTCAGATCGATTTTGCAAGCAAGAAAGGATATGTGTGTGTGGTGTGTATACACATATATGTGTGTGTGTATATATGTATATGATTAACAGTACAGATTAATATTGAGGGTGTGGGGTACTAGAATAGGAGCAGGGGTAGCCATTCACTGTACATTAGAAACTCTAACAGCTCTCTTTGACTCCCTTTAGGCCTCGTGGCATTACTTCTGTAATTCAAAGGACAAAAATATGAAAAAATAATAATTTTCCCTCTCGAATATAAAGTATTATACCTGTTTTTATTATGCTCAATAAAGTTTCCTAAGCTGAAAAGAAAATATGAAATCAAACATTTTCAAATGCACTGAGTTAAAAATTCTCATTTCCAAGACAATTTAAGAAGTAAACTTGAGCTTTTAAATTACTTATAAGCCAATTCACCATGCTGTCAGTGTTATTTTTCAATCCCTGACTTGCCTTCATATGTACGTTTTAAGGGTCTGTTGAGGTAGGAATTTAGAAATTTAAGTCCTTGGCAAAGGCCAGTAAATCAGGGATTAACATGTTTATGGTACTTCACGGCAGTGATTAAAGTGTTAAAAATCTTTTTATCCCCTCTAAATGAGTAAGATATGACATGAAAATACTTGCAGAAAATTAAGACTTAGTTAACTTAGTTTTATAAAACCATAGTCCTATGAATCTGGAAGAATATATAAATTCAGGCTTTGTCCTTGAGAGTCAATCTGTTTGTTCAATCTGTTCACATTTTGTAGTCTTTGCCTACAATTTACATCTTAGGATTCACCTCTGGGAAATTCTTTCGCTCTTCTTAAAGCTGTCTCTAGATCTGGACTTGGTGTGAGAGATGCTAATGAAGAATGTAAATCTGACTATTTTGCATAACTCTTTGAACTCATTAAAAACAGTCTACTAGGGGATCACCTTGTTTACATTGGGATCTTTAGAGGGAACTTGGCAGGTGCTACTTCTTTTTATTATCTTTTCTTTAAAATGAAGTACTGGCAGCAGTCTGTTAGGTTCTATGACATACCTCTTGACCCACCTGAGATGAGTGAAAATAGAAAGCATCTTCCTTTCTTCTATGTGAGCAAGGGTTGTATTTCAGTTGTAGAAATAGAGCACTGTATCTGCAATGAAAAGACTATGATTTGATCTTGATTCTACAGTATACTAGCTAAAAAATTGACTGGACTTCTCTGAGAATTAATAAACTCATCTGCAATGTGCACAAACAAAAACGCCCACATGAAAAAAAAAAGTGGTTGAAAATAATAGGAGCTAAAACACATGACAAATGTTTTGTAACTGTAATGTGCTATATTAACTAACTTTTCCTTTTATCAGCTCCATTTGAAACTGAGGAAAATGGGACATACCAAGGTTATATAACTTACCCAAAGGAGTCTTGCTGCAAGGCTCCAGAGAAGGCTGGGTGAAAGAAAGTCATTTTTCTCAACTACTGAGAGAGAAACGGGCCCAGGTTTAGTGGTATCTGTAGGAGAAATTGTGCCAAATTTTTAGTAAGCAAACTTTGAGAGGGGCAGAAGAATGGGCTGGTCAAGGATTTATGGGGCAGGAGTTGGAAATCATTACAATAGGTTGATTCTCTTAGAAAGGACTATCACGTGGACCTCTGTCACAGACTGGTCATGGAGGAGTATGTCTGCTAATGCTTTATTTCTTTTTCTAGTTTTTAAAAAAATTTTGATTGGAGTCTAGTTGATTTACAATGTTGTGTTAGTTTCAGGTGTACAGCAAAGTGAATCGGTTATACGTATGCATATATGCACTCTTTTAGATTCTCTTCCCATCTAGGCCATTACAGAGTATTGAGTAGAGTTCCCTGTGCTATACAATAGGTTCTTATTAGTTATGTATTTTATATATAGTAGTGTGTATATATCAATCCCAATCTCCCAGTTTATCCCTCCCTCACCTTACCCCCTAGTAACCATAAGTTTGTTTTCTACATCTGTGACTCTGTTTTGTAAATAAGTTCCTTTGTACCCTTTCTTTAAAGATTCCACCTGTAAGCAATATCATATGATATTTGTCTTTCTTTGTCTGACATACTTCACTGATTATGACAGTCTCTAGGTCCATTCATGTTGCTGCAAATGGCATTATTTTGTTCTTTTCAATTGCTTTAGAATAGCCTTGCATGGAGGAATAGAGTGAGGGACCCTATATGTTTCAGGCAACCCCAGTGTCCTTTCATGTCTGGGCTAGACATTTTTCAGTGAGAATGAGACATATGGATAGTGGCTATGCTTAGTTGTAATCTTGAAATTTGCTTTGCTCTAACAAAATTGGGTTACTGCCAATCCCCAAAGCTATTCAGAAAGCCATCCCTGTATATCCTTATCAGTCTGACATCATGTTTGCGAGGCAAAAGTCATCCATCCAGCTCTGTCTACTCTTAGGCCCCAGGCTTATGCTCAGTTCTTTTGAATTTAATATATGTCCCCTTTCCTCATTCCTTTTAGAATCCTCAGTCATTCATAAATACTTAAGTATCAAGAATGACCCATGGCATTTGTCTTTATACTTTGTAGTCACCCAGGCTAGTAAGTTCTCCCTGAAAGCTAACAGTACCTCATGGTGGAGAAGGAGAAGAGCAGGAGGAGAGAAAGAAAGATATTAAAATACTTCCACATCTTATACGGAAGTTATATTTTAAATTAAAATGTCACTTTGAGTATATTTACCACCAGGGGTATGTCTCCTAGCAGTAGTTCCCTATTTGCTTGTATCTTGTAATATCTTGAATTTGATGTCCTTATAGGAATATCTCCTAAAGTGACACCAGGATAATCAAGAAATAGAAACAAATGAAGATTAAAAATAAACAAACAGACAAACAAAAAACCAAAAAAGCAATGCTAGGCACATGTCCTGATTAATCAAATAGAGTTAATCAGAATTCTGGTGGAATCAGGTGAAAGTATCACTATTTTTAATGTTAACCAGGTGATTCTAATATACATCCCCCAGCTAAGAATCATTGTACGAGAAGGACAACCTTAGGTAGCAACTCATCTGTCTAGGCCTTTGACAAAATTTACTAAGAAAATATTCTACCCCACGGACTGGTTACAAAAAAAACCTCTTTCTTTGAAAAACTCAGAGACTGAGAATACAGAATAGAAAGCAAGTACATGAAAAGGCTCCTGAGACTTACAATAATGTTTTTCCTCGTGAGTTTCATAAAGAAGTACAGGTTATAACATGGAACTGTTTGACTCACAAGATCTCATCATTCATTTGCAGTAGGATCTTTGCTTTGAATTGGAATCCCATGTAAGTTCCTAGCATGGCATCTCGGGCAGAAAAATTTCCAAACAATTTACCAACTGAATGTCCATAAATGAAGTGATTTTCTTCCCAATAAATAAAAAAAAAAAAGATAGACACTGAGATAGATGAATAAAGCCCTGTTAAACTGAGGGACTTAATTTTTGTGTTTTAGCCTCTCTGCTGACCTCTTCTCTGTCTGATTATATATATTTCACTCTGAAACAGACCTGTCTCTAAATACTATTGGACTTTAAAAGTTAAACCAAGTCATTCTTAGAATTCAGATGCAACGATAACAGTTTCTTTGGTCATAAAATTGTGCTGTACCCTCTTCTTTTCAAGTGGTGAAAACACAAACACTAGCATCAGGGTTAGGTAACATGGTCTAGTGTCTGCTCTGCTATGAGGAATTTGTGTGGAATTTGACAAGTCACTTCATCTTTCCATTAAGTAGAACAGTTCATTAATGGCAAAGATTGTGCTAGATGTATGGATAAAAATGCACTCAGGTCCTGAAAGCAAGGTTTCAGTTCCCTCTTTTCCACTTTCTACGGAAGTGGCTCTCTGAGCATTAGTTGTTCCTCCATATAATATTGGAATATAGTATTATTTATATGGCTGTTTTTTTGATTGCTTGAAATGTTTTTAAACCATTTAGCAAATAAAAGTTATTTTGCTAACACTCCAAAATGACAAGTATTTTGGGAAATGTCTATTTAATTTAACTTATTCTAAATAAAAAATATTTGAAATAATAAAATAATGTGGAGAGCAATTCTCAAACTCTAGAGTATGTAAGAATCACCTTGTGTGATTATTCAGGTATGTAACCTATATTTTTATTTTCAAAAGGTCATACTGTTAAAAATCTGCATCAACCTAGCTTCAGGCCTATAGAAAGTGCCTGGGATTCAGCACCTCTTTTATATTTTTTAATTTAGTAGTTTTTATTTTAATTAATTTTTTAATTTTGTTTATTTTTGTCTGCATTGGGTCTTCATTGCTGCACACAGGCTTTCTCTAGTTGTGGTGAGCAGAGGCTACTCTTCATCGCGGTGTTCGGGCTTCTCATTGCAGTGGCTTCTCTTGTTGCAGGGCACGGGCTCTAGGCACGCAGGCTTCAGTAGCTGTGGCACGCGGGCTCAGTAGTTGTGGCTCTCAGGCTCTGGAGTGCAGGCTCAGTAGTTGTGGTGCACAGGCTTAGTTGCTCTGTAGCATGTGGGATCTTCCTGGACCAGGGCTCGAACCCGTGTCCCCTGCATTGGCAGGCGGATTCTTAACCACTGCACTACCAGGGAAGCTGCTGAAATAAATTTTCATTCATGAAAAACTCAATATCTTCTATTCTTTTAATGTGTTTTTATTTTCATTTGTAAATCAGAAACTAATTATTGATAGTTTTCTCCCACTAAACTCAGCATATCTGAATTAGACTGGAATTATGTTGAAGGAATATTCACTACCAACAACAGACATATTGTAAACCATTTTTAGGGAAGAATGATTCTGACCCACCAGAAAGTTCCAGTACATTGTGGGTTTATACTGTCTGCTAACCTTTAACTCTGTAAGTTTAACTGTGGAAACATGACTTAAATTATTCATAGTCATTTCTTTTAATAACCTATAATAATGTAACTTCCTTTCAAAGACATTAGAAATATGGAAGGATGTAGTCATAATGTTTAAAATAACTTTTTTGGAGTAGTGCTATACTTGAAAAAAACATGTAAACAGTTTATATACACTCAATTCCCCTCCACCTGTTGGCTTTTTTCCTGTGGATACAGCAAGCATAAGTCATTTTTGGTCAGAATTTCATGTCTATTGTAGTGTATACCCTAAGAACAACTTTAAAAAAAGCTACTTGTGTAGCTACAGCTAAACACTTCTTATCTCCTTAAGGATTATTGAAATATATGCCAGGTATAGATAAAGAAAAGGTAGAATTTTTTTCCAAAAACCATGTTATATAAAATTATTGTTAGAATACCTCTAATTCTTAGTGTTGAAGCCCAGACAATTCTAGGTGACCTAAATGGAAGAGGAAAAATAATCCATTGTCTGGGAAAATCTTCAGTATGTAGTGCCAATGCCTGATTATATGAAGGGTGAGTTTTGTCCTTTTGCTTGAAGTTCTGGACTTTCTTTATTGTAGAATGTTGACTCTGACCATTTTCTGAGCATTGCTGCCTGGTCACATAGATGGATTAAGTTATACAAGGACTCATGGACCACATATCTTGGTATCAGTGAAAACTCAGCTATTCTGGAGTCAGAACTCGATCAGTTAAAAGAGTTGTATAAAATTATGTTTTTTCATTTTTTAAATCTCTTGCACTTCAGAATCTTTTCTAGAATCTCTGATTCTAGAATTAACATCAGCTCTCTCCAATTCAATATCTATGCGGTGTGGAAAATCAAGAGAGAGGATATGAGAAGTCGTAAGCAAGCAGTCAGTCAACTAGCAAATAATGTTTCACCCAGTACCTCTGTGCACCATGCCCAGTGAAGATAGACATTTCAACAAATCATTGAAAATAGCCATTTAAATGATTCTAAATATGAGCATGCTACAGAACAGGAGGGCAGAGTGCTCTCGACACATGGGCCAGGGGGTGGCAAGAACCCAGAGTTTATGTAGAGTTTCCTTGAGGAAGTGATGGTGAAGCTGAGGCCTATGAGGTGGAGAGGAGTTGGAAGGGTATTCCCTGAGATCCAAGGAAGGGAGAACAAACAAGCGTCCTTGAAACTCAAGGTTAACATTTTTGCAAGAAAAAGAGCTGTGGTGTCAAGTATCCCAAGCTGTTCACTTTTAGGTAGGATTGAGAGCCCTAAGGGAAAAAGAAAGAAAGAGAGAGAGAGAAAAAGAAAAAGAAAGAAGGAAAAAAAGAGCATGTATTGATTAGTTTATTTAGAGGCTGATACAGATGTTAATTCACAATTAGCAAAAGATGCCTACCTACTCTGAAGTATTTAGCATGTTTGCCTGGTAGGCTGTTTTTAATTTCCAGGAGGAAAGGCTGTGGTTACCTGATTTGTTGCCCTCAGCTTCAGTAGTTTGAACACTCTCTTAGAGTTCACACAATGGGACTAAATTGGAAGTGTAACCAACAGGTGATCCATTAAGGACCTGAGCGCAGTTAAGCCTTCCTTTGGGATGTATACTTTTACAGCCATTAAACCTGGCCTTACTAGCTCCTAGTTGGTTTGCTTGCCAATAATAAAGCTTCGTAATGTAACAGAGTGACACCCAGTAGAGCCACTCCTCTTAGGTTTCCAACCTGATTATTGACTCTGGGAAGCGTCTTAAAAGGGCGCGGGATTCAATGTTTGCCTAAACACCCTTGTGGGACTCCGAAAAAAGGTGATGATATGGCTGCCATGTTTTGAGATAGTTTGAGGCAAGTTCTTGCATAACATTAATTTTAAAAGTATTTAAATTATTACCTAGATGAGAGAGAGTGACTGAATGCTTTAAAAGTTGTGTTCAAAAATATTAATCGTGTGACACTAATGAATGTATACTGCTGGGAGGTATAACTATGATTTCAGGCCTAAATAATTGATTGAAAGGCCATAAAAATTATGTCTGAGAGTGATGATATTTTTCCAGCAGAATGTAATGTTACATAATAGTCTGGGACAGCTAAAATGAAAGAACAGTGATAATAATCACTATGAAAGGTAATTCAACATTAATATTTTAAGTACATTGTGCTTTTTAAGGATGCATCCCCAAATGTAATAAATGCTTGAAAGTACTGTATTTCAGTAATGGTTTTACAATCTCTGCTTCATGAGTAGAATAGCTCAACATACAGGAGCACTTTAAAAGGACTAAATGCACTTAAAAGCTCGAAATGTTTATTATTTATTTGTAGCAATTGTTTTAATGATTATGAACTCAATTTTAAGTGATGTTACTTTTTGTATTTTTATGGAGGGTAACAATGGAAGGGTCTTGAAACCATTCCCTCTCGTTCTCTGATTTTAAAGAGCAAAGCCTTTTGCCTGGCCTCCTTACCTGTGGCATTGCTCCATTCCCATTCATTTTTATGCTGTTGGCAAAATAAGGGGTGCTTTAAAGCCCTCGGCTTAAAATCTTTCCATCAGTTCTCATTGACTGTGGCATCGTTTGTCAAAGTGTGTTCCATGAACAGCTAGCTCAGCCTGTTGTAATTTGCATTCTATTTAAGGAGGGGGTTCCGCAATCATGTTTTTGCCGAGCTGGGTGAAACATAATCAAATGATTATCTTTTCTGCAGGACCTCTCAACTCCCTACTTAGTAGGCACTGTTGACCAAACAGGCACAGAAGATTTTTTTTTCCCCCCTCAAAACATCTCCTGGGACTTGTGATACAAGTAATGTCTTGCCCTTTGACAAACACCAGCCTGAAGAATAAGATCCACAATTCTATAAACGTGAAATACCTCTGCCTTTTGTTCAACTCCATATCTCAATGTTACACATTCTGACCCTAGATCACAGTTATAACCAACCAAACTAAACTTTTTTGAAAAGTCGCTTTGCTCTGTCCTCTCTGGAGAGCTGCTTCTGCGTTGCTAGGCTGGCTCCTACTTGGCCTTCCCAGACTCAGCTCAAGTGTCACCACTAAGCAGCCTGTGTTCATTCCCTCTCCTGTGTTACCTGACACACCTGATGGCCCATAGCATCCTACCCTCACGTCTCATTGCTGCTGTTATCAAACTGAGCTGTCTCCCCATTAATGTGCAGGTCTCAACTACCAGATCCCCATATCCTTTTAGTCAGGTCTGTGCTTCATCATCTTTTCCAGCCCTCTGCCTTGTACATTGATGGTGCTCAAAAATTAATCATGGACAAATGGGAAGGAGGAAAGGTTGAGTGCACCTTAAGATGGCATGGCTGTGTGCATGCTCTTCCTGCCCATGGGGTCTCTGCACTGACCTATGGGCATCTAATCCACAGCTCACCATAAAGAGATCCAGCAAGATGGCACTAAACACCCTTATGGGATTGAGGTGTCCCACACCCCAGTGTACTTTAATTAATTAGTTTAATTAACCCTATGATTAATTTAGTAATGCCTTTAAGGAACTAATAAAAATGTATCTTGAAGGGAAGGACAAGGAACAAACAATGTAAAAAAAGATAAAGTGTTAGAGACTATTTATGTATTTAGCTCATAGAAGTGGGTTCTTGGTGTTTTTATTTCTAAGGAGCGGGTGGTGTGCAAGCACATTTTAGCAGCCGCGTATGAGCTTAAGAGGAACTTCAAATATATTCCAGCTAATATTTGGATATAACTATTGAGTCTGTAGTGTCTGAGGCTGCTTTTTCATGAGTCCAAGAAACATCAGAAATGATTTTACCATGGATATTAGTTATCTGGTCTCTGCTGGAAGAGCTGTTATTCAGTTAAGCAAGCATGTCAGTTCACTGAGAGACAAATTAAAGTATTTTTTTGATGATATGGGGGGAAAAAGTAAAATAAAGAGAGTGAAAATTGAATTTTTCATATAAAAAATGTATAGGGTTTCCTGTGTTATCTACCTCTTTTTATATGGCACATTAAAATTGTAGATAAAAATTGAATTGGACCTCTTCTGAACAGGGCGTCCTCAGTGTCTGATATGTATAAAATCAGATTATATAAAATCAAATATATATATAAATATATATGTATAGGTATATATGTATACATACATAGAGTTTCTCAATAGAAGTTGGTGAAATGATATATCAGACACTAAAGTCAGTTAATGTATGTATTTTAGTACAAATGCATCATATAGGCTCATGATTCTGCTAAAATGTTGACCCCAAGATATTTTCAATGAGGTAAACCCATTAGACATCTTCCCTACTTTTTTGTATTCTGTTCCCAGAAAGAAGTATTAGGGAAAATGAGTGATGTTTCGGTAGTTACTTATTCATTTGGTTTTAAAATAGTACTGTGCCTAGCAAATATGAAAAGTATTTTTGCAAATCAAATATAGAAAAGGTTTACAGGCAACAAATGCCAAGATGTAGAGTGCAGGCTGGAGAGCTACCAGGCCCTGCGAGGACTGTGGGTGCAGTTAGGTGGGGCAACCTGCAATCCGGCGGGCAGGCAGGTCCTGTGTTCATGGGTCATTACTACAGCAGGGTTTGAGAGTCCAGTTCTCTAAGAGAAAATGCAAGGGGAGTGGGAGAGTTTGAATTCCAGGTCATTTCTTGCCTAGGTTGTAGCCCATTGTTATTTCCCCAAACCACATTGCTTCTGGTCTTTTAATTTTTCAGCTTGAAATAGCAGAATGAAGCATCCATGAAATGGTTTTAAGAAAGGACAAGTTCATATCTCCCCCGGACTGTTTAATATTGTCTTGTCCCTGGACCAGGGAGTGACTTAATGACCTCTCGAAGTTCCTTCCATATCACAGACCTCCCATTTCTAGTATTCTAGCTCAAGGTGAAGTGAATTTTCATTGAATATACACTCATTTTTTTATATTTAAAAATTCAAACATGGTGGTTATGGTGATAAAAGAGGAACTTTTTCCCCATATTCTCTATAAACAGAAGATGAGAAAGACTAAGAAGACGTGTCAGAGCTTCTTCTGACTTTTTCCAGGTGATACATATATGATTTTTCACTTTTTAACTTTTATGATAACTTCATTTTTCCCAAAACAAAGGAGCAGTTTGACTGCAACTTGGATTCAGCAATACTGGAGTAAGCCAAATCTCAGTGGGGTTTGCTGGGAAGATGAATTTCAGGACAGGAGGTGTATGGGCATGGTCTGGCGCCATGGGGCGGGAAGCCTGGGCAAGAGACCACAGTGTGAAATGGAAGTAATGAAGCCTTGTGGTCACCTATAAATCAGTCAGGATTTAGTTCATCAGGCTGAACGTGGAAGAACGATTTCACTTTTATTTCATAAACACCAATTTTGGTAGGGGGTAAAAATTGCCTTTAAATGTCATACCATGATCTCCGCAATAGTTTCACGGAAGCCCTGAAACAAAATTTTTATCGTGGGACCATATTTTATTGTAGTCTTCTGAAATACAGTGGCTCTCATCAGCTTGAGATGGACCTGATTTCATGTCCTAGCTTTGGATTTAGATTTTTTGTTAAGTGTATCAGACATCACTGTTCCTGAAGAAATGAGCCATCAAATAAATGCAGTCTCCTCTTATCTAGTGCTTATTAACTATAAAGCACACTGGTTAAAAATATGAAGTGGCTTATGGCACACTAAATTGAAATCATCTTGGCTAAAATACATTTGAAAGACACAACACAGGCGTGTATCATGTTTTTTCCAGTTCTAACTGTCAGCAGAAATTGGAGGAAACCCTCTTCCTTTCTGTTTGATTATTCTATTATCGACAGAAAGAGAGTGTTGGAGACATACATGCTGATTTAGTGTTGCACTGATGAAACCATTCAGGTTGTGTGATGTGTCATTTGTCACTGCTGCCTTATCAAGGTGTTTCAGCTGTGCCCAAACCAGCCCTGGTAATTGCTGTAGCTGCTTGTGGCAAAGTTATGTCAATGTCAATCACTTAATGACTTTTGACTGCTTCATGTCAGATGTTCCCTCCAAAGAAAGACAGGGTAGGGGAGTCTTTATACCTAGGTATGGGTATAAATCCAAAGTCTAAATAGACAGGTTCATTTTTCTTTTCTAACCAGAATTTAAATGCAAATACTGGCATTTTAGGTTTTAAAATGAAGGGAATACAATTAAGTTTATGATTCACTTCAAGTGTAATCTTCTGTTATATTGGTAGCTTTCCTTCTTTGGTCCTAAGGGTAAATTCAAGTCAAGTACAGCTTTGAACACGTGAACTATAATAATGGTAATCATTTAAGGTGTACAGTTTCTGGCTGAAACATCCTTCTAGTTAATGCAACTCAAGGGCCTTCTCCAAAATCTTTATAGTTTCCAATTTAGCTTTTTTTTTTCTTTATTATTATGATGTTTGGATTCAAGGGAGATATAGAATTGAAGGGATCGACAAAGAGTTTCATTATGAAAAATAAGTATCTACAACTTCAATAGTTGGCTTACAAGTTCATGTTGAGTCAGAGGCACATACATATGTATATACACACTGCATACACATCACACACATGGACTGGACACAAAATAAATGCCCAATAAGAGGAGTTGGGTTAAATTATGACACATCAATACACTGTTCTGTATACTAGTCTTCACAACACATTACGATTCTCTTTCTATATTGCTGTATTTTATTTGTTGTAGAGTAGGCCATTATATTGATGTATCATAATTTAACGCAGCTCCTCTTATTGGGCATTTACTTTGTTTCCAGTCTTTGCTATTAAAAAGGATGTTGTGATCATCCTTATTCATACATCTTAGTCATTTGTTGAACAATTATTTCAAAATCTATCTGTAGAAATATATTTATTGGATCAAAGGGTACATCTCTTTTAACAATGTTTAAACATTGGCAAACATACCAGCTGAATATTTCTACCCAGTTATAGCATTGCTTAGAGCATACAGGAGTACAGGAGTGTTGATTCTCCATTATAACCAAAACTGAAATGCCTTCCAAATCTTACCAACAGAATAAGTGGATAAAATGTAACTCATAACTGTTTGATTTCTTTGGATACAAATAAGGTTGAATATAGTTTTCTACATATTGTGACTATTTCTAGTACTATAATATATCAATGGAAGGCAAAATAATTCATGAAGATTTGAAATGAGCCTTGAGGAATGGCACCAGGGTTTGGGGAAGGGTAGGGACCATTGAGAACTAGAGAGTACATGTGAGGTATAAGTGGGGTGGCTTCTCAGCCCCAGTCACTGGATGATGAACTTCATAGAACAGAGACCCAATGTTGTCAGAGCTCCCAAATTGTGAAGAGAAGCTTGAATTGGGATCTTTCTATTAAACATCTTCTGAGGAAACAGGCTTTGCATATTTTGTCAAAAGTTATCTGCTGGCTGGATATGGCTCACATGTGTCAGCTCTGTTAAGTCATTGATTTGGACAGGTCCATATGGCATTCCAGAGCAAGGGCACAAAGTGAACCAAAGCTGAGGACCCTGGGAGAAGTTGGATGTAGAATGGGACAAGCTGGAAATCTAGATTGGAGAAGAGAAGGAGAGGAAGAGAGAAGGGCTATAGGGAAGTCAGGATATAGTGAGGTGGTTTGTAGAGGGTTTTCTTATGTTAACAGAGAAGTTTCTGTGGAATCTAGTTTAAAATAAAGATAAGTTTGTTCCTTTAAGTGTGTTTTTTGTTTGTTTGTTTTATTTTTTTGTGGAGGAATAACATCAGTACTGAGGTGAGACATGTAAGAAAAGAAATACAGAGAAACCTTGTCCCAATACTCTAGGCAGGAGGTGATGAAGTGCTTGAAAGAGGTGACGGGCTTCATAATTAAAAAATGGGAAGTGACTTAAAAGACTGAAAGACTACATTGTACAACACGGGGAAATAGCCAATGTTTTAATAATAACTATAAATGGGGTATAACCTTGAAAAATTGTGAATCACTGTATTATATACCTGTAACTTATATTGTACAGCAACTATACTTCAATAACCTTTTTTAAAGAAAAGACTTAAAGGGGAACTCCGTGATAAGTGCTAAGCCATTGCATAAAACATGCCCTTTTGGGACTTCCCTGGTGGCACAGTGGTTTAGACTGCACAGTCCAAATGCGGGGTGGGGTGGGGGGGCCTGGGTTCAATCCCTGGTCAGGAAACTAGATCCCACGTGTCACAACTAGAAAGATCCCACATCTGCAACAAAGATCCTGCATGCCGCAAGTAAGACCTGGTGCAGCCAAATAAATAAATAAATACATTTAAAAAATGCCCTTTCACTTTTGTCCTTTTGGTTTCTATACTTGTAAGATTTAAATTTTATATATTTCTTCTTATAGGTATAGGTACCCCTGTAGGGGACAGTCCCTCTAGGTGGTAAATGCATAGTAAATTCTTAGCCATTTATTACTGGATTATAGGTATGAAACAGTTCTTCAGGTTACGTATGAAAGTTAATGATTAAAGAAGAACACAGTTTGTACTACTAAGCCTTTATAAAATGATTAATAATGCAAAATAATTATTCAGAGTTCTCCAAATAACTGAGGACATTGGTAGTCTGGCAACAGGATAACATTAGTTGGGCACTAGTTGGAAATAATCAGCTGAGACTAACTTATGATTAAACTGTATAAGCAAGTCATTAGCAGTAGCTAGAGGGGGCCGCGGGCGCCATATAAATCACTTTTACTCTCTCAAATAAAGCATTGGTGATTAATTGCAGAACACAGAACTGGTCATAAGAATTAAAACAAAGAGATAAGGTATAATACTATTTAGAACTCTGGTGCCTAGGTTAACGTATTTCTTGGGGTAAGAAAATGTGTTTAAAACATATCAATTTCCTTAATGATCTCTGAACTGTAGGACCCTATAGAATAAAATGAGTATATTTATATACCCAAGTGCATTTGTTCAATTCTTCAATTTAACTTAATTTTTAAATTTTTGTTAGGTAATTTATCTAGATGGATCAAAAAATTACAATAAATACCATAACTAGAAGGAAAAGTTTTTTCTGCCTCTGGCCAAAAGTTGCCCAGTTCTTATACTACCTCGAATTTCTTTATGCATAGCTATATTCTTGGTTTCTACCCTTTTTTCTGGTTTTACAAAAAAACATAGCACATAGCATAATATGCATACCCTTTTACCACTTGGTTATTTTGTTTGTTTGTTTGCTTGTTTTAGTTGGCAGTATCTCTTAGAGATCTTTCCACACTAGTGCATAGAAAGAAAGCTTCCATATGCTTGTTTACATGTACATAGTGTTCTATAGATATAGATATAGATGTAGATATTCTATAGATATAGCTACTATTGATGCAGACTTGTTTGTTTTCAGCATTTTGCTGTTACTGACAGTGACATACAAGTGTGACTATAGTTGTAGGATAAATTCCAAATGCATTTTGAGTAGTTGTAACACCTGCTATGTCTGTGAAGTAATCTTAGCATGTCTGACTTGGTCCAACTCAGGATAACATTTAACTGTAAAGAATGGATAAAGAAGATGTGGTACATATATACAGTGGAATACTACTCAGCCATTAAAAATGAATGAAATAATGCCATTTGTAGCAACATGGATGCAACTAGAGATTATCATACTAATGAAGTAAGTTAGAAACAGAAAGACAAATACCATATGATATCACTTATATGTGAAATCTGAAATCTGACACAAATAAACTTATCTATGAAACAGAAACAGACTCACAGACATAGAGAACAGACTTGTGGTTGCCAAGGGGGAGGGGGTGTGGGGAAGTGATGCATTGGGAATTTTGGGATTAACAGATGCAAACTATTATATAGAGAATGCGTAAACAACAAGGTCCTACTGTATAGCATGGGGGACTATATTCAATATCCTGTGATAAACTATAATGGAAAAAAATATGAAAAAGAATTTATATATATATGTATAACTGAATCATTTCGTTGTTCGGTAGAAATTAACACAACACTGTAAATCAATTATACTTCAATAAAATAAATTAAAAAAAAATAAAATGTTTGGCTAGGGTTAGTACCGGTATATCCAGTGACATATTCACACAACTGGGCACTATCAGTAGAGACTGCCCCACTGCAATCAGAGCCCAGCAGCTCTTCCCTCATGCAGGCTTCCTGATCATTTGACCTCTGTCATGGGTCCAGTCTTTCCCACTCTCCTGCAACGCCTTAGGAAGCTCTGCCCTACACCTGCCAACTTTCTGACATGATCATGACCTCTAGTTACACAAATCAATTGTCCCGCACACCAGATTTAAGATGGAACAGAGTTTTCAGTGGAGCAGCTTCTTATACATTTTGGAGGCTTTCTGAGCTGCTGCAGAATACATCAGAACCAGATGGGAACGAACTACCTGGGTGCATCCAAAGTCCATCAGGGTCCACCTCTTGTCTCCAGAGCAAGGGAGGGCTTGACTGGACCCATGTCAGTGATATCATCTCTGCCCTGCCTTTTGACTCTTCCTGCAGACAGGGAGCTGCATCCCTCTGTGTTCTCCTGAACGACTCTATTCTGATTTCCAAGTTTGATTCATAGAAAATGTAGTGTATGTTTTGGGAAGAAATTGAGAGAAATATTTCGTACCTAGTATTTCATGGCATACAGATGAAGTGGGTAGTATCTGTATAGATAGATGCTAATAAGGATAATTTGAAAGTGTTCTATATTATGAGGCTCCCTTTTGTTAAATAGAATCAGGAGAAAATTCTCCTTTAATGGTAGATAAATACTCGATTCAGCCTAGTGACCTGTGGGCCAATAATGGGAAATTCAGAAGTTTACATCTATCAAGACAAATGATACCTAGTAGACCATGGAGTAATAGCCACTGTTAAGCTGACTTATTGGGAACGGAGTGTAACTAAATGTGTACCATTCTGAAAGAGTGGAACATTTGCTACTGAGTCCATACCTAGATATGCCAAAAAGAGATACTTTATTTTAGAATGATACAACTATCTTGTTTGTTCATGTTGGTTTCAACCTGAATCATCTCCAAAGGTCATCTTATTATCTAGACATATGGGTATCTAAACTGGAGCCGATAAAAAATCCTTTATGGCAGTTGTGTATGGCCATAATGATTTCATCATTAAAGGTACGGCCAGTCGGAAACCTTAAAGTCTAGAGGTTTACTGTCTTTCTGAATATTTGGCATCCCCTTTTCCCCCGCAGTTTATTATGTGACCAAAGACACTCCTAACATGGATGGTGATTTATTAATTCCACAAATACTCACTTAGTGTTCACTGTGTACAATTTACTGTGCTAGGTGTTGTGAGTAACAAATGTTAGCAAGGCAGTTACTGGCCTCGAAGGCAGTGCAGACAGATACTCCATGGCCACAGTACCCACATCTCAGGGAATGGGATGTAGTTTCAGATGGAGGATTAGGAGATGCATCATGGGAAAAGATGCCCTCTGATTGGCCCTGGAAGGATGAGTAGGATGTGAATATGGAAAAATGGAAATAAGGGGCTGTTATGGGTTGAATTGTGGCCCCATCCTCCAACTTCATATATTAAGTCCTAATCCCCTGTACCTCAGAATGTTGCCTTATTGGGAGATGGGCTCTTTACTGAGATAATCAAGTTAAAGTGAGGTCATTAGGGTGGACTTTAAGGCAATATGACCAGTGTCTTTATAAAAAGGGGTAATTTGGAAACAGATACACACATAGGAAAGATGATGTGAAGGGACATAGGGAGAAGAGGGCCATCTACAAGTCAAGGACAGGGACCTGGAACAGATCCTTCCCTGCCGACACCTTGATTTTGGACTTTTAGTCTCCAGAATAGTGAGACAATAAATTTCTGTTAAGTCTATACCACTTTAATACAGCAGCCCTACCTAGCACACTAATTCTCAGCAGAGGGAAGAGAGTCAGGGAAATACAGTGGACGGTTAGAGAAGAGGAGTCTGGCTGTAATGTGGAGTGCCTCCGGGGAATCAATGGAGCCATGACTAAAGTGGGAGTTGAGTGAGACCATGAAGGGTCTTTCAAGCCAGTACTGCACAACTAGAGATGTAAATTCTATAAGCAGCATGTCACAAACGACAATAACGATATGTATACGGTCCACTGTGGTCATTGAAAGAGGCTGCTCTCAATGGGAGGCAGCTGATCTAGGCCCTTTCTAGATGCCCTACACCCTACCCTGTGGGGACAAGGACTGAGAGGATCAGTATCCCCAAGTGTTTATTTTCCATTTGGGTTTTTCTATTATCCCCAAGTATCGATTTTCCATTTGGGTTTTTCTATCTTCTATTTCCAAATAGAAATTTGGAAATTTTACTGGAGGCAACAGGGAGCCATTAAGCATTTGTGATCAACACTATGACACAGTAAGTGCTGCACTTGAGGATGATTAACTTGGACTGATTGAAAGTGTGCCTGGCAGGGCAGCTGACTGGGAGGAAGTAACAATAATCTAGGTAAGAAATAATGAGGTTTGGAATTTGGGATATGGCAGTGGCATGAGAGAGGGGTTAAGGCTGTGTCTTATCTCCACATTAAATCATGCATTGATCTTTGGGAGCTTTGTTTTGTGATTGTAAATGTGTTTCTTTCTGTCTTTTTCTTCCTGATGAGTGTGGAGGAAGGTAATTCAGAATGAGATGGCAGTGAAGAAACCTAACTACTCTTTTTATGGCCCTTCCATAATACATAAACACATAAATATTCTATTTTGTAATTCCAGGAGCAGAGGTCCTTATAAAACTAAAGCTAATTTGGTTATAGATATTCGAATGGATATTTGACAATTTACAGAACTTCTGTGACTAGATACAGAACATTTGGTGATTTTTGATACTTCTGCTCTTTGAAAAGTGTTGACTGCTGATGTACAATATAATTGCATAACATGGGATTTTTGTGTACCAGTGTGTGAATTCTTGTTGAACTGATTAAGGAAGATATGGGGAGAACCATCAATAAAAACTGGAGGCAATAATATACAGAAATCAATTTTGATATTTGTGGTAGTAAATAAAACTGCATTACATTATGTGACTGGGAGAACTAAACTCATATATCTATATATGTTACCTAGAGTGGTAAAACATGTTCATGAAATCAATGAGAATATTTGGTAATTTATCATAGCAATTTCAATGTTTCTTCAGGGGATTTTAAAGAAAGCAATCCGTTTTTAAAATATTTTATAAGGCAAGATGTATTCAAATTATAAGCTGACATTGGAAATCACAGAGAAAGCCTAAATTTTCTTGAACTTTTAACTTACTATTACCCAAAGATAACATGATGCCTTGTGCTTCTAACCAGATTATTCTATTGCCTTTATTTATTGATATATGCTATAGGTTTCATTGATTTTTAGCTATGTTATCCCTGCAAGATACATTTTCTATCTTCTTTTGATTTAAACTTTTATCACCCTTCTTGACAACCATCTAATTGTAGTGATTTTTTTCTAAGTCAGTTATAATTTGGAAAAGAACATTTTAGTATATTTTGTTTAGAAAATATTGGCCTTTTTGACTTATAACTAGCAATACTCTGAAAAGTTTAGCTACTGATATCACTAATTCACTGAGTAGACTATGGGAGTAATGGGCAGAAAGGAGTGAAAGGATTATTCCAAACTCATTGTCTTTGTAGGGTTTCCTAAGGGTGACTCGTAGGATGAAAACATGCTTGTGGTAAACTTATTAGGCAATGTCCTCAGTATCAACACCTATGGAGGACATGAAGGAACAAGGATTGCAGGAGGAGTTGAACTGTGATCAGTCAAAACAATGGCCACAGGTGATCCCATTGAGTGTTCTCAAGCTGAGATGGCCCTTCCATCCTTGAGGAAAGAGAGCTGAGCCTTTGCCCCTGCACACTAACCAGTCATTGGACACCTACAACTCCTTGGGTGGGGGCCTGGCCTTGGACATTCAGCTCTGGTTGGATTTCAGCTGCTAGCATTCCCAGCAACTGGGAGAAATAAGGACCTCAGTCCTGAAGGAGACGTCTAAGTGACACATAATAACACCGCCCATACTCAGAGTTATATATGTCTTAAAACAACTCCTTTCAGAAAGTATATTCAATTGTAGGTGTTAAATATTCCTTAATGTTTGAAATAGTTGGTATTTAGACATCTCTATTTGTTAGCAGAATCTGCAAGATTCCTTTGTTCAAACTTACCTTTGGAAATAAGAGGAAAAGGCATTGTCTAGACACTAAATTCTTAGCTGTCATATAACTCTCAAAATCACATTTTACATTATTAAGTGATCCATAGCAATATGTTAGGGTAAATATCCATGGGATTTAGTTCTCTTGCTGGCAGCCAAGAGAAAAGTATCTAGCTCTGTTCATTATCAACCATGAAAAGATTATTAGTAGTTAAGAAAGTAAGTATAGGAAATACTAAGTATTGTATCATTTTTTGGTATTTCCACTTTAATATTAAACAAGTTACTTCTCTTTCCAAATATTTTCTTTTCAGAATTAGTCTTGTCAAAGAGTTTTCTTACATACTTCTTATGATGCAGAATTTATATTTTAAGTATATGAATATTTAAAAGGATGCATCACTTTAATTGGGACTTCACTTGTATTTAAGAAACATTTTTGGTATGTAGTAAGGCTAATGTATGCATTGTTATGGGACTCCCCTGGTCTGTGATTAAAACATTAGTTATCAAAAGACCTGAGTTCTGTCACTTTTCTATCCTCAGTTCATTGAACTATTAGAATTACTATTTATATTTCACCTTGAAGTACTATTCACATTTTTATGCATGTACATTTCATTTACCCAGTTAAGGTGCATATTCCTTTTGAATAAAACTATGCCTTCTTTGTAGAGAATGCTGTTGTACATCTTAGACACTCAATCATTATCATCGGAGGGTGAAGATTATTTGAGTTTATTACTTCAAACCTCTCTACTCTCAGTTTTCCACCTCAACATTTTAAAATGTGCTGTGCACTACTTCAAAAGATTTTTAGAAAGATTAAAATGGTCATTTTATGGTCACTCAGATGTCATGCTGAGGATGGCAGGACAGAAAAAGGTCAGGACCTAAGTTCTTTATAATGTCACTGAGCCATCTAGGGGACTTTGGTTTTGTCACTGATCTATCATCAGCTCCTAGAACAGTACCTGGTAATTAGGTGGCACTTAATAAATATATGTATCTTAAGTAAAATTTTTTATTGAAGTATAATAAAATATTTTATATGTTAAAAAAAGAGTGCCACTTAAAACACCCAAATGAGTTATCCTATCTGAAAATATCGAGTATGACTAAATTTAAGAAGGAGCCATAGAAAAATGCATTTTTCTTTTACAATTAAGTGACACTTTATATTTCATGAAAAACATTGTCTCAAGCGCTCTTTCTTGAGCTTCATGACAATCCCGGGAGGAAAGTTTGAAAAGTATTTTCATTTCTAGTCTCACTTTACAGATGAGGAAATTGGTGCTTAATGGGATTAATGTACTTGACACAGCCAGGAAATGGTTAGGCCAGGTTCCCTTTATGGGACTTTAAGTCCCATTCTGTTTCTTCTCTATTCCACTACATGGCAACTCAAAAACTGCAGTCTGATGTTTACATTCATTTGTTCCAGAAGTGATGGACATTAGTTACTTTGCTTTCATTATCAACCAATTTGGATACCAATTTGATAAAGTTGCTGTGCATCTCATATTGTTTCTTATACAAGTACAGTTCTTTGTTAACCCCCTTCTGCATGATTTTGTTACATCACATCAGTTTAAATGCATTTAACTACGTTTCTTCATTATCTTTATCTATAGGAATAATCAGGATTAAGAATCAAACTTCTGATATTGCAAAAGAATGATTCCATCAACACAATAAAATTAGAAATCAGTTTTAATATTTAAATTGTGTAGCGTTTAGTAGACTATTTTAAACATTAACATAAAATAAATGTCTGTTAAGTTGTCCAACTCTCATCTTGACTATATTCTTTGGCTAGCTTAAGCTGAAGAGTGCCTGGAGTTTTTCCTGAAATATAGGGGAGATGCAAGGGGGCCACTGCAGGCTTTCCCCGCTGTGTTCTCTGCCTCTGTGATAGTGGTCTCGGGTTAAAATGTTTTGGAAACTATTACAGGCAGATAATATTGGTGTAGCATAAATGAAGCTGCAGGAAAGGAAAATGGTCTTAACATAAAATAGAAGAGCACGCCTGAGATTGGTGAGAAAAAGAATACTACGTCCTCTGCTACCATCAACTATAGGGAATGTTTTCATTGTCAAAATGGGTAACACATTGTAAATCATTCTTTTTTATTAGGGATTGTTAAAATAGTCATGTGTGACTAAGCTTATGTTTTCAAAAGTTTTATTTAACTGTTGTAGTCTCCATTTTCTTTTGAAGTGATAAATATAGAGGTTTTTACAGAGTTTGAATGTTTAACAAAAGACACTTTATAAAGTCGTCTCTTTTTTTCTTCAGTTAAATGAAGGATGATAGTTTTGATGAATAACTCCTGTTCTTTTTGCAGCAATCAATCTTGTATGTTCACTAACATATTGATCTGAACATTTTTATATGGAGAAGAACTGAGCATCTGATCCCGTTAATGATTTTAGAACATATATAACATTTCATTTCTCTGAGCTCACGTACAATAAATTAGAAGAGTGTGACAAATATCTGAATAATTCAGGCTAAAATGTGACTTCATAATTTACCAAGATTATTTTTGTTCAGCTGAAATTATTTGCTGAAACTATTTTCACTTCTTAAATTTCAAATTCTTGCTGTATACATAGAAAATTAACTTACTTCAGTAAATATATAATGGCTGCCTAATGTATGCACTAAATTGCTTTCCTTCTTAGTTTATGATTTCTTTCCTACAGAATTATAATTATTTCCTTAGTCTGCTGTCCTTACCTGTGGACTCCTCATCCTATCCTACATCCTTCATTGTCTAGTCTATAGTAGGTATTCAAGAAATATTTCTTAAAATGAGCCAACTTGAGTACTATACATGAATGAGTCTAGCACTTAAGGCATGTAGGTATGGAATTGAAAGTTCAGGCCAATTGATTGGCTGAAATTTGTTCTACTGTATCAAGTAGTGGTTACTAACAGTCTCTGTAGCAGGCAGGATAGCTTAGATTTAAATGCTGGTACCAGTGCTTCCTGGCCATATGGCCTTGCCTAATTTATGTAATCTCTTTGTGTCTCTGTTTCCTCACCTATAAAAGAGGTTTTATAAAGGTTTAAACAACTTAATATATGTAAAGTACTTAAAATATACCTAATAAGTCCTAAAATATTAATAGTTCTTGTTATTATCATTATATAAGCTAGCTTTACCAAACCTATCTAGAAGGTCCAAGGCTACTTACTGTGTATCAGGAGAGGGGCTTGATTATACAAATGCATTAAATGGGCTGTTTGGAGACCCACTTGCCCTTTTTATCCCTCCCACATACTGTGCAACATTTGAAAGTCTTAAGATTTTTGTTTTGCTTCTTTGTTTAGTTTTTGCTTTTTTTTTCTTTTAGGTTAACTTGTTTTTTCAAGAATGCCCTTCATATATATGGAATTTTGGATGGGCCAAAAATTCATTCCCTATAAGTCTGTTAGTTTATCAATTTATCAAGCAATTGGGATTATGAGAGTACTTTTTGAGGAGAGTGAGGATGCATAGGACAGAGTGTGGGCTAATAGATGCTGAATGGCCAGAAAAAAGAACTGAATCCAGCAACCAAAACAAGGGAGAAGAGAGATCAGAAACAAGCAAAAATTGAGAAAAATGTATGGATTTTATTAGTGCTAGAAAGCCTTCTCTCATTTCATCACTAGAAAACTCAGTGAGCTTGGCACTCTGTCAAAAAGTTAAACATAGAATCACCATATGATCCAGCAATTCCACTCCTAGGTATGTATCCAAAAGAATTAAAATCAAGACTTAAACACATGATTGTATACCAGTCTTCATAGTAGCATTATTCATAAAAGCTAAAAAGTCAAAAAATCCAAATGTCCATCAACGGGTAAATAGATGAACAAAATATGGTGAATATGTATACAGTGGAATATTATTCAGCCGTTAAATACTATTAAATTCTGATACATGCTACAACACGGATGAACCTTAAAAACATTATGCTAAGGGAAATAAGCTAGACACAAAGGACAAATATTGTATAATTCCACTTTTTTGAAGTATCTAGAATGGGCAAATTCATAGAGATAGAAAGTAAAAGAGAGTTTACCAGGTGCTGCGGGGTAGGGGGGATGGGGAGTTATAGTTTAATGGATACACAGTTTCAGTTTGAGCAGATGAAAAAGTTCTGGAAATAGATAATGATCATACACAACTCTGTGAATGTACTTGCTGCCCAAAACTTTTACGAATTACTCTGATATACTAATTTTAAGATATGGTTTTTGTCCTTAAGGAACCTAGAGACGGGGTGGAAAGACAGACATGTAACTTAAATGATTATCCTATAGATACATACCCAAAGTTATAAAAGCATTAGTCTTATATGAGTGCAAAGCATGGGGTATAAATCACGTTAGGAGCTATCGAGGATGTTTTAATAGAAGAAAGTGTCTGCAAACTAGGACTTGAAGAATGTATGTAATTTCAATAAGCAAAGCAACATGGGAAAGGCATTCCAGTTCAAGGAAACAGCACAGGCAAAGGCCAGAGTCAAAAATATCTGTGGCTTGTTTGAAAATGATATATATTCCTATTTCCTCTTTTTCTCTGCCTATCAAGGTCAGAGCTAAAAGCTTAAGTCATACTGATTATTTTCTCAGTATTCAATAGATTTGCTTCCTGCTCTTTACTAAATATTTTCCCTTGTTCTAATTCCAACCTACATTGCATATGTGCCTTTTATTTTAATCACCTACAGTCATTTTTGGAAGCAGAAATGATATTGATTATAAATACGTTTAAATACAATTCCAGTTTGTATTTAGTCAGTGGCTTGCTGCTAACTCAGCCTAAACAGACCTCATATGTAGTAAAAATGGCATTTTTGATATTGCTTAAGACTTTCTGTTACAGTAACAGCTACTGATCTTTTGTCTTGAGTATCATGACCATCTAATTTCTTTGAAAATTATAATTCTTTTTTTAATAGACCTTTATCATACAATCTTTCATAAATTAATGTTTTACTGCCAATAATAAATATTGACTAACCAAATTACATAGTTCCATTGTATATCCACTTTTATAAGGCTCTATATACTTTTCCAAGATTTTATGAAGCTAGCTTTGTTTTAAAGGATACAGGCTACCCTTAAATGCCTCTATTCAGTGAGTTTGGATGAAAAGTGCATATGCAAATGCTTCCTTCCAATAATTTTACCATCCAGTCCATAAACTTTAATAATCTGAAGCATCTGTCTGATAGTTCAGTGGACTTTTCTGCTACAGTCTTCTCTGTCTGTCTGGTTGATGGAAGAAAGCATTACTAAAAATTCACTGAAATAACATGTAGTCTTGTCTTGAACCTACAAAACTGTTGGATTTAGTATTTGATTTCTTCGTCCAGTGGTGACCTCTCCTCAGACTTATTCGAAAGCTCATTATTTAAAGTTTTGAGACCATCTAGATCTGGCCTTGTGTCTTTGAAGTACAACCTTAGCTTCCAGGCAGCATTCAACTTTTAACAGATGTAGATGTCCTCAGAAATTATTCTGACTTCAGTCTTATTGTTCCTGAAATAAGCATTATTATTAAAAAATAACTACCACAGATAATATCTTTGCTATGTATAGCATCCTTTTATCCTGCTAATTTTGTCAATGAAAAAGCTAAAGCTTAGAAACTTCTGGTGATACACTCAAGTCTACTAAGTGACACAGATAGAACTAAGACCATGGCCCCAAATCCTTGTTCTTTGTGTTGATTCATGACTTCTTCTCTGAGCCAATAAACTGGATAAAAACGATTTCTCTCACAGGATTTTTCTTAATAGCACAAGGAGACAATTTTTCTATAGGTGCTGAGGACTGGAAAATGTAAACGTTGTTTATGTAGCTTTTATTTCCTTTGTTAACGAAGCATCCCCTTTGGTTTTTTGTAGGAGATATAACTAAAGGTTAGTGCTTTACTTAATCCACTGGAAATGTTGAATTTTCTATGCTTTTAACTCACCTTAAACATAAACTAGGTGGTGAGAATCAGGATAATTTCTTGTCTGGTTAAGAAGCTGGTAAAGGGTGAAGTTGAAGTCACCTTTGATGTGTATCTGGGCATAAATCGACCTAGGTAATAATTAATGTCAGATTAGTTACATTTTTTGATAATTAACTGCTGTGAGTGATAGTTCCAGTCAAAAGGACAAGATAGATTAAAAGGGAGTGGAATAATACCATTTATTAAATTACTGCTAGAAAGTTCAGCACCATGGATAGCTCCTGAACAGACAGGCTATTCTGATGATTTTAGCACAATGGTAGTATATATCCCAAATCTACTTGTTTATTTGGTTTTTCTGCCTTCATACTGAAATTTTATGATTTCAATTTTTTTTTGCTTTTATAATGCTTAGCATATCTTGTATAAAATCAGGAAACGATACTCATGTACTTAAGAACATTTGTTCTTTGTCTTTTATAAGACCACTCCAGCTGAATTGGCTCTTAACCTGATAACACATATTCGCAAGAAGACATGGAAAGGTGCACATAATTATTTCTGTTAAATTTATGAACTTCTGGAAATGCCTCCTTTTTTTAAACTGAAGCAAGATCTTAGGATTGCAGCCAATTTTTCCTCTATGAAGTTGAAATTATCTCTCTTTTTTTTTTTTTAGTGATTCTTTTATTTTCCTGTTTGAAACAATGTTTTTGTGTGTGTTTTTGTTTTTGTAATGATGATCACAAGAAAACATTTCTTTTTTTAGCACAGGATTTCTCCTTAATCATTTAGCTTTTCCCAAGTCAACCGTCATTGTGCTAGGGTGCCTAAAATTGTGCTTTACCAAAACATTAGCATATCTCTTCTCTCCAACCTCTTTGTAATCCATCTGTCCCAGAACAGTTTTCTGTAATGTATCCCACTGTCATTTTCCCTCCTTTACATGAATGAAGCAGAAATAAGAGGATTTTAAATCCTAAGTATCCCCTTTTTGCAATCAGAAGAGCACAGGTAGTTTACTTTTGCAGTGCAAGGTAGCAAAACCAAACACCTATTTTTTCAACTGTCTCCTATCTCTTTGCCCAAGTTAGTAGCTGCTTTAAACCACTGGCCTGTAACTTTAGACATGATGTAGAAAAGTTATCTCCTAAGAGAACTTTTGTGCAGCGACCTTTTAGCAGTTGAGAAATTCTTGGTTGGTCATGCCCGTAGTGACCACAATCCCAAACCACTTTTGCTTATGCCTATACATATTGCTTTTAAAAACATACTTCTTAGTTAATAGTACTGTGTTGCATATTTGAAAGTTGCTAAGAGAGCAGATCTTAAAAGTTCTCATCACAGGAAAAAAAAGTTTTCTAATTGTGTATGGAGATGGAAGTTAACTAAACTTACTGCGGTGTTCATTTCACAATATATACAAATATTGAATCATTATGTTGTACATCTGAAACTAATATAATGTTATACATCAATCACATGCCAATTAAAAAACAAAACAAAAAAGCATGTTTCTCTCTAAACCTTTGTGTATTATCAGAGGAAAATTGAGCTTCCTTCATAGGATTAAAGATTGGCCATGTTTTTTCTCCTACCAGAGTCAAGATAAACCTGTTTGGCACTAATCAGATGAAAGACTTTTCAGAGGTGATGACTTCTTGTTTCTCCATGAAATATTTTTCAGACTCAAACTGCTATTACAAATGAAAAATGTACTCTATTCACATATCCATGTTTCTGAGGTTTTCCTGATTGAATGTGTATTACATTGTAACATAACTCTTGGTTTTCTTCACATAAGGCCAATAGCTTAGTTGTTGCAGTCTAAAATGGGCCTGGAAGTTGCCATTGACTGTATTCCTATAAGTTATGATATTTAAAGGGGCTTAACAGGGCATTGTTATTATATGCAGTGATTGAAATTCAAATTGTTCAGTAGTCACTGTAATAGAAAAAGAATCCATATTTTGTTCTAGTGAGTAAGAAGTAATCATCATAAGAAATAATCATCATTTGGCATGTTTCAGATACCATAAAACAAATTTTATATTTAGAAAAAAAGGAACTAGTATTTTTTATTCCTTACTGTTTTTCTGTTACTGTGAAGGTTGACTTATATACAACAGCTAATTACATCCTTGTCATTCAGTATTCTTGCTTAATTATTATTCCTAATTGCTATTGTCATTTATATAAATTGCTGAAATTGCACTTTTAGGTTAATTTAGGTGCCACTCAGGAAGGTTAATGGTCTAGGATCACTCAGATAGTAAATGGGGCTGCCTCAGTGCAAACCTAGTATCAGTCTGATACTATTGCTTGTTTGAGAATAGTTAAGTTGACAGTGAAATGAGACAACACTTATACTGAATAGCCTGCAAACCTGTCCCTTACTGTTTGATCAATTAATATACATTAACTGTAAAATAATATTGGAAACTGTTTATTAGTCCCTCTGGTATATGTTACAATTGCTTCAGAATTTAACGGGGATGAGGATACAGAAATTTTCCTTGCACTATCTCATTCTTTGTCACTTTTGTAAGAAGTTACTTTTGTCACTTTTGTAAGAAGTTACCCATTTTTTAAACATCATATTTTAGTGAGGAAATCTTCTCCATTGTTCCACAAAATTTGTGGAGATCAGGTTGGGAAATATTTGAAAGTTTGTGTCCAGTTTGAAAATGTGGATACTATGCCCAAGATACTAGTTTTCTCCAAATGTATATAATGTGTAGCACATAAGATTTCTTTTCTTACATGTGTCTAATTTTAATTTTTTCACCAATTAAGTAAATAAAACTACACTATAATTTACTTTTACTAAAAAGAAACTTTGCATGGGTCACTTAGTTTTAACAGTAAATTCTTATGAGTCAAATACTTGCTGCCTAGCCTGATTTCCATAAATTCTACTGAACAATGATGACGCTTTTCTCACTAAAGAGTAGACTTGGGGAAAAAAAAGTGTGTAATTAAGAATCAGATGGTGGAGGGAAAGTTGCTTATTACTTCTCTTTCCTTATAGATTATTAGTGTCTTCAAGATCAAGCATACAATGCTGGGATAATCAATAGTGGATAGAGTGATACACCAGCTAAAAGCCTCAAATAGTTTTAAATAATTGTTAAGAATTATGTTTTCATCATTAACTTAAATTTACATAATTCTTTACTTAGTGCTTTCACGTAAATAACAATTATAGTAATGAATGTGTTTAAACAGTGACGGTAGTTTTAAAAATTCAGCTCAGCTCTGTTTTTACCAGATAGTCATCAACTTCTATGAGAAACTGATGGTAAATATTTGGACATGCTCTCCAAGGCCAATTTGGAGTTTATTCTGAATGTATTACCTTTAAAAAGAACCATCTTTCCTAATAGCTTAAGAATTAGAACTTGGTAGTACTGAGAATTATGCCCATTTTAGTACAAATTAGCTAAATAAATTTAATTGTTTGATTTTCTACCCTCTCCAGATTTCTAGTCAGGTTTACTACGAATGCAAAAATTCTCTATAGCACGTTAAGTAATTGAATAAACTCCTAGTATACTAAAACTCTTTACAACCCTCATTTTACTCTCCGTAGATATTTCAGCATGCCTGATATGATTTTACATCATTTATGAATGAGAAATAGCAATAAATGTCTGATTTTTCCCCATTCTTCCTCTGTCTCTGTCTCCTTCTTTCTCTTTTGTTTATCTCTTAGAAATAAAAAAAAAAAAAAAAAACCTGCAGTGTTCCCTGCTGAGAACTCTGTATGTTGCTCCTGGATTCCTTTTACTTACTGTGCAGTGTTTCTCTTGATTTGCATAGACAGTGCCCTGAGATGGAATGTAAGGTGATGAATACAGCCCACGAGGCACTTGTTCTTAGATTCGCTTGGTGAGGCATATATCTTTTTCAGAAATTGGTTTCTGAAAATAAGCCTTTCCTTGTGGTTCACTGCCTATCTCAAAATATATTTTCCTATCTACCGTATTACATATTAAGCAAAAGTTTCATATCTCTTTCCACCAAAAAGGAAAAAGCCTTTTAAAATTGTGCTCCAGCATGAGCACAAATCAAAAAGCAGCAACTGAACTTGATACTCGGATCTTACACCGTCTGTAGAAAATGGTAGGGCTCACATGATCTGTTATCCTAGCAAGACGGTATAAGCCAAGGCTTCCCAAAGTGATTAAACTGACTTGTACATCACAGGCAGTCTTGTGCCAGATACAGGCTTTAGGAGAAGAAATCAAGTTGTGTTAATGTCATGACGCTACTGCAAACACAGTGGCATCAGCACCTTTAGGTGCTACTCCAGACAAAAGTTGAGGATGACATTACTTAAGCTAGAGTTGCTTTTATTTCTTTGACCTAACAATTGACTATCCCCCGCTATCAGCCTTAGCCATATTCACCTCACCTTATCTTTCTCATCGGGACCTTGACCAAAATCGCAGTGCTTCTCTATTAGGCTGTCAAAAAATAATAAGAAAAATGTTCACATCTCCATTCTAGCAAATGAAGGAAAGTCATTCTTGAATTTCTGATCATGAACTACTTCTGAGAATTAAATCCCATAATATTATAGAAACTTTACAAATGCTCAAGAACAATGCACATGTCATTTAAAATTAGTGCTGAAATAATAATCAAGTTCTTCATTTAGAAACTAATGAGAGACAAGCATTCTTCAATAAATGAGAATTTCTGAGATATTCAGTAAGTAACACCATTGCCCTTTTATTAACAGAAAAATTTCCTAAAACCACTTTAAAGTATGTTTATGTTTCATAACAGAGTGAGAAATTGATTCACTTACTTTTTAAAGTTATATTTTTTTGGGGGGGGGTTGGCAAGAGTAGGCATAATACAGATTGCTAATAATACACTATTTTAAAAAAATGTTTCACATTCAAAAAATAAGCTCTTTTATTCATTGTTAAACCAACAAAGTAGACAATTTAAAGGAACTTGAAAAAATAGACACTGCCAAATATTAGAAGTATTAAATATTGTAATTCAGATTGATTTATTTTCAAAATGAACTTTCACTCATGATATAGTTACATGATCTATACAAGAAGAATGATTTTGAAAATACCTTTATAAATAAAATTTTCTATTTTAGACATTGAAAAATATCCTCTGAGTGATATTTCTTTCAAAATATATAGTGACATATTTCTTAGATTACTTTAAAATATCTCAAAATATTTCCACTCCAAACATGAAAATATTTTAAAATGAAATAAAGAATGAAATGGAGATTTTGATTATGTTCTCATTCATTTCCTGGTAGATATCAGCTGGTGTTGTTTCAAACTATATTAAAAAGATAAGCAGGGGCTTCCCTGGTGGCGCAGTGGTTGAGAGTTCGCCTGCCAATGCAGGGGACCACGGGTTCGTGCCCCAGTCCAGGAAGATCCCACATGCCACGGAGCGGCTGGGCCCGTGAGCCATGACCGCTGAGCCTGCTCGTCCGGAGCCTGTGCTCCACAAGGGAGAGGCCACAACAGTGAGAGGCCTGCGTACCGCAAAAAAAAAAAAAAAGATAAGCACATAGAAGTTGAGAAGGTGATTGTGACATTGCTGATGTTACTTGGAGTTTTATTTTTATTATGCTCTGCAGATTTGGAGCTTTCTTTCCACCAATTTTTGTTCTTAGAGTTAAGAGGTCAATCAGGAGTAAACAACATGATAATAAAACCTTATCTAATCATGAGTATCATCCAGATTTCCCATGAAAAAGCTGTACTGGAAAATATCTTGAAATTTAATTGAATGCAGAGTGTTTGTAAATAGAGAAGATGCTAATACCATGTAGAAAGACTTTTTGGTATTTTTTGTCCTCTGAAAATATATTCAGATACATAGAAATATGTGTTTTTAGGTTTGAGATAAAAGTATTTCTGCACACGTTGTAATGAGATTATAATCCAAGAAAATGCTACATTTCTATGCTTATGATCTCTGATACCGCTTTTTGCCTGGTAAATTTGGCGAATGTACTTGATAAGGGAGAGAGTATCATTTCCAACTGATATACATTTCCTTTTCCCTATTTCACAGATTTTGAATATTTAGAGTTTTGGTATTGCTTTTAACAAAGTCAAAGTTTAATACAAAGCATAAACAGGACATAATAATCCACACACTAAATAAAATGAATAAATAATGAATGATAAAAAGTGAAACAACAATCTTCTCTCCTAAATCCTAGTCTGCCTACTGTTTTTACTATTTTTAATACCCCCTTTTCTTGTTTCATCTATTTTTTAGCAGAAGTTGTGAAGGATGAGCATTTAACTCATTTATGTTAACTGCTTTTCCCTTCTTTTTTTTTTTTTGTTTGCGGTACGCGGGCCTCTCACTGTTGTGGTCTCTCCCTTGCAGAGCACAGGCTCCGGACACGCAGGCTCAGAGGCCATGGCTCACGGGCCCAGCCGCTCCGCGGCATGTGGGATCTTCCTGGACCGGGGCACGAACCCGCATCCCCTGCATCAGCAGGCAGACTCTCAACCACTGGGCTACCAGGGAAGCCCTCTTCTTTTTTTAAAACTAGTATTACTATATTTATTCTTATATTTGTAACCTTCATAACTTTATTAATTTCCCTTCTTTTTTTATAGATTTACTTATTTATTTTTGGCTGTGTTGGGTCTTCTTTTCTGTGCGTGGGCTTTTCTCTAGTTGTGGCGAGCGGGGACCACTCTTCATCGCAGTGTGTGGGCCTCTCACTATTGAGGCCTCTCTTATTGCAGAGCACAGGCTCCAGACGCGCAGGCTCAGCGGCCATGGCTCACGGGCCCAGTTGCTCCGCGGCACGTGGGATCCTCCTGGACCAGGGCTCGAACCCGTGTCCCCTTCATCGGCAGGAAGACTCTCAACCACTGCACCACCAGGAAAGCCCCATAGCTTTAAATGATATATTTGAAACTGTATTTTGTGAGCAACCAACTTTTGACAGTGTCTCTTGCCTCCCTGCTATTAAGCATCAGGAATCCCTTCCTAGTGCCTCTTCCTCTTCCGGCCCCCAGTTCGTACAGCATTACTCCACTGAAATCCCCCAGGGCCTCCTCATCATATTCAGAAGGCGATCCAAGGTCAGTAGCATGACTCACAACAGCTTATGTATGATATCTGGCCCCAGGCTTCCCTTTAGACCTCTGCTCCTACTTGGCTTCTCTCTTCTCTGGTCTTGGGCTTCTTGCCAGGACTCAAACCCAGCCAACCAGTACCTGAGGCCCTGGCTACTGGGTGCACTCCCTGGAGGTCTCGTCCTATGAACTGATGCCTGGCTTGCTTCCTCTCTGAGAGCACCAGCGCTACACACCCTTATTAAATAGTTACACACCCTCATTCCTCTTTGTTACTCTACCCTGCTTTATTTTACACAGGAACACTTAAACCATTATCTCAATTTCCATATGTACGTATTACTATCTTTATTGGAGTATAATTGCTTTACGATGGTGTGTTAGTTTCAGCTTTATAACAAAGTGAATCAGCCATACATATACATATATCCTCATATCTCCTCCCTCTTGCCTCTCCCTCCCACCCTCCCTATCCCACCCCTGTAGGTGGTCTCCTTCTAATATAAGCTTCAGGAGGTCAGGCATTTTCTCTATTTTTGCTGTTGAATCCACAGTTATTATAGCAGTACCTGGCACAAAACAGACACTTAGATTTGTTGAAAGAATTAATTTGCATGGTTTATAAAATTTGCATGCTGTTCTACACTATTAAAAAGTCTCTAGGTCTTTGTCTGTAAGTTGGTTCCATAAATTTAAAACCAACAAATCATGTTTATAATATAATGCATGTAGAAATACCATGCATTGCAGAATTCTTCAGTGTGACTGGGTCTGCAGAGAATATAATCTGGGGTTAAAATGTGCTACTTAAAGGAGAATATTCTAGGCATCAAGGTCAAATGTCCCTTCTTTAATAATCCATCAGTTGCTCAAAACAATAACATGCTTTCTTTTTATATTTGTTTTATGATTATCTTGTCAGCTTTTACTTCCCATGGAATTTTCAACTGTATTTCACTTATTCTGACAGATGAATTTGTTTTATTTAGCATGAGGTATGCATTGAGTGCAAATACATCCAAGCATGCCTTTATTTTGCCCTGATAACATGGTTTCCTTAGGTGTAGATTATGTGTTGAAATCCTTTTCCTCCAAATACATTATTCATTCTCATTAAGCATCTTTTGCTGCAAACGAAAAGTCTGCCACCACTCAGACCCTTGTCCCTGTGGAGGACTTTGTATCCCACACTCTGTAACTTTTTGGTATTATAAGATTTCCTGAGCATGTTTCTAAATGTATTTTTGTTTGTTTGTGTGTTCCAACTATTCCATTACTACATGGGTCTTTTTTTTCTTCGGCCAGAGTATTTTATTTCATTTTACAAAATGTTTTTCTTTTATTTCTTTAATTATTTTCTCCTTCTTACCTCTTCTCTTTCATTAGACAAGGTACCTTTGGACATTCCTGGATGGACACTCTATCTTACTAAATCATTCAACTTTTCTTAAAAATTTGTTTTTGCCCTACCCTCTGAGAAAAGTCCTCTTATTTGTTTATTTATTCACTTATATATGGTTCTTGTAAATTTCAACAATTATGTATTTAACTTTCAAAATCTTCCCCCCCTTTCTTCTTTTCCTTCTTTTCATCTTCTACCTCCCTCTCCCCACCCTCACCCTATTTCCTCCTCTTTCTCCTGCTCTGAATGCAATGTTGGAATCAGTGGTTATATATCTTGGCTTATAATTGAAGCAGAGTTGCTCCCTCACTGGAACATTCAGAGTGAGGGAGCGGGTTCCTGATATATTTCAGTGACTCTTGGGGAGTTGTATTGTACTTGAACAGCTCGGAGAACTGAAAAGTTAAACATTTCAGCACAAATTTTAATTGGGGCTGAGTAGAATATCCAGCAGTCCATGAGAATTGAATGTTCAGCCAGGAGCTTGAAAAAGTCAAGGAGTTAATTAGAACTCAGGAAAGACTGGCTCCAGAGAAGGAGCCCAGAAGGATTCCATGCACTTTCCTGTGCGTGAGAATATACTGACCCAGACATTTCAAACGTAACTTTGTGCAGCCAGGATTGAGAAGCTTAAGTTGGCACATTTACCCGTGGATAATAAATTTAATTCAAAGAGAGGGAAGTAAAAATACACGAGGAGGGATTAGAACATGAAAAGTAGCTTGTAAGGAAAGATCAAGCCCTAGCCTATGTGTAGCAGTATGTAAGTATGTCCATTTCGCCTTCAGTTTACGGAATGGAAAGGGGAAGGGAGAAGCGGGGGGTGCACATGGTCATGTAAAACAAGAACATTTCTTAATCCACAAGATAATGGGGTACAGAAATGTAGGGAATGTACAGAATGCTTATACACATATTTAAAGTATCATCTAATTAGATCTATAATCCTAAATTATTTCTACTTTCTCTTTCTCCATATAATTATTATAAAATTATATAATAAATATATTTTGTTGATTTTTTAAAAATTTAAATTTAAAAATTAAAAAAAAAAATTTTTTAAAATAATATTTTTGTCTGCTTTAAGTACTTTTTGTCAGAAGTCTTTAAAATGCATATTTTCGGGCTTCCCTGGTGGCGCAGTGGTTCATGTCCCTGTCCGGGAAGATCCCACATGCCGCGGAGCAGCTGGGCCCGTGAGCCATGGCTGCTGAGCCTGCACGTCCGGAGCCTGTACTCCGCAACGGGAGAGGCCACAACAGTGAGAGGCCTGCGTACCGCAAAGAAAAAAAAAAAAAGTAAAATGTATATTTTCTACATAAGCATAAGACCCAATGCTTTCTCTAGGAATTGTGCCAAATAAAATTATTTAAGCAAGTATGAAGTACACCTTATTCTATTTCTGTGGATGTATACAATGTACCTTCAATTGAAGATTTCTTTTCATTGTTGCTAGCAAGTGGAAAACAAATGTTTCATATGTAGTACAGTCCTGTTTTCTTCTTAAAGAAATCTTTCCCAATGACATCCTTTATTTTTTTCTAACCTAGCTTTCTCTGTCATAACATAAACTGAACGAACCTATTCTTTTATCAGTATCAGGTAGACGTGTGACATGCACTCCTAAGAGTGAAAAAAACAAGTCTAAAGAAATCATTAGCATAAACCTTATTTACCCAGCTCACATCAATCCTCTTAAAAATCAAAGGAAAGACAAAAGGAAATATTCATATGTATAAAGATTAAATGCTCTTAACACTGTTGTTCCTCCAGGAAAAAATGTGATGCACAGTTATAAATGCAAAGCTGTCCAACAAGACATGTTTTTTTCTGTGTAGAATGAAACCACTTCAGTTTCTGCATTTTATACTGAGGATTTAGCCCCTTACACGTGCCAGTACATTACTTTATGATGACTTACTATTACTGTATCTCTTACACCCATGGATGATGCCAATCTTTCTTAGAGAGAGCAAATTGTTTCCAGTCAAGGCAGGAGGACTTCAAAGCAGAGTAAGTGAAAACAGAAATATAAGGGTGTTCTACAAGAACAGCCATGGCACCAGCATGATCAATCTGACATCAAGACATCCAGAAACCTCCTGGGCTGCCTAAAGTGGAGCCTCAGTGACACTTGCTGCTCCTGTATGACTTTTCAAATGAGGAAAATATTGACTGGGAGTTTTCCTTTTTGAAGTAGAGAATTAATACATTCCTTGGTGGTGGTGTATTGTTTGGGAAGGCTCAGAGCTCATGGGTCTGGCCTTACATTGTCCTTGTAAATCTCAGCACTTTTGCTTGTGTATTACCAGTTTATCATCATCTTTGAAACCTGGAGTTCAATGAATAATTCAAGAACCTTGATATGATGTACTTGACTCTTAAACCATTATTTCCCCAAACTGAGGGTACCATCAGGACTTCAGGTACTTGTAGCTATGCTATGACTAACCAGGTCATTTGCTTCGAAGGGACTATGAAAGGTCAAGACTATGTGGGATCAAGTATTTATTACCACATTCACCTAGATTTGAGTAATTATACCATGTGAAATAATGGTATTCATTTTTAATGGGAGTTAAGGGTTTATACAGAGATCAAATATAAAACAATTTTCGCTCAAACTGATTAGAGAAACAAATGCCAGTGTTAGAAATTACAGACCCAAAACGGAGTATTTTAAGGAGTTCACAAATAATAAGCAATGATTAAAGACCTTGAGAATTTGACTTACAAGGAGAGCTTATAAAATATGCTCACACCAGGGACATTTCTGCATACAAACACAACATTTCAATGAATAAACACAAAACCAAAGAGGAGAATTGGTTATTATAGTAAACGCTATATACTGTAATGATTGAAATACTTTCTGGAAACACGAATGAATTCAGTCAAAAGATTTTCTTTTGTTTTGTCCTGTTTTAATGGCAAATGAGGGGGTAGTGAAGATAACTAAACTTATGGCAAGGACAAGAAATGGGAAATGCTACAGCACTGTTAGAAATATTTGCTTGATGACTTGAAATTTGTGTGTGTGTCGGGAGGCAGGTATTTTGAAGACTTATCCCTGGGTCTATGATTTTTATGGAACAGATGAAAAGAAAATCTCCATCTTTAGCAGCCAACTGCTTAATGTCAGACAGATGTTGTTATAACCATGATTATAGGATTTTATTTAATTCAGAACAAAAGTATTTAGGTCTTATCTTGCCATGAGAGCTGGCTTTATAATGACGTTACAGCACAGCTTAAACATTACACTAAACTAGCTATGAATGGTCAACCAAACAGAATACTTAATTAGCCAATTATTTAAGGAATTTCTGCTTTTGGTATAGTTTTTTTAAAAAGAGGTTATTCAGGGCTTCCCTGGTGGCGCAGTGGTTGGGAGTCTGCCTGCCGATGCAGGGGACACGGGTTCGTGCCCCAGTCCGGGAGGATCCCATATGCCGCCGCAGAGTGGCTGGGCCCGTGAGCGGAGCTTGCGCTTCCGGAGCCTGTGCTCCAAAACGGGAGAGGCCACAACAGTGAGAGGCCCGCGTACCGCAAAAAAAAAAAAAAGAGGTTATTCCTTGCTTGTTTGAGCTTGAGCCCAACATTATCCATATTTATTGTTTTTCATGTTACAAATTCTCCCTGGTGCCCATCTGATTAAGTTACAGTCAGTTCTTTCTATTTTCCCCTTTTAATGGACACACATATGGAAGTATCTAGATTCTTTCAGGATTCTGATATGTGTACATTTATTTGAATGTGTACATTTGAACCAGCTATGGAAAATAAACCCAAAACTAAAGACAGGGTTTCTTCAACTTCTTTTTGAGCCACAGTACAAAATAAAAGCTAGCTGAGGAAGATCACACTGTAATTAATGAGAATAGTATGTTAAATGACCAGAGCAGGAATATCTTTAATGTTCTCTCAGGCTTTGGCTTTGTCCTTCCTTTAAAAAATATATATATTTTTAATACACTTGTATTTTAACAGTATTAGTTTTCATAACTAATACTTTTTTGAAAAAAATTAAATCATTATCTTAGTATAGTGTAGAGCCACATGTTCCCAAAATCCGATTTTTTTATGCATGAAATTCTAAGCTGCATGAAAGAGAAGAAAATACTCAAACACGTGTAAAGAAAATAGTTTTCCCTTGAAAAGATTTATCTTTCTATATCCACTTTTCAATTGTATTCTAGATCATGTTGTCCGTATAATGTAATTACATTGAATACAGCTTAGTTAATGTCTTGGTCTAGAGAAGTGCTACTCAGAGTGTAGTCTGCAAACCCATGCTATTCCCAAAACTGTTCCAGGTCTGTGAGAAGAACAGAAACCGAAATGTTTAGAAACTTTCATAACAGTTTAACAGAGTAATTTGATGCCTGCTGAACTAATCTTTTTACTGCCCTTGAGCTTTATGTCTTTTTTTACCCATTGTATTTATTTATTTATTTATTTATTTTTTTGCGGTACGCAGGCCTCTCACTGTTGTGGCCTCTCCCGTTGCGGAGCACAGGCTCCAGATGCACAGGCTCAGTGGCCATGGCTCATGGGCCCAGCCGCTCCGCGGCATGTGGGATCCTCCCAGACCGGGGCACGAACCCGTGTCCCCTGCATCGGCAGACGGACTCTGCGCCACCAGGGAAGCCCCTACCCATTGTATTTTTATTGTATTTTACAAATATAATATTGGTTTGTGACAGATCAGGTCGGCGGGGGGGGAATTCATCTTTCAGCACAGAAAACTTGAGAAGCAGTGGGCTAGATTCAAGGCAACTAGCATGAGAAGAGAAGGAAGCTGTGAGCATTTTGCTGGATAGATGAGCCAGGATTGAATTAAGCAGTGATTCAGAGAGCAATGCATATTAAGGATGAGAATTCCAGCAGCGTCTCTACCAACCCATCTACATGTAATTGACGTTCCCAATTCCCTGTGCAAATCACACTCTCCAGTTCTGTGGCATGCTGAATGCTTGCTGATACTGGGCTACTCTTCTGATCGCCTCTGCGTTTCAGCAGTTCTTCACATTTTTACTAAGAGTAAGTTGTTTTTATTCCCAAATGAATGCTAGTTGTAATTTTCTTGTAATTATGTGATTTAATTAAATGGTATGTAAACAAATGAAATATGAATACATAAGAAATCTGTTTTTCCCATGATAACTAAGCTGAATATTTTGGGAAGACAAAATAAAGTCTAATTGCAAACAATTAAAATTAAAAAACCAACCACCACCCACCTCCAAAATATGTAGAATTTGGTGCTGGTAGATAGCTATAAAACTCGACAGTAAGTGTAAAAGGATTCTGCACATGAATTCCTTCTTAAGTGTCTTTAGCAAGTGTCTGTTTAAGGTGTCTGTTTCACCTTAAAGCATTGAAAGTGGAAATTGTAGGCAATGTAGAATTGATGGAGGTCCTAAAGAAAGACTATTCAGAAATGTAATGATTAGACATCTATTTTAATTTATTAATGTCTCTTTCCGCATAAAAAAGTTTAGGAAATTATTTCCCTAAAAAAAATTCTTTTCCTAAAACTTTGCCAGAGTTAGCCAACTTTTTCATTATTTAACCAGTTTATATCCATTCATATTACATAGGAGACTTCCACTGTAATTGTACCTAGGTGTTTGTATAATTTTCATATAACTGTTCATCACATATTTAGTGATTAGTAATTATTTGCTAGTAACTTTAATAAAATGTTTATTTTTGAATTAGTTACAAAATAGATTTAGATAAAAATCATGACAGATTCTCCTTTTGTTCAGTTAATCACTCCCGTGGGAAGCCAATTTGTTTAGATAAGGCCATAGCTTTTATTAAATGTTTGTGATTTTATAGTATCTGCAAGTATCGTGTTGAAAGTAAAAAGGCTTATGGGAGAATCTATTTGACTTGACTATCACATTTAGAGGACAGAGGACGTGGCACCCATTCAGTTGTTCATGCATTCAGTAGTGAAACAATCTAGAATGTAGTATTTGCCAGTCATTATAATTAGGCTTCATATATTTAAGCTTTTGGTCTTGAGGAGCTTACAGTCTTGTGGGAGAGACAAATGTGGTAACAGACTAGTTGGAACATAACTTGCCAGGATATAATGTAAATAACATTCCTTGAGAACATTCCTTGAGAGTGCACAAAAGGGAGACAGAATTGTATCATTTGGGGTGGTTTATTGCCTTCTCTAGTGAAGTAGGTAAGGAGGTAGGGAGAGCATTGAAGATGCAGCCAGGAGCTAGCTATACAAAAACTTTTCTTCCTCTTTTGTTCTTTATTTCCTCTCGACATTCGTCTCTTGGTGATAGGCTTACAAAGAATTTTAATTTTCTTCTTTATGCTTACCTGCATTTTTTAATTTTAAAAATAAATGTCTATTATTTTTTATAGTTAGAATTGGCTGATGATGTTTCTTTTCAAATGCATTGCTGAGTGTTACGGATTTAGCAGTAGATCCCATTTAGTGTGGATTGTGTTTTAAGAAGAATCAGCTGGGGCATGTACATCTCCAGCACTGACAAATCTAAATCAATGCCTCTACCTCCCAAGAAATAAAGTAGACTAACGTGTCCACTGCCAGGACAACCTCTAGATTGTAAGTCCCACTGTTCCTCAGCTAGGAAAGGACCACTGTGCCTAATAAGCGTTTGCCTCCAAGTTGAAAAACCTACATTAATGAAGGAAGGAAATCTTGCATCTTACAGCAGATGCCTTCCTTTTATTTCTTGTCCTTCCTTTCTTTAATATGTAAAAAATAATACATTTATGGACTATACTTTATTAAATAGCATTCTTTTTTATTCTAGATGATCTAATGTAGAAAGGTCCATATGGAGTTGGGCTCTTCCAATGTATTTTGGCAACCCTTCTTTTGCAGCCTTTGGCATAACTCTAGCAGGACAATCAGAAGCCTGTAGCCAGTAACTAAATCATCAAGAGGAAATCATATATGGCTCACAGATGAGGAAGCAGGTTTTTTTGGAAGCAGTGTATGATATGGCTAAAGTCCAATTCTTGTTAATTTTGACATTAGCATATCTCAATGTTAGACAGAAATATGACTAATAAATCATGTTGAAGAACAAACGTCAATCACTTATAGCACTCATTTAGCAGAAACCTTATAATTATTTTGAATGTGTGAGTAAAACTACCCTAAGCTCATTTCATGGACAAGTTTTAAATCATTATTTAATTGTTTTAAAGTTTTCCCTTAATTCAGTAACATATTTGTGAGTGCTTCTTTATGTATACATAAAATATCCTATTTTAAACACATACCACTAAACAGGCATAAGCACATCAGTTTTTTGTTTTGTTTTCATTTTCTTCTAAAATTTCAATATACCAGCTTATTTTTTTTTAATCCCTGGGCTGTTTTAAAGCTTGTTTCTGGCAATTACCTGCTGGATGAGAATCACATTTGCTTACCTTCAACCCCTCAGGAAAGACAGCAAATACTTCAAATGTTCCAAATGACATTGTGCTCAGTTTATTAAATTTTCTCGTGTTACCCTTTAGGGAATTCTAGCAGCAACAACTTTGGACTTTTTATCAACAGTTGAAGGTTTTACTGCTATCCTCTGATATTTACTTACTGAAGATTTTCTTGTTGTTAAGTGACATTAAATGATGCTCTTTATATGTGCCCAGTGCACTGGCTGCATGTGAATTTCTTTTCTCAGAATCTATTTGTCATAAGCATTTTGGGCAGATATTACACGGTGTGCAGTTTTACTAACGTCTTTGTAACGATGCCAGATCTTTAACATGAGTTCAGTGCCTGTGGCTGGTGTGCCAGTCCACTAGGCTTGACACTTCAGTAAAAGATGCTGTTGCCCTCATGGAATCAAATCCATTTGGGGAATCCAACTTGTAAACCAGTGATGGAAACTCATCCCTGCTGGCATCGTGCTGGGATCATTACTGACATTTTTGCTACTGCTCCTCAGAATACATCTTCAGGGATAAGTCATTTACCCTGGCCACACAATTGTAAGCGGAAAGGCCAGTTTGAGCTCCCAATTCTCTGACACCATAGTAAATCACTCTATACAATGTATTGAGGGATGTCATGCCCATTCGATGGCAACGTAGACTCAAGTCAGGTATACAAATTGAGTGGGAAAGTTATTTTATAATCAGGAGAATCATTTCCAATGCTGTTTTTAGCTTATTACTGTATAATTAAGAGCTCCATAAAACAAGGAAGGAAGGCTATAAGGATGTATATATATATATATAAAATCAATCTAGCCTGACTTTCTTCTAACCTCAAGTTTCTTGGATAGATGAAATGTAATTGATCTTTAAAATACTGTTCACATCCTCACTTCTTAACCTTTCCAAGACTTAATAAATTTCTGTGTGTGGCTGCTCTCTGCCTTATGTCTAACTCACAGACATTCTTTCTGTACAGAGATTGAGAACATCTGGTTAACACCCTCTTGGTAATAACCTTTCATATTTTCTTGATCTTAAAGTAGAATTAGGTATCATTATTCTTGGAAAATGACATTTTTATATTGAAGTTCCTTTAGCTTCATGACCGTTGAATATAGACTTCTTCTTGGCTCTTAGGTATTTCTCCCTCAAGAGGTTTTCATAATTCTGAAACCATTCCTTCTTTCTACTGAAATTCTGTTGTCAATAACTTTGTTTGTGCAGCTGAGCATAATTTGTCCTAAAAAGAAAACATAAAATTCAGAAACAAATTTAGGTCCCTAGGTGTTTGGTCTTTCTTGGAACAAATACACTGTGTATTTCCAAATGGTGATTTTGGGTTCATTCAACAGTGAAGTGTTAAAGGTAAATAGTATCACTGAAGTACCGTCTGGTATCAGGCCTACTTTGGATGTGAGCCATTTTACTTATTTAACCAAGAAGAGATACAACTAACACTTAGCTGATTAAAAGTCAGATTCCCATTGCCAAGCGCTAGCATATTTTCAAGTTATTAATAGCAAATATTGAAAATAACAGTTCAAGATTATGAAAAAGCATAACCAAAAGCACACTCAGAAAGTCTTTATAAATAAGATCCATCAATTACTCAGGGTTTACATAGCTTCTCCTTGCTTGCGAATATAAATGTGTTCAATTTCTTTTTTTTTTTTAAACATCTTTATTGGAGTATAATTGCTTTACAATGGTGCACTAGTTTCTGCTTTATAACAAAGTGAATCAGTTATACATATACATACGTTCCCACATCTCCTCTCCTCCGCGTCTCCCTCCCTCCCACCCTCCCCATCCCACCCCTCCAGGCGGTCACAAACCACCACCGAGCTGATCTCCCTGCGCCATGCGGCTGCCTTCCACCAGCTATCCACTTCACGCTTGGTAGTGTACATATGTCCATGCCACCCTCCCACTTCGTCACAGCCTACCCTTCCCCCTCCCCATATCCTCAAGTCCATTCTCTAGTAGGTCTGTGTCTTTATTCCTGTCTTAGCCCTAGGCTCTTCATGACATTTTTTTTTCTTAGATTTCATATATATGTTAGCATACGGTATTTGTTTTTCTCTTTCTGACTTACTTCACTTTGTATGACAGACTCTAGGTCTATCCACCTCACTACAAATATCTCAATTTTATTTCTTTTTATGGCTCAGTAATATTCCATTGTATATATATGCCACATCTTCTTTATCCATTCATCTGTCGATGGACACTTAGGTTGCTTCCATGTCCTGGCTATTGTAAATAGAGCTGCAATGAACATTTTAGTACATGACTCTTTTTGAATTATGGTCTTCTTAGGGTATATGCCCAGTAGTGGGATTGCTGGGTCATATGGTAGTTCTGTTTTTAGTTTTTTAAGGAACCTCCTCAATTTCTTTTTGAGTGCAAAGACTTAGGCTCAAGGACAGAATATTTTAAGAAAATAAAGAAGAGGGATTTTTTTGTGATTAAAATTGATATGTTTAAAGAAGAAAGTTATTTTAATACTCGAATAAAAGTAAATGTATTTCTAAAATTTTTAGTGAAATCACAGAAGGATACTATTAAAAATCGTACATATATCTATATTTTAAAAGATAACACCCCTGGAGAACTTTAAAAGAATAGAAGAGTATCATGGTACAGAACACAGACTTGGGAAATTTAATTTGTATATTTTATGAAAATTTATCCTGCCAAATTTGTAAGTAACCAAACTTTCAAAGATATCTCACCTTTTTCTAGTGAATAGGGTGAATATGATCTCTGTGATTTATACGGAAACCAGTACTGATGTGTGTAGAAGGGAAAAAGACAAATGTATGTTACTACAGAGAGCTCCCTTATCTATTAGGTATCACAATCTATCAATTGATGATTCAATAGGTTTGCATTCTAAATTATTTCATCATTTTTTCTTAAATATAGGTTATTCCTTAGATTTTTTGACTTGTGTAAATGAATTCCATATTTAACGTTTCCCAAGGGAAATGTTTGATCTACATGAAGAAACTGAGTTTATTATAGTGTAGAACTTTCTTAAGGGTTTGAACCACTATATTTTTATTGAATAATAGTCTCTCCTCTATAAACTAAGGTAACTTTTTTTCCTAAATTGCTACAAACATGCTTCTCATGGATAACTCAAATATTCCTGAATGCCAGCAAGTTATAAATTAAAATTAAATATACTTTAAGGTAAACAATATAAACATACATTTCAATATTAAAGGACTCAGAGACTGTCATACTGAGTGAAGTAAGTCAGACACAGAGAGACAAATATCATAATGATATTGCTTATATGTGGAATCTAAAAACAAAGGGTACAAATGAACTTATTTACAAAACAGAAGTAGAGTCACGGATGTATAAAATAAAATTATGGTTACCAGGGGACGGGGGGCAGGGATAAATTGGGAGATTTGGACTGACATATACACACTACTATATATAAAATAGATAACTAATAAGAACCTGCTGTATAACACAGGGAACTCTGCTCAGTATTCTGTAATGTCCTATATGGGAAAAGAATCTAAAAAAAAAAAAAGGAGTGGATATATGTTTATGTATAATTGATTCACTTTGCTGTACACCTGAAACTAACACAACATTGTAAATCAACTATACTCCAATAAAAATTTTTTAAAAGTTAAATTACTTGTTATAAAACTGCAAGCATTTCTGTTCATAACTTGTTTATCTTTTTTACTTTTTCTTTCTTTACTTAAAATTAAGCAATTACCTGAACGCAATAGTATGCTTGAATCCATTACATACGAATGAAATGCAGCTATATTAAGGTGGCTAAGAAATTATAAGTAATAATCCTAAAGATAAGGAGTAAAGTCCTATAAGTGCAGGTGACAGAATGATGCATCTGAAGGGAGAGATGGCACTAAAACTCTGACTAAATGTTTTCAACGTCTTGTATAGGACAGAGCTGACCTTGAGTTTCTTGGGTCAGTTTATGGCTTCTTAAGGAATACTTAAACCCTCGGTTTACCCAAATGTGCTTGTAGAGATCTAGAATGACACTGCAGTAGGGGTGAAACCAAACATGTATGTGTCTTCCCAGGTAAGTTTTTTTTTGTACCTCTGAATCTCCTGTTTTCCTCTGTTAGACATTCTTGGACTCTTTCTCATCTCCTAACCTCCGTTTATTCCAGCAACCAGAGGAAGGCAGACTCCGTTACAGCTTGCCTTGGCAGTACTGTTCCTCTCTAATTTTCTACCCCAGGCTGTCTCTGACAGCACCTTGGGACACTGGCAGGAAATCTCCCCTAGGCTCACCCATGCATAGACTGGAAATGTGAAGGAATTAACTTTCCTTAATAAGGGCAATCCTTACTACGGGAATTGGTGAAGAAATGCCCCCCTCTTCTCTCCCTTGATCAGACAATTTTAAGCATATTACACATGGTTCCTTGGAGGGTCATGGCACGATCAAGCCTGAATTGCCCACTGTGTTGACTAACTGTGAACACACCTCCTACTGATTTTCCCTCTCTACCCATGCATGCTTCCTCCCTCACCCTGGCTCCCTGGCATCACTTCCCAAGTAAAATCCCTGCAGGCTAGCTTATGTTCCAGACACTGCTTTCCAGAGAGATTGGCACAGGAAAAGACATGACTCACAATTACTGAATACAGTCATCCCGAGGTATCAGTGGGGCTTTGTCCAAGGACCTGCCACAGATATCAAAATCTGCAGATGCATAAGTCCCATAGTCGGCCCTCCTTGTACACAGTTCCGCATCTGGGGATTCATCCAACCTCAGATCATGTATTAAGTTTGGGATTCGTGGTTGGTTGAATCTGCAGATGCAGAACCCATGGATCAGAGAGCTGACTGTATGTTTACTAAAAAAAAAATCTGCATATTAAGTGGACCCCACACAGTTCAAACCCATGTTGTTGAAGGGTAAACTATACTCCATTCTCTCACCTCTGCCATACAGCAGTACTTTCTCATACATAAATACCCATAATTGATATAATTTGTTTTCCAACTTCATGATTAATCCGTGTCTATTTGGGGGCCATAACTTCACATGTTATACTATGTTTTAATCTGAAAGAATATATCTCCTCCCTCATTCTTTGTCAAAATTATCTTGCTATTTTTGGAAATTTCTTCATATAATATATTAAAGTAAACTTGTCAGGGACCATGAGAAATCTGGAGGGATTTTGATTGGGATTACAGCGAATTTATAGATTAATATGAGGAGAAATGGCATTTAATAATTTTGTGCGTTCTTAACCAGGAACATAGCATGTATCTTGGATTTCCTACCTTGTTATTTAGGACCTCACGTTAATTTTATTCATATGAGGATTGCATACTATTCACTAACTTTTTTCTATGTTTTCCATTTTTTGCTTCTCTGAGATATACTTTATTAAAGCATTTTATAATTAGTGTTTGACATTTGGAAGGCTATTGATTTTAAATACTTTTCTGGTATATCCAACAACTTTCTAGAATAAGTTTTTGTTTTAACATTCTCCTGGTGCGTTGTCTTGTATATGCAAGGAAGACAGTTGTATCATCTACCGTTAATGATGGATTACATCTTCCTTTCTAACATTTGAATCTCTTATTTCCTATTCCTTTTTAATTTTATTAGCTGAACCTTCTAGAATAATGGTGAATAACACAGGTAATAGTGTCTTTTCTTATCTTCTGTTCATGGTTCTTAATGGAATGTTTTGTTTTTCCGACTTATATTATTTATTTGGGGTTCTGATAGCTACTCTTTATCATGTTGAATAAATTACTTGGCATTCCCAGCTTAATAAGAATTTCTGTTAGTAATTGTTGAATTTTATCAAATGCCTTTTTAACAGATCTATTGAGGTGATTATGTTATTTCTGCTTAAAACATCTAATGTTCTGAAAATCACTTATAAAGTTATTTATATTGAATGATTTTTGTATTCCTGGAGTAACTCCACTTGAGCATTCCTATTATTCCTTTAATATAACTTTGCGTATCAATATTTCATTTGGCTTTGGGTACCTAGTTTCTTAGGTGATATTAATTTAATTTAATAATGGTTTTGCCTATCAGATTTGCCTATCTTTTCTTATGTGAACACTTTGAATAATATAGGAAAATGTGCTCCTTGAAGGTTGATCAAAATAACCTATAAAAATTATTTATTTGGCATCCTACAAGCAGAGTAGTCTTTTGTCCAGAATTTCAAATATATTTTGTCCTGGTTGGTTTTTCTATTCCAATTATGCCTTCTCAATTTATATTTGCTAAGAAAAAAGTATAAATTCCATTTAAGCTTCCTAAAATATTAGGACAATACTGCCCATAATATATATATCTTAGATAACAATAAGACATTTACAAAAATTGCTTGTATACTAAACCACAAAGAACTTTTTCTTTAATTCCCTGTAAGTAGAAATGGACAGAATGCATTCTTTGGTCTTAATTTAAATTGCATATTCATTTTAAAAGACTAGTCAGTAAATATGTATGTAACTATCTACCTATCTATTACCTATGTACCTATCTATCTAAAACAAACCTCTTAGCAATTTAAGACATATATCTAAATGACTTTTTGATTAAAGAGCAATTCAGAGCAGAATCTGTAACATTTGAAAAATGGAGATATAAGAACACTTTTTATCCACAGTATGGAATTCAGTATTAAGATTTTTTAAATTTAGCAATAAATGCAATTTGCAGAAAACACTAGGGACTAGATAGAAGTAAGTTAGCTAAGTAGTCAACTGTGGAAGCTAAGACAAAAATACTCAAGATAAACATAAGGTAGAAGAAAGGAGATAAACATAAAAGCAGAACTAAATGAACAGAAAACAACAGAAGTAGACCTGGTAATAAAGTAAGATCTGGTTCTTTTAAAATGCCAATAAAATAGACAAATTACTTGCAAGACTAATGAAGAATACGGACAGGAAATGCAAATAAGTTCAGCAATGAAAAAGGAGAGAGATTAATAGGTACAAATACACTTAAATAGAAGAGAAATTATGTCCCTGTCTTTGTTCCTTTCTTTAACATTTAATATGAGAGTTAAACAACTTTGCTGTATGTGTTTAATGAAGAATTCTTGTACACTTTTCAATCCAGTTTTTATTCTGTGATTTTATATGATTACTAGGAAATGAGAGGGCTTCTGGAATTGATTTAAGAATAACTGCCAGGGCTTCCCTGGTGGCGCAGTGGTTGAGAGTCCGCCTGCTGAGGCAGGGGACACAGGTTCGTGCCTTGGTCTGGGAAGATCCCACATGCCGTGGAGCGGCTGGGCCCGTGAGCCATGGCCACTGAGCCTGTGCGTCCAGAGCCTGTGCACCGCAACCGGAGAGGCCACAGCAGTGAGAGGCCCGCGTAACGCAAAAAAAAAAAAAAAAAAAAAGAATAACTGCCAGTTTTATATTTGGTGACATGAAGTGCCAATTTTTTTACATAAAATGAGCTGTTTAACTTAATACTAATTGGTGTAAACTTCATGGAACTACAGGTGTTTATGATTTTTCTATATCAGCATTGCTCACTGTATAGCCTCACCACTCAGGATTCTATTGCAGAACAACAGCATCACCATCACCTGGGAATGCGTTAGAAATGCAGGAGTTCAAGCCCTGCTCTGTCTGAGTGACGCAGAACCAGCATTCAGTAAGATCCCCAGATGATCCATATGCACAATAAAGTGTGAGAAGCACTGTTTTAGATAAATATATGTGTAGGTAAAAGGTGAAGGTGTAAGCAACTCTTACTAATGTGGACGGTTGAATCTGAGTACCATTGTTAAACTAAATAAAAGGTCAAGTTTACATTCACACTGAAAGCTTACTTTACTTGGTTTATTGAAACAGATTCTACGTTTTTAATTTTTATTTTTGATTTGAGTGTAAATAAGTTGCAAAATAAATAAATATATAAGTGTGGAAATAAAGTATGTCTGAAAGCCCTTGAATGTAATTGGAATACTATGGAAATAATTTCACAGTGGGTAATCCTTACCACTGAGTTTTTAAAAAGGAGGAAAAGATCCTTGCAGAATGAATATCTGTGATTAAAAATCTCATCATCTGTTAAACATATGCTGAATAATTCTTGGAATAGCTTTTATATTATGATGCTGCTTTAGGGCAGTTTATGGAAAACTGCATTTATTATTAAAAACAACTTTATTTACTTTTAGAATCGCTGATTAAAGTAAAACTAGAGAGGGAATGAATTGTTAAAATTTCTAGTTTGTTCAGACCTGCATCTTCTTTATCCATAAAGAGGGCAAAATGCAAACCAGAATTTGCAGATGAGATTAATGAAATAAAGGAAGTCTCTAGCACTAATCAAAATTAAAAAGGATGAACAGATGGTCTTCACACAGCTGGAAGTATTCCGATGAAATTCTACCCATGTGTTTACTAAGGCAGCTCTGTTGCAAGAAAACACACCTGTTTACTTTTCTAAGAGCAAAAATATTATTAAATGTAGTTTTTTATTTACTGCTATTTTGGCTGTTAAATCATTCCTCAGTCTTTCAGTCTCATTGTATCCAGAGATAATCAGCTTTAAGTAACTTATTATTATATATAGTAAGTATGTGTTTTGTTTGGGTACAATAATTTTGATCATTACATTCAAATGGCAAGCTGATCATTTGCTACTTACTTAAATTTTTTTTTTAACTGTAGGTCAAAAACACCCATGGAGAAGGTGAAGAAGAGAAATAACAAATATAAGGCTATGCATTCATTTTAATAGATTGTAAATAAAGTTTTAAATTCTTTAATTTTTAAGATCATTTACCAAGCCTTTGTTAATTATTCAATGTCTTGGAATTTGTAACATATACAAAGATAAATGACTTTAAATTATCTACTTTTAAATGGTAAATACTTTAATAAATACCAACTATTTTATTATTTCCCTAGTAGAAATAATAAATAGAATAATAAAATAAATAGAAATAAATAAATAAATAGAAATAAAACAATAAATTCCCTAGTAGAAATAATAAAAAGTATAACCACTTAACATTTTGCTAATTATTTTTGAGCATTCATATATATTTATAATCAGACTCTGTATATAATATTATATTCCACACACCACTATTAGGCAACTAAATAATTATTGAGGAATTATTACCAAAACCAGTCTCAGAACCAAACAAGTGTAATATGGCAAATAACGCCATGTTTTCCTTGATTTTTAAGTACTTAAGTTTTGTCTTTCATTTAAAGGAAAAAACTGATACATATTATCCCTTAGTTCAAGTCTTACTGGTGCCCACGTCCTCTTTCTCATTTTAATAAATTCAGTTTCATTACCCACTATTGAACACTTACTATAAAGCTGGTACAAAGATTTTTATTAATAATGCAAAAGAAGGACCAGAAAAAATCATTATATTTGCATTCTAATGTATACATTGTTTCATTTCCTGGTGCTGCCATATTTAAGTACTTCAAACTGGGCTGCTTCAAACAACAGAAACTTGTTCTCTCAGTGTTCTGGAGGCTAGAAGTCTAAATGAAGGCGTTGGTAGGGCCATGCTTCCTCTAACAGCTCTAGGGGAGGATCTGGTCCATATCTGCTCACAGTTTTATTGGTACCCTCAATCCTTGGTATTCCTTGGCTTGTAGGCACATCACTCCAATCTCTGCCTTTGTCATCACATGATCATCTTCCTGTGTGTCTCTGTTTTTGTGTCTCTTTTTCTCTTATAAGGATACTAGTTATATTGAATTAGCACCCCGCCCCCCTCTAGTTAACTTGATTATATCTGCAAAGACCTCATTTCCAAAATAAAGTTACATTCGCAGGTACTGGAGGTTAAGACTTCAACTTATTTTTTTGGAGGACACAATTCAACTCATAACATAAAATTTGGCAAAATTTAGCTCAATAGCAATAGTATTGGTAATAAGGGTGCTTTACTTTTTTAAATCATTTAAGTCTTTCCCCTAACAACAATTCAGCTAGGACACACTGGGATTTCTGACCTGCATAAAAGATGATATAATAAATTCGTTATTGCCTCTGCATTTGGGTGTTTTTTGTTATGCAACAACAGGTAACTAATGCACTTCCTCATCCACTTCTGTTGCCATTTACTGCCAGCAGTCAACCAAAGGCTTTTTGTATGAAAGTGCTATTTTCCAGCTTTCTGTCGAAGCACATTCAACATTTTTTCATAGAGAGGTTAGAGAGAATGGGAAAGACAGAATTAACAAGGGAAATTTGTATTCAGCCATAAAAATCCTAGAAATCCAGTCTTATGTGTTAATAATACAGATCTCTTCCTCCTCTTGCCTGGCAACCCAGGTCACCCTAAGTTAAGAAATTAAACAAAATTAAAGTGTATAATTTTGTTCCTCTGAATTTGCTGTCACTCTTAAAGACAGCTATTTGTTGATCAATTCTGTTGATAACGGTTATAGTCAAATCATGTGGTTGAGCTATTCAGTCACGTATGTCATACTTTCTAGCGGGAAGAGAAAACAATGAATTCTTCATCTTGTTCTTTGTATTCAAGAAGAGTTTCTAAATAAAATCCCCAATGCAATTGGGAAGAAATTACATTTCTGCCATAAGCTCAAAGACATCAATTTCTATCACCTGACTTTAATTTGGTATATAGTTTTCCAATGATTAATGACCAGATTTAAAGATAATCTCAGAAATAAAGATTGAACACGTCTTTTTTCTAATACTCTGCTGTATCTCTTTTCCCTAGTACATTCTGTTATACTTTTGAATCACCTACTAGAATTTATTTACACAGCATTGTGTGTCCCTGGTGTATCACTTTAAAGGTGCAATCACTCACTGATGTGCAATTCATCTTGATTTCTTAGCAGTGTGATGAAAATCCATCCCTTAAAGATATCACGCCCGTTTAAATGAAAATGATTTTATCCCCTTCTCCAGAATGTTTGCTCTTGTAGCTCTCACTGATAGAAGGTGCCATAGAGATTAAGACTAATTGTGTCTCCATGGAACCTAACATTAAAAACAGAAAATGACTTGTGCACTCAAAGGCAAGATATGTTCACTAATGATATAACCTATAGAGTTCAATGCTGAGTCTCAAACGTGTTGTTTAACATTTTTCTTGAAGAAGCTTGATTTAATCATTTTTAATTGACTCTAAATTATGAAATTACCTTGAAGAGTAAAATCAGAATTTGAAATTTTGGTAAATTTTTGAGAAACAGTCTAATAATATTCAATGAGTTTGGGCTTCCCTGGTGGCGCAGTGGTTGAGAGTCCGCCTGCTGATGCAGGGGGCTCGGGTTCATGCCCCGGTCTGGGAAGATCCCACATGCCATGGAGCGGCTGGGCCCGTGAGCCATGGCCGTTGAGCCTGCATGTCCGGAGCCTGTGCTCCGCAACGGGAGAGGCCACAACAGTGAGAGGCCCACATACCGCAAAAAAAAAAAAAAAAAAAAAAAAAAATTCAGTGAGTTCAAGTGCAACTAAGATCCTTGGATGGGAGATTTTTGTTTGTCTGTGTTGGAGAGACAATGAGTAATCTGTGATCGCGTGCTCTTCATGGATTTTGACTTGACCAGTGTAAGGATTTAGACAATCCAAGGCCAAGATGATAAGCCAGCCACTTACTATGAAATTCCATTTAGCTTACAGACTACTTACTACTTGTTCTTTAGAGTAGCATTGGAGGGGAAATGATCACCAAAGAGCCCCGGGAATGCCACTCAGATCCTTTTTAACCTGTTATGTCTAGTTATAGAGTTTGAAATGAAGGGAAAGAAAAATTTCATGCTAGAGAACTGAAAACATACAGAAGCCCTCCATGCCTGGTGAGGATCTGGTCACTTCATCTTGATGTGGCTTCTAGTGTACCACTACCCTGTACTTTACACATTTTCAATGATTATTATCAGAGTCATCAAATCACTGCACTTTATGTTTCTCCCTTGTCCTTATTAATTTGTTAACAAAGCATCCAAGATGTGTTTAATCAATTATTTCTTTTTAAAATCAGACATCAGTAAAATACAAAATTCTTTTTTAAAAAATCAGTGTTTTCCACTGATGTACTGGTCAATAACTTAATTAGTAGTGAGATTACTTTCAAAAAGAAAACAACACTGCATTTCATCTCTTTAGATAATCAAGCAAATCCGCACATTTTTGGCCAGTAGAAAACATAATCAAATTTAACGCTCAGCCTGCATTAATTAGAATGCTCTCATTTTGTCCCACTGAAAATTTAAGTGCCTGACTAAAGTTTGCTGTATTTAGATTTAGAAATTCCAGGCTACCCTTCACTTCATGGACAAAAATAGATGAACTTAGAAGCAAAATCAAGACCTTTTCCTTTAATATATATATGTGTGTGTGTATATATATATATATTTATATGTATATGTATATTTATATATACCTATTTATATGTATATTTATATATACATATTTATATACATATATATGTATATGTTTTTCTTTTTCCTAACAAACAAATGCCCATTTGTAGAGGCTATTTATTTTTCTTCTTGGTGGCTCTATTTGAATCCTCTGATTCCTGTGTGGAATACAGTGACATATTTATGTCTGTGCATTCATATCAATCCTTTAAGAGGTACTCCCCCATACCTACCAGACTGTTTGAAACAGCTCTTTGTCAGCTTTAGCTCACAACCATAAAATTGGCTTCTAGTTTTCACCTTGTTTGAAACCCCTTGACCTATAACCCCTGTAACCCGAACCAGATGGGGAAAAGTTCACCAAAACAGTGTTGAAACATGTTGACCTTGCCCACATATTACAGAATAGAGGTTTAGAAAACCTCATCTGAAGTCCTATTTTCCTTTCCTTAGGGTATGTCAGAGAAAATTCTTTAAACCTTCTGAGGTCACATACTTGCAGATCTGCAAATCTGTAACCTCTCCTCTCTCCTCCTTTTTTTCTAAACCTGCTTTAGTTCCTTGGGAACTGTTCAGTGGCCTCCATTCTCCCAATTTTTCAAGGAAGGCCAGTTGGATGGCCTTCCTCCTGCCTGCATACTTTCTGTGTTTGGCAAAGCCATTTCTTCCCTGTTATGATCCCCACACAATGGCTTCCATCTTTCTATTGATATTTATCAGGAGTGACGCTCTTACAGTATGAGGACAACTACCCCCTTACGACCAGAATTTAATCTCTTGCATCTGAAGAGGCTTTGGTCTGATGCTTCCTCATGAATGTTCTTACTGTGAGAGATCCCCAAATGGACTTGGTCTCTGGAATTATCTTTTGTTTCGGACTAATGTTGATGAGAGAAAAGTCTTGTTCATGAAATGAAATTAGAGCTTATATGTTGATGTTTTTGTTTAGATAACACTCCTTTTATTCATTGCTTTATGTTTGACTGAATACTGGGGGCAAGGTTTTAGGGAACAAACATTTGCTGACACAGTAACACTAAAAAAAAGGACTGCGAGCATGTTGTTTCATTTTGCAGAACACCTGAGTCAATTACTATAATCAGGGAAGTGTGGTTTTGAAAATAATTGTAATAATATTTTCCACTAAATTATACTGCTTTTACGATATAAAGATGAGATCTTTCAAATATGGACTCCAAGAATTGTAAAACAGCATCAACTAACCACTGTTTGCAGAATATTCCTTTTTTCCACTCTCACTAATTCTTCTCCCATAGGTCATATGACACACTCTTTCCAGAATCTACCCACCTTTCATCACCCCCATTTGCCCTAATCTAGGCATCATCATCTCCTGCCTGGACCTCTAAATAATCTTCTGAGTGGTCCAGCTTCTCCTGTTGCCCCCCACCCCCCATAGTCCATGCTTCATAGAGCTGCTACAGTGATCTTTACAGGGTTCAGCCAACTTTTTCTTAAAGGTTCAGATAAAAAATATTTTAGGCTTTTGGATCACATTATCTTTGTCACAACTACTCAAATGTGGTATTGTGGTAAGAAAAAAGCATGAAACCAGCCATTGACAATAGGTCAAGGAATTTGCATGGTTGTGTTCCAATAAATTTTATTTACACAAACTGAGGGTAGGTCCATTGAGTAAGGTTTGCCAACCCCAGTTTTAAAGCTATCAGAACCTGTCACTCTGTTGCTGAGGCCCTCCTTTGTCTTCCTATTATTGGTGGGATAAAATCTGAACTTCTTGCAAAGCTTTACCTCTCTTGACTTGTTTCTGCACATCCCTAACTAGGCACCCTCCTCCGTCTATCCCTAAGAAGCTCTAACTACTCTGGTCCTCTTGCTGTAACACAGCACTGGGCTATCTCCCTTCCCTAAAACTCTCCTCACTCCTGTCAGCACTGGGCTGGTAGGTTTTTGGTTTCATTTTTAATCAGTTAGGTTTTAGTTCAAGTTCATTTCTGCAGAGAGGCTCCCCTGACCAACCTGTGAAAAATATTGCTCACCCTGTACCTGTTCCACTTATTCTTTATATCTTTTACAGATCTGCTTTCTTCAGAGTCCTTCATCATTTCAAATTATCTTATTTTGTGTATTTATTTATTCTGTGTTATACTGCTAGAACATAAGCTCTGGGAAGGCATGGACTTTGCCTTCCTTGAATCATAATTAGTGCACAATTAATGTTTGCTGAATGAATATATAAATAGATGAGTACAGTTTGTTTAGTATTAGTACAGATTTTAAGTATGAAGTATTAATAGAGGTGAAAGAATAATTCCCTAAAGGCATGATTAAGCCAAAGTAAGGAAATGATGTGGAATTGCTTGCATCTTACTTGCTATACTAAACATTAGTAGAAGTAGAGGTTTAAATATCTTAGAGCTTTCTGTCCCCTTCCACTCTGTGCTGTTTAACATACACCCAGAAGAAAATTCTGAGGACTATGCTCTACAAGGACATTGAGACTCTGGACCAGTCCAAGAGAGAACTATCAGAGCACACTTTCAGAGGAACAGCTGACAATCTATATTTGTTCAGCCTAGAGAAGATTCATAGTAATGGCACCTCAATATTAACATATAGCTTTATAAAATACCGTGGCACAAATATTCAAACACCAATGAAATCATCAGAAGCTACATGAATTCATTAGTCATCAGAGAGATGTCAATGAAATCCACAGTGAAGGCACTACTGTACACTCATTACAAGGCTAAAATGAGAAAGACAGATAATACCAAGAGTTGATGAGGATGAGAAGCAACTGGAATTCTCAATTTACAGCAAAGAATAAATGGGTACAGACAGCCATTAGGAAAACTGTTGGACAGGATCTACCAAAGCAAAAAGATAACTTACTGAATGGGAGAACATATTTGCAAATGATTTGACCAATAAGCAATTAATATCCAACATACATAAACAACTCAACATCCAAAAAACAAACAACCCGATTAATAAATGGGCAGAATAACTGAATAGACATTTTTCTAAAGAGGAAATACAGATGGCCAACAGGCAAATGAAAAGATTCTCAACATTGCTAATCATCACAGAAATGCATATCAAAACCACAATGAGATATCACCTCACACCTGTCAAATGGCTGTCATCAAAAAGAACACAAATAAAAGAGGTTGATGAGAATGTGGAGAAAAGAGAACTCTCGTACACTGTGGATCGGAATGTAAATTGGTGCAGCCACTGTGGAAAACAGTATGGACGTTTCTCAAAAAACTAAAAATAGAACTACCTTATGACCCAGGAATTTCACTCCTGGGTATATATCCAAAAGAGAGAGAGAAAGAATGTGGAATACTACTCAGCCATAAAAAAGAATGAAAATTTTGCCATTTGTAGCAACATCAATGGACTTGGAGGGCATTACACTAAGTGAAATAATCAGAGAAAGTCAAATACTGTATTATATCACTTATCTATGGAATGTAAAAAAATACAACAAACTAGTGAATAAAACAAAAAAGAAGCAGACTCACAGATAATAAAGAACAAAGTAGTGGTTACCAGTGGGAAGAGGGAAGGGGGTAGGGGCAATATAGGGGTAGGGGGTTAAAAGGGTTATTATAGAATTATATGAAATCATGTATGTGAAACTTTTGAAAATTATAAGGCACTATAGAATTTAAAGAGTCTTTCAAACAAAATGTGAGAAAAAAATAAAACTGAACACAAGCATGTCTTATGACTCAACAATTTCGTTTCTAAATAAATACCAAACAGAAAGGTGTACATATATGTCCCCAAAGACGTGCACATGAAAGTTCATGACAGCACTATTCAGAGAGCCCAGTTTGGAACAACCAAAGTGAATTGTGGTGTATTTATTCAATTGATACCTTGCATTAATTGCTACACGTGATAAAACAGATAAATTTCCTAAACATAATGGTGAACATAGGAACCACAGTGAAGAGCCCATTCTGTATGAGTCCATCCATATAAGTTAAAAACTAAGCTCTGTTATAAGTCAGGGGCTTGATGATAGGGAAGGGAGCTTTTATGGTACTAGTAATGTTCTATTTCTTGCATCCCGTACACGGATGTGATCTTTTCTGTGTGTAAGATACGCATTAATAACATATTTACCTAATCGTTAAGTTGCTCCATGGTTTCCCTTACCATCTTAAAAGGAGGGCTCACGTTTCTACCTTTGGCTTTCCTCCCAAAACTCTTACACCAGGTGCTCTGTAAGTGCAAGTGACAGCACTCTGAGGATGAACAAGACAGGTGGATATATTAGGGGATGTTCCAGCTGCCTTATGAATTGACCCAGATGGAAAAACAACAGTCTTAACTTTAGTAAATCACACTCTAAATCTCACTTGCGTTTCCAGTTTCAACATAAAATTTCAAAACTATTCAAATGTCCTTGATGCCATTTAATTGTGTATTTGATCCTGAATGGACTTTTGCTAATCCTTGTGCTTTCCCAGCAGAGATGTTACCCAGCACTGTCATCACCCAGAGCCTAGCCCCTGCTCTGTGCCATTTGTTGTAACTAATTGACCTAGACCGCATGGGATCCCATTTAACAAAACATTTGATGGCTCCTCTGGTTGACATGTGCTTCAGAAAGCTCCCTGAGTATCTAAGGTCTTCATTAATTGGTAGAGCCCACTGAGTTAATTGTATTATGCAGTAGGTTTTTAGGTTGAACAGTCACCAAGAGAAAGGAGTAAACCTGGAGATGCTGGAAAGGAGTAAACCTTTTCTTATTTTGGCAGCCTTCAAACATTACCCTCAGAACTTGAAATCTTTCACTGAGGCCTTTCTCTAGGCCAAAAGTTGATGACCTGGGAGTGACTTAGTAGATCCAGGTGGCCCTTAGAAGAAATAAAATAAGACCTCACCCCTTGCTGGAATGTGTAATTTGTGTTAAAACTGGAGGGGCCCCTTACAATCTGTTGATGGCATTCCTTCTTGAAAGGTCAGGACAAAAGGAAAGCTAAAGAGGCAAACCCAGTTAAATTTTGCTGTTACTCTGGAGTCCACAGAGCTGTATCTTGGCGGGGCATGGGTGTCAAAGAAGGGGAGGTTTGCTTAAGATTTCAGTGATGCTCATTCTCTGCGTGACATTACTGGGGAGAAAATGGGGCCATTTTCTCTATAATCAGCTTCAGTTCCAGGACCAGTGGAAGTGTAAGTTCGCTTTATGACAGTTTCTGGGTTCAAATTCTTACGCTGAACAGGAATGTGGCAGCCATACTACATCATGAAACTCTTGAGAGTTTTTGCAGTATTGTCAGGTGTGCTGCTCCTCACAGCTGTGGTGTATATGAGAAGAATTTGGAGGAAGCCTGATCAATCCTTAGTCCTAAAAATGTCATGAAGAACCTAGGGGTGAGACAGGAATAAAGACACAGACCTACTAGAGAATGGACTTGAGGATATGGGGAGGGGGAAGGGTAAGTTGTGACAAAGTGAGAGACTGGCGTGGACATATATACACTACCGAACGTAAAATAGATAGCTGGTGGGAAGCAGCCTCATAGTACAGGGAGATCAACTCGGTGGTTTGTGACCACCTGGAGGGGTGGGATAGGGAGGGTGGGAGGGAGGGAGATGCAAGAGGGAGGAGATACGGGGACATATGTATATGTATAACTGATTCACTTTGTTATAAAGCAGAAACTAACACACCATTGTAAAGCAATTATACTCCAATAAAGACGTTAAAAAAAAAATCCTTAGTCCTGAATGGAGTCCCTAGTTTCTGGATGTAAAGTTGGTTGTCATGAAGCATTCTTTCACTACTGGGAATTAACTCAGGGGCCCTATCTCATTCACAGACCCAGCAGAGTATTTGGGTTCTATTTACAGGACTTTACAGGTTAGGCATCTATCCTAAGACAACTCATTATATCAACTTTATGAACTATACCAAGGACAAGAATTACTGCAGTATTACTTTCTCCAGTCATGCCTATGTGGTACATACTTTAAGTATGGAGTAGATATAGATACAGGTATGTGTATCAATTATAGATATAGATATGGCTGTGAATATGGATTATAGATACAGATATGAATTATATCTATACATATAGATAATGATATAAATATAGATAATGAATTGTAATGAATATGATATATTCACATAAAGGAGGCCGAGACATAAAGTGAAGAAAGAGCTGTATTAGGTCATTCAGATGCTTTTAAAACAGGTCTGCCTCTCCTTATCAACCTTGAAGATTAATTCTAAACATCTAAGTATTTGAGAAAAAAATGGACTTTACGTATACATAATAATGAAAGTGACTTGGAGTGTGTGATCCTTGAAGGCAAAGATAATGTATTTTTTGTCTCTGTATCCCTAGCACCTTTCACCTAATAGATGATATATGGTTGGTGAATGAATAAATGAAAAAAGGAATAAATGACTTGTGACTATACCTTAATTCATTCTAAATAAAGCTAATAATAATAATAATCAGCCTCTAAACAGTTCCCCTCCATATCCAGATGCTGCATATCCAGCTTCTTACTCTAAGGAAAAAAGGTAAAAATTGTACCTTTCTTGTCCCATGATTTCCCAAAGTAATGCCTAGGTGTCCCTATAAGTTTCTGCAGGGGGAGGAGGAGGCCCCAGCACCAGAGTGATTGCAGCTGTGCACTGGGATGATAAAGAGAGGTTGACAGCAGGGTTGTTTGCAGCTGAAAGCACTATCAACCACTGCAGCTTATTAAGACCACCACCACAACAAAAAACAAACACTGGAGATGAATATAAGACAGATGATTTTGTTTATCTCAAGTGGAAAAGACAAGCAATGAGACCCCTGGGATCCCTGAAATGAGAAACTTCTAAAGCTAATTGAGATATGATTAAAAAGATTGTTGTGCGTTATTGCCAGCAGTCATGGAATTCTGTCATTAGTTTCCCCAGTGTTGGAGCAATCTAACCAGTTATGGCTTTAGCAAGCAGCAGAGTTAACTATACACATTTTCTTGTAAAATGATAACTATTAAGGGTATAAGTGGAGTTTCTGAAACAAATTCATTAAATGTATCTTAAGAACTTTCTCTGGTATCATTTGTCAGTCTCAGACATATCAGTTGAACTCCATCTTTCTATATAGCAGTGCCATCCAATGCAAGTCATATATATAATTTTAAATTCTCTTATAATGACATTATAAAAAGTAAAAAGAAACAGGAGAAATTACGTTTAGTAATATTTTCATTTAACCTGATATATCTAAAATAATATCATTTCAACATGTATTCAATATACAAAAATATTCATGAGATCTTTTGCATTCTTTTTTAGGTACTAAGTCTTTGAAATCCAGTGTGTGTTTTATACTTATGGATCATCTCAATTTTGTCCAGCCATGTCATGATTCATGGCTAGTGGTTACCATATTGGACAGGGCAAGACCATAGCTTTTCTTCTACGTGGCTACTGTAAGAGATCTATTAAGCTACATCCCTTCAACTATGCCACTTGAAAATTTCAGGGCTGCACCTTTTTAGTGATGTTAGCTTTGCTAATGGAAAGAAATTCTCTTTCTGCACTAATCTTTCTGTGAATCTCCCAACATGTGAAAGAATTTCTGATCATAAAGAGCACATCATGGTTTTTCTGATCATAAAGAGCATAAAAGAGCAATGGTTTTCCAGGAAAACATTGATAAGTAATATTATTTGTTTAATTATACATTGAGCATGCCCCAAATTATTATTCAAGGCAAAATTTCAGGGTACAAACTATCCAGCTTTTATATATGGTTCATGGCAATGTGTTACAGATTAAAAAATCCCCACTGGGGCTTCCCTGGGGGCGCAGTGGTTGAGAGTCCGCCTGCCGATGCAGGGGACACGGGTTCGTGCCCCGGTCCGGGAGGATCCCACATGTCGCGGAGCGGCTGGGCCCGTGAGCCATGGCCACTGAGCCTGCGCGTCCGGAGCCTGTGCTCCACAATGGGAGAGGCCACAACAGTGAGAGGCCTGCGTACCGCAAAAAAAAAAAAAAAAAAAAAAATCCCCACTGAAGAACAAAACTACCATTCACAAGATCATCTTGAGAAAAAATGGTACTGTGTACTAGGAAAGCCTCTTTTGTCTTGGTACCACTGGACATTTGAAAGTGCTGCTTATTGAAAACATTAGAATTTTCCCATTGATAAGATTGATCATTTATCAGTATGCTACGCATCATTTTTCTAAATAGTATCATCAAGTTACACTGTAAGAGATACAGCATATAGAAAAAAAAACACAGAGATCCATTCTGACCCAAGTAGATTATTAAATTTACTTGAGAGTAGAAGGTATTTTTAGTTTAATTTCTTATCTCCAATTTCTATATATTATAGTTGCTTTCACAGGGTATTCAAAAGGTCTTGAGCTATTTATAGCATTTAAGAAATCAGACTTGGGGAGAAGGGAGAATAGCTGGAGGGCTGAAGGTCAGGCCACTTGTGTGTAGAACCACTAGTGTGTTTAAGAACTGTGAACCACAACTATGTCAGCTAAATAGGAAAGGGCTGTCTTAGCTTCTTAGCCTGGCTTCCGAATTCCTCTTCTCTTTCTTTCTCTCTGCTGTATCTTATCCATCCTCCCTCTGCTTTTCTCCACTTGTAAGTGAGATCTACAGGCGTGTAGCAACAGCTGAAGGGAAGATAAATGCTTAAGCCAAGTGTGAAATAATGGCGTCCATATGGTGTGTTTGGGCATAGTACATTGAAGGAATTTGATGTATCACCCCATTACCCATGGGATTTCTATAGAAAAAAAACTTCTGAGAGGGAAAATATCTTAGGTATCCTTGAAGAGTTGTTTGAAATGGTGGAGAGATTGGTAGGATCTCTCACAGTGCCATTAAATTCGGTGATTTTACTAAGCAGGAATATTTCTGCTGAGAGTATGTGCAGAACAATAGATCAAAGAGGAAGCAATGGCAGCAACACACCCATGACGATGGACTGAAGTAGAAAATCCACTGTGTGGCACTGGTGGTAAGTGAGATGGAGAAGAAGGAACAAACGGTTATTGAAGAGACGCGTCCAGTATCCTTAGGAACTGATGAAATGATGAGGGGCGTTGGTCTTGGCTCCCCTTCTTAGTGGATTTTTTTTTTTTTTTTTTTTTTTGCGGTACGCGGGCCTCTCGCTGCTGTGGCCTCTCCCGTTGCGGAGCACAGGCTCCAGACGCGCAGGCTCAGTGGCCATGGCTTACGGGCCCAGCCTCTCCGCGGCACGTGGGATCCTCCCAGACCGGGGCACGAACCCGTGTCCCCTGCATCGGCAGGCGGACTCTCAACCACTGCACCACCAGGGAAGCCCCTTAGTGGATTTTGATAGCTAATCAAAATCCATTTATTCATGTCTGCAATATGAAGACATCAACATCCACATAGTTTAATGGCCCCTACCCAGCATTAATATTTATCCAGATTAAGGATTTGTTGTTAAATTCAGACCTCTTGTCCCTTGGCTTCTATAGAAGTGGAGGATTCGAATTCTGCATTTTCAGGCCCCAAGAAAAGCCAAGTTGGAAAATGAAAATGTTGTCGTTTTAGCAGAAAATAAAAAGTATCCTGAATGCTTGGAATCCCACAAATAAGCCACAAACTATATTAAACATGAATGATCCGTAAAGAGCTCTTCAGAACTCAAATTTGGAGTCATTAAAGTCGCTTTGAATTTGCACTACTTTGTTGATAATTAAAACATGTTCACAGAATCTCGCACGTGGGAACAATTACAGAGTTATTGTTTCACAATGAAGTTAGCAAATCATTTAAACAAGAACTGCAGAAGCAGAAGACTTGGTAGAACCTGAGTGTTATGAATGGTGGATCTGTTCTTCTGTTTGTATGAGTGAATAGCATTTAACAGTCATCTACACTTTGGAGAAATTGAAATTTCACCCCTTGCTTCATCACTAGGGAACTTAAAATTAAGAAACAATTACTTTGAGGATAAGATTTTCATCCCTTTTTTAAAATCAAAGCAGAATTTAGGTTTATATGTTTTTAAGAACTTATTTGAATACTTTCAAATATAGACTATGTCTATTTAAAATCAACAAATTGTTCATGGTGACATGGTAAACCTAAAAATAATAACCCAATTGATATATCCCAAAACAGGCACATGAAAATTAGTTCTGGTATGATTAACATTTTAATAAATAACCAATTACCTGATTATTAATATCACAAATGTTTTCCTTTCTATTCTTCTCCTGTAAAAAACAAAGAGCAGCAAAGCTTGCAAAGAGAAACCATGAAAATTGATAATTAGTAATGGTTGATAATGGGTTACAAGCCATTTGAAATCTTCCCGAGGTTACAGTGTATAATAAATAAATAAAGCATTAAATTACGTTGGCTCAAAGTTCAAATTATATTTCCTCTAATATATTTAATGGGTAGACCTTAAATTTTATCCTAAAATTTAAGACTAGTATATAATCTGTTCCTGTTAGCCATGCTTAGTCCATATGTGTATGTAAATTTTCCTTTTAGCAACAAATGCCAGTGGGTGATAATGATTTATGTTTTAATAAAAATATTTGCTGTTTTATATTTTCTACTATAAAGTAAAAAGTAAGGGACTGGTCATAATAATTCAAGGAAAAACACTGAAATATTCCACACATACATGGTTTCTGCATCCAGGACTCCAAAGACTCATCTGAGGTCGATGACCAAGGATGCATAGAGAATGGTGAGGGAAGGAGGCAAACTTTTACAAAGTTGATCATGAAATTGATTCACCTGAAGAGCTAGACGGATTTCTACTTTGCCCTTCTCTTTCCAAGTTGAATGCTTGGTCGATTTTTGAAAATAAAATAATAATCACTCTCACTACTGGGGCTGCTCTGGTACATTCCTCAGGCACCCCTTTATTCCAGCCTATACCAAAGGCTGGAGTTGTGCAGTGCACATTCTGTACTGCCTTCCTGGTGGACCTGGTCCATTTCTACATCTACTGGGTATTTACATCTATTCCTTGGCAAATAACTTTTGAGAAGTAGGTAATCTTTTACTGGAAGTTAAATGGCTTGCCTCAGGGTCTGTTCTTTTTGCCTACAGAGGTGGCAGCCAGTACTTTCTCTGCAACTCCAGCATCACCTTAAAATGGGTGTTGAAAGGAAAAGCCTGCATCCTGAAATGGATCTAGCTGGAAAGAGAGTGCCAAGCTCTTGGCATTCTCAGCTTCAAGACTGAATTTGGATTTAGAAGAGTTTATCATCCCTCCCTGCTAAAAAAAGACGCATGCCACATTATCGAGGGCTCTCAGAGACCCAAACAGTCACATGTAAATGAATATAACCAGACTCTTAGGAGGCTGAAAGCTCCCTTGAAACTAAAGATAAATGTGAGGAATTTCAGAATAGCTATATATCAAAACTTTAAATCTGTGGGAAACTTTTGCAGCAATTTGTAATCCAACTATGTGCGAGAGCAGTACTGACATCTTTGAACTGTGAGTAATAGGATTGCTATTATGTCTCGTTGCCATATAAATACATCTATTTTTAATATGCTACAACATAATTTTCAGTTGAAGATAATGCATGCCACTGCTCTATAATGGTAGTGATGAATAGAATATTGATGAGCCAACAGCCTAAATAACAGGTAATTGATAGAGGTGAGGGAAATGGGGCATTTCCAGCTGCATTTTTACATAATAACTACAGGTTTCTCAGCCACAATGATATATATCAGATATAATCAAGAGAACATAATATATGAGTTAATTTTTTTAACTAAAATGTGTGATGCTTAAAGTAAACATAACCTTATGCCATACTTTGGCACTACAGATGAATTTGATACATTTACCAGTTGAAGGAAAAACGTATCATTTACGTAGGGGGATAGAGGATACTGATTAGTTTATGGCAAGACATTTAAATTTGTCTTTCAATTCACTTCTTGGGTGGAAAGTGCATGTATTTGTGAAATCATGATATTCACAGAAAGGCATCCTTTAGATTCTTGTTTACTCTGATCTATGTTAAAGGAACTCCGTAGTATGGGAAATGTCTACTTCTGTTAGTTAAACCCAGAAAGGCACAACATTTGCTATTGAAGTTTGCATAGTTTTCTGAGAAAGCAAAGATAAAGGGAATGAGGGAATGAGCTAGATATACCCATCTCCATTTTCCAAGATGCCGTCTTAGGCATTCTTTTTAAATTTGATTTATGCTCTTCCCTGAAACCATAGTTGTCTCTTTTCTTTCTTTCTGCTGTTTACTTTGAATGTGTGCCTCAGAGGGTTCTGTTGCTATGGTCATCGCACTATGACTGGCCCACATGAGTTGACCAAAAAACTATTTGTAGAACAAGGATCCTGGTCAACACGGATTTCTTTCAAACCAGAAGACCTCTATTGTCTCTTAATGGATTTTTGGTGGCCTTAGAAGACCTTTAAAATACGAAGCTTTATTACTCATCTAAGTAAAGCTTCGATGAAAGTGCATGGAATTTTTCCTACACCTGTGCCACATTTTCATAAGCGTAGCTCCCATTCTCGAAAAATGCTGAGGTTAAATAACAACAGCAGCACCATACTCCTTTTTAGAAGATAGTTGAAAAACTTGATAAAAGCAGTTAAAGGAAGACAAGCCAAAGTTGAGCACTCCTTGTTCATTTCCAGCCAATGCAATTTAATTAAATACAGTTTACATCTGTTTACCTGCTTTCACTAGGACTTGAGAGATTCAGGAGAGCTCTTGTTAATAAAAGAAGGCAAAAGTGAATAACATTTTCTGGGGGAAAAGTGTTTCTTTTTTAAAAATTAGCGAAGGCACTATTTATGGAAAAATTAAGTGAATGAATGTATTTTTTTATGGTTCTATTTTGTGAAAATGTAGGACTATGTACTCTCTAGAAAACAGCTCTGACAAAGCATTATATTTATTTTCTTTTTTCTTTTTTCTTTTTTTTTTTTTTTTTTTTTTTTGCGGTACGCGGGCCTCTCAGTCTTGTGGCCTCTCCCATTGCGGAGCACAGGCTCCGGACGTGCAGGCTCAGCGGCCATGGCTCACGGGCCCAGCCGCTCCACGCAGCATGTGGGATCTTCCCGGACCGGGGCACGAACCCATGTCCCATGCATTGGCAGGCGGACTCTCAACCACTGCGCCACCAGGGAAGCCCTATACTTATTTTTTAATGTCTTCTCAGGGCATTTGATGAGGCTAATAGTCCTGAAGCTTTTTCTGAGATTGACTTTTCCTTTATCCTCAAACCTAAGTGCCCTGAAAACAAAACACCTAGAATTATACAACGTTTGAATTGAAGCAACACCAAAAACTCATGCCCCTGAACGTGGAAGTCATGTCCCTTCAACCTCCCATATCTTCTGACTGAAGGTGTGTACAACGTGTGCCAGACTATTGTCCTCTTTCCCACCCTGACAAACAACTTGCTGTGATATCAGTCCATTTCCTATTTTTATCCTTTGCAAATTTCAACACAGTGCAATCTAAATTAAGGAACATACCAGCGGTTCATGTCATATGGCTCAAAGCCTGCCACATAGTGGTCTTTGCATTAAATATTCATGACTGACGGAACGTCTGAATGACTACGTGCCTTATCATTATCATCGTCACTTGGTTTCTCAAGCTACCACTAATGAACTGAATATCCTTGATTCACAGTAGAAAGAAGTTATTCGCAGAATAGTGGTATCTGGTCTGGCTTTGTGGACTGATCATATATGCGTGGTGACCAGAAAAGGATGATTTGGGTCATCGCATGATGGATTTTTTCCCCCTTACATTGGTTTTCCATACAGCTTCTCATATTACCTTTACAATGAAATTAAAATCCGTGTGATAACCGCACCACAAATTTACTTAGAAACGACTTTAAGACAGAGCCAGAGAGGTTGTCAGCATTTTTTCATCCTGAGTGCAGTCCTCCTGGTTAGCGTTATTATTTATCATCAACACTTCCCATCATAGAAATGATTCTCAAAGATAAAGGAGTGGGTATGGGTAAGAGAGAGAGAAGTGAAGATAAAGCACCCGTCAGGAGGAGTCTTATCAGAATTCCAGGTTATGGACTGGACAGTTTGAAAGAAAGGAAAGCAACTGTGGACTCTGGGGAGTCTGATCATCCTAATAATAGGACTAGGCTCACTTCCTTCCCATCTTCCACCTTCAGAGTCACTGTTGTAGGAATTTTCTGGTTCATTAAACCTTGCTCTTATTTTAGTCTCTCCTCCAAAAAACCCTCACAATTCAAATATATATTGAGTGTCTACTATGTGCCAGACACCATTCCTGGTTCTAGGAGCATAGCAGGCATTGAAGCCCTCAGGAAATTCCTGTCTGCATGGAGTTTACCATCAGACAGGGGGTGTGAGGAATGAAGTCAGAGAGTAAACCACATAGGTTAGCAGTTTGGTAGATGGTGAGAACTATCTTGGATAAAAATAAAATGAGGAGGGACATAGGGAATGTTGGGAGAGGAGGTTAGCAATATATGGGGCAGAAGAGAAGACCTCACTGAATTTGAATTAAAGACCTAAAGGAGAGGAAATGATCATGTTGTCACCTTCTATTTGGGACCTTCACTGTCCCCTTCAAATTACAATTGACCTAAGTCT